>NW_022987216.1:0-731243 GCF_010094035.1 Trematosphaeria pertusa | reverse complement strand
AGAAGAGCTAGCTCTATAGAAGTTTTCTAGAAACCTTTATTACGTTATAGATACTATATACTATAAGTTTTATATATTATTATAGAGATATAATACTACTTACTAGAAGTAAACTAGATTTTTTCTTAAAAGTTAGTTATATACGTATAGCTTTTTAATTACGTAAAATATTCTAGTGTTACTTTCGTATAAGGTGTAATATACTATAAAGAATATATGTATAAATTTTTATAGAAAAGTATTAAGGTTTCGCTTAGTTATTTAAGAAAAACGGGTTAATTTTCGTTAATTTTCGTTGCTAAGAAATTGTGGGCGGTTTAATAATAAAGTACGTTATAGCTATTATTTATAATATAACGTACTTTATTATTAAGCTAACTATATTATTAAGCTAACTACTTTTACTAAGCCTCTACTAAATACTACTATTTTATTTAGATTACTCTAACTCTAAGCTACTTAAGATAAATCTAGATAAGTTATCTAACTTATCTATATTATCTTTAACTATCTAGTACGTTTACGCGTTATACTCTAGCTTACTACAGCGTCTATAGTATTACTAAGCTAGCTAGCTATTACGTGCTACTACCTCTTTACGCTACTTCTTACTCTTATTCTAATCTATAGCCTCTCTTTAAGTAACTAGCTATAAGCTAGCTTTAATTATAAGAGTATCTTCTTTCTAAATCTACTTTCTTTTACGTAAATTACGCTTCTTTTTCTATATATTAGCTACTTAAAGCTAGGTAACTTTAGACTCTATAAGTACTAGCTAATACGCTATTAACTTATTACCTTTCTTAAGCTAATTAAGTAACTTAATAATATAAGTTAGTAATAAATTAAGGTACTATATAATCTTTAATTAAATTAGAGTTAATTAGAACTTTACTTTAATAAGATTACTAGATATTTTATACTTCTAGATAGTAGTATTATTAGTAAAGAGTATTAGCGTGCGTAATTAAACTTTAAGCTTTAATACTACTAAATCTAGATTAAATAGAACTAAGCTAGCGCTTCTAAACTCTACTCTAATATTATTATCTATAATTAACGCGTAAAAAGCTACGTAAAATATAGATAGAAACTTAATTTTTATAATATAGTTAATATAGCTATATATTAGATTTTTAACTTAGCGCCTATATACTACCTTTAATAGTAAGAAGTAGCTAATATTAAGTAGCTATAGAAGATATAATAAATATACTAGTATATAAAGAGCTATAATTTTATTCTTCTTATAGTACTACTAGAATTTAATAGAGCTATAGCTTTTATAGCTATCTAAAATTAGTAGATAATATATACCTATAATATAACTCTTAGTATACGTGTTAAAGTACTTTAACTATGTAATACTAACTTTATTTATTATCTAGCTACTTTTAGAGATAGCTATAACCTAGTTATGTAGTAGCTAGCTACCTTTATACTATACTAAGAGGTAGTTCTTATCTATAATAATAAGAAATAGTAGAACCTATATATTATCTACTACTTTTACTATTATAATTACTAAAATCTACTTATAATTATCTAGTTAAAGACTCTTTAGTTATAATTATCTCTTAGAGCTAGTAACTACTATCTAAGGTAATATTATTTCTATTATAAAGCTAGATTTATTAAAATTATACGTATCTTTATTAGTAATACTATACTTTACCTTTATATTACCTACTAGGTTAAACTACACCTAAATAATTATAGAATCTTCTTACTTTACTTTCTAATAGTTATACTTATAATTAAGCTATATTTTAAGCTTAGAATAGTACGTAATAAAGTAGTTTAGCTAAATTTAACTAATAGTATTCTTACTCTATTTAGTAAGTAGCTTATTAGCTATATCTTAAATAGTAGTAAGATAAAAGGTAAATTCTTACTTATCTAGGTCTAGTATATACTTAACTATTACCTACTCTTTATTTATAGTAAGCTTTATTTAATTAGATATTTTTTTATATCTTTAAGTTATTCTATTACGTTAGTTCTTTAGTATTAATTAGTAGACTCTATATATAGCTATAGCACGTTATTTGCTTTAAATTTAGCTAGTCTAGAAAGTAAAGAGAGTAAGCTATATTCTAGCTTTATAAAAGAATAATTCTATATAGGTAGCTAGACTTATAGTAGTTAAGATAATTTTTAGTAGAGGCTTAGTAAAAGTAGTTAGCTTAATAATATAGTTAGCTTAATAATAAAGTACGTTAGTTATTTAAAAAAAATAAGTTAATTTTCGTTAATTTTTATTACTAAGAGAAAGTAACTAGCTTACTTATAAAGTATATTATATATATATATATATATAACCTAAGTTATATATTATAGTATATAGTAACTATATTTAGTAATAGAGTCTATAGTATTAAGAATATATATAATAGTCTATACTTAACTCTTAAATAGTATTATAGGTTACTAAGTATAAATTCTAATATTAGAGAGAGCGTGCCTAGTTTACTTATTTTTTATTATAACTATAAAATACTAGATCTCTAGAACGCTAATTAGTAAGTCTAGTTATATATTTGCTAGCGTTTCTAGTCTCTGCAGGATTATTCTGCATCGTAGCCTGTTAGATCGCTAAAGTCGGATAATCCAGAACAGGCTGAGATCTCAATATTGACTGGCCTCCTTCACTAAAATGTAATCTTCAACTGATTTCTTTACTTTCCCCAGTTGCTTGGAGATAGACTGCACCTGCTTTCGGCTCAGTTTCAGAGCTTCTTCGAGGTCCTTCCCGTGCTTTTCTTGCGCGTTGAATGTGTCCGTTTTGATGTCGTATCCGGCGGCTTCGAGACCTAGGTCGACCGCACCGCATAGCTGAGGAGATAAGCTACATATCTGGATTATCTTGGCGGAAAGGTATTGAATCTTACAGTGCTGAGCTCGCACACCCTCTGGCATAGTTCGGTCACGTATCGCCGCAAGTGCGCGAGCTTATACCCGGTTTGAGAGATCTTGCAGATGAACTCAGCGACCGTGATGCCGCTCGCGAGCGCGCTGAAGGGGCTCCATCATGGGCTCGGGTTGCCAAGATTATATTCATCGACGGAAGGCGAGATCAACGACCTTGAGGAAGAAGAGAGCCGGTGCAAGATGAAAGCTTCAACGCGAAGATCCCGTTGCGTATTTGGAAAGTGTATCTGGGAAGTGTAGGGACCAAAAGAGAAGAGGAATCTAAGCAAAGGCTTCACAGTGTCCTTCTGACGAGGCTCGGCTAGCCAACATGCAGTCTGCTCGACTAATATTGGACAGTATGCACCCCGGTCGCTAACCGGTGAAGCTAACCGGTGAAAGATGGCGGGGCGTCCTGCTCAGCCTTATTCCAAGACTACTTCTCCTTATAGTCTAGAACGCATAATTAAGCTATCACGCTGCCCGTTGGATGGAGCCACGGTAGGCTTGCGCGGTCGACGGAATTGGACGAGATCAACACGTTGCTCTCCCAAATATCTTGCTTTGCACGCAAGCCAATGCGATTTTTGCCCGGCCCCCCTCGAGGAGTCTGCACAAATCTAAGCGATGTGGCTATGTTACCTTGTTGGTGGGGGTGTTCTCCAATCACAACACCAGTTGGCTTTCACAATGCTCCACGAACAACTAGCCTAAACCAGACTAATAGTAACTAAACAAGATCTATCCTTCCACGAGTGGCCGGCCCGGCAAGCGTTTTCCTGAAATATCGGCACAGAGAGCGAGGAGCGTCCGGACGATGTCTTCATGGCAGCACTGTGCATGCATCACTCCACCTTCTTTGAAGGGCCTACGATGAGTGAGCCGTGGCTTTCACCATTTGCGTGCGCCGCAACCTCACATCTGGATCGAGCAGTAGTATTTGCAGATTGCCGTCTGATTGACGCGAAAGGTAAGGCATTTGGGTTAACTATCTACCACTGCTGCAGCGCGTCTACAGCAACAAATCTTCAGGAATACCTAAGTCAAGCTCTGGCCTTTCCTCCGCTTCCTAGCCAGCTCCTCTGCTTGTCTCCGCATTCTCTCCAGTCGCTCATCCTCGACTCTCGAATACAAATCACGTTGTGCTGCATGGGCCGCCCTCTCGCCAGCCAAAGGCGCTTCCGCCTGTGGGCAGTTCTCGACCTCGACGTCTAAATCTAGGCTCAGTTGCTTGTTGCGCTCCTTCTCTAGGCGGCGGAGCTCTTCCTTGTCTTCATTGGCACCGCGAAGGGCTTGCAGCGTTCTCTCTGCCTCGGCCCGTTGGTCGTCAGCCCGCCGTCTATGCTGCTTCTAGTTGTCGAGGTTTACTTGGGCGACCTCGGCCTGAGTCTGGGCGATATTCGCGGCGAACTTGAGATGTAACAACTCCTCGGTAAGAGCAATGACCTTGGCTTTGTGGCGGTCCGATTCGTCGAGGAGGCTGTTGTGCTTTACCTCGAGCTTCGTTTGACGATCCTCTAGACTGCTGTGTATCTTCGAGGTGTGATCGAGCGCAGTGCTTGCGCTCGAAAGCTGCGACTTGAGCTTAGAGATCTCGTCGGCTTGTCGGCTCTTTTCTTCCGCTCCCTCTCGAAGCTGCTTGCGGAAATCTTCAACTTGCACGCGGAGTTCGTTGACCTGCGCAGATTCGGAAGCCGTTGCTGCAACATTGGCCGTGAGCTGGCTTTGGCGGAGGGAAGCGTTATCGTTCTCCAAGAGTGTGACTTTTGACCGCGCTTCATCGTTTTGCGTCCTCTCGTACGCGAGTTCCTGCTTCAGATTCTCAATCTCCGCTTCAAATCCTTTGGATTTCCCGCTCAGCTTCTCGTGCTCCCGGTCAGGCTTGTCGTAATCCAGGCGCATGCTCTCTTTATCTTTCCATGCTAGATTAAGCTTATTGACGATGTCTTTTTGCCAGCGGAGGACCTCTATGTGGTCTTTAGTGCTGATGCCGCCTGTCATCTTTGAGCCCAGTGTGTGCGTGACCTGGCTCATCTCTTGAAGAGCGAACTCGAACAAACTTGCTTGTGTGCGCTGGAGCTCGTTGCGTTTCTGGAGCTCTTTGGTGAGGCTTTCTGGAGTATCCGTGTACGTTACCAGACCGTTTTTGCCGTCAATTACGTTGCGTAGGTTGTCCACTAGTTCGCGCTTGAGCTGCACGAATCGGATGCGGAAGTCGATAAATCTTCCGTCATCGTTTTCCGCATAGAGCCGAAATTTCTCGAGAAGAGTGTCTAGCCTCTCTGCGTATTTCTTGGTGCGCTGGACTGTGGCTTCGGCGAGGACGACGGTTGCGTTCTTGATCCCGCCCATCTCATCCGCCATTTTGAGCACTTTCTCGTAGTGTTCCAGCTCAAGGGAATCTTCTTCGCGCAATTTCTTGAGATGCGCTGTTTCTGCTTCCGCTGCCTTTGTCCTCTCGCGAATTGAAGCAAGCTCGCTCTCGTACTTCGCATTCTCTTCCCTCATCATGGCATAGCCATCCAATTTGTGGAACAGCGACTCATACCACGAGGGCGTTGGTTTCGGATGCGCAGAAGAACTTGTCTTTTTCCACCCTGCTGGGATATCGGAGCCCGCATCGCTCGAGTCGTTTCCGGTTCCGGTTCCGCGCGACTTCCCTCCGCGGCCTCGTCCTCGACCTCGTCCTCGTGTTTGTCCCCGGTGGTTGAACTGTACTCTGGGCGGCATTTTGAATGGCGGCCGGGTCTTGCGGAACGCGTGCTGGCGTATGCTGGTGTGGTGGTGGATGGTGCGCGAGTGTGGCCGACTTGCGGGTAGAGAGCAGTCGATTGATAGTAAACTTGCGTAGGGCGCGATACTGTCACCCTGGGGAAGAGGACGAGGGAGGATGAGGAAGAAAACCCTGCGGGGCGTGAAATTGAGTTTTGTACTCAGCGACTTGCTCAAAAAGCGGTGAAAAGGGAAGGCGCGACACGTCGCGATAAGTGAAGAAGGTGAGGACAGAGAGGAACTGGGAGATAATTCACACCGGTCCCACGGAGTCAGAGACTTCCAAGGTTGTTGTGTGTGCCGACAAACGTTCGCAGCTTCCTCGGTCAGCTTACGGAGCCGGGGACCTTAATGCCTTTCCCCTCCTCGAGTCTGTAAGAAGCCGGCAATTCTGGGCGGATTCCGAAAGAATCAACCTTGGAACAGTCCGTCTCCGGCAATGGCAAAGGGGACAAGATATCTGACTACCGGGGCCCGTCAACAACCAGGCGACTACTCAACCATCCTGATAGAGGTGAGCAGTGACTCTTTCCAACGTCACGCCCCCGCAGCGATAAGGCTTCCGCCAATCAGCGAATCTGATGAGGGCATCACTGGGCGACATCGTACGATGTGGCTAATTCATCTGAAGCGGGAAGCCACCAGGGAGGTGTTCTCGCTCACTACCAATGCTTCGTGCGGTGTAAGGATGAGGGTGAAGCCCCTCGATAGCTATTCAGCGGCTGTGAAGAGCCTCAAGGTGTCGTATTCCTCAAGTAGAGGGTCCGTAAGGAGCTGCCTATGTTGATTTATCGCGGATTATTGGGGGGAGTGGTGGAGGCGAGCCGGTGAGCACATCTCGGCTTCCTCATCCACAGTAGCGAGTGGCGGGTTAGCCAGGGGCGTTCTCAATATAAAAGTCTTCAGCCAGCCCCATTCCACCTTTTCTCCTTAGTTCTCCGTCGACCTCCGAGTGACAGTATAGCACTCTCTAAAATTTTAAACTGGTCAGCAAGTCATCAAAGGAACAGTCACTGACCATATCCACCTCAGGCTCCCCTACTCGTCACATCTCACCTCACCGCACTACTACCAGCGTCACAATGCTGTTTCCCGGCAACATCCCGTCTTCCGGCAGCGTCCCTCCCCCCAATGCCAGTGACCCAGCCGACTGGGTGTGCAAACTGCAAACACTAACTGAAGACCTCCTGGCGACTTCGAATCTCCCTTTCGTCTCTATCTAGCCTCTGTCGTCATCAACCTTACCCTCATACCCTCCCCTAATCCCGCCCTCTCGCTCTTCGTTAGATGTCCTCGTCCAAGCCGCTAAAGAGCACGGCTAAGCTAGACGACTTCCACATGAGCTATTAAAGGCCCTCACGAATAGCTTTCAAAACCCAAACTGAGATATGGCGCGTGTGCCGCTACCTACGTGTCTCCAAGGTTAGGCAGGTGATGGAAGAGCGTACTGGGGGAGTCGACGTCCCTCTTAGGGTGCTTGAAGCAGAAAGCGGCCGACCGAAGGGTTGTAGGATAAGGCGTAGAGTACGCGGTGGAATGAATGGCTCGTGTTAAAGTTGGCAAGTACTAGATCACCGTTCACGCGCATTCGGATAAGCTCCACGTAGACAATGCCCAAAGCTTGGTTCAGCGTTCAAGCTTCCTTGAATCTGGACTCGCTAGGAGAAAATTCCTAGCGATGATATCTCACTGTCGCGCCGGCTTGCCCGAACTACCTCTGACGCCAATTTCCCGTACCTTCCTTATCCCCCCAAAGTCCCAAGCCGTTACGTAACTCAGACACCAAACGGCCTTGTTTACCTGAAAATTTGCGTTCCAATTTCGCGTTTTCGCGCCGCCGTCGCTGCGGTGACGGTGAAGGAAGTCACGTGATGACCCGCGCTAGCGAGCGCCAAGCAACCACCCAGGTATAAAAACCCCCGCCCGCCCTCTCCTTCTTCCCTCCTCAGCGACAATCCCCCCCCTTCAGCACGCTACTCCAGCGTGCTGGGCCAACAGTACAATGGCCTGCGACCTTTACGACGTGAGTCCAGGCCCTGAAAGAACAGCTGCTGACTACTTCTTCACCAGATACACGACACGTATGGGGCAACGGAGTTGCCAATCAGTGGACCGAGGTAGCGGAGTGGGATCTTTCTACCAGCCGGTGGGGAGAGTGTGAGCCGACGTACAGTCGAGGCTCCTTCGGGGGTTCTCGGCCTGCGACTCTGCAGCACGGGGCCGCTACCAGGGAATACGCATACGCATACGACCTTGTTGCTGGATGGACTGACCGACCGGACTCACGACGACGACGACACACCGGACCGCGACCGTTACTGGACGACGAACTTCTTGAGCTGAGGAAAGGAGGAACGGAGGAACGGAGGGCGGTGGTGAGGTGGAGGGAGGAGATTGGCGGCTTGGTTTGGGTGCTGGAGGTGGCAGTGGGTGTGGGTGGGTTTTAGTTAGATTTCTGGGAAATGAATGTGTGTACTCCTCTTTCTTGGCTCCAGGTCCCGTCGTCTATGCTGCATGATTCTACCTCACCGTGAAGACCGCCATGCCAAAAGGGTCCCCTAATACTCGAGGTCCTTCTATGTACTGGTTAGCATGTGGAGACGAACGGGCTGCGTCAGCGCCTTGCGTATCATCTCATCGAAGCAAACATACCGTCAACAACAGCAGTGCCCAGACCCCTCACACGAGTACGCCGACCACTAGCAGTAACGAACGGCGGACTGGAATCAAGATAGTACATTGTCGATACCACTTCTCTCTAAATCTTGCAGATACACAAAAAGACAAATCTATCAGATTCCACACGGCAAAAGCCCACGCGCTAAACTCCGAGCTCTAGACAGGGTGCCTATCATCCGACCGAGAAGCCGGTCCCGGATAAACGCACAAAATAAGGATTACAGTAGTACAAGAGGCGTGACCAGAGATGGTATATGTACGAGAAGAGGGACAGAACGCTGAGCGGAACCGCGAGGATCGCCCGCTACAGGGAAGCCGACTTTTAGAGGAAATCTGGACAAATGAGACAGGCCGTTACAGGTGCTTACGCTAGACGCGCGACACATCGCGGCCGAAGATCTTCGACTTGACCCAGTCTATGCACACCAGTATCCGGTTGCGCGTGCTGAAGCACATGCTGATGTAGGCGCTCCGCCAGAAGAAGTAGGTCAGGGTGCCGCCGCTCGCGATGTTGCCGGACAGCCAGGAGATATCGGCGACGGCCTTCTCGGACCCGATGTAAGCCAGCGAGCCGTTGTGCGTGTACTCGAACGGGCCAATCTGCTTGACCCTCCGCAGGCGCTTCTGCAGGTCCTTGATCTCGGCGAACACGGCGTCACGTGCCTCCTTGCTCGGCGCCTTCTCCTGCTTCTCGGAAAGCACTGCCAATTCTCCCTCAATCTGGTGCGTCCTGGCCATCTGGTTGAACATGCGCGCGAGCCAGGCGCCTTCCTGAGCAGCAACCTGGGCAGTCGGCGCGTAGTTGGCGACGGCGCAGTCACCGACAGCCCAGACGTTGTCGCATCCCTTGACAACCAGGTACTCGTTCACGGCAAGACCCCGACGCGAGTCCTTCTGCGCCGGAATCTGGTCCATGAAATCCTTGACGATGGGCCGCAGAGCATTACCGGTGGCCCACACGAGCAGACCATAGGGGATCTTCTCCAGGATTTTCTTGCCGTCTGGGCCGGTCGACTCGGCCTCGATGTACCTGTCAGTGACGTTCTTGACCATGGTCTTCGTCCGGATGGTGATGGTCTCCTCTTTGAACGTCTTCTCCGTGTACTCAATCAGCTGCTTGGAGAACATGGGCAGGACGTTCGGCAGGGCCTCGACAAGGGTCACGTGGAAGGTCTCCTTGATCTCCGGGAGCCACTTCTTCAGATCGGAGTTGAAGAAGTCCTGGAGTTCACCCGCAAACTCGACGCCAGTCGGGCCACCGCCAACAACAACCATGTGCAGCAGGCGTTTCATCTCATCGGGGCTCTGGCCCTTGAAGGTGGCGGTCTCGCAGCAGTCCATGATGCGGTTGCGGATGCGCTGGGCGTCGCCGACCTCCTTCAGGAAGAGGCCGTGTTCGCGCACACCGGGAATGCCTGGCCTTGTTAGCTGACGTCCAAAGCGAAGATTTTCAACGCACCGAAAGTGGCGTTCTCCGCGCCCACGCCAATCACCAGCATGTCAAAAGGCACCTCTGTCGCAGACGCATCGCCCTTGATGGGTGATTCGTCGTTGATGTACACCACGCGCTTCTCGTAGTCGATCTTGGTCGCCTCGGCTTCGTAGTACTTGACGGCGGCCTTCTTGTGGCGCAGGAAGTTGCGGATGGGCTCCATGATGGAGCGATGCTCGATGGTGCCGACGGTGCATGACGGGAGGAGAGGCGTGAAGAGGAAGTAGTTGCGCGGGGAGACAACGATGACGTTGTAGTTCTCGCAGTCGAGCTTCTTCAGCAGCGACACAGCGCCCCAGCCGGTCCCTGAAACACGTCAGTGAGCTCATCGGGGCAATCGGGGGCAGGCGGGAAGGGAGGCACTCACCCAGAACCACCAGCGTCTTCTTGCTTGGGTCGGGCTGCGGCTGCTCTTCGGGATTGCGCATGTCCCAGATGCCGTAGCTAATGTATGCGGCGCCTGCGATGGCCGAGATGTAGGTGAGCCGCCATGTCCAGCGGAAGAACCTGAAGCGTTTCTTCGGCTTTGGCGCCTCGGTGGACTGGCGGCGGATCGACTGGCGCAGGGCAATCTGGTGCTGCGTCGGCCGCGGCGTCCACCGCGCTCTGTTGGCGATGAGCGACGGGCGGGAGGTGGCATAGGTGCGGCGTCCAGCCAGCTGGAGCTGCGCGATGAGGTTACCAGCAGCGAGCGGGCGCAGGTTCGGCGCCATTGGGACGAATTAATCAAAGAATGGGCGCCGCGAGATGGGCGACAAAGGGACGGAAGGTGGTGAAGGTCGGAGAGCAAGGTGCTGGGGATGATGCAGCGGCCGGCGAAGCTATCAACTTTTTCTTTGCGATGACGAGCGGGCTCGGCGGGCGTGACAGGGATGCGCCGTCGTTGCTTCTGTTGGGTCGAGATAAGCTCTTTTTCCAATTAAAGCCCGGCTTTTGCGCCGCTTCCGAGCTGACTAACGGCAGACCTGCACCCAGAACGATGCGCAAATCCTTTGCATCGCAGCAGCGCGAATCCCACGCGTCATTTTGCGACTCCCATCTCACCTCCTCCACGCCCTCGAATTTTGCACGTCACACAGCCATGCGGATCCGTATTGCTGTGCGCTCGACATTGTCCTCGATAATTCTCTTAGCTCAGCTCAGCTCAGCCCAGCCAGAGCTGCCGCGCGAATACTTCGGAGCCGCACCGGGCACGGGGAAGCGTCGTGTGGCTGGTGACGGACGGTAGGAGTTTCGCCGCTGGCACAGCGGAAGGAGCAAAGGACGCCCGCAGTTGCGCGCCCCCTTTCCTGCTATCAGGCTTGAGGCTCTACGGATGAAGGGTAGCGAGTGGGTCGGAGGCCTGCGCTGCTGTGGGTCCAGCCATCCGTGGCCCAGTCACAGCCTCCAGGTGGACCCGTGGGTGAACGCCATGCAACCCTTTTCGAGACGATACCCACAATAGTGCATTCCGGACGTCGAGTTCAGTCAGATGCATGTCGGTGAAGAGGAGTTCTGACTCATCATCGGTCGCGGCTTCCGAAGACAGCATCGTGAAAAGTCGCCTTCGGAACTCTGATCGGGCCGACTCGCGGAAGGCCTATCTTGCCGGCCTTTGCTCGCAGCAGATCCGCCAACCCTCGCTGTGGATCGTCTGGATAATTCTTATACCGGCCAACTCGTGGTGTATATCCTCGACATATGCTATGGGGCTAGCACACTCCTTCCCCTCTTTGGGTGTGTCTACATCGGTGGTGCAATGTCTCACCTCTCTGTCAAACGACACAGCGCCCTATTGCAATAGCCTTGAAGGAACACCTTCGTCTTCGCCAGGCCCGAATGTCACCCAGCACCGATAGCAACACCACTACACTTCGCTAACGTCATCCTCGGCTTATACCTCCTAATCCCATTGCAATAATGGCAATTACCGCCGTAGCCCTGACAACAATCGTCACATGCAGCGCTAGTAACGAATACGGGCACGTCGTGACCGACCGATTTGGGTTCTCGATGCCTTTGGAAGCGTACGCATACGACCAAATAACATATACGCTCTCAGAGATTAGCAGATGGATGCTCCCGATGAGCGTCATGCTGTACGGAGCTGCGGGACAGCGTTCGAGCTACCGTCGTCACTCCCAGGGTCGGCCGTCTGTTCTCCGAAGGCAAAAATTTGCACCTCAGTTCCGTCTCTATACACCAGTTCCGTCTCTATACACGCAATCAGTAGCACCATCTAGAGTCCCAGGTAAACCTGTTTGCGTTCATCATGTACGGAAACTACCAGGTATCGAACCGCTCCCGTGTCGTGCGCCCTGCTTCAAGCATGAAGACAAGCTCCAAATGCGGGTTTCGTCACGGAGCTTGAGGATCAGAGGCTCATCAAGGAAAAGGACATGTTAAAAGCCGGACTGCAGTCTCGAGGGGGCTGGTCCTAGAAATCTCTCAGCTCTGAGGGGCTCGGATCGCGGGTGCGCCATTTCGGAGGCAATCGCGTCGCGAAGCTGGCCAACGAATTTGAGGCTAGATGGGAATCTTGACACGGCTGCTTCGATAACATGCCGGTGTGTGCAATCCGAGCTGAGTGGGTTTGGAATGCTACGGAAGTGCTTGAGGTTGAAGACGGGAAGCAGCGCCGTGCGCTAAACTACTTTAGGGTTCTACTCTCCTCATCCTTGGAGTCCCATGTCTCCCCGTTTATCCCTTGATTTATCATACGCCATGCAAGCACCGCGGTACCTCGAATACCTCTGACCCCAAGCAGCCCTACAAATCCTAAAACGCACCTCCATGCGCCGATGAACGCAAGCCCTGATGATGCCATCCATAGCTCCCCTCCACCCCGCACTCCGCCCCAACCGGAAAGCTAGATTCCACATCGCGCATTCATAAGCTGCGGCCCACCTCCCAGCCACGCCCCGACTGGATTCCATAAACCGTCCAATGCCTACAATATAAAACAACGACAGTGTTCCTCTGCAAATACATCTTTAGTCCCATCTAGCTTCTCTCCGTTGCAACTACCTCAACCTCCCTACTTCACCTCATTTCGAAACCATGCCCCACGCCACCGCAACCGTAAACGGCATCACCGTCGCCGAGACAGACAGCTACGAAGTGGTCGACGGAAACATTTACGTCCGTTCCCCGTTCCTGCTCAAACCCCCGATTCCCTAACAGCGCCCAGTTCCCGCCCTCCGCCATCAACAAATCCGCCTTCACGCCCACCAGCACCAAAACGCACTGCCCCTACAAGGGCGACGCGTCCTACTACACCGTCACCACCAACAAGACCGAGGTCAAGGACGCGGCGTGGTACTACCCGGAACCGATGAAGGGGTATGAGAAGATTAGAGACTATGTTGCGTTTTATAAGACCAAGGCCGAGATTGAGAGTTCGTAGGGTGGGACGGGATGGATGAAAACTTGTCGGTCGGGGCGTGGTTGGGAGTGAGGAGATGGATTCGGGGTATATCTAGGACAACTCTATGATGCATTTCCCTGGCGCCGTGCCCATGCTGTCATAATACGTACGGAATTCGGGATGTGCCAGCGATTATACATCAACCCATGACCATCGTATCGTCTCCGTCCATGCCAACAGGCGGCGGCTCGACAACCACACCGCGTCCTCTGCCCTCCAACAGCTCTCTCCGCACTTCCGGACTGATGCTCTTATGGCCCCGCGAAAGTAGCAAATCCAACAGGGCTTCCCGCTGGTCCTCTGTGATGTCGTTGCGGTACCGTTGAGCAAATGCCAAGAGACATTGATGCCAAATGACCGGCAATTTGCCCGTGCTTCCGAGATCCCCGGCCACGGACTCAGTGTCCATAGCATCCGAACTTACGGCTCGGAACCGTAGGAAATGGAAAACGAGCGCATCGACGACCTTGTACGGGAGAGCGTACTTCTTCTCCAGCAACGTCTTGATGAATATGTTGCAAGGCCCGGCGGACTCAGGGTCACTGCTCATCCTGAAACTTCGTCAGCACACATTTTGGCACTTGGAAGCTAACTTACTGATCAGCAGCAATTTCGCAAATTCTGTGCAAGGCGGCGGCGGAGTGAAGAACTGGGATTGAGACTTTCGCCACGACTTCGAAAGGAAATTAGTATTACGTCCTGTGTGGGTCTGCAGCGGGTAAGAGTGACATACCACTGGCAACTATCAACGCCTCCCTCTGGCTGCAGGTGCCGTCCGTGAGCATCGGGAACACGATACCCTTGAAAAAGGCCGAAGGTTTATATAGAGCTTTCTTGAGAGCATTGTACAGATGCACGTTCAACTTCCGAGTCTCATGGATGTTATCAACGACCGCGGGGAGAAGAATTGAGTTGAGAAAGATCTGTGCAATATGCGGTTTCGAGGAGATAAACAATCTGGTGGCCTGAAATACAGCATTCGGTGCTAGTGGATATTAGCATAGAATCTTATCTCAGAGGGGAATACTTCTTACTCCAGTCGGCGGGACGGGTGATGGCAAGGAGAGTCTCCCAGGCCGGGATGGTAGGCAAGACCTTGAAGGGCTTTGGAAGTTTTCCGCTCTTATACCTAGACATGAGAATTCCCACTTTTGAATACACTTCGACAACTTTCTCGGGTATCTCAACCGCATCTTCGGGGTCGCCGCCTCCACGGACTTCCCGCTGCGAGGGATTGGCGGCTTCGTGCTCTGCGATCTTTTGGAGAATGAGTGCGGCGAGATCGGTTCCCTGGCCTCCGGAGGGCTGCGCGTCTTCCCTTTCCCCTGGCCATACTATGGGGTTCTGCGTTGTAGGGAAGAAGCGGTTGAATGCGTCTAGATCATTGACCTCCACTTCGACTTCTTCCCCCTCGTCCTCTTCGCCCCATGCGTCGTCGTCGTCATACTGCGCTGTGTCTTCTTCCGGCTCATCCTCCAAGCGGAAGTCGAACGCCGGGTTATTGTCGGGTCTGCGCTCTTGGTTCTCGCCGTCGGCCTCTTCTGCCAGCTCGCGCGCAATCTCCAAGATCTTCTGGGACTGCTTGCTGTCAATCACACGGTCGCCGGCGGCATCGTCCCTCTTCTGCCTCTTGGCGGGTCTCTGCTTGAACGTCGTCGCGGGCAGGTAGTCGTCGGCGAGAGGGTTGTGTCGCTGGGCCTCACCACGAGGCGATTTGGGCGTTTTCGGCATGGTGGTGGATTGGTCGTCCCGTAGAGGTACAGTCGCTCACAGCTGTGATGCAATTTGGGCGTTGTAGTGGCAGAGGGAGTGTCGTCCTTGAGGTCGGGCGGGGCAGAGATTCAGATTGTGGGAGTGTCAAATTTTGGCAGGGGTCGCACGGACCACGTCTAAAGCTGTTGATCGACGCGCTTCATCGAGCTCCAAACTCGCCCAGCACGACGACACCACACCGCCATGGCCGAATCGCAGACGAATTCGCGCTCAAACACGCCCGGAGCAGCGCTGCCGATGAAGCGCACGCTCGAGGAAGACCATGCCCCCGCCATCTCCTCACCGCTCAACCCAAACCCAGATGCGGCGGCGCGTGCCCGTCCGCGAGGTCCACCGCGCGAGCAGCGAGAAAAGCGGGAGACGCTCAAGAAGAGAGAGGCCTCCTCAAACACACGCGCGAGCACTCCGAACCCCAGGATGAAGAAGGAGCGATCGACGGCGGACTCACCCATGCGCTACTCCATCCCTGAGCCCAAGGCCTCCGACTACGACCCGCCCAAGGACGGCATCTTCCTGTCGCGCGAGCCGCACCCGCTGTACGCGCCGGACGGACGCACAGAGCTCAGGAAGCCGCAGGACCATGCGTGGAACAAGAAGGGCTACAAGTACACGCACTGCGTGGCCGATCCGCTGTTTCGACACAAGCAGTTCTACCGCCAGAGCGACTCGAAGCCGTACGGGCCCCGCATGAGCCACGAAGACTGCGACAAATGGTTCCACTTTGACGATAGCGCCACTATCGTGACGCAGGAGAAGGGCTGGCGCATGGGCCGGGGCAACGTGGTCGCGAGGGAGGGCAGGATGTACTTTGAAGTGAAGGTCCTGCGCGGCATCCCCGCCGAAGGCCCAAAGGATCCCGTCGACCCAAAGACGGGCGAGACCAAGCCTGGTCCGCACATTCGCATTGGCTGGGCACGGCGAGAGGCGCCCTTGGACGGACCCGTTGGCTTCGACGGCTACAGCTACGGAATCACCGACTCCCGCTTCGAAGCTCAGCATCGGTCGCGAGCGTCCAAAATATTCAAGCCGCTCCCCAAAGGCGCGAAGAGCAAGTACATGAAGCCGAGGCCACCGCACGGTAGACCGGCACCTGTGGAATACATCAGCGACGAACATGTCCACGAAGGCGATGTCATCGGCTTGGAGATTCAGCTGCCTTCTCTAGCGATGCATCGCAAGGTCGTCGAAGGCATCTACAACCCTGCAGTGGATATTGGCGATGGTTTTGATACTGCGAACGCAGCCGACCCCCTCGAAAAGCCCCTGGACATCATCCGCGACCGCATCCCTGTGCCGTACAAAGGCAACTTCTACTTCGAGCAGCTCGACTACCAAGTTACCAAGGCGGTAGAGGCGTACCACGACCGCGGCCCGGTTCCCAAGATAACCCCTTCTCCTAATTACGAGGACGTTAGCGTACGGTCTCTTCCACGCTCGCACATCAAGGTCTACAAGAACGGAAAGGAAATGGGCATCGCGTACGAGAGCCTACTCGCCTTCTTACCTCCGGCAAGCGTGCCATCAGTCGAGGCCGTCAAGGCTGGTGCAAGGGTTGGATTCGATGACGGCATGGTTGGCTACTTCCCCGCTATATCTGTCTTCAACGGCGGAGTCGCGCAGGTCAACTTCGGCCCCGACTTCTGGTGTCCCCCGGAAGAGATGGTTAAGCAGCGCGAGAAGGACATGCAGATGCAAGGCAGCGACGCCGTCGAGCTCCCCGTTCCCGAAGGTCGAAAGCTGCGAGCCGTGGGCGAGAGATACAATGAGCAGATTGTCGAGGATATTCTCTGGGATATAATCGACGAGGTTGACTTTTTCATCCAAGATGGAGGATGGGACTACCGGGGCGAAGCGCTGCAGGACGTGGCCGGCAAGTCGACACCCAAAGCCAGGGGCTTCGCAAATCCGGACGAGAACGTTGGCGTTGAGGTTGGAAGGCGGTATTGATGTCAGCGGGTTCGTGTCGTTCTCATTTTGTCAGCATACAGTCTGATACCCATTGTTCACATAGCCCCATGACACAGGTGCTCCGGCCCAGAAGTAGCAGCATAACCCTACCCTTTGGGCTCGGAATCTATTCATCTACTCCCTGTCTTCTACGTCACCTTCCCCTTCACAACTTCCTCCGCCGCCTCAACCAGCACCTCAAACACCCTCTTCAAATACTTCTCCTCCGCCCTCTCCGTCGCACTCACAACCCGTATGACATACACCCCGCACACCACCGTGCTCGTCAGGAAAAACTCGCCCTGCGAGTTCACCCGCTCATACACCTCCTTCGTCGCCTGGTTCGCGTCCTCGCGGAACTGTGCTTCCGCGCTGTTGGTGAAGTCGTTGAGATACGCTTCGTGCGCGGGATTCGGCTCGTTGGCGGGCGACGACGCCAGTGAAGTGATAGAGCGCGGATTGACGTGGAACGTCGTCAGGCCAAAAGCCGGCCCCGTGACGACGGTGAAGAGATCCTCGCGTGACGCGATGAGGCCGTGGAAGTACTCCCCTAGCTTCACGTGGTTCCGAATAAACCCTTGCAGCCCATTGACGCCATACGTCCGCAGCACGAACCACACTTTCAAGCTCCTGAAGCGCCGGCCCAGCGGGATCTGCCAGTCGCGGTAGTCCGTCACGAGTCCCGACTCTGTGAACTTATTCCGTAAGTAAGACGGCGTGATGCTGTACGTGTCGATGAGGTCTTTGCGCCGCTTGATGAAAAACGCGCTGCAGTCGAAGTTCACCAGCAGCCACTTGTGTAGGTTGAAGTTGAAGCTGTCGAAGTGCTGCATGGAGGGGCATAGGTGTTGGTACTCGGGGCAGATGAGCGCGCTGCCGGCGTACGCGGCGTCGACGTGGATCCATATATCGGGGTATTCCCGCGCGACTTGTGCGATACCTTCGAGATCGTCGACGGCGCACGTCGCTGTCGTCCCGATGGTGGCAGTGAAGTAGAACGGCTCGAGCCCCTTCTTCTTACACTCCTCAATCACCTGCCTCAACGCCGTACCCGTAACGCGGAACCCCGTCTCCCGCGGCGCTGGCACGCTCCTGAACCGCGTCCCCGCGATAATCGCCGCCTTCTGCGTGCTCGAATGCGCATGCTCGCTCCCCAGCGCGACCATCTTGCCCCTCAGCTCCGCCGCCCTCTCCATGCCCTCCTCGGCCTCCGCATCCAATCCCTCCAAGCTCAATTTCCGCCGCACCAGCCGCTCCCGCGCCGCCACCACCGCCGTAACCACGACCTCGCTCGCCGTTCCCTGGATAATGCCGCCGCCCTCCCCCTTGCTCACGTACGCCTCCGGCAGTCCCAGCATCGCCGCAATCCAATCCATGACCACGGTCTCCAGCTCCGTGACCGCCGGGCTGCAGATCCAGTTAAACGCCGCCGCGTTGAACGCCCCGCTGTACAGCTCGCCCAGCATGCCCGGGAAGCTGCTGTTGCAGGGGAAGAAGGCCATGAACTTGGGCGACTGCCAGTGCGTCAGGCCGGGCTTAATTAGGCGCTCGATGTCGGCCTGGATCTGGGGCCATGCTTCTCCCTCCTCGGGAGGGCCATCAGGCAGGAGCGGGCGCAGGTAGCCGGGCGATATGGAGGGCAGGACGGGCCGCTCGGCGAGGGTGTCGTAGTATTGGATTACTGGACAGTGGGGTTAGCGAGGCGGAGCGATGGGGGGCATGGGGCATATGTTGGTTGGTTACTTTCTTCAATGGCCGAGTGCGCCGCGTCTCGGAACTGCGACGAGTCCATCTTCCTTCCTGCGGGGTACCAAAAAAATGCAGACCTAGTTCAAAAATATAGCTAATGCGCAACTGAAGGAAGATGAAGACCTGCTTTATGTGTATCAATGCCTCGGAATACTTATACACAACGGAAAGCTAGGCGGCTGGATAGGGCGTGGAATGTCGCTCGGAAACTAGGACTTGGGATGCAAAATCGGCGGTCGCAATTCCGCGCTATGGCTCCTTTTGGCTTAGTACTGCTCCGAGCGGAATTACGTCCTAGGTAGTGGGTTCCGGTATTCGCAGGTGCAAGGGAATGACTATAGTCAGCATCCAAGAACTGTTTCTAGATGGGGGAGCGACGGATGCAGAGGAGCACCTTTTGCGTCTGAAGTAAGCATCATGGACTTTTCAACTATGTGGAGTCCATTGCTTTGAGAAAGTCATAGTAATATATGTTCATGATATCATGCCAGAGCCACGCTTGCGTCTATAAGATGAAGATGAATGCAAAAGGAATAAGAAAATGAGACCAAGGATATCAAATGCTAATGCCATGCCATGAACCATACAAGTCCAACGCTTCTAACGCCATCTGTGTCATATGCAAATGCCCTCTAGTAATATGCTTCAATACCAACCCATGATCAGCGCATCGGAGACCCAGAAACACCCCCATAACTCCTCGGACTCGCATGCCTCTCCGTCCCCAGCAACGCCCGAGCCTCATCCAGCGCTCCCCGGATCGGTATGCTCTCTGAACTCGGGCTGGGACTCAAACCCCGCTGCGGCGTCTCTGCGGGCGTCGTCGCTCGACTCGCACTCGGCGTTCCAGCAACGCTGACCGCAGGCACCCATCCTCTCATCCAGCCGCTCGCGCGGCGCCAGCGGAACCGGCGCTTCTTACGGGCCCCGTCATCAGTGAGCACGACGATGATTTCTTCGTCGCGGCGTTTGCCTCGGCCGCGCGGCTCGTTCTCGCCAAAGTACCAGAACTGCACGCCGACGGCCGCGTCCATGATGAGCACGCCGGCCGCGCCGAGGAAGAATGGCGTTGCGCGGAGCACCCAGTCTGCGCGCACGCTGCCTTCCGGGCCGACCCATCCGGAGCCTTCTCCTGGAGCGAAGTCGTTCCACGCGTTCGGGTTGGTGAGGAGCGAGCTCGAGTAGAAGAGGTTGCCGAAGAAGGCGGCTGCAAAGAGCGTGGGGCTGAGCCCGGCCGTGGACTTGCGGACGTGGTTCTTGTAGAGCTGCGGGAGGCGGGATCCGAGGTAGAGCAGGGTGCTCATCCAGGAGAGGATTTTGCCTGCGATTGCGGAGGCGGATGGTGGTGCATCGGATTGGACAGATATGTGGTTATTATGGTACGGGGCTGGAGCGAACGGGCTGACGGGAGTCGCGGTGGACGTGTTAGAGAGAACAGCGAGGATGAGGGAGATGTAAAGGACGGTCTTGGGCGATATTGAGGGCATGGGTGAGCTAGAAGCTGCAACCCGTCGCAGGTCTCTATTCGTCGGCGTTCCAGAGGGAGGCGTATTCTGCCAGGACTCCTTGGTCGAGCTCGGCGAGCGTGCAAAGTTGGGTATCCGGAAAGCATCCATGGGGTTCGAACGGTGCGGGATATTTCGTGGGCTGTTAAGCGGAGAACCATCCTTCTTGTCAGGACTCCTCGGAGCGGGAGGAGTGGCATCGCTGGCAGAACTAGCAACGCTCAGCCCGTCCCACACCTCGTTCATGCCGGCGGGGCCATACCCATCGCTCGAGCTCTTATAACGCCCCCATATGGGCCGAAGCGGCCTACCGTGCTTCAGGAGCGCATACCATATCCATTGCCCGCATAATGCGCAGTCGACAAAGACGTAGTAGCTCGCGATTATGACCTGCCATGTCGCCTGGTTAGTGAAGATGGAGCCGAGCAGATTCGACAGATCGCCCAGCAGCCATTCCCCTAGAAAGAATATGCTGAGGCCCGACGTCGACTTCAGCTTGTGGTTCTTGTATATCTGCGGCAGCTGCGCGAACAGCCACGATATGATGCTGCATGTCCCGAGCAGGGTAGAGATGAAGGCGAGGTTCGTAGGGACGCACGAGTGGAAGGTCGCGGAGAGTTTGTAGAGGAAGTCGTTCGCGGGCTCGCAGTGCGCCGGCAGGGAGGGTTCGACAAGGTATAGCGGTGAGAGGTAGGGCGGCATGCTGTAGGAAGTCGGACGCGGAGGCGAGCGTAAGCGCTGTGAGGTTGATTAAAAGGCGCACGATCGCCGGCGACCTATGCAGCCTTGGATGCGCAGGCTCGGAGGTCCTCTATTCTCTTTCTTCGCGTCTCCGAGGCAGCCGTCTTTGTCTAGCGAGCGGCGTCAGGTGTCGCGCTCAGGTGGTGGAGGGTGTCTCGGTCAGCCACGAGGGCGCAGTCGCAGCCTCCAGCTCCAGCTGACGGGTTACTAATAGCACCGCACTCGTATGTGAATATCCTCAGGGGTGAACTTGACGGCGATAGCGGACTTCACGTCAATAGCGCGCTGACGTCGATGTTGACTCGGGATCGCGGCCGGGGGACTCGGGGATCATAAGCAATGGGCAGCACTCAGCTCGGGAACAGACAAGAAAAAGAAAGCAGTAGCTGAATGCTACTAAAGGGAGTCAGACGAAGGGGGTACGGGAAAAGGAAAGGAAAGACTGCGGGGAGTCATCAGCGGCGGCGTCACTGGAGGAGGCCGGGCATGTGTATGCGGCGCGAGGGCGATCCCGCAGCAGGTTCGGATGACCGAATGGAGCTGGGGGAGGCTTGATAGCCCCAGATTGCGGCTATCGGCGCAGCCGTCCATCGCGCAGATGTGACGGGTGGGATGTCTTGATAAGGGCCTTATCAGCCTCTTGGTGTTGGCTTTTAGCACACGCGACACCCTGCCGCCGCTAGCGCTCTCGGCATCCTCGGGGCACCCGCGACATCCATCTCACAGGAACTCGCCGTTGCCCCTCTCGTTCGAGAGACACGACATCCACATTGTTCTTTCTGACTCTCCCGCCATTTGCGCGCCATTCACGACGCGCGCGTTCCGCTGACAATAATGAACGGCGTCCGCTCCTGCTTCACCAGACACCCCTCCGCCATCGGAACCACCCACACCTCGGCATGGACAAGCATGCAATCAAGCTCACTAACGCCTAGCTCTAGGACCGGAAAACGTAACAGAAACCCGCAGCAAGACGGCGCTCTTCGCCAGCACCTGGCACGCGACCGCTGATGGTAGACTTCACCGTCCGCCTCGGTACTGCGAAGCATGTGGAGCGACCTTATGGCACGATTCGTATATATGGGCGGTTACTAGTACACCTTCAAGAGGATCGACATCATTTGGCAGTACCCAACTTCAGACTTGAGCATCGCCGTCCCCCGCAATTCTCGAATACGCGCCCTGCTTCTGCGCCTTCCACCTCGGACTGCAGCTGTCAGCGCAGCCCTCCTACCTTGCCCGGGCACACGTACTAGAACCAGTTCCTTAACCCAACAATACCCGCCGTCATCGCCGCATATCCGCCGAGCAACCTGCTCCAGCCGCCCTGCTGTCCCATGCTCAATGCGACTAGGTCGTACACAAGACATCCTCCGAAGATCCAGTCGCTGACGCTCGCTGCCGCCGCGAAGCCCACACCGGTTGCGATCTGAACGAGCTGGCTGGGTGGGACGCCGCGATAATACGCCGCAGAGGTGTTGTGGAGTAAGTCAAGCACGCCGATACCCGCGAACGTCTTTGCGACGACATGGGTGAGCAGGTTTGGCGTCGAGTGCGTATCGAGCGGCGGTAGGAGCGTGGAAATGTAGAAGATTTGAGAGATAGTATTGACTATGACGAAGATGTTGCTCGTCTCGAGGTTGTCCGAGTTCCAGAAGAACATCCAGGCTGCGGACGGTAAGCTAACGGCCTTCAGAAGGTAAGCAGTAGCAGCTCATACTTCCTATGCACACGTTGCCCAGCGCATATACCCAGCCGAAGTTCGTCATCGTCTCTCTCTCGGCTGGAGTTCCTTCTTGTCTCCATAGCTTCCATAGCCATGCCAGCTGGAAGAGCTGCTGCGGGAAGAAGAAGCCTGCAATGAAGTACGGCTGCGGGGAGAAGGCTGCCAGATTCCTGTTGTGGATATCGAGCATATTCGGCGTCGAGAACATGCCATACTGCTGTGCAGCGAAGTCATAGAGGAACGACAGGGGTGCAAGAACCCGAACGGTGGATTGCGCGTTGCCCATTGTGAGTACTAGTCAGTTAATCGACGCGGATGCTGCGATGAAGACGTAGTAGTGAAAACACTCGTCTATGTGAGAGCTGAGTATTGCTTGATCTTTATTAATCCATACGTGAAAGTCCACGGCGTGCTCGCGTCGCGCCAGAAATCGAGCACGCATCGTGCACGTCATGACGAATCCGATCTCAGGGTCCAGGTCCCGATGGTCTGGCAACATCGTCAACGCAGGCAGCCAATCGGCGGTCGGAGCATCTTTCTTTCCGTTGAACCAACTCCAAACGTTCCAGGTTAGTCTACATCAAATCGAGGTTCGTCCGGCACGTGCGACTTTTGGATCTTTCAAGGTTAGACCACCTGGGCAGATAATCCTTCGGACGAAGGTTCCGCGAGACATGGTGCCCCTGACCGCTTCTCCTCACACCTCCACCAGGGCCTTTAACCCAACCACGATAGAGCGCTGATCGTACATTAACACCGCAATGTCAGAATCGCAAGTCATCACCCTCCCAGACGGACGCAGCCTCTGCTACTCCACATTTGGCACCTCCATCCACCCCGATCGGCCCACCGTATTCTATTTCCACGGCTTTCCCGGCACCCATCACGAAGGCGAACTCTTCCATGAAGCCGCTTCCCAAAAAGGCATCCAGCTCATTGCGATTACTCGACCGGGCTTCGGGGGCTCGACTTACCAACCAAACCGCACCCTCCTATCATTTCCCCAAGATGTGCTCGCGCTCGCCGACCACCTCAACATCCAGCGCTTCGCCGTCGCAGGCATCTCCGGCGGCGGCCCGTACGCCCTGGCCTGCGTAAAAGCGATTCCCCCAGCGCGTCTCCTCGGGACCGTAGTCATCTGTGGCATGTACCCCCTCAAACTAGGCACAACCGGCATGATGCTTGCGAACCGCATGCTCTTCTACGTGGCCTCTTGGACCACGTGGCTCGTAGCACTCGTCCTCGACTGGTCCATGGGCAAACTGGCGTGAGACACGGCGCACCCGGAGAAATTCGAACAGGCTATGGTGGATAACTTCAAGACCATACCAGCCGTGGACTGGGCGGCCTTCCAGGAGGACGAGGGACGCATTCTGAAGGTTGTGCTGAAGAGCGGGAGAGAGGCTCTTCAGCCGGGGCCGGAAGGGGCTGCTTGGGAGGCTTATCTGTTCGGGAGTGAGTGGGGGTTCGAGCTTGAGGAATTGGAGGTGCAGAAGGGCAGGTTGGTGCTGTGGCACGGTGGGAAGGATGTAAATGTCCCGCTTGGCATGGCGGAGACTGCAGCGAAGCTGATTCCGAATGCGGAGCTGAGAGCGGAGCAAGAGGAGGGGCATATTAGTTTGATGGCACGGACGGTCGACGAGATGATCGATACGCTGGGGAACATGTTGAAGGCGTAGTGGGTCCATCCTTTGCCGCTGGTCTGCACGCCCAGACTTTAGGCGTCGACTTGTCGTTTCGTTTTTGGCGGCCAGGAGGCGCTCGGCCTGTGCCAGTCCGTGTCTGGACAACCGTTTATACTGCTACTTCGCGACGCATCAGTTCCGCGACAACACACCACTTATCACTGGGTTCCCGGCTCTTTTTACAATGACTTGACGAACCTCACCAAGGATTCCGCTTTCAACTCGGGGCCCACAACCACAATGCTACTTTGAGTATTCCTGGGAGTTCATGCGTTACGACGAAGACACTTCGAAAGCGTTTATGGCCATCCTTGACACTCACGCCGAGATGTTCTCGGGGCTTAGTTTACGGGTTCCGGAGTTTTACTTCCGCGTGGCTCTAACGTGGACCCGTGAACGCAAAGGGAAACAGCAAGAGGTGTTTCTATCTTGGTCGTGGCTGGTGTGGAAGGGAGAAGTTCCTCTCCAGAGTAGAGCCTAGAAGAACGAGCTCCATTCCCATGAAAGAAATACTCCGGTTAATAACGAGGTGGAAAATGGCAGACAACGCAGCTGGAGAGCTTGTGGACATCCAACGACGGCTCCCACGACTGGGAAACGTTTGCCTTCGACCGGAGCTAAAGCCAGCCCCGCGATGAACGCGAGAAACAACCATGGTACTACGGCCTAGGCGGAAGCAATGAGTGGACGGAAATGTACCGCAGTTGTGATTGAATCGTGGCTTTTACAACTACCACAAGGCTCGAGTGACACCTGGCCGTGATTCAGCCTTGCATGCAGACCGGTGAGCCTTGTATGGTGGCTGAAGCGGGGCAAGACGGCCCTTGACCAATGGAAGTAACCACCCTCGTGCCGCCGAATCCCAGCCTTCTCCCAACTGAACACAACTTCACCTCATCTCTTCTCTTCGATACACACTTCGATGCTTGTCAACAACCCGCTCTGACATCATGGAGGCACTCCTCGCAATCGGTCTCACAGGGAACGTCGTCCAGTTCGTGCAGTTTACTGGAAAGCTCATCTCCGAGTCCAACGAGATCAGAAAGAGCGGAAGCCCGTCGTCGCTGCCCGAACTGAAAACTCTGTCCCACAACCTCATAACACAGACCAGCATTATTACGACTCGTCTCAAAGCATGCAGCGCGACTCTGGCACCAGAGGAGCAGGTGAGTCACGCGACGTGGCATGGAATCAATCAGCCTGACCTCTTTCAGTATCTTCTCGACATTGCAGCCGATTGCGAAGAAGCGGGCTCTAGATTCGTCGCCTACCTGGATACCGTGGTTCGCAAGACAGCATCCTCCAATGTCTTCCAGAACCTCCAAGCCAGTCTCAAATTCCACTGGGTTCACCACAAGATCGAGGACTTCATTGGCAGCCTAGAGCGACTACGCAGCGCATTAACCCTGGCTACAGTGCTGGCCCTGCGAACAAGCTCAACCAGTAACAATGAGGAAATATTGGCGCACCTCAGAGAGATACAGGCGGACGAGCGTACCTCAACTCAGGAGAATTCCCAGCTAGCAAACTCAATCCGCTTACTGTCAGAATCTATCCAAGAACAGGCTCACCAACACACCGAAGCACTCAAAAAGTATATTCAGGAGTGCATAGCGGACATTGCCCGAGAACGAAGACATATTCTTCAGAATCGGGAACGGGACATCCTCCGGTGGCTGAATTTCCGCCAAATGCCCTGGAGACACGACGATATCCATCACGCATATCGACAAACCTTCAAGTGGATTTTCAAAGAACCACCACTGGAGAATGGTTGGGATAACTTCAGGGCACACCTCTCCACGCCAGACAGGACCGCGCCATATTTCATTGTGGGAAAAGCTGGCAGCGGCAAATCCACTCTGATGAAGTTTGTTTGTGGCCATCCGGACACTAAACAGGCTTTGAAGGAGTGGGCAGATGGAGAAGAAGTCACCATGCTGAGCTTCTACTTCTGGAACCTCGGGACGACTTTACAGAAGAGTGACACAGGCATGCTACGAGTGTTGCTGTGCGACCTTCTAGAGCGCCATCCAGAGCTTATCCCTGTTGCTTTACCGCGCCTATTCCAACATTGGGTGCCCTCCGATGAGACTATCGAGCCGACGCGATCCGAACTGGTCCGAGCACTCCACGCCCTCCTTGAAAAATCCACCTCTTTTCTCAAGCTCTGCATCTTTGTTGACGGGATTGATGAGGTCGAGGGAGATCACAAAGGAGTGTCTCAGTTCCTGCTCTCGTTGGTTCGTCCGAATGTCAAGGTCGTTGTGTCAAGCCGACCAATCAATGCTTGTCTGTATACTTTCCAGGGTTGTCCCTCCTTGAGATTGCAGGACTTGACAGGCCCGGATATGGAATTATTCGTCCAAGGAGAGCTTTGCTCGCACCCGATGATGGTTGGACTGGCTCGGCAATTCCCAAGGGAAGCTGAGAGTCTGATCCATGCTGTTAGGACTAAGGCGGAAGGGGTGTTCCTTTGGGTTGAGCTCGTTGTGAAGCTTCTTGTGCACGGCCTTGAAGATGGAGATGGCATAACCGAGCTTCAGCAGAAGCTTAAAGCCTTGCCCTCGGATCTGAGAGCTCTCTATCGACGGATGATCGGAAGGCAACAACCAGAACACCAGATACAAGCGGCACAGATGTTTCAAGTCTTCTGCGCCTGGAACGCACTCACAACTCACGAACCCCTTAGCGCTCTCACGCTATCATTCGCCATCCAAAGTTCTTCCGACGTATTCAATCTACCAATCCGTCCCCTTGAAACCGAGGCGCTGATCTGGCTCTTTGCGAATATCGATGCTCGCGTCCGGAGCCGTTGCTGTGGCTTATTGGAAGTGAACCGAAAATGGCCAAGGTTGACGAGCGAGATGAACCCGTCAGTCTTCTACTGTCGCTCTAAAGAGGAGATGCAAGGCTCTGTGGTCTCGTACCTGCATCGAACCGTCGCCGAGTTCTTAGCAAGCGCAGACGTGTGGGATGATATCTGCGCAATGACGAAAAAGTTAGGCTTTGAGCCTACACTCAGTCTTGCGTCCGCGTATCTTGCTATGGTAAAGACAGCCACCAAATTTTTCAACCCATCTTTGCTATCGCATCTCCTGTTAGCCGCTAAGTTTTGCAGAAATGCTCCACATATCAATACGACAATCTTACGCTGCTATCTCTCCTGTATCGACAGGACAATGGAGAGACACTGGTACAAGACTTCTGGGGGCAAAGGAAATAGCCCAGTAGACCAATACACCCACTGGTCATCGCGACTCTTCGCCGTCGGATGTCTTGGAAACATGAATGTCCGCGCTCATATTCAACGCCTCGCGAATATCGACACGTTTGCGGCACGAAATGCTCTCGTACTACACCTAAAAGCTATTCGCAACCAGGTAACCTACGACTCTCGATGCGCAGTTGTGCTTAATGCGCTGGAAAGCTGGCGGGAATTCGGCTCGCCCTACGAGACAGCTGCACCGCTCCAGGATCGTTCACCATTTGATGCAGCCGTGCCTCTCCACGAGCGCTCAGAAACCTTGTCATATTTGCTCCGCAACTTTGCAGGCCCTGGTGATGAGATTCTGGGGATCGCGATTTGGGAATATGCCATTGCTATCGCGAAGGCTCTTCGACCGGCGGATGCGGCTGAACTTCTCAGAGTACTCTTATCAGCCGCACCAGTCATTGCGGATCGACCAGATTGTCGTAGCTTGATTGATGAACTAAGAAAATATGACATCGAAGAGGTGGTTGCCTTGACTAGAATACTCGAAAATGACGAAAGGTCATCGCCAGCTGCTAGTTATTCTTTGCACGACGCGCGTCCTCGACCCCGCGATGGTCTGGGCTTTGCTTCTGCAACAGGTCCCGCTCGAAACAGAGACCTATGGACAAGTATCCCAACTGCGCAGCCGATGGCTACACGGAACTGCGCTAGGATTTTTGTGTGTAGCCAATCGGTAGCGCATTTTGAACCTCTACCCCCACCTCCGCCACCTGCAAGCTTCGGTGCCGGCCAATTGCAGCCGCGAATGGAACCGACCCGTCCGAACGCCTTTCAGATGGCATTGGGCGATTTACAACAGATCTTCCCATACGGAATTCCCTCGGTTTCGCGCGCTCCCAGCGCCTGGACATATAGTGGGACATCCAGTTCCAATCCACCTAGCGCGGCCTGGCGAGAATGGACACGAAACTTCCACTCAGCAGGCGCATGAATTCGGGATCTAGAGCATCCATTCATTGGAATGACAGGTCTGAAGAACTTGGGACAAGGGAACGATGTGGGAATGGATATACTGGCAGGCTTCACCCATATGATTGCTGCGCATGGATTCGCCGAAGTCATCTCCGCCGGCATAAGCTTCACTTTTGGAGACTTTAAAACCGCACTAGGATCGCATCCGATTTTCACCTAGGAAGAGTCCGAGGGCAGGGAGCGGAGGCTGTATACGCGATGGCTTCTGGGAGTATCCACGAAAAGGTGAACCTATCGCTCTAAGTTCATGCGATGAACTGCCTTCCAACTTGACACCTCAAGCATAAACCCAACGCGCTGTTAGTTACGAACCATTCACTTCTAAAGGTGCTTCGCTAATTTGGGTTGTCAGATCTGTGTAACGACCGATCTGCCGAGCCGTCGGAGAATTTCATCATTCGTGCCCGCACGGGGCGACCTCGTATTCAATGTTGCACCTCAGAATGCCACATTAACATGCAAGGTACCACTCTATGGCTGAATGAAGCTTATTATTGCTCTAACCTTGGAGATGAAAGTAAGCTGAGGCGCTTTCAAAGCGTATATAACAGTC
The DNA here is from genome assembly GCF_010094035.1 of Trematosphaeria pertusa. NCBI lineage: Eukaryota > Fungi > Ascomycota > Dothideomycetes > Pleosporales > Trematosphaeriaceae > Trematosphaeria > Trematosphaeria pertusa. The sequence goes on along the minus strand of NW_022987216.1, from coordinate 702,056 downwards.
ATGGATGCCAGACCGTCGGGTTAACTGCACCGGTGTCGCCGGCGACTCCTGCCCCACTCTTTACTCAACGGAGCCCCGATATGGCGCGTCATTCTGTTAGGCTAGGATTTTGGGCTGCCTTTGGAGTCTCGCAAATCCTATGGGCCGAGTCGGTCGCAACCCTACCACCGGCTTATTGGAATATTGTCGATCGTTCGGGATTATTCGACTTCGAGAAGGATCAATTGACGGACGGTGTGCTTGGAGCCCTTTCACACGAAGGATCTCTAGACCTATCCACATACTCGTTTGGCGGAACCTCGGTAGCGAAACGTCAAGCGAAGGAGTGCAAAACGTATCCGACCGACCCGGAGTGGCCATCGCAGCAGCAATGGAAGGATTTGGACGACCTCCTCGGTGGAGCGCTGATCAAAACCGTGCCGGAAGCATCGATCTGCTACCGCAACAGCACTGTGTCCAATTCTACGCAATGCCAGTCGCTCAGCGACAGCTGGGGAAATTCAACACTTCGAATTGAGGACCCGACCTCCATCCGCTCAGTTCTCTTCCAGGGCATGTCGTGCATGCCGCCTGCCTTCTCCGCCAACTTCCTCAGCGGCTACCAGACATGCACCGTTGGAGGATTCCCCGAATACGTAGTCAACGCCACAACCGTCGCACAGATACAGCTCTCTGTAAATTTTGCGCGAGAACACAACATTCGGCTTGTTATCAAGAATACGGGCCATGATTTCGGAGCAAAGTCTGTGGGCAAGGGCTCGTTGAGCATTTGGACTCATCACCTAAAGGATGCCGCGTTCTATGATAGGTACGAAGCTGGAAATTTCACTGGGCCGGCTGTGAAACTTGCGGCCGGGGTCCAGGTGCACGAGGCATATGCGCTAGCGAAGAAGCATGGGATCACGCTTGTGGGAGGCGAAGGCAAGGTAAGAGCCGCCCAGGACATATGCTCGATCGAAGCTAATGCGTCCGAATCAGACAGTCGGCCACATAGGCGGCTATATTCAAGGCGGTGGCCACTCACCTCTAACCTCTATCTGGGGCATGGCTGCCGACCACGCCCTCTCCGTCGAACTCGTCACGGCTGACGGCCGCTTCGTTACAGCAAACTCCACGATGAATCCAGACCTCTACTGGGCTATCCGAGGAGGAGGAGGCTCCACTTATGGCGTTGTCACCTCGATGGTCATCAAAGCCTTCCCTCAAATCAGAGTAACAACGATGCGCTACAATATGACAACCGGCGGGAACTTCACGGAGGATAGGTTTTGGGAAGCGCAGAAGGCGTATGTGGACAACTTCGCGTACTATGCAGACTTGGGGTATTACGCCTACTATCGCATTCGCCATGTCAATGGGGAGATCTTCCACGACATGACTTCGTGGGTGGCGCCCAACACGTCCGAGGCGGATTTCCGCGCCAGCATCGGGCCGCTCGTGGCAAAGTGGAGAGTTATCGGGGTCCCGTTTGAGCCTGTTATCCAAGAGTACGATAACTTTCCCGACGCATGGGCGGACGGCTTCCCACAAGAAGCGTGGACATGGAACATGCGGCAAGCATCGCGCTTCTTCCAGCGCGAGACCCTGTCGAATGAAACGACGAGATCGGCCAGCGTAGACGCCATCCGCGGCGTCTTCGATGAAGGCGCCAATCTCATTATGTTCAACATCCGAAATCCGCCTGGCTCGGAGGACATCGATAACGCAGTCAACCCTGCGTGGCGCAAGATCCTCATGTTCGCCCTTATGTTCGTGACGTGGAGTCCGACTGATAGCACCGAGTATGTGACCGCGCTTTCGAGGAACTTGACGTATGAATGGAATCCGCGATGGAAAGCTCTGACGCCTGGGTCGGGCACCTATATGTCGGAGTCGGATTATATTGAGCCCGATTGGCAGCAGAGCTTCTTTGGGAGCAAGTATCAGCGGCTGTACGACATCAAGCAGAAGTGGGATCCGGAAGGCGTATTTTATGCGCAAAATGCGGTAGGATCGGAGGATTGGCGGATGAGCGAGATGTTGCTCGGCCACTTGCCCTCGCAGAATAGCAAGCTCTGTAGAAGGTGATGCGCGGATAGGTAACGTAGAGTAGGATGATGGTACCCCTGGAGATGCGAGTATGTTTAGCCGGAAGATTCCCCTCACTGAAAGTCGTCATTTGCCTCGGGCAATTTGCGTTCAATTTGGGTCTTGGCTTCGGCATTTGCAGGTACGGCTTTTGTAGATGCTCGGCAGATCAGTTACGCCGAGTTTGTATATTGTTGTTGTGGCGCCTGTCTCGCAAGTCCAAGAGATATTTCCCGTCTTCTTTCTCTTGAGGGTGCGTGAGGTCTCTCGCGCTCACTCTTCCGCAATGTTTCCATTGGCGCTGCTACCATTGGCATTGGCTCTTTCGGCAACCGCAAGGGCGGCAAACGCAACATACGAGTACATAGTCGTGGGGTCAGGACCCGGTGGAGGTCCATTGGCAGCCAAACTTGCACGAGCGGGCCACTCCGTACTGCTCCTCGAAGCCGGCGACGACCAGGGCGACAATCCCAACATCACCCAGATTCTAAACTTCAACAAGGCGGGCAACGACCCCAAGACGAGATGGGACTTCTTCGTAAAGCATTCGGATGACCTGGAACGCGAGCGCAAATTCGAGCACTATGTGTGGCGGCAACCCGACGGATCGTTTTACGTCGGCAGGAGTCCCCCTTCGAACGCGACAGAGCTGGGCATCTACTATCCGCGCGCAGGAACGCTGGGCGGATGCGCGATGCACAACGCCGGCGTGTCAGCGAATCCGCCGGATGCGGATTGGGACCACATCGCGGAGATAACGGGTGACGATTCGTGGCGGGCGGAGAAGATGCGCGAACACCTCGTGAGTCTGGAGAATGCCGCATACGCCCCGAATGACACGACCCATGGGCACAGCGGCTATCTTACCCTTACCCAGGCGAAGGTGAACATGGGCAACGGATCGGATGGCGGGACTATGGTGCAGGTCATGGCCGACGCGATGGGCCTTGGTGGTGTTTCGCCGCAGCAGCTCGTGACTCGGGACATGAATGCGAAGGATCCGAATCGGGATATGAAAACCGGAATCTTTGGCCAGCTTCGCCATGCAGATGCACAGGGCCGCCGTGTTGGTACAAATACGTATATTCGGGCGACGCTTCAGGATCCGGCGCAGTACCCATTGACGGTTTCACTCAACTCGCTGGTTACCAAGGTCCTCTTTTCGAATTCGACCACCGGTCCTACTGCGGTGGGAGTAGAGTATCTGGAGGGCGCGAGCTTGTACAGTGCTGATCCCAGATTCGCCAAGAATGCCACAAGGCAGGTCAAGCAGGTGACGGCATCCCGCGAGATCATTATCGCAGGCGGTGTATTCAACAGCCCGCAGATCCTGAAGCTGAGTGGCATTGGGCCTGCGGAGGAGTTGAAGAAATTTGACATCCCAGTCGTCGTGGATTCGCCAGGAGTAGGAGCCCGCATGGCCGACAATTACGAAACAAGCATCATAGGGCTGGCCTCAAGGGATCTCAACAACGTCGGCGGCACCTACGCGGTGATGCTGAAGTCGACCACAGCGACAACAACAAACAGTACCCGCGACCTCTACCTCTTTTGCGGCGCCTTCTCTTTCGAAGGGTACTGGCCCGGCTTTCCCACGGAGTACGGCAAGTCCGAGTACGAATGCGCAGTGGTCCATATGGGCCCGCATAGCCAAGCGGGAACCGTGACACTGCGGTCGTCTGATCCTCGCGACATGCCAGAGATCAACTTCCGCTTCTACAACCAGACCGAGGAGGCGGATCTCACAGCCATTCTCGATGGCATTAAGCATGCTCGCTCGGCTTTTGCAACGGCGCCAGACGGAATCGCTCCGTTCAAGGAACTGCATCCGTGCAAGTCTCCGAAAACAAACTGCACCGAGGCCGAGCAGAAGGAGTGGATCAAGCTGAACACGTACTCGCACCATGCGACTTCATCATGTCAAATTGGCGGCGACGCGGACAAGATGGCCGTACTGGATAGCAAGTTCCGCGTCAGAGGGGTCAAGAATTTGAGGGTGGTGGATGCGAGTGCGTTTCCTAGAGTGCCCGGCGCGTTCCCCGTACTTCCGACGTTCATGTTGAGCGAGAAGGCGTTCAGAGACATCTTGGCTGATCTCTAGTGACGACCTTGCAGTCGCGGTCGTGGAAAATGTTAAATGTCTGTACTGTCTTAAGGTTGCTGTGAGAGTGGTACTGTGATCTCGCGATGGGTGGACGTTTGGGTAGAGTTCGCGCCTGACGTCACGCTAGTTTAGCGTCGTAGATCTGTGGATCAACCTCCAGACGTTCGCAACCCTTCGACCTCACAATCGCTTTTGCCTCACCATGCAGAGGTCCGGGAGCCTTCGCTTGCAGTGCTGCCCCCTTGCAGAATCACTGGCTTCCCGTCTTACCATTCGCATTGAACAACTCCCCACCCGAGAACGCCGTCGCCCGCTGAAGCACGCGCTGAATTCCGCCGCAACCATCGGTATGTACAGACCATATCATTCCGCTTGGCTTGCGAGGTTGGTGGCGCTGCCGAGACCCGGGTTCGTCGATAACTTCGTATAAATACGCGAGCGAGCTTTGTGTAACCCTCAAACCGCGTCCAAATGCGGCACCATCAGGAGATTCACCGTGATAAGCCACAGAACCGGTGGCCAAAAAGTCTGAAATAGACGTCCGGAATAGTATTGTGTTGCATCCCTGTCTCTTATCTCGGTTCTCTTTCACCGCAGCCCTTATTCACCTCAGCCGACATTGAACATGTAGACGCTCTCACGCAGACCGCAGTTCGACAATTCCCGCTACCTTTAATTTTCGTTGAGCGCACCCATGATGCTAGTAAGCAACACCCACATGTTGTGTTGGACCACCGCGTTACCACGCCTCGCGATTCCGCTCCTTCTCTTGTGCTGTAGCCTCTTCTTTCTGTCCCGCCCGGCCCTCCATGCCCCGAAAACCCCCATCGTCCACTTTCAAGTCGCCAACCTCACCAAAACCAGCTCCACCTTCGACGCCTCTGTCCAAGAGTTCTGGCTCTCCTTTGCGGCATCCCTCGAGGATGCTCGACCGCAATGTTCGCCACTGCGCTCCGAGGATGGTCATCCGCCTGACTCTTACACGACATTCCAGCCTCTCGAACCGACCAAGCAGCGCCTTGAGCGACTGAACATTATCGATGAAAGTGAGACGGCTCTCTTTCGTGCGCACTATCTCATGCGCGCTTCGGCGCTGAGGCTAGGACCAAAACTCCCGTTCAGCGCGGGCACTACAGGTATCGTGACGACGGCGAACCCGAAATACATGTCCATCTTCCTCGTCTCGCTGCGCATGCTGCGTCGAACGGGATGCCAGCTGCCGGTTGAAGTCTTCATTAGCGACTGGTCCGAATATAATTCTACGCTTTGCGAAACCGTCCTCCCGTCTCTCAATGCGCGATGCGTCGTCTTGTCGGAGATCTACTCTACTGCGAAAGACATAGCTCCGCTAGATCACTTCCAGTACAAGATCTTTTCTATCCTCTTCTCCTCGTTCCAAAACGCCCTTTTCCTCGATAGCGACGCGTTCCCCGCTCACGATCCTACCACCCTTTTTCTCGCGCCGCCTTACACCACACACGGTCTCGTGACATGGCCAGACCTCTTCGGCGACACGGCGTCGTCCCACTACTACCACATCGCCGGCATCCCTGAAGTCCCTGTCTCTACGCGCTACTCGACGGAAAGCGGACAGGTGTTGCTCGACAAGAGCAAACATAGAGAGAGCTTGCTCTTGATGGTGTATTACAACTACTACGGGCCATCGTACTACTACCCGCTTCTTTGCCAAGGGAGCCACGGTGCGGGCGATAAGGACACATTCATCCACGCTGCCATGGCGATGGGTTTACCCTGGTACCAAGTCAGCATCGGCGTCCACGCACTAGGCCGCGACAGGAACGGCAGCTATGCAATGGCGGGCATGGCGCAGGCGGATCCAGCGCTCGACTTCCAATACGCGCGGCCGATGCCGAGCCACATGCATATGCAAGACCTCTGGCAAGACGACGACCTCAAGCATGTGAACCCAGAAGTCGAGGAAGCGCGCGATGGTACACGTCGTGCACCCAAGAAACCGCGGCCCTTCTTCATCCACCAGAACATGCATAAGCCGGATCCGAAGACTATCTTGGCGAAGGACAACGATCCGCTAAGGGACGTGGAGGGCCAATACCAGCGGATGTGGGGTTCTCTGAGAGATATGGTGGCCGACTTTGGATATGACGTCGAGAGGCGGCTGTGGGAGGTCATGGTGGAGGAGGCGTGCAGGGAAGATACTGGAAGTGAGACTTGCGCCCAAATCTCCAGGTATGTGCTCGAGGTTTTTGGGTACATAGAGTCTCTTGAAGGACCGTGATGGGATGAGACGTGGGTACGAAACGAGCGCGGGCGGTCTGAGGTTCACCAATTGATGCGCGCATTCGGCATAGCACCGTCAGAGAAGAATCGACGGGAGGTTAAAGACACTACCATGTACATGTTCATAACGACAGGGACGACAATCAGACATCGTAGGGAGATCCAACGCCCGGCTCCCGTTCCATCAGGGCCCTGGCGTACGGCCTTTCAGCCCACGTCGAATACCACTGCCGAAAGTCATCCTCAGAAACACCCCAGATACCATCATCATTCACCGCGGATCTTGCACCCTCAGCAATCTCCTCTAACTCGGGATCTCCAAGCGGATCTTCATAGACAATCTGCCTGCCCAACATCCTCTCGTAACAGTACATCACAATCGCATGCGCGTGCATGCGATACAGCGGCTTCCTATCGACGCGCGCAACAACGAAGCTCCGCGGGGTAAACTCGACACGCGGACGCATCTCAAAGCGCGTGAAGAGACAGCCATGCCAATTCCAGTCGCTTGCATCGGTGACCCTGGGGCCGAAGCGGCGATCGTGCCACGGGAGTCCTCCGGCCTTGGGCACTCCCTTCGCCACGAGCGGGATGCCGATGCGTTGGCCAATGGTTGAGGACAGCGTGTTTGGATCGTCGAGCATCGAAATGCCGACGTGGAAGACTTCGCTGTGCGGCCGGAGACAGATCTTCGTGTCGCCAGCGCAGTTGAGGCGGACGCCCTGCACAGTCTCGTCGCTGCTGGGTGCGAGGACTAGTATAGCCTCCCGGTAGCACTCCATTCGAAGGTAGTCGACGATGTGCCGGAAATCGGCGGGCGTTAGATCGTGGTCGCCGCAAGCAAATAGAGAGCCCGTCCAGAATGATTCCATCTCTGGGTCGATTGCGCCCACCGACTTGTTGGGGCGATTCTGGGCAGGGAGCATGTGGCGCAAGCCGGGTGGCTGGCGCCCCGACATGATGAATATCTCTGACTCGAGAGGGCGATGGAGAACAGGGTTGTTGTCCAGCACTGAATCGAGATTCATCCCCAACAGGCGTGCTCCCCCGCCCGAGGCAGCGCTTGAAGCTGGCGAGTTGATTTCGGCTCCAGAAGGGGGGCCCCCAAGCCATGTGAAACGGGGTCGTTTGGCTGTATCGGGGAAGAATATGGCGCGCACTTGGGTTGGACTGCGTCGTTGATCGTCGCCGAATTTGGTGAACTGTTTGCATACGAGCTTGTGCACGGCCCAGTCGTCTTGCTGGCAGTCGGTCGAGCAATACCGAATGCCATGACATCGACTGCAGGTCTTCACGCCAGCCTTGTTGCACATTGCACACAAGGGCCCTTCGTGTTGATCTGGCATTGTTGTTGGAGGTTGGCCCGGTCCTCTGGCTGAGTGCACGGGAGAGTTGATTTGCCGAGTGCTGGAATGAGCCTGTCCGTGAGCAGCGGACTGCTATATGCACGTTCAAAATCCTGCTTGCTTCTTCGCCGCCATCCGGCTGCTCGGGCAAGCCAAGATGTAGCTTACCGCGGTTGTGCTGTTGCTTTCCGTCGTGCTTGGCCGATTGCGAAGACATGTATCCGTTCGCCATGCATTTGAACCGGCATATGTTTCGATGTCAAACATCGCACGTAAATGCACGTTAGCGCTATGTGGGACGAGAACCGAAACTTAACGTGGTTGCGGGTGTTTCTGCTAGTTGGGAAGAAAGGCGAAGCGCAGACATGTGGTGTAGGGTACCTTCGGATGCTGTCCGAGTTCAGTTCTTTGCTCACGAGGGTTCGATTAACTAATAGATCTACTGCTCCTGGCCAATGGTGAGTGCAATGACACACACGGGAATTGGGATGCCTGGAGATCGATGCGCGAGTTGTGGGGAAAGGCGCGGGTATGCGCATTAGTACGCCGCCTACGAGCGGTGAATCAAAAAGAGTAACGTCATGATGATTTCCGATACATGAGGTTCTGCTAGATGACTCCGCTTTGCCTGCTGGTGAGTTCTTCTCGTTCGGCAATTCCCTGCGGCCAACTACATGTTTGCGTCGGTTACGGGTAGACTCACCATCAAACCTGACTCACCGCTTCTTTCGATCCCCGGAAGCGCTTTGCGCACCATTTCTATAAAGAACACTCCCTCTGCCCATCTACTCCCCATCCACTCATCCCCACACTCCTGGTGCTCAACACAAGGAAGGAAAGAAAGGTGCTGCCAGTTGCGATCTCGCCGGAACACCACAACCAACACGGAACAATGGGCAACGCACAACCGACCACCGCCTCTGCAACCCAGGGCCAAGCCTCTGTCGCCGCCTTCAAGCGCAAGGTCTCTTCCGCCCTCGACAAGATCCCCAACGACCACGATTCCAGAAACCCCAACCACATCGCCAACATCCTCCCGCTCTTCGGGCTGCTCAGCATCAGACAGCGCAATGACGACGACATCAAGCTCACCATGGCCCGCCTCGGCAAACCCCCCGGCCCCGTCGACTTCATCGAGCAGGATATGCTGGAGGCCCTAGCCGAATGCATCTGCACCAAGCTGCTCAACACGGACGGATGGTCCGCCGCGGGCACCAAAGTCACGCACACGCTGCAGCACAGGCTCGCCAGCGTGCTCGTCACCACGGACTGCCCGCTCGCGCACCCAGACGATACGTACGTGCACTTCACGTCCGCGTGCGACGCTCTGCGCGACGAGTTGTCCACGATGTGCAAGGATGCCTTCACCTCGTCGTCCGCCCTCGAGTCTGCGCAGTGGAACCGCGCCGTGCCGGCCTTCTATGCGCACATGTTCCTCGTCGAGTGTCCTGGCCACTTCATCCCGGGGTTCCTGTACCACATCCTGTTCAAGATGGCGGAGGCGCCGACGCTGTTTACCGTGCCCAACATCAAGCTGTTCAAGAACTTGGTGGTCATGGTGGGCCAGCGCATGGATGGTGGTGAGGAGGGGAAGCGTGTGCTGAACACGGTGCTGGCGATGGTGTGGGAGCGTAGGGAGAAGGGAGAGGGCAAGTCGAATGCGGTGGAGGATGCGGAGTCGGATGTGGTGGAGGATGCGGTGGAGGGTGCGGTGGAGGATGCGGTGGAGGATGCGGTGGAGGATGCGGTGGAGGATGCGGTGGAGGATGCGGTGGAGGATGCGGTGGGGGATGCGGTGGGGGATGCGATGTACGAGATTATGTTCAAGAGGACGCATGGATGGGCGATGGTGATGACGATCAACTCCAACTTCCAGATCGTGGAAGATACGATCTGAGGGGACTGGGAGGCGTACGAGAACGGGGCGTATGGTTGAGTTGCACTAGACACGGAGCATCGGTTTTCTGGGGAACTGTCCCTTGAGTATGATGGCACGGACCCTTGCTACGGTAGGCCACTGTGGAGTGCCTCACCGCAATAGCACTAGTCAAGATCTCATGAACATGTATTAGAATATAATTGCCTCCCTCTGATTTCCCTTCTCCCTAAATGCGGACTGTCCCTAGAGCAAGCCCGTCTCTGCCGGCCCGGTCCATGGATTGCGCTTGGCCACCTTCTCTTGCATCTTGCTCTTTCGATCCATCTCATCTAGACTAACAAGAAGGTCTAACTCAGCACCCTGGAATTTCACGTCATCCGCAGCATATCTGATCCTTTCACTCTTCAACCCGCTAGGATTCTGGACCACCTCTCTACAGAACGAACCCCACCGGTGAAGGACATGGATTGAATGAGATAGCTTTGGAAAGTACACGGTGAAATTATGCGGCAGTACATCATACTGAGAGAACTGGACCTTCGTCCCCGCCTTCGCAGCTCTCCGTGAAAGGTAGTGTGCCTCGTCTGTCAGCTTTTCTTGTCCGCATGCGAAGAACATGGGAGGCAGGCCCGCAGCGGACCAGCTTGGCGCAATATCCACACTGATGAGTGGGTGAAGCAAGGTGGGACCATCGCAGTATATGTCTTCCCGCGGCGGACGGGTCGGTCACAGGTCACAGGCGAACGAAGGCTGCAGGTGTGGCAGCATATCTAGAATGAATATGTCATATGGCTGGTTCCGACCATGGGATTCGCTATGTATCTGTGAGTGAAAGCAGAAGACGTTAGACCTCTCCACTTACAAGGACATGGTATGATCGCAATGCGGGCTCAGAGTAGCGATCCCCGCCGGAAGTGGGACGTCGATCAACTGGCCTTGGAACTGTACGCGCCCGTTGTTGTGATCGCGAATGTGTCGCAGCAGCGCCAGCAGGCTGAGCACCAAATTCCCTCCTGAGCTATCCCCTGCAAAGACGATATTTTCTGCCGAGACGGCAGTGTGCGTATAACTCTCGCTCGGATATGAGGGTGAGATACGTGAGGAGCAGATCGACTACTGCACTCGGAAAAGGGTTTTGCGGCGCCAAACGGTAGTCGGGTACAAGGCATCGACCGCCTGTTTCCCGAGCCAGTGCAAGAGTTATGCGCCGGACTGATGCGGGACTTCCGGAACTGTTACAAGTTGTACTAACTAGTAGAATCCACCGTGAGCATACAGGACGACGATATCCGACGTAGCGTCCTTCACCATGCCCTCATACTTCTCTCGCTCGCTAATCGATGGCTCCGTCTCTTTCTCCTGGCCTGAAAGCTTGAACGACGTCCATTGCACGTTGACATCGTCGATGGAAAAGTCACCAATCCGTTCTTTACCGGGAGCTAGATCATCAAGTGCTTTGACCACAACACTCTTGAGTTCGTCCGCGTCGTCCGGCTTGTTGAATGTAGTTCCTACATTGGGGCTCTAGCTGGAGAGTCCTTTGCACTCACAAACTGTTGTATGGAGATCGGGGCGAAGAGCACTGGTGTCAACTTTTCGATGAAACCTGCTGTTATCTTCCGCAGGCTTTGCTCGGCTTCTTGTCTGCGTGCCATCTTAACTCTTGTTCAAGGCTTGATCCTACGGAGTCGATGATCTGGAAAAGGTTCATCAGTCCGCCTGGAGAACCTGCGGAGAGGATAAAATGGAAAGGCCCTCGGAGGGTGGAAACGAAGAACTGTCGAGATACACAGGCACCATACCGTAGCGGCGTAGCTCTAGGCTTAGGCAACCGTTCCATAAGTCGGACCGCGACCTGCATCCAATATATTGCTCTTTATTGCGGCACGGCACATGGACACTGCCATTTGAGACCGAAGTTACCGTTGCGACGGGAGGGTGTGCACCTGAGCATTCGCGGGGCTGCGGGGAGGCAACGTGGGCTTCCAGGCGGCAGTGGGGTGGCGCAGCATTGGGCCTCATGCAGCTGCATTCTGTCTGCATGCGTATTTATCTATCTTGAGACACAGGTCTATAGCTGCAGTTAGATAAATAAAAATATAGTAAAAGTTTAGAATAGGTATATGTGGTCTCCAGGGAATCTTTTCGGGGCTCTTTGACAAGGCGTCGCGCCGGCGTACTCAGTGGGACTGAGGCTCCCTGCTACTTTGCCCTCACGCAAGCATTCAGCTGCCTTGTTTTTATTCCGTTGCTCTTTCTGGAACTTATAAATGAGTCAGCCTTGAAGCGCCTCCGTCGTTCTTCGATCGTTCAGCCTTGGGCTACTCGGGGATCGCAGGTCGCCAGGCTGCCACATCTTGTCTTGGCCTCGCAGTAATCATTTAAACCGCCGTGTCCCGCACTAAAACCCACCACCCTCGCTATCTCCTTTGCGGAATCTGGGCTTCGATTGTTGATCCCATCTTATGATGACGGCAGAATTGCGCGGCAGAGAATTTTCGCCGCTGCGAGAGACCACGAACGACATTAAACCGTATATATACGAACCACTGGAAACCCTAACTACAATTCGGATTTTATTCCTAGAGCCCGGAATTGGGAACGAGCCACTGAGAGGTGAAGTTTGTTATCTTGACATCGGCGAAAACTATCACGGCCCACCTTCCAACACGGAGGGGCGGCGGGTGCTCGGACCTGCGCCTTTGTCGCCGCCTGGAACTCAATACTACGAGGCCTTATCGTATGTATGGGGGACGCCTGCCCGCTGTCAGACCATGAAATCATCACAAGGGACGATCCCTCTGACGAGGAACCTGGAAGAAGCCTTGAAGCACATACGATTACCTGACCGTCCGCGAAATGTATGGGCTGATGCCGTATGTATCAATCAAGATGATATGAAAGAGCGAGGTCAACAGGTGAAATTGATGGGACAAGTCTATTCAAAGGCCTTCCAGGTTTTAGTTTGGCTAGGCTCAGATCCTACCAGCAGCGCTCCGTCGTTGTTCAGGAACGCAAGCCAATTCCTTGGGAAGTCTTCAGAAGATAACTTGGGAAGCATTGGGAAGATTGAATGGTTCGAGCGGCTTTGGGTGATTCAAGAGGTCATGCTGGCGCGACGGCGAGCGGTCGCACTTTGGGGAAGTGAGCACGTCGATTTTTGCCATCTGATCAACTTCGAAGATTCTATCACAAGAAGAAAGGGAAGAAAGTCTGTACTTCCCAAGTGGACAGAACTTTTACTCTAGTGAGTCCTGTCATGGCCATTTCCCCCTCTTTTTCTTCCTTTCTTAAATCCCGTAAGCTGGTGCAGCAGCGGTTGCAAGCCAGTCAGACTTTCATTCGGTGTATCGAGTTTAGGCTCTTTGACGTAGCGTGGACATCTCCTCTGTTCTAGCTAACGCATTCGCCAAAGTCCTCCGAGTATGGTCGAGTTCTTGGATTTTCTGGATCGAACGAGAGGCTCGCGCTGCACCGACGAACGAGATCGAATCTACGCGATACTTGGCCTCCATTTCAATGAGTCGGACCTGCTTAGTCAGAGAATTAAAAATCTACAACCCGACTACACAAAGGAAGCCGTGGACCTGTTCCTCGAGGTTGCTTGCTTATGTATCGAATGTGGGAAGCTACTGGAATTACTGAAGCGGGTTTGTCACCGCCCTGATGAAGATCTACTTGCACTACGCCGGCCGTCATGGATCCCCGACTGGACACGGGCGAGCGCGTCGAAACCTCTCTTTGACACTCGCACATCATACAACCTACCCGGATCTCTTAAAGTTAAGCAGCACACCCACAGCCTGACCCTTCGGGGCGTACAGCTTTCCACCATTCTCTCCGGTTCGCACAGAGTCCTATTCACAGACAACATGGAAGAATGCATGCACACTATTGCCACATTCTGGGAACAATATGTTCGATCAGCCGGCTCTGAAACCGAATGTAATGGTGTTAATTTCCAATTTCTAGAAGCGGTTTCGCTAGGCACGCTTAACTATCGCTGGTGTTCCAGCGACTTGGAGCTCTCTAGATGTCTTTGCAATGCTATCCGTTGGCACGACAGAGCCGTGGATTATATCGATCGAAGTTCAGGGACTAAGGAAATGATTTACGCTTTTTGGATATCCGCACAGGAGGAGATAAAAGCGATCGCCAATGGCGCAGGGCGTAGAAGTCACGCTGCTGGGGCCAGCGATTCGGCAATTTTCTACTGGGAAGGAAGGAAACTATTCGCAACGGTTGATGGAAATTATGGCTTGGGGCCTAGGGCTCTTCAAGAGGGTGATGTGCTCGTCGCTGTGTCTCAGGTAGGACTACCGATTGTGATAAGGAGAAAGGGGGATGGTAATGGCTATCACTTCGTCGGAACGGCATGCATACCGGAATTCGACCAGGTCAGGGTTACGCAGGAGTTGGAACGTGCGGGTGGGGAACTTGAAGACTTTGAGTTATTTTGAACATGCGGAGATGGCCTTGACAATTTCGCACTGAGTCTTGGCTGGTTGTACCTTGCAGAGCGCCATGGTTTGTCGGGTCCTAAGAATTCGGGCGCATGAGTTACCGTAAGTATTTGACAGCGTGGTTGCTAGCATATTGGAAAGCTCATCAAAATCATAGGTCTTAGCGTACTCTCTATTATCCCAGTAGCAACGCTGTATTGCAACGCACCGCCTTGTGGGTAGTGCGCATCACCCTTTTCGCCTGGACGTCGAACCCGAAGGTAGACTCGAGGATCTCTTCTCCTCTGCCAGCAAAGATTGGCAGGGAAACGAGAGGGGACTAAAGCAACAAATCCCCCAAAGCTTGCATCTGCAGCCCTGCGGCTCCGCTCATCAATCCACGATTACTACTTGTGGCTAAATTCTGGAGTCTTGTTGGCCATCGAAGCTTCTTGGTAGTAGTCTAACACCCAACGTCAGCCTAAAGTCTGTATATTCTCCGCGACTATTAACGGAAGTATGCGAACGACTATATTACGACTCAAATGATGCACTGAATTACTTACGGCGGTGGTCACCGCGTACCCAGCCACACCTTCGTTTACGGCAGCCGCCATGATTGCTCCAGCAGTGACAGCGGTGTTCCTTCTCTCCCACCTCGTATTCGCAAACACCAATGCCTCAATCCCAACCGTCAAAGTCACCGTCGACACACAAAAGACCTACCAAACAATCGACGGCTGCGGCATATCACACGCCTTCCAACGCGCCCGCCAAATCCAGCGTCTTTCAACAACCCATCAGCAAAAAGTGCTCGACCTACTCTTCAGCGCAACCACAGGCGCCGGGTTCACCATCCTCCGAAATGGCATCGGCTGCTCCTCAAACTACAGCCGCGACTGGATGAGAAGCATCACACCCAAAGCGCGCTCCTCCCCAAACACCACACTCCACCAGTAGATTCTACAAGGTAAGCTAGACTGCGAAAGACTCCTGTAAGCTCTATACAACAGCTCTGTTATAGCGTCTCTTACGAGATTGCGCTTATGCAATTTGCGCACTCTCCCTAATACAGCTCCAAAATCTCGCCCACCACGCTCTTGAAAATGCCATTTGGATCAAAGCTCTCTCTTACCGCCTTAAACCTCGCCAAATGCTCCGGATCCAGGTTCTTCTTACTCTGCTGAAACACCTCGCGCGTGTTCTTAGTCCAATGCGGGCGGCACGGAAACTCCTCGACCAGCGCCGTCGCCAGCTCATGATAAAAGGGCTCGTTGTAGCGCAGGCCGTCGCCGACCGTCGGCTTAAACGTCGGGAAATCAAACATGATGGCGCCTTTGCTCCAGTCCGCGCCGTCGGCCGTGTCGTACGTGACTTGGCCCAGCAGATCGAAGTACGCTTTTCCGAACTTGATGTTGATGCCGCTGCGGTAAGTAGAGGTCATGACCTTGCCCTTCAGCAGCTCGTCGTCGAAGGCTTTGCGGACGCGCTTGAGGACGGCGTTGGCTTGCGTGACGGGGAACGCGAGTTCGAGCGTGAAGCCGCGCAGCCCGAAGTCCCATTCTGTGCCGTAGCCCGGGTAGAGGCCACCGATTAACACGTCGTAGTTCCAGCCGTAGACGGGCCAGGTAAGGATGGCCTGGTCGGTGGATTTTTCGCGGAAGTTAGGGAAGGACCAGAGGGCGAAGAATAGCTCCTCAGCTGCGATATTGGGGACAGAGCTGTATTTGCCTTTTGGCGTGGGTTAGTGGGGGCTAAGCGGGACGGGTTAGGTGGAGTTGACGTACCGGAGTTGAGAAGGCCAAGGGCGATGTCGGCTTCGGCTTTGGTCACGCTGAAGGTGGATTGGAAGCCTTCTTGGTCGGAAGCGTTGGTGGGGACAACGTCGTAGTAGCGGTGGTGGAATTGGCGGAGGAAAGGCCACCACCTGTGCATATTAGTATTTGAGAAGAGAAAGGAATACTGAGGCTACAAGGACGTACCAGAAGTTCGCGGTAGCATATGGGGCGATGAGTCCATAGATGTCGCCATCGAGGACCTCATTCTCTGGGAGTCTTTTTCTATCAGTGACCTGACAGGAGAGCCTCGGCTTGGAAAACTCACATCTTCTGCTCCGCATAAACCTTGAAATCGGGGTAGATCTTGAACTTCATCCTTGCGATGACTCCAAGAAGTCCGAGCGATGTCGAGGCAGCAAGCCACTCATCACTGTTCTCATCCCGCGTCACAACCCTCAGGTTCCCGCTCCCATCAATGATATGGAGTTCCATGGCGCCTGCAGCCACCATGCTTTCTTCTCGCAGACTGCTCCGATGCGCGCCCATCGCAATGCTCCCCGCAAGCGTGATATTCCAGTTCACCAGCGTATAGCCCACGCTCGCGCCTCGCTCATGCAGGTACTCAGCGAGCTGAAAAAACGTAACGCCCGCTTCGATCATGATGGAACCATCTATAGCGCCTTCTTCAAGTGAGAAGTTGGAGATGCCGTTGACGTTCTCCGTGCGTATGATGATGGTGGAAGGGTCGTCGCTGCACATGGTGTCGTACCACATGTGGCCCTTTCCCGAGGCGCGAACTGGCGTGTTGTTCCTCGTGGCGTCACCCACGATGGTGACCATCTCGTCCACAGTGGACGGAGAATAGACTGCGGCAACATCGTTGCAGGCAGGGAAGCCGGGCCCGTCGAAGGTGTTGTAAGGCTCTGCGCGGATGAGGGCCGCGAAGAGCGCGAAGGCGGGAAGAAAGGATGGGCGAGGCATCTTGAAGTGATGATGACGGCTGCAACGCTGCGTACAATCTCTGGACCTGCCATCCCTTTATCTACACATCAAGATCCCTCATGCTCTGCCCTGCTTTTCCCATTCGTCGCAGACCTCGGCGCGTGCAAGCCATCACACCTGTACTCTTCCACGTGAAAGACGCTGGCGTCGCACCCGTTGTGTAAGCCAAGCAAAAGATTCATAGCAGAGTGCTGTTGTGGGAGCGACATCCGCGAAAAGCCATGGTTGCACACGGAGAAGCGAGGCGCTTCCAGTTCTCGTGGCAGCTGATCGTTATATTGTAGTGTGAATCGCCGGCGCTAGTCGCTGGGCGTGCCGGAGGACATAGCGGTTTCGAGCAGGCGAGTGGCGGGGTAAGCGTTAGCATAGCTGCATTGGGCGTAGGGTAGGTTGGAACGCAACGAAGAATACTACGGGACTGGCGACGGGGAAATGAATGGCCGAGTGGATATTAGGGCTAAAGGGCCGATAGGACTAAAACAAGTGCTGTTGTTTACGGGGCAGAAAAACACGCGTTACTTGGTTTCGCAACGAACACACCGTTAAGGTGTGAAGGAGCCTCAACCGACATCTGATTGTTCAACTATTTGCGTTAAGTACGTACTAGAGTGCCTAGGTATTTAGCGGCTGCGAAACGCAATATGGGGGATGACGGAGCCAATGCTAGCAACCCTCCAGCAGGTGATATAATCTCGGCACTAGGCTCTAAGAAACTAATATTTCTCCGCCGGGCAGACGCCTCGAATAATCCACGGGCGTAGCAATACTAAAAGAGCTCCGGATGCGGCAGCGACGTCGTTTTCTTATGCTTGAAGCCCAATTTTGGTCATGGTTTCGTCGGATTACGTCTCCTGGCTCGTCCTTCTCAATGTTCATGCGGAGTCCATCAAGTTTCGCTCCACCGGCAACCCTATTCTCGCCGATGGATCCTACTATCCGCAGACCCGGCGCCTCTTGTCGTGATAAACACACTCTATATCCTCGCGGGCCGCGGTGACGTTCTACAGAATCGAAATAGCTTTGTCATGAACGAATGGCAGGTGTTCACGACCAGTTCAGCGACTCCTTCCGTCGGCGACTAGTCACTGTATCTGGCCGTCGCGCGACCGCAAAATGTGTTCAAATGGGCAGCGTTAGGGTTAGTCCCATCAGCTCGCCTAATGCCTCGTTGAAGTGTTCGCTTAGCGAGCTTGTCTTCAGGGTATGGTGGATTTGGGGGTGATTTCGTTACTCGTCGGCGTCGCTGGGAAGCACGGATGGCTTCCGCGTTGCTAATGCTGAGCGGAGCTCTTGCTGATTGAGGGATGCTCGGCGGAGGATGGACGTCGTAGAGTAATGCCCTGCGGCAGTGTTGCATTTGACTCATTTGTGCGCAGCTCCAGATATATCCAGAGTTTGTGGAGCTCAAACTTTTGCTTCGTGCGCAGCGTGGCCGGCGTTCAAACCCGGAGATCCCAGCGATGATCTCCAGACAAAGTCGGTAACGACCCTAGTGACAGCACAAATCGATGCAGGCAGTTCTTCCTTCTGTCGGTACACATCATGCAAGTCCTCTGGGTACTGGAGAACTGCTCGTTCGTCGCATGGAAGTCGGGCCTTGGTACGGTACCGAGAGTGACTTCCCACCCACGACATCGGGCTCAATGAAGCACAAAGATTGTGGCGCCCTCTTCCAAGGCTGATATAATTCCCCTCTCGGCTCCTCGGGAATGACTCTACGGAAGCCAGAGGCACAGAAATTATCGCAAAGCATCTCTTTCGGAAAAGATGAGCCGATTACGATTCCATCATCGCACATCCCGTGTCACCGTGACGACGCTCGAGCGTATCGAAAACTCCTGTGTCTTGAAAATCCCCATTATTGGAAAATCCACGTCCTCTGCGCTTTTCCGCTCGTCGAAAGACGGCCTGTCCACACCCGACTCAACTTGCTCGTAGAAGCCCTCGTCAACTCCCACGCTCGTGTCGCGCGCTTTGGGTCGCACTCTATTGCTCCCTATCGTGCCTCTTCTTGACTTTAGTCCCATGTTTATCGAGCCTGCGGGATATATCGTCGTCTTCGTCCCGCCCCGGCTCGAGAGCGACGATCCCAAGAGCTTCGGCACCATCTTTGCCACGAGTGGCTTGATACCGGGAGCCGACGCGCAAATCAAGCTGACATATATTTCGGTAGATGTCCAGATCGAGATATCGTACGCATCCCAAGTAGCGTCAAAGTTTGGTTTCACAAGCGTCGTACCGACTCGAATCATACGCGTCAAGCCCGCCATAGCAGCCAAGAAACCCAGTCCAATAATTCCACCTAGAGCCCATTTCTGTCGCGCATTTAGTTGCAATTTAAGAACTCTAGGGAGAACAACGGCTATAAGTGCAAAATCGACGAAAACGTTGAGACCTCCACTAATATAGAGACCTAAGATGTCCTCAGAGCATTTATCGAGGGGCCGGCCTTCGGTCCAATAAACCTCAATAGGTTTACACTGGAAGATCATAAAGAAGAGAAATGGCACGAGCGGTACAAGGACGATAACAATGATGCCCTGGATGAGTTGTCGGCCGCGGACATCTGTGTTGAAGATGCGCAGATAGGTGACGCAGATGCTCAGCTTGGGGAGTGAGAGGGCGAGCAATGCGACTATTGACGCGACGAAGGCATATTTTTGCGATTCGACGATGTCAGATGGTTTAGTTTTGAGGATGGCGCCCAGATGGCGACCAGCGCCATGGTGCACTTGGGCGTATTGGCAGATACTGTAAGCGGAAGCAAAGATCTTGCCCCAAACATCAGCGATCATCCCCAGTCAAGGAATTTTCTGCCTTACCCACGAGCCCACGAGCCCACGAGAATACTGTCATCAAGCTTCCATGAGTTGATAATCATGAGTCGCGAATAGACTCGCGCAAAGAACACGAGGGTTCCAATGACCTGGACAATGGCATTTCCGGCTACCACTTGTGGCGCGCGCGTTTCGTCGGGGAAGTCTGCAGGTGAACCCTTTGACCTGTCAGCGTTGTTCATGAATATCAAAGTCCGTACATACTTCAGGCGCATTCATGTCGAACTGCCGTGAGAACATGAAGAGTGGGAAAGGAGCCATGGTGCGTACATTGGTGGCCGCAAGTTCTTGGGGCAGACCAACGTTGAGACAGGAGTGAAGTGAAAGAATCTAAGTTCGTGCGCATTTGACAAGATAGTGTTGAACAAGCTTCATGCCAGCGAGGATGTGTCAAGTCGTCTTCCGAGGCGCCCGTTGATCGTGTTTGACAGTTGGCTAGTCTTGTCACAGTGCCAGAGAAGCCGGTCATTGGTTGGTTATGGAGTGAGGAGCCCCACTGATACTCCACATGATTTCGATTTCTAGAAGGCTTCTAGTCGAATGGAGAATTGGTCAACTTCTGATGCTCGAGTGGCGTTGTGGCCCTTCGATATGCACTCGTTGCATCGAGTGACGACCAGCTGCTGACGTGGTGGCAGTTTGAAGTTGAATAGCATAGCAACGAGCGGTCCCACCTCGACTAGTTCAACCCTGACGATAATTTAAGTCAAAGAAAAGACTACAGTATACCGCGGCCAGTAGCTGGAATTGAGTTGGTCATCTGCAAGAATGGTGAAACCAGCCCCTCTGCTCGCCGACAGCTCCCTTCAGTCGGTGGCTCTTCGGCTCCATCTGGAACCTGTCGTTGGAATATGCATAGATGCACTAGCGATGATTCGACGCGGACCTGAAACAGACTACTCCGCATGCCGCGACAACTAAAGCAACGCCACAGCCTGTCCGCTGGCCCGACGCCCTGGAAATGGAAGCTTCTTCCACGCAAGTGCTGGCGGACACGAGCACGCCGACAAAACTCCCGATAATGTAGCTGTGCAAGTATCGAAGCGAGCTTCGTAAAGATGTTACAGGGAAGTGCGCCTCTCGAGGTTAAGAAACCCCCAGGACTAAGAAGGCATAATAGCTTCTTATTTAACTTAACGTATTCCACCACCGAACACCCCAAAAATGCCAAGCCCCCACCAAAAAGCCGCCATCTTATTTAGATTGCTCTAACTCTAAGCTGCGTAAGATAAATCTAGATAAGCTATCTAACTTATTTATATTATCTTTAACGTACTTGATAAGCAAACCCCCTAGACAAGCGAACTCTCTAAAATTACCAAGCCCTTACTAAATGCTACTATCTCTATTATAAAGCCCTCTACAAACACCTAATTAACCTTAGACAAATTCTAGATATAGCTTACGCTTTAGGCTATTTAATAGAACCTAGAGCTAAGTCTATAACGCGCTATAGCTCTCTATCAACGAAGACGGCGGAGCGAACGGACATCTCACTCGAAGACCTCTCGACAGAGAGCATACCGCATTTCAAAACGCAAGAACCGCATGGCACATCGGCGGAGCTGCAGCGCGCAACTCAAATATCCTCAAAGGGCGTCGGACTAGGCTACGCCGCAGCCGTTCTCGTCCAGTGCATCAGCATCCTGATCCTAGTCAGTCTCTCCAAACTATCGCTGTTCTCGTCTTCGAAAACGGTTCCGCTGCGCATCGTTCTGCTCGTGGTGGGCATGTGGTGGTTCGCCTTCACCATGGTGACGCGCGCATGGCTTCGCAACCGGCCAGGCCCGCCGTTAAAGTCGCTCAGCATGCACGCCGAGACGCGCCAATGGCGGTCCTGGATGCTCCTCTGCAAGTTCGCCTGGGTCCGGCTTGGAAGACAGTCAAAGTAGCCGCCCGATTGCGCCAGGTGGCCACCTTCCTCGCCGCCTGGTTCCTGCTTTCCGACGCGGTGGCGACCGTCTCGGGCACCGCTATCCTCTTCGCCAAGACGGAGCTGCACATGGCGACGGAGCTGATAGCGCTCACGTCCATCACGGCAACCGTGTCGGGCATCGTCGGCGCTTTCACGTGGCCGATAGTCTCTCGGAAACTGGGACTGCAGCCACGCCAGACCATCATCGCCTGCATCGTTCTCTTCGAGATGATACCGCTCTACGGCCTTCTTGAGTACATCCCTGCAATCAGACGCCTAGGCGTCATTGGCCTGCAGCAGACGTGGGAGATATTTCCGCTGGCAATCGTCCATGGAGTCGTGTCGGGCGGTTTGTCATCGTATTGTCGCTCTTTCTACGCCGTCCTCATCCCCCCACGACATGAGGCCGCTTTTTACGCTCTGTATGCTTTCACCGACAAGGGCAGCTCGGTAATCGGTCCCGCTATCGTCGGTAGGACGGTCGATGCCACGGGCTAGGTGCGCATAGGCTTCGCTTTCTTGGCCGTGTTGATTGTACTGCCGATTCTGCTGATATGGCTGGTTGACGCTGAACGTGGACGTCAGGATGCACTGAGCATGAGCGCAAGCATGGAAGCGGCGGCGTCTGCGAATCACGAGCTTGAGCGGGAAGATTCGACACCCACTCAAGTAATACATGAGGAAATGGAAGGCCTGCTGGCAAACCACGATGGAGACGCCATATCGCGACCGTAGTAGAATCCCAGGCGTATATCTGCAAATGGTTTTTTTTTTTTGAAAAGGCGTCTTTGATTATAGAAGCTTTTCAACTCTTTCTTGAGAGCTAGCAAGTTGGTGATAGTGCTCTGAGGTGATTGCTGAGAAGAATCATGTATATGACATGCACATGCGTTTAGGATGAGAGAAAGCTTCATGATGGGGCCGTTCGCTGCGTCCGTGATGTCGAGGCGGACGTAGGTGTCGACTTCTGGCCAGCCGCAGACTTGCGTGAGGCGAATTAGGAGGTTGCAGGTGCCGTGAGTGAAGGCTGCGGAGGGATTCGTGATGTTAGCGGTTGGGAGCCGGGTGTCGGCGAGGGAGGGAAGGGCAGCTATAAGGGCGGAGGGGGAGACGTGGAGGATGAGGAGTGGCAAAGAGAGCATGTTGACTGTTATTGGATTGCCGAAGAGGTCGGGGTTGTCGTGAGATCGTACTAGTGGGTGAGGTTGGGAGAGGAAGCCAAAGTTTCGCGGTGAGTCGAAATAAGGTCCGAGCTTGGCGACGGGTTGCTTGTGCGACGAAGTGACCACGTGCACGTACAAGATCGAAACATCGCAAAAGATTGGTGAAAGATCTGGGCGACGTGGGCTTGTGGTGGCAGAAGCGTCGATGATGCTGTGTACACTGCAGAGTTTCTGACCACTAGTCGTCTCACTCCCTCACTGGCCCAGCTCCCTAGCAGCCCTTCCTTCCAAGCTTGTGATGTGCGAACAAAAGCAGGAAGGTGATGGGGTGGAAAACCTCACATAAATACAAGCTCTGTAGTGAGCAACCCTTGCCCTGGACTTCAAGAAACTACTCCCAGCCGAACGTTTGGAACGGAATCAAGTGCCCCATAGCCAGAGCAGTTGTTTCAAAAACTCCTCCGTAATCCATGAACTGTTCCCTCACCAAGTCTGGCACATGAATCTGCATGTGATATCCCTAGTCTACACTCCAGACTAGCAACAGAAAAACCTAAAACATGGCAGGTACTCACTCGAATCCTATGATACCACCCCCTAGTCCTCAATATCCCTACACTTGAGCCACCACACCACCCAATCGTCGCTATCCTCACTCCATGCGCCCCTCACATGATCTCCATACATTATGAAAAGTCATCGTCTCCCACCCAGCCTTCTTTTTTTTTTGATCTTTTTCTCTTTTCGCATTAATGCCCTTGTAGAACTTCCCGCGAATAAAAATGTCGCCTGGTCCGCGGGTCTTGCCAATGCAGTACTTGAGCTCGTTGAATTCGGCCGAGATGAGCTTTGGGAATCCGATGTCGCCGCTCAGATTTCGCATGAAGATGCCGACGCCGTCGCGGAGGTCAACTTGCGAGCAGACTTGCTCGAAGTGGGTGACGACGCTGTAGGTGCCGCCGACGAAGGGGAAGATTGGCAGTGCTAGCCGCATTGGCGGTGTTGTTGATGAGCGCGACGTCGCTGGCCACAAGGTGGGAAGCGTGCGGCTGCGACGAGGGCTGCTATGAAGAGGAGAGTGAGTAGAATCATGGTGAATGTTGGGGTGCCGCTGTATGGCGCTTTCGATAGAGGGGCAGCTGGAATCGCTCTAAAGATTGATACTGGAGTTGGGGGAGTGATGGGAGTCTCGGGAGACAAGAGATAGACTCGTAGATACTTGTAGTAGGGAGAATAAGTCGAGGACTAACATTCGAGCCTACCGCTGGGAACTGTCTCCGAGAACTATCGCCTACCAATCAAAACCCCGCAAAGACTAGCGAAAGGTCCTTACCGTTGGTCGTCCCTCCATCCTCAATTCACCTGCATCTAGCCAGCCGAGCTCTTTAGTCGCCCCTCCTTGCAGGCCCGCACGGCCTACCAGACATATTCTTCCTTAACCTCATTAAGCGACCTCTAATGTCGCCGGATATAGTTACTTCTTCACGTGACTTTGGTCATATATATATAGCCGTATTTCTCACATTTTCAATCAATCAACTCACGTCTCAGTACTTTCCACTTCCCCTGGAATCTAATAATCCGGAATCTGACAAAAAACGACTGAGAAGGTAGTTCACCACCGCGCTCGCATTCGCCTCGAACGTACTTCTTAGACACGCACCACCGAACTGAATCTTTTTCGACCCATTGGCAGCCGCACTGCACTCAGTCTGGATGACAGCATAAATAGCGCCCGCCATAATAGCCAGGCCGGTCGGATCACTGCAGCTTCGTGGATGACATCTGTTGTGTGAATAGCGGGATTGTCAACGAGCTCGATTAAGCCCCCAAACGCGTAGTTAGGTGCTGCCTTGAGTATAAATACGCTACAGTGCGCTGTAGTGCACTGCAACATCGAAAAAGAGACTTCTAATTTTTTTGGAAGGCATCTGCCTTGAAGAAGGCTGAAACAACGTGCAGCCAACCGGTAAGCGGAACGTTTAGCTTCTGGTTCTTGTAGCGTTGCCATCAGTGCAGTGGCGGGCTTGGAGCGCTTGGCAGGGTATTATTATCCAACAGCCGTGCACGAAAGGGTACTCTGGCGCCTTCCTCCCAGCCAATACTGTAACCTGGGCGCAGTGATAAGAGATGTAGGGGGTTTCCTATCCGCCCCTTGAGAGGATGTGCGTCTTCTAAGTCCAGGCTGCCGCCAGGTTCAATGCTCGACTAGAAAGTCTAAAGTCTCTTTGCTTCCCTCTAGTCTATATTAGCTAGGGAAACACTACAACCGCATCTGTATCTGGACAGCGCGTCATGCGATTGTGCCGCGAGCGTCTCGCCCTCTGGCTTGCGGCTATACTCCAACCTTCGGTAGTAGTAACCGACACCGCCGGACCACTTGCGTGGGTATCTATCGCCGGTCTCTCCGTATACTCTATCGCTCGTCCCTGCGCAGCTGGATGTATCCGCTACAACGGCTTATACATGTGCGAAATCAAGGCGGACGCACACGACGTTGGACTTACGCTCGGGTGTAGATGCAAGCCGTTGAACGCTTGCTACTGCAGCGAAGGATATCAAAGTGCTGCAACGAGCTACATCCAAAGCTGCGTCAGCGCGAATTGCGAGGGCCTTCCGAATGCCGACGGCGATGTGACGAGCTGGGGCTGTACGATGGATACTGCGCGACTGCAAACTAAGCGCTTAGCACCGCCGCCGCAACGAGCTCTGCGCCATCTAAGACTGCAGAAACGGTCAGCCCAGCGGTAGTTCTCCCGGCGAACTCTACAGCAACTGCGACCGCGCCCGCGACCGACCGTCTCGATAACCCCGCCGCTACGACAGCGTCCGGCGCAGAAGAAGATGAGGGCGATGACGGACTAAGCAAATCAGATATCATCGCACTCGCTACTGGCTTGGGCGTTGGTATACCCAGTCTTGCCGTTGCGGCCATCGCACTGGTGATACAGCTAAGAAGGAGGAGGTCGGCGGCTGCGATCGAGCTTGCTTCCGTGCTAACGCCTTCCACGAGTCAGACCAATATGCTACTTGGTGCGACACCTCGTGCTGGATTCGGAGGAGCGGGACAGCATGTACAGGCATATGAACTTGGTAGGAACCAATGGAGATGAGGTCAGAGGGCGGTGGATAGCCTCTAAAGAGTCGCATACGAGTGGGCTTTTTCGTAGGGCAGATCCGTGCAGGTGCTCTGGAAGCATCCTTCCGGCATATATCATCCATTGTGAGGAAGGTTGTTGGATAGAGGTTTAAATTAAGAGGCCAGATTGGTGCGACTCCCCGTTCCGTGTTTGGAGCGATTAAGGAGGTGTGAACTTGAGATGGATGAGGTATTACATATGCGTATGCGACATGCAGAGTAGGGATGGGATAGAGCCGGGAGTACCTCTTTTACACCGACGCCGCCTCCGGAAAGCAGCATTGCTCCTTCTCGCTTTTTTCCCGTACTTTCTTCTCTCAGCAATTCTATATCTCCACCACAATCTTCCCTTTCGGATGTCCGCTCAACATCATTTCATACGCCTACACTGCGTTAGTCTTCATACCATAGTTGAAACCGCAAGCGTACCTGTTTCGCATCCTCCATCTTTACTTTGGCCCCAACGTGGACCTTCAGCTTCCCCTCCTCTACCATCTTTCCTAATTCTTGCAGGTTCTGCTGGCTCGATACTCCAGTCACCTGCCGATAATCCCTTGGGACTCCCCCTAGGATGCGCGGTAACAGCGCGTTCTTTGCCATCAACCCAACTGTCGCAAGCATACCGAGCACCGTGTAGCTCGGTGGACGAGGACCGACGGTGACGTACGGTTTTCCGTCGGCGAGGAATCCAGGGCAGTGGTGATAGATGTCCTGAATACCTACTGCGTCGATAACAGCGTTGAACCGGGACTGGTCGAATGTCTTTGCTAAATGCGGATGCACAGGGGCGTGCTCCTTGTAGTCGATCACCTACTTATGTTAGCAGAGAAATGAAGGGGACAACAGAAGTGTACCGACCTCATCGGCTCCGAGCTGCTTCACCCACCCCGCGTTCTCGCCAGAGCATACAGCGATCACCCTCCCTGTCTCACCCACTTCGGCGCGGCACATCTGCAGAGCCATATGTCCGATGCCTCCGCTTGCCCCATTCACAAGCACACTGTCGCCTCTCTTCGGCTTCGCAGCTTTGATCAGCTCCAAGGCGGTCGCCCCTGCAATCCCCAATCCTGCGACTTCTTCCAGTGTTGCGCCGTCCGGCTTCTTCACAACAGCAGTGCGATCGACAACCACATATTTGGCGAGCGAGCCGGAACCAGATCTGGCATGCTGCCCCACTGGAATAGATCCAAAGACGTGCTGACCGGGAGTTAAGTCGCGAGCCGCTGGGACACCAGGTCCGAGTTCAACAATGGTCCCCGAGAAATCCATTTCCGGGATAGAAGGAGAGGTCCTGAAGATGAACGGGAGCAGCTGCATCGTGATGCTGCCACCAGGATTGAGCGCGCAGTGCGATATCCTGACCCGGACTTGGGTTGGCGAAGTGAGGCAGGGGACGGGCAGAGTAGTTAGAGATAGAACCTCCGACGGTAGGCCACTCCTGGAATGCACCCATGCCTTCATAGTCACGGACTCGTTCGTAGACATTGTAGTGGCGGCGCGCAGCATAGGATAGAGAGTGTAGCAGGGTTCGCGATGAAGGTTAGATATAGGGCCTGGGTAGGCGCAGCGTGGAACCAGACCTTACGAGGGGACACGTTGCTCATTCATTGTAGTACTGAAGCTAGTTGGAGCTGGACGGAATACGATAGTGGTGTGAACCGGTGGGGTTCGGAATACGAGGGCTGAAAAGCTTTGCCAAGGCACCACCGCTAGGCAGCATCATTGGATCTCCACCATGTGAGAGCGTCAAAAGCATATGGAATACCGCGCGAGATCGGCCTGGACTCACCCAAGTGACCACTTGAGGATGATGACGTTGACTGGAGACATGTCTGGAGAGTAGACGCGAGGAAGCTCGGCTCCTTCGGCGAGGCGCTTTAATCGTGGACCAGACGCTTGTTGCTGGAAACGCCATGAGCGCAAACTCTACGGTTGATAACTAAATGGCCTTCCCGTTTCTCTGGTCTTCCTTTGTTCCGCGGGGTTTTCCGATGGAGATCGGGAACCGCTAAAACGTTTCTAAGGCATGACGACGTGTCTGGCTGCCTCTTGCTGTCTACCACAGAGCAAGTGTCGCTCTGGTATAAAGGGAGGTATGAAGCCGGTATTAAGCTCACTGGGTTCGTGATTTGGGACTGCTCAGGAGGTCACGCTTGGGGGGTGAGCGAGACTGACTCCGTCGCATGCTCTGGGAGTTTTCGGAGGGGCAACGGTGAATAGTACGTTGGCGACAGGTGGATTTGTAGATTGTGCAAATGGTGATTAACAAGGGAGGTCGAATGTTGGGGAAGTTCGTGGTGGGGGAACGAACGGTGAGTGTGGTGCAACTTGTTCAAGGCCTGCTTTGGGCATGCTTAATGTCCTGTAACATGTCCAGGTCTGGTATCTTCTGCCATAGGTAGGGGCTCCCGAGCTCCAGGAGTGAGGAGTGTTTCAAGTCATATCTCTCTGCAAATGTTCGTGATTGCGCCATACGGGAAATCGGAAGGGGCAGGCGTGGGGTCCTACCCAGTCACCTTTACTCCTGGCAGTGCCACTTAGTAACGTGGGAGGACAGCAAGAAGCCGCAACGTCCAGATACTCGGATTCCGCCCTGCATCTAGCCATGCTCGTAGGTAATTATCCACGGTTCGACCAATGCTCGCCCATTCTGCCGATTGCCAAGACGCACTCACCCAACAATGTGCTCAAAACCCGCCTCGCGAGGGCCTTGCGCGGAGAAACGTGCATGACAGGTAACACTACGCTGCCCTTGGCGTGCACCGCATCACCAGTTGGTGAGCGGGTTTTGGGCGGAGCGCCCAGAGTTGAGCACCCAGATGTCTATTGCCAAGCTGTCCAGCGGACTTGGCCGACTTCTGCCCCATCACGACAGACGCATATAAGCCCTGCTACTTGGCTGCAGCTTGTTTCCTACCACCTCGATCAGCTTCTCGTGCTGCACGGTCCGGCGAAACAAAGTCCAACTCACCTCTGTCGTTCGTTTCAAACACCATACAACCTCAGCAGCATCACTGCAATCCTTCGCCATGAAGCTTGTCGTCCTCCTTCTCGCAGCGGCTTCTGCTGCTTGGGCACAGGACACCGTCTCCGCAACCGGTGGAGCGTGCGAGCCTCATGGGGATCACTGGTGAGGAGCCAACCTCTCTCCAAACGTTCACGCTCCGAGTTCTAATGCAAATTCCAGGCACTGCCCGGAGGGCGTCCCGGAGCCGACCACTCCTCCGCCAGCTGAGTCCGCCGTTGAGACCACCCTTGCGACCTCTACTGTGCCGGCCGAGTCTGCGCCAGCTTCCATCACTGCGACTGTGACGGAAGACCACGACCACGAGGAGTCCGTCACCGTCGGCACTACGTGCGAACCGCATGGCGATCACTGGCACTGCCCGTCCGGTGTCCCCGAGCCGACCACTCCCCCAGCTGCCGTGACTACCGCCACTGAAGATGACCACGAGCACGAGGCCACTGCCACCACTTGCGAGCCGCATGGAGATCACT
This sequence comes from Trematosphaeria pertusa, assembly GCF_010094035.1. NCBI lineage: Eukaryota > Fungi > Ascomycota > Dothideomycetes > Pleosporales > Trematosphaeriaceae > Trematosphaeria > Trematosphaeria pertusa. The sequence continues at coordinate 672,627 of NW_022987216.1, read as the reverse complement.
GGCATTGCCCGTCCGGAGTCACTGAGCCAACCACACCGCCTGCTGCCGAGACGACTACCCCTTCCGGAAACGCTACCGGAACTCCCACAACACCAACTCCAAGCCAATTCACCGGCGCTGCTGCTGACGTGGTTCGCGGTGGAAGTTTCGCAGCGGCAGTCCTGGGCGCCGCAGGCGCTTTCTTCATTTGAACGGTTGGGCTGTCGAAGGGAATGGAGGCATCTTTTCCAGCCATACCCAGCTCTTGCATGTAGAGAACTCAGAGTTCTTCCGAGGGCGGTTGGTTTCTCTAGTCGTCTCACGGAATACGTAGCCGTTTAAGAGACTTGCCTGCGCCTTCTTGCTCCGGCAAACTCCTTCAAATAATCCGAATCTCTCCAGGTATGCGGTCCATCATACTGTATTTTACCGCATCTGTGCTTCCCTTTCCGTCCATGAACCCAGATAGATAGCAGTCCCCATGTGCTTCATAAATTAAGCATCCTCGGAAGGCAGTTTCTATTTGCACTGTTTGCATTGATTCCTGTTCCCAAAGCCGATGGATTCTGCTGTCTGGGTCCCTTAAGACAAGAGGCATGCTACTCCCTTTGGCGATGAAGATGGTATCCCCAGCCTTGCATGTCCCGGACCCAAGGCCTATATATCCCTTCTTAGTCGTGAACATCTGATGGCCCAAAGTGACGTTTCCCAAGACGTATTCCACGCTCTTCTGTACGTTCCAAAATGCCAGGTCATCCAGAGTATTCTGGGTAGGGAGCAATTGGGAGTCGGTTTGATCTAGGTAGGGGATTTCAGCATCGAGATGAGAAAAGAGCAACTCTCCCATGCGATCTAGTATGGTGTCCACTTGCTCTTTGCTTAACCGCTGGGGACTGTTGTTGTAGCTGAATGAACTTGGCCAGTAGCTGTCCACGCAAAGCGCTCTGACAACTTCACGTTGCCAAGGCGTCCATCCAAGTCGGCGAGCTGTATTTCCGATCCCGAAAGCGTTGGTGTTAGCCATTTTCGTTATGAGGCCGTTGATTGCGTGCGCCTGGAACTTGGCGCCAACAAACGTGATGTTGTCAGCGAAATAACCGTCCAAATAGAGACATTTTCCCGACACATAAGGGCCCACAAAATGTTCCAAACCTCTTGACGCGTGAAAAATTGATTGCAGTTTTGTCCAAGCCCGGAAGTCGTAGCCAGCATATTCTGCGGCGCATTGGGACCAATCAACGGCCCACGACGGTATGTTGAGACGGGATAAATCTTTGACCAAAAGAGACAGAGGCAATAAAGATTGTGTAATGTTAATGTGCTGCTTAGACACGGCAGTGTATACCTCTTCCGCAGACAAGTCGTAGTTCGGTTCGATAACGCCCTTCGAATCGGACATCAGCCCGAGAAGCGAGTATATCTGATCAAGATCCACTGAGACCGATCGGCGCCGAAGACTCAGTCGTAGCTCGAACACGGTCGAGCTTTTCCCCTTTGAACTGATCTGGTCTCTCAAAAAAGCCATTGCGGTGAATTCCTCGATCCCCCCTTCTAATAGCCTACGGGCTGGGCCGAGTTTTGTGGTCGCTAGCCACAGACCCTGGGTGGTATATTTGTCGTACCGCTCTCGGGCTTTCAGGAGGGTTTCTAATGGGAGAATCACTGGCCCGAACATGACCTGAGCTAGCGGCGCAAGAACGATCTCCTGCACTACCCAAAGCCTCTTAAACCATTCGTTGTACTGGATCTCATACAGCGTCTTGTAGAAGTGTTCCTTCCGCGCGCCCTTCCAGTCAGAGCCCCAAGCAGGGAGTTTGGGGTCGAACTCATCACCATGAGCCACACTGTGTAGAAAGCATGCCATATGTAGTAGGATTTCCGACTCCGGGAATCGTTCAAGCTCGTGCCAGTCCACCCGACGAGTCTCGATGATTTTGTCTTTTCGGTACTGGAAATGCTTGGCAGCGGCCTCTTCCGTACAGAAATCGTAGCAGCGCCCGAGCTCAGGCTCGATCTTCGATTCCGGCCAAAAGACCCATGCGGTCTCCAGCTCGCCCATCCAGACGAGGACCTCTCTGCATTTTGAATATATCTGGCCCATTATTCTGACCTGGTGATTTCTTTCTCTTGTGCAGGCTTGATCAATGCACAGCGCGTCCACCCATATGTTATCTTCCCTTGAATGAGCTCGCAATCTCCGGAGGGCTGCGTAGAGGTTCGGCTTGACGTGGACCACTTTCCCATCGACGGTGACGACGCAGTTCTCTTCTCCGCGGCCCCATACGTAACTCAGAGCAACGTAGGAAGGACTTTCGTCTAGCGAGACGACTTGGAAACCGCAACGAATTGGTTCGTTCCAGGCGTCTGGGTAGATTTGCAGGAGCCGAATCTGGTTCCGGCGCAGGTCTAGAGGACACTCGAGATGAATCGCCTGTCGTCCTTCCTCATTCGCCGCTGAAGCTTCAATGGCTCGCCCCGGCCGCTCTAAAGCTTCGCTGACTCCGTTGTGGTGGTCGGTTGGTGCCTTGGAAAACTTGGCTCCGAATCCTCGCCACGCAATGTACTTGCTGGTGGGCCAGCGCAGTTGGAATTTCATATTCGCCAAGCTTGCAAGAGGATTGCGCCGCTTTCATAGAGATTGGGTGGCGGTCAAGACAGCGCGCAAATATGTTGGGAAATCGGAAGCAGACGGCGCGCAAAGGCTCGAAGGGCAGTAGGCAGCAGCGAAGGCGACTCCAGGTGAGGCTGAACCAGAGGCAGAGCCACTAGCACCTTCAGCCACCAGACGATCAAGAGCCGTAAAAGTGCGGCTACGATGCGCATCAGAATGATGGGATATTTGCGACGTATGCGGTGGTGTGGCTTCGGGTGAGGCAGGAGAGGAGAGGAGAGGAGGAAGAAGGTTGGAGCGCAAGCGGGAAGGTTTCAGATTAGTGGGCGGGGTGCGTACTTTCCGTCACAGGGTGCGCACTGTTTGGAACGAAGCTCGTTTCGGCGGCGGTGGGGAGCTTCCATCGTCACGTTTCGGTTACGCAAGTGATTGGGCGCCTTTGCTCTAGAGAATACCGCTTAAGATAGAAGATACGAGCACTAAGCGGCTCAACGTATAGTAATGCGCCATGGTAACATAGTACTAACAGCGAAAGGCTACATTTTACCCCTGTTTACCCCTTGGAGAGTAGAGAGGTACCCCTCTCTACATGTGAATATATGGGTCTTCTACCTCTCTACTTCTTCTCGAATAGAGCTTCTTTTCTTGCTATACATGGCTACCTGGGTTCTTAGCAGGAGAGGTTCTTTGAGGCATCTTTCCTTACAGAGGAGACATCATCATCTACGCAGACGGGTGGATGCTTTACTATTATTTCATTCTCCATCGGTTATGTCTCTTTGCGTGAGCTAGGCACAGTGCTTCCTCGTCCATCCATCGACCGCGGGTCAGCTAAACAACCCACGCACCACCGACGCAACAGTTTGAAATAACCCGCTAGAATTCGCTAATCTCAAATTCAGCCTACCGCATTAACCTCATTGCATTCCCTTGCTTCGAACTCCACATTAGCTTCATAACTCATTCCCAGACTCCCATATTAGATAATCTCTTCCATGCGGTGCACATCCGAATTCCGAGTCCACCTGCGAATCTTCTTCCCCAATCCATAGTACAACGGGAACGCGAACAGCGCCGGACCGACCGTGCAAGCAAAGATAACCATGGCCGGGGTAATCCAGCCGTCCTTGCTCTCGTGCGCGAGGTCAAAGACCCAGTAGCTGTAAGAGAAGGCGATGAAGTTCTTGCAGACGGTGGCGACGACCATGATCTCGCCGGATATGGGCTTGTAGCAGTCGATGGCGTAGGCGATGCAGATAGTCGGCACCGTGGTGACGGATAAGCCAGCGAAGCCATAGCCCCAGACGATGATGTGGCCCCATGGCCACTGGCGCTGGTACGCGAGTCCGCCTAGAATGAGCGAGAGCATGGTGATGGCCATGTAGAACCACAGGGCGGGGAGGCGCATCTCGGCTTCGCGGATGCCGTTGTTCTTCCGGGTCGCCCGCGCAGCAACCCAGTCGGAGTAGGGGCCTGCGGTGGCGAGGCCAATCAGAGCACCCACCACGAAAGCGAAGTTGGTGTAGCCGACTTGGGCAGGGTTGAACATGTATGGTGGTGCGGCGAGGACTACGGACTCGGTGATGTTGAAGAAGAGGACGAGATCGGCGGGACCCGCGAGCATCAGGCCGGCCCAGAAGATGATGGGGTTGAAGAAGACTTTGACCGGCGTCCAAGTATCGCGGATGACGAACATCTTCCACCGGGAGTCGGGCTTCTGGAAGGGCATGAATTGCTGACGGGATGGTCGGCCCTTTCCGACGGGTGGAATGGAGGCGCTTCCACCTGCAGACTCGTACCCAGATACGTGAGAGGGCTGCTTTTCGACCTCGCTATCTTCGGGGCTGGAGACAACGCCACCGTTGCGGATGGACTCGGGAGGTGACACGGCCTTGGTGGGGCTGTTGTTACGATGGTATTTGGTCTCGGGGAAGGTGAGGGCAATCATGAAGATGGCGAACGCGGAAAGCGCAGTCTCCAGCCAGAAGAACGACTTCCAGCCGTGATGAGCAGCAATGTTACCGCTCATGACTGGACCAAGGAAGGCGCCGAGGAAATAGCCAGTGCTGATAATGGTTAGGAAGGGTGCTGCATTATCAGGATCTGGATGACAACTCACAAGTAGACGCCCGTCCAAAGTCCACGCTCATGCAGGAAGAAGACGTCGGCGATCATCTGCACCGGGATCGACTCACTAGTCGCACAGACGAGACCATTCAGAGCTCGAGCCGCGAGAAGGCTGCGGTGCGATGTTGCGAGAGCTTCCCAGATACAAGTCAACATGATCAGGACGGAGAAGACCAAGCTAATAGCACGACGTCCGTAGATGTTGCTCAACGGCACGATGAAGAAGTTCGCAAATCCGAGTGTGATGACCGTGATGCCGGTGAGGAGCGACAGCTGGTTATTATTGAGATGGAACTCCTGCCCGAGCAACGGAAACATGGGTGCGATCGAGAGAGCGCCGGTGACGGAGATCCAAGTGAAGAGCCATTGGCTCGCCATGACGGTGACTAAGAACCGTTAGCATCCGTATAATCCTAATGCGGTGGGCGCGCGTACGTTTCCATGTCGTCGACCAATTGAGAGGGTCCCGTGGATCCTGGGACGGGTGAGGAATCAGTGCTTTGTCCGCCCTTCCCTTCTCGTTCATGATCTCGGTGCCGGGCACCAAATCGACGTCTGCGTGTGCGGTCATGGTGGAAGACAAAGACCGATCTGTGGATGGAAGCTGGAGCAAGCAAGCAAAGTGCGAGCGCTGAGAGCCCACGCTCGGGTATTGGGGTCTAAGACTTGAAGCAGGCGCGTCGGGCTTTGGATTCCCTCCTCTTAGAATGGCCGGTCATCCGGTATATATATTGATGTCCTCCCCATACACACAAATCGGTGTGCTTGACTACTATCGTTGATCGGCACCGGGAAATTGCTGGATTGGTCTCACACGCATGCTGTGAAACTCGCTGATGCCGTGAGGCAGTCAGCTAGCCCTGAGGTTCAGGTCAACCAGTGTGCGGCGAGGACGGCCAGCCGTCCAACCAGAATTTCGCTCCCGTATCTGCCAACGCCGGAATAAGCATCGGATCGCCAACTGGCATAACTCGTTTTAGCCTAGCAAAAGAATAAGAAGGCCTGATCGTGACACTAATCTCGTCTTCCTTTGCCGCCTTCGTGCAGGTCGCGTCGTCTGTGATATCGGAAATCCGATACCGGTTAACTGATTTCGGGCCGTGTTTTCTGAAAGCATATTGTTGAGCTGCACCGTGAAAGTGAATTTAGTAGCGTTACGGCGAATCACAGAGCGGAAAAATGCTGTAAGCACAGTCAGCTTGGTTTGTGGAGAAGGGCGTCAGGCCGGCAACAGTCATGAATGCTGATGATCGACGGGGGAGGCTGCCAGTCGTTACACGACACGAAATGTCGGAGTTGGGGAGAAAAGCAATCTATTCTCATACCGACGTCTTGGAATGCTAGTCTCGCCTCATGCATGCGCCGCTCCGGAGCGCTTTGTGCTGGCGGACGCTCGTTCGATATATTCGACGGCGTTCTGGGTGGTCGCTGTTCCACAGCTGTGCCATATGCGTCCGACTTCAGGACACGGAGCTCCGCGAGAAGTTGATCGACAAGATACGAGGCGTAGTTCCTGGATGGTGGATTGGTGTTGATCGGCCACGGAGCATTGTGGAGACCCAGCGGCGCGCGGACCCTCGTTTCGGAGAATGCGGGGAAGCGGCCGTCAGCGATCAGCACCACTAAAAGAAGCTTATCGCAACTTTTTTGCTCCTTCGTGTCAAAATTTAGAGTAGATAACTTCTGATGTTTTGGATGTGGTTGGCGTATATTCCTTGTCGAATGTCTACCCTTCAATGGTAGGTCAGGCAGGCACCCAGGGGCCGGTCTGCAGGGCGACCAAGGTGCTTTTCCTGTCGAATCCACCATATTACCCATATGGACTGGTCTTGCAGAAACCTAAATCTGGGGTCTTCATACATGTGGCTAGCAATAGTTGGAGTGCTGATGGTGAACATGTTCACAAGAAGCATGGCCGGCCGTAACCTCGGAAGCTGCAGCGCTCAGTCGCACGCTAGACCCAAAGGAGCATATGCGAGTCAAAAGTATCAGTCACTGCGCCACGACCTGTGGAGGGGAGATCAACCTCTCTCCCGAACGAGATCCTTCTACCACATCTATACCTCCGCATTCCAAACACACTCGCCCTCAAAATACGTCCTCAACACCTTCGCACCCTCAAACTCCCCCACACTCAAATCCCTATCCACCACAATAAAATTCGCAATCTTCCCCACCTGAATACTCCCCACCTCCTTCTCCTTCCTCACAGCCTCTGCCCCCTGAAGCGTAAGCATACGGCACAGTATCTCGCCGCCCTTCTCCTTGGATCCGCGTCCTACCGACTCCACAATGTTCGCCAGCGGGCCGAAGAGCGAGGGATCGGGAGTAGCGCCCCAATCGGAGCCGAGCGTCATAAGCGCGCCGGTGTCGAGCATCTTGGGGAAGTTCCAGTCCATGAGGCCGTGCGAGGCGGAGGTTACGGGGTGCACGAAGAACATGGCGGGCGACATTTCGGCTGTGACGTTGAGCTTCTTGAAGCGGGTGTATTCGTCTAAACGAACGGCTTCAGTTAGCACGTGAATCTACTGACTAGCCAGGGGAGTAAGTAACGCACCGTCATGCACTCCGCTGCAGTGCGCGATTTCATGCCTTGGTCCATTGGGATTCTTCTGCCTCGCGGCCTCAATCGCATCAAGAGCCATTCTTGTCGACCCTTGCCCCGCGCAATGGACCTTGAACGTCATGCCTTTCCGGTCGTACTTCGCAATCGCGTCGGCGATGTCTTCGACGAAGATCTTGGTCTTATCCGGTGCACCGTGCTCATCCAGCTCACAGTGCGTGAACAGCGGGGGCAGGGGCACACCGTCTAGGATGATCTTGATGAAGCCCGTCTGCACGTGCTTGCTCTTCCACTTTTCCGCTGCATCAAGGAGAGGATGCAGGGTGGCTTTGGACTCGGAGGCGACGAATTCAGGCCCGTAGACAATGTGCGCAGCGATGTCCATGTGAAGTTGGTTTTCGGTCTCCAATTCGCGCAGCGCATGTAGGAGTAGTGTGTTGGAGCTCGCTTCCTGACAGCTCGTGACACCCGCTCTATGCGCAATGCTAATGGCATGCTTTAGAGCCCTCTTAATGTGCGCGAGACAAGGCGCCGGCATCGCAATCGCCACCTTGTTCATGGCCGTCTCGCCCAGCTCACCCGTCAAGCTCCCGTCTTCCCGGCGGTAGAACTTGCTCCCCTGAATATCCTTCTCGTTCTCAATATCGTACCCAGCTCTTTTCAGTGCCTCGGTGTTAAGCAGCCTGGAATGTCCGGCTCCGCCCAGCACTACGACCGGCTGATCCGGAAACACCTCGTCCAAGTACTTCCGATCAGCGATGCCATTCGGGAAGCCTTCATTGCTGTACATATTCGCCATGATCCAGTCCTGGTACGCGTGTACGTACTCGCATCTGCAGCTCTGTTCCTTGATCCTTGGCCCGATAGTCGCGTCGGTCGTATCGTATCCGATGTTGGCATCACTTATCAATCCCAGGCCGGAGTAGAGCAAGTGCATGTGCGCGTCGTGAATACCGGGCATGACGAAACGACCCTTCAGATCCACGGTGACGAGGTGAGACTGCCGGGCGAAGGCGCTAATGGCGGCATCGCTGCCGACGTGGGTGAAGAGCCCTTCGGGGGAGATGATGAAAGCGGATGCCCATGGTTGTTCAGAGTCGATGGTGAAGACACGGCCGTTTATATAAGCTGTGCTGTTATTGGGTGTCGTGGAAGAGATCACGGGCGCCATTATGGGAAAACGTTGTGTCGACACTATTTAGGGCTCTTCAACGTCGACGCGAGAAATCTGGAAAATACACAGTAAGTGAGCAAAGGAGTTGTCAAGATGCAGCTGTATGAGAACAAGTGGGCGCGTTGCCGTAGACATGAGGTTGAAGGTGCGGAATATGGCCGCACTTGATTCGTCGAATGGCGGGAAGCCGGAATACTTCGCGAAAGATTGGCGCGGGGTCCGGGATTTAGAAAGAGCATGGGATCCACGCATATTCCTTTCCCGGTTCCTGATAGAAGACGGAACTACTCTTCTTAGTGCAGTGTCTGACGTCTGACAGCCTTTTGAACGGTAGGGCAGCAGAGCGGGGGCACATTTTCCTATATTGGTAGGTGATAGTGGTCAGCCCGATGTTCTTGGCGCAGTGCTCACCATTTCCGCAGGAATGTACGAGGTTGTGGCTGTTGTACTTTTAGAACGAATCTTGCCTATACTACAAATGTACAGGTGGTGGAGAAGCTTTCCTCGAGAAGGAGAGAAGGAGCTTTTGACTCCGCCGTTTAGTCGAAGAGGATGCTGCCTGGAGACGGCAATAAATAATGAAGGAAGGGACACTGAGAGTGCAGTTAAGGCCGGTCTGCGCTGGCATGATGCTGCATCTTGGTGGCAAGGGGTCGAGGCTGGTTCGGCGGGAGGCAGGCGATATGAGAGTACCAATTGTAGGGGCCATATAGCTGGTGTCAACCAAGATAATTGTCGCTGTTGAAGCTTCGTCCCTTGACAAAGCGTGGATTCTGGATGGAACATTTCGACCCTGATGTCCACGACGAGGTTTCGAGGTGAGGTGCGGTGCTCTCGGTTCCGTTTCCGCGTTTGGACGTTGCGGGGTAGAACCGAGGCAAAAGCTCGACATGGGAGCTCCAAGCATCAGGAGCCGTCGCATCCTCGGCCAGACGGCCAGACAAACGTACGACCACACGAGAGATGCTGCGGATTCCATTACGAGGCGCGCAACCCGTCGCATCCTCCTTCTTTTTACCTTGGATGACGCACTGAGGGTCGCCCGCGTATCTGCTAGATATCCGAACCTATCCTCCGAACAACTTTGCCGCCATGGCTAGTCGACCGCTCTCCGCTTCCTCCTCCACCTCCGGCTTCTTCCAGGCTCTTCCAGTCCTTCCACCCCAGTATTCCTCCCCCGGGAGTCTTCCTGCGCATCTGCAATCCCAGTACAAGAACGCTACCGACGCATCCGACGACAAAGTCCTAGCCCGTATTCTAGAGCTGTACCTCCCCTCCGATAATGCCAATGTCACGCAGCACGTACACCTCCTAGCCCGCGTCTGCTTGGACCCCTCCGTCCTCGTGCACTCCACTGACGCCGAAACCAACCATCCCGTCCTCCGGCCGCTGACCACTTTCGGTGAAGAAAACAGGAACGACCCGCTATGGACGACTACAGGATGGCAGAAGCTGAAGGAGATTGGGTACCAGGAAGGGGTCATTGCGGTTGCTTATGACAAATCCCAAACTACGTACAACCGCCGGGTCCATGAATTTGCGCTGGGGCATCTGTGGTCTTGCACTGCGACCATGACCGGCTGCCCGATGAGCATGACCGACGGAGCGGCCACGCTGCTGAGCAGACACCTTGGTGATGAGGACGGCGACCAGCCCGGTCGGAAGAAGGTATTCGAAGAGGCCTATCGTAGACTCATAAGTCGCGACCCAACAACTGCTTGGACGAGCGGGCAGTGGATGACGGAGCGAACGGGTGGCAGCGACGTATCCGGCACCGAAACAGTCGCTATACGCCTCACTTCCGAAGAGCTCGCGGAAGAGGCAAATGCCGGGAGGGATGTCGACGCCGTTGGAATGCCCCTCGGCCCTTGGAAGATCGACGGCTTCAAGTGGTTTAGCAGCGCTACCGACTCCGAAATGACTGTCCTCCTTGCCTGCACTGCAAAAGGCGGTCTCTCTGCGTTCTATGCGCCCATGCGCCGACGTGTTGGAAGAAGCACGCCATCTGCTGGTATCATCAACGAAGAAGATCCGCCACGCACGGAGCTCAACGGCATCCGCATCCAGCGTCTCAAGAACAAACTGGGCACCAAGTCCCTTCCGACTGCCGAGCTGGAGATGAAGGGCACCCGCGGCTGGCTCATTGGCACCGAGGGCCAGGGTGTCAAAGAAATCTCAGCTATCCTCAACATCACGCGTCTGCACACCGCCGCCGGGTCCGCAGCGAACTGGTCGCGCGGCCTAGCCGTTTGCCGCGCCTACACAAAGGTACGGAAGGTGCGCGGCGGCCTGCTCCAAGATAACCCAGCGCACCTCCGGTGGATGGCTGATGAGACGGTCAAGTATTGCGCCGGCACCCAATTCGCGTTTTTCAACGTAGCGTTACAGGGAGCTTCGGAGCAGCACTGGGATAAAATGGCCGCGAACACGAAAGCCGAAAAGCTGATTCCGAGGGACAAGACGCAGGTAGCCGCTCTTCTCCGCCTCCTGACTCCCGTAATGAAGGCCCAAGTCAGCGTGGCTTCGGTCCATGGCTTGCGGCAGTGTATGGAGTGCCTCGGTGGAGTCGGATACTGCGAAAATAACGAAGACGGCGGCCTGATGAACATTGCAAAGATCTACCGGGATAACCTCGTGAATCCCATCTGGGAAGGCACCGTTAATGTCATGGCCGAGGATGTTGTTCGAGTTCTGGTCGATAAACGCTTAGGCAATGGGAATATCCTGGAGAACTTTTTCGCGCCTTGGATTCAGAATACGCTGAAGAACTGCTCGAGCGAGTTCAGAAGCAAAGTTGCGCTTGTGGAAGAGAGATACCAGGCGTTGCGCGCGCTCGTAGACGGTAGGCAGAGGGAAGACCTGCTGTACTGTGGACGAGAGATCTTGGAGCATATTGAGGCTATCGTATGCGCCTGTTTACTAATGTACGACGCGTCCGTTAGTCACGATGCTACTGCGGCCGAAATCGCAAAGAGATGGGTACAGTCCAAGGCTCTGTCGCCGAGACCAAAGCCGAGCGGTCGACAATGGAAGGATGAGGTGTCTCTGGACCGGAATATCTTTTTGGGAAGTCAAAGTCGCCAGCGCCAGGTGTTGGAGAAGCTGTAGAGAATGTGCGTGACGGATGCGGACCTGAGTTCGGGCGATTGAGTTCCGCCTAATATGCCATTACCGCCAGAACGGGACATATACAGGGATATATCGGTGCTATACCTATGTAGGATAGACACGCAATCCTACGAACCTCGCGTTCGTTCAGTAGTGGTAATTTCGAAACAACCCTACGCTCGCGAGATCGTGCAGTTACTCGGTCCCTGTTGTATATGAGCGGGGCTGAGCTAGGCTGCACTTCTACGGCAGCATGCAAGACAGCAACAGATATACTCAACTCCAACAGCAAACAGGACTTCCCGGGCGGCGACATGTCTGAGTCAGGTGATAAAATCGTGCCCCTTCATCACTTTGACGATGGTCCTCTTTGGCGCGCGTTCATCCTCTATTCTTTATTTGTCCTCGATCACGTTCTCGATGCCGAGAAGCTGCGAACAAGCCTAGAGCGCCTTATCCGAAAGAAGGGATGGCAAAAGTTAGGAGCGCGACTAAAACAAAATGTAAGCAGCTCTAGGGTGATTCTTCTGAGCTATCCACGTACGATGCTAGTGCCTAACACGAATCCCTAGAGAGACGGACGCCTCGAATATCACCTGCCGGCATCCTTTACATATGAGCGTCACGCTCTCGCATACTCGCATGTGGAGTACGAAATTGACGCCGCCGACCACCCCGTCGCTTCCCGCTTGCCTAGGCCTACTGCAGCGCCTGCTATCGTTGGCGATCCAGATGACTTCTATGCCCTCATGCGACCCCCTGGAGGCCCCACGTCTCTCGCAGACTACATCGACGTGGACAGACCTCAACTAGGGCTGCACATCGTCTCGTTCAGCGACACTACCCTCGTTTCGCTGTACTGGCCTCACACCCTCTTCGACGCCATGGGAAAGAAGGCGCTCCTTGATGCATGGACACTCATGATCCAAGGAAGAGAGGACGAAGTGGAAGCGCCTTATGGCACTGATTTCGATCCTCTAGACACGCTAGGGACGGATCCTGCACAGGCGCATAGGCTCGAAGGCCAGAGGATGGGACTATTAGGTCTTCTGGGTTACGCGCTACGGCAGATTCCTAGTTTCCTAGCTAAGCAGGAGAATCGCATGGTATGTGTACCAGCATCTTTCTTGAAAAAGCTGCGCGAAACAGCGATTGCGGACCTCGCTGCTGCGCGAAAGGACGACCAAACCAAAGAAGAGCCTTTCCTGAGCGAGGGCGACGTCCTCTGCGCATGGTGGACGCGCCTCGCCATCGCGCACCTCCCACCGAGCTCAACACGCACCGTCGCTCTCTACAACGCGTACGATATCCGGAAAGCGCTGTGGCCAGACCTGCTCCCGCGAAATGCGTCGTACGTCTCGAACGCCATCGGCTTCATCCACGTGCTGCTCCCCGCCCAAGACATCGTCTCGAAGCCGCTCAGCCACGTAGCCTCGGCCATCCGCAGTGCGATCGACGAGCTGGGCGCCCGCCAACAGGTCGAAGCCTTCTTCGCGATGCAGCGGGCGAGCCGGTGGGGGCTGCAGCCTTTCTTCGGCGATAGTGGTATGCATATGGTGACGTATTCTAACTGGACTAAGGCGAGGCTGTTCGAGCTGGATTTCTCTGCCGCGGTGGTGGGGGAGAAAGGTGTGGCTGCGGCAAGGGATGGGAGTGTGGGGAGGCCGAGATATATTCAGAATAGCCAGTTTGGGCTTACGCTGCCGAATGGGTATCTGATTAGTGGGAAGGATGGTAGGGGGAACTATTGGCTGTCTGGGTACATGAATAAGGGGCACTGGGGTCAGATTGAAGAGCTGCTTGCTAGGGAGGAGTTTGGAGGTATGTAGTGGTGGTGAACTTGAAGGGATGGAGCTGGTGTCCACGCTCCGCTATGCCGGTAGTGTGAAATTGGTGTGAAGAAAACGAAGAGCTCGACAAAAGCTAAATATCAGAGAATTGAGCCGGATTACTCATTGAAAAATTTGTTGAAGGTCACATGATGTAGTGCCGAATGCGTCCATATGACGTCACCCCGCTTTATATGCTAACTCGATCCTTGATAGCTCAAAACAGCTACTCGAAGGGGCTTACAACCAGCGAATTTATGTTATTCTTGTCCATTCGGACTCGAGTAGTAGTGGGTGAGAATTACAAAGGATGCTTTGCGCCGCGGCATCCGTTCTCGCCGCAGGAAGATTTATCTGTCGTCATGATGTTACGCTGACATTTAGTCACTCCGCACAGATCATGCGAGCCAGATAAGTACCGCTCAACAAATTTTCAGGTCGCTCCCTTATTGTTGCCTCGCCCTCTTCCAGTATGTCGCTTCTCTTGTGTATCCTAGGTGCCCGGCGCAATGGAGTTAATTCCGCAAATCCCGCATTTGCAGTCGTTGCTTCTGCTCATTTTTGCGGCATCGTTGTATCTAGTCACCGGGGCAATATACCACCTCTATTTTAGCCCAATTGCACGGTTTCCAGGACCTAAGGTAGCGGCTCTTACTTTCTGGTACGAATTCTACTACGACGTGATATGCAGGGGCAGATACACGTGGAAAATAGAAGAACTGCACCGGAAATATGGTAATATGCATGACCTGCGGCAACTTCAAAACGGTTTCTAACACTGAGCTTAGGCCCCGTCATTAGAATCAATCCCCAAGAGCTTCATGTGGTCGATCCAGCTTTCTATGACACTGTTTACGCGGGACCGTCTCGGCGAACTGCGAAATGGGAGTACTCGGCGCGCATGTTTGGCACATCCCTGGCAGCGGTAGGGACGACTAGCCATGAGCTGCATCGATTAAGGCGGTCAGCTTTGAACTCCTTCTTCTCCAAACGTTCTATATCGAAGCTCGAGCCGACAATCCAGCACGTGGTTGATCACGCATGCACCCTGGTGGAACGTACTGCAAGCACCGGATGCGCAGTCAACTTGCGGAACTTCTTCGCTGCGTTCTCAGCTGATGTGGTCGGCGAAGTCGCGTTTGGTAGCACCTATGGCTTCCTTGACCGGCCCAATTTTGATCCTGGATGGCAGCGGTTGATGATGGTGCGTATGTTCCGTCAACGCTATGTATCCCGCGAGCTAATCATGTATAGGATCTGAGCCGCGGAACGCACCTGATGAAGCAGTTTCCTTGGGCATATGCGATCCTGAATTCGATACCCGAATCATTGGTATCGCTTCTTCATCCGCTTACCAAGAGGCTCTTCGACATCCGCCACGATATTCGGCTCAAGATTGAGCAGACAAAGGCTTCGCTGCGCCATACGCTCGACAACCCTGGACCGGAGCATAGTGACGATGAAGTGGATCACCCGACCGTTCTCCACTCTCTCCTTGCGTCTCCCACCCTTCCTGCTGCAGAGCTTCTGACGCCGCGCTTGGAAGACGAGTCGTTCACCCTTCTGGGCGCTGGAACCATCACCACTGCGCATACCTTAACTACGATCTTATACTACGTCCTCTCCAATCCAGCCATCAAGTCCCAATTGGAATCTGAGTTGGCCGAGCTCAGTTCCGCCGCCCCCAACAAGCCATTGAGGTTGGACCTGAAGCACCTAGAACAAACGCAGTACCTCTCTGCCGTCATCTCGGAAGGCCTACGGCTAAGTTTCGGCGTATCGCACCGTCTTCCGCGCATCTCTCCAGAAACAGCGTTGCAGTATCAGGGCACCATAGACGGAAAGGATTACAAATATATTATTCCGCCCGGTGTTCCCGTCAGCATGACGCAGATGTTCATACACCTTGATCCGAGCATATACACTTCTCCTCATGCGTTCGAGCCTGAGCGCTGGCTCACTGATTTGCGCGATGACGAAGACGCAAAGGTAGGGCTGCGGCGTATGAAGCACTATCTAGTCCCTTTCAGCAAAGGAACTAGGATGTGTGCTGGAATGCACTTAGCGTATGCGGAGTTGTATCTCATGCTTGGGGCTTTGTTTGCGCCTGGTGGTGTGGGGAGAAGAATGGAACTGTTTGAGACGGGCGATGGCGATGTGAAGTGTGCGCATGACTTCTTCAACCCGTCGCCGAGATTGGATTCGAAGGGTGTCAGGATCGTGCTTGCTAGGGAGAAGGCTAACTAGTTACTGCACTAGGTATAGGCATGCATCGTGCGCAGATTAGGGTAACTACCGCGAAGCTTCCCGAACCCTTCGATTGTATTCCTGGTCGGGTTCAACTCGGAGTTTCCTTTCTAGCCTGATGTTCTACACTTGCTCCCCCACAATCCCCCTTTCTCGATGGTGTTCGCAAGGAGGCTCGAGAAGCCAAGCCCATTTAGCCATCTGGGCTCACCCACCCCGGTTCGCCGAATTCCGCATCCGAGAACCGTTTCCCCCACCTTCTATATTTGCGTAGATCCCGATTTTGTTTTCCGGGTTGTGAGATGCCAAAAAGAGACCGGGATGCTACGAGTACCAGATCAAGGCTGGACGTCAATTCGGTCCATTATTGCTGGAGCGCATTTGACTTACCCCGAGAGGCTCAAGAAGAATTCCTCCAGCAATATCACCACCGTGTCTGCCCCTGATCAATTCTGGGGAGTTCATATGCGATAATATCTGAGCTCGTCATCGCGTGCGACCAAACAACCGCTCGCTCTTCCAGTATGGACTTCGCTGTCTATATAAGAAGCTAACAGTGCAAAGAAACTCTCTCGATATCAGCACAACAAAACCAAAGCTCCAACCTCTCCAAGCAACTCCTAGCCGTCATGCGCTTCACCGTCCCCTTCCTCCTCGCCGCCGGCTCCGCCGCCATGCCCGCCCCAGCCGCCGAACCATCCCACTCCATGGGCTTCATCGGGTGCTCCATGGCCGAGAACGTCGCGCAAGGCTACGTCGCCGTCGGCGGCCAGCGGATGTGGGGCCCCTACGGCACAGGCGGCATGGTCGTGCAGTCCTGGACCGACACCAACTCAGCTTCCTGGAAGCTCTTCGACCAGCAATCCGCCAAGTACGGCAAGCCGACCGCGGTGTGGGTGCAGATCTGCATCTTCACGCAGGGCGCGACGTACGACGAGGTCAAGAAGCTGATTGCGAACACGCGCCAGCACGCGGCATCGAACGCAACGGTCTACATCACCGGGCAGCCGCTGTACGACGCGGGGCAGACGTGCTTCCTTGCGGGCGCCAACGGGCCGCAGAATACGGATGCGCTGGCGCAGCAGGCGGCTAAGGATACCGCGCAGAATGTTGTCTATCCGGGCGCGTTTCGATTGAAGACGGGGGAGGTGCAGGATGGGTGCCACGCTAATACCAATGGACAGAAGAGTTTGGGGCAGCAGGCGATTGCGTTTTGGGGTTGATTTTCGGAAGTAAATGATGCAGGTGTGGAGAGGGAAACGTATTCGGGGTTTTGTGGGAAGGGTACACACGCGGTGCGAATCAGGACTTGTAGACGCTCTTCTAGTTCTTACAATGTATGGGTAGTTGTTAGACAGAACGAGACGGTTATACTTGAAATAAGCTCCTCTTTCCATTCTCACACTTTCTACTTCAAAATTCCGATGATGTGTGGCGTCTTTCGCATCAAGAAGCCGCTACTCATACAAAAAGTATTGTCTTCCTCCAAGCAAGGCGCTTAATACACGGCTGCCATCAAAAACCCATCATTCCTAGTGCGGCTCGATTACTATGACAAAGCAATAAGCCGTCTGCTTCGACTATATCGCCCCTATCCTCCTAGGCCGGCTGTGCTGAAAGCTACGCCTAATTGTAACACTAGAGCACGGATGAGATATCATGACTATCTGGATTTGGCTTGACCAACGCAGAGGAAATAAATCTCAAAGTCTTATTAGCCCCTAAGTTATGTAGTCTCACGAAGTGTTTCACTAAATAGTTAAGCGTGGTGATCTGCCCCGTCGGTTCTCATAACGCACTGATGGCACGCGGAAAGCCTTTCACTCCGCCCCAGCTCGCCAACATTATCTCCCCAACCCTTTCACTCCCACCCATCCTGGGGAATGAAATTATGTTGCCCGAGAGCAATAGCCCCACCAAATTCTCTGATGACGAAACCCAGCGCCAAGCCCCACGCTCTGGGACCTATTCTCCTCACTCACGCACGCCTTCGCCGCCACCGAACAACGTCGCGAGTTCCCACAGCCAATGCCTTCAAGCAATCAACTCCAATCTCCGCACTACCTACGTCTGCCGCTACTGTCTTCCAGCATGGCGAACAACTGGGGCCATTTCCTCGTGCTTCTAGCACTGTATCTGCTCGCCCGATGCGCCTTGCTGAGGCTCTTGAGCGACCCCATTGCGTGCGTCCTCATCTTCTTCGCCGCATACAAGTACAAGTACTACTCCGACCCGGTCCCACTGCGGAAGGTCCAGCGACTCCTCGGATATCCTGGTCAACTGGCACTGCAGCGGTATGGCGCGGGCACCGACGCCGTGCGCGACTTCGCCGACGGTGCACGATATGTCCTCTCTGTCCAGCATCAGCAGCAGCCGACGCAGCTCTTCCTCGAATACCGTCAACCGCTTCTCCTCGAATACCGTCAGCAGCTACTTCTCCCATGGCATGACCGCGGCACTGACGCCGTGCGCGAGCCTGCCGACATCCCGGACGCGGAGCTCCAGCTTCTCCTCGAGTACTCCGAGCCGCTCCTACTCACATGGTATGACCGCGGCATTGATGCCATTCGCGGGCCTATTGGCACTGTTACGGGATACCTCGAGCCTCTCACTGAGCTGGCACGCACACACTCCACTCTCCTCATAGCCTTCTCGACCTCATACGAACCAACAAGCGTCGCGTTCTTCGCTGGAACCCTTCATCATGGTAAACCACCACGAGTGAGCCCTCACCTACTTCTTCTACCGATCGCGCCGCAGAAGTCCATCTACTGCCGACTCGATGCCTTCTCCAACCCGCACTTCGACCTCTTCTGTGAGCTTCGCCTCCGCCCTATCTCTCCGCAGTCCGAGCGTCGCATCAACAGTAGACTAATCGAGCTCCCCGCCACAGCTCCCCAACCGCGTCGCTCAACTCTCAACATTTTCGCCCTCGCGCTCCCTCTCCCCAAGAAGGCCGCCCTCGGCGTCATCCCCCTAGCCGGTATCCCCCGCAACATAGAAATCGAAACCGACATCTACTGCGGCATCGAAGGCGGCGACATCCTGAACCGCGAGACATGGCACTTGTTCACCACCGCCTTCCACCTGCAGCGCTACCGCGACGCCCTCGCCGCGTGCGAGCAGCGCACGCAGGACGGCGAGCTCGGCGCGCTAGACGAATACCTCGACGACAAGTTCCTGCGCACGATGTTCAAGCGGGCGTCGGCTGAGCTGGGCTTCTTCGGCGAGGAGGTGTTCTACCAGGCGCAGATGGGGTTCCTCGTTGAGGCGAAGCGCTTGCCTGCCGAGCGAGAGATGAAGCATCTCGTTCGGCTCGCGGATAGGGAGACCAAGACGCACATACTCGAGTTTATTGGCGATATGCGGCTCAACAATTACCGCGCCGAACTGGACGTGCGCTACCTGAAGGCGTTCGACCACGTAGATGAAGCGTATCCGCGCTACGACGCCGATCCGGACGAAGAGGACTTCGACGAGCTGCTGGCGTCGGGCTTGAAGCCTAGGAGGACTGGGCCGCATGTGCTGCATGGCTGGTGGAACGATGTCTCGCTCAATATTGACGTGGATCCGCGGCGGCATGCGGGGATGCGCGTAGAGGATATCCAGCGGGTTGAGGAGTGGCTCGTTAGCGTTCCGGAGAATCGTGTCGTGGAGGCTTTCCGCAACCATGGGGTTACTGTTACCCTTGAGTTCGCTGTGCGGTTCCTGGAGGGGTGGCTTGCTCGACTTGCTCGTCATGACTTGCTGATTACCGCGCACGGCGAACAGCTTCAGGGCTTTGACCTCTTCCTTCAGCCGGCAGCAGTGCTTGTATCCGTCCCTATATGGTTCGGCTTGGTGGTTGTGAAGCCGCGGCAATCCACTAAGCTCTTCCTCATGATTATGGCTTTGGAGACGTGTGAGTACTGCGAGATGGCGGACGTCGGCCCATGGGAGCCAGGTAAGTTCCAATATCATTCCAGCAGCGACAGCCATTCGAATAATGCTAACCTTTATCCAGAAGACCCAGTTTCCCGCGGTGAGTCGCTCAGCTCGGGATCCTCTGAGCTAGATGAGATCACCAATGCTACAACCCCACCATCCGCAGTCGAACAAGCCCCGAAGGGCATTCAGCTCCGCTCACGATCGATCCTGGTCGGCACCCAGGGAGGATGTGGAATTGCCCGAAAGGGAGAGCCTAGCGGCATAAACACGCCTCCCCCGATGAAGCGCCACGAAGACTTCCAGATAAAACTGGACCTAGCCGTGATCTTCCCGAAGCTATACCAACCAGTGGTCGAAGAACCACTAATAATCGTGACCCCGCAAGACGACCTCGAGCTCCGGCAACCCCTTCCCCTCCGCCGCGACTACGCGCTCGCCTCCGCCCGCGCCTCGCTCCCTCAAAATCACCTACCCCTCACGAACGATGTCTCCACGGAGTGGCGCAATCTCCGCGCCGACGCCAAGCAGCTCACAACGGCAGAGCTCCTCGCCGCCGAGAAGCGGTTAGTGCGCGACTTGCGCATACCGGTGTGGGAGCTGCCGCGGCTGCAGCGCAACTTCAACCTCAAGGCGTATCTTGCGCGGATGGAGAAGAAGGAGGCGATTATGCGGAGGAGGGTGGAGCGCGGGCTGAGGCCTACTGGGCCGCCGATTCCTATCTGAGAGCGAGGCCGGCAGAATTTGGGGATGGAGCTCTATCTGACGGGTTCTAGTGTCTGGTGGTTTCTTTATATTCGAAGCCGATTTGAGCGCCGGCTTTGTTGGTGATGGACCTACGAGGTCGATGTCTCTTGATATATCTTATGGTCAAACTTCATGTTCATATACAGCACTTCGATGATGCGGTTTCCAGAATAGAATTGCGTCTGTCATCGAATGGTGTTTTCTAAGGTTTATATCGAGGATAAAAAGCGAATTAGAACCCGGCTTCTCGAGCAGCATGACTCTATTAGTGCGGCGGCCTTGGGCCTTGCGGAATCAGTAGCCAGTCCAAGATAGTCCTTGCGTGGCACAGAGAAAACATACCTCGAGTGCTTACCCAGGTATCCGAATCCACATTACAGGATTCTCAAAAACTCAACCGCCCTGAGGAAAGACTGCTTCATTCCCTATGAAAATACGATGTGTCCGAATCGCAAACCATCCCTTCCCACCTACTCACCCACAGTCCCATTCCCCCCACGCATCCCCTCCGGCCCCCCAACAAGCGCCAAATTCTCAATCCCTCCTAGCCCATACAGCGCCGCCGCATTCGTCGTGATCCAACTCGCCTCATCGACCGGCACCAGAACCCCGCTCCCATCGATCCGCTCCGTCTTCCACGGATCGTTCGGGTTCAGCTCGTCTGGGCTATCATCATTCAGGAACTCGTTCCAAGCCCTCTTCGCCAGCGTAGCATTGTTTCTCATACGCGCGACATAAGCGGTAAGACGAGAATGGCCTTGCCGCAGGCTGAGACTGCCAAAGTCCTTGCCGTAGCGTGCTTTCTGCTCAGCTTTGCTCGCGCCGTAGTAGTAGCAATAGTCGAGCCAGGCGTCGATGAAGGGCTTGGGGGTTTCGAGATAGTGTGCGAAAAGCTGGTCGAGGGTTTCTAGGACGCCGAAGACGGCTGAGAGGTGCGAGACGCTGACGGTGCCGTTGTTGTTTGGATCGGTCGGCGGAGGTGCCCATGCGCCCGTGTACGAGTTGTAGAGTGCCTCGCCGGTCACGAAGCCGAACTTCAGCTGAGGGAATGTCTTCGCGGTTTCGATTAGCTTATCACGCGCTTCTTCCCAGCGCGGCCCGCGGCGCTCCCATTCGAGCAAGTATGCCGCCGCTACGCCCGCCCAATCGGTACCAAAGTCGAGATATAGAGCACTTGGATCGGGCTTGTAGACGACGCTCGGGTCGCGCACTTTCCGACGAGCGTCGACAAGAACCCAAGCTTTCTCCGATTGCAGGACCTCGTGGACGAGATCACCCGTTCGCTCATCGCCGCCTGAGAGGTAGTAGAAAGTCTTGCGGTACACGGGGGTGGAGATGCGGACTTGCTTTGCGCTGTCACCCCAATGCTGAACTCCGTGTCGCGTCCCCAAGCCAGTGAAGTTTCCGAGATGGTAAGAATCGACTTCGCCTCCGTGCCGAACTTGAGCTTCAGCGAGACGATACACATCAGCACGGCCACTGCGAAGGAAGTAATTCCAGAAGAAGAGGTCGGGAGAGAGTTCAGAGTTATCCCATGCATAGCCTCCAATGTCGTACTTCCACGTATGCCGATCCGTGTCGTAGCTGTGCATGATATCGCCATGGTCCCAGAAACCGTACCATCGGCGCTGCTCGACCTGGTCCTGGTAGAACTTGACCAGAAAGTCCATGTGTGACTCGATCGTTGCTGCTGAGGACGAATTAGAGGTTGCACCGGGAAGATTCCAATAGGAGCCAAGCGCATTGGTGTTGTGGATGTACTCCGGTTCGGCGACGAGGACAGGCGGTTCGTTGGTATGGTTCGTTAGCGCAGACAGGTGGTCAGCAGAAGGCGTGCTGTCGAACGCGTAGATAAAGAGCTCGTTGGTTCGAGCGATGCCGTAAGGTGTGTTGTATCCGCCTTCATAATCCTCATATGTAATGTCCAAAGCGGTCAGCTGCTTCTCGTAAGTATCCTCGCCTAAGCCGTCGTGGTACGGCCGCAGATCCATTGGTTCCGCTGAGGGGCTGTAGAGCCACAACGTAATGGAACCCTCCTCCGTGGCAGCATTAGAAACATCCCAGCTCGTGGGATATTTCTTCCAGAAATCGCGTAGTCCGACGGCTAACCCACCAGTGGTGGCTCCTCCAAGATATGCTAGGCCGCCTGCCCGTGTTCCACCCGGAATCTTGAGCCAGCTCTGGCCGGCTTTAGTGCGCTTCATGATATTGAAGCCGTCCGGCGATAGTTGCGTAAGACGGAAGTCATTCCATGCCGGGACCCACTGTAAGTGATCGGCAACCCCAGTGGTCCACGTACTCTTGTTTGGCGTCTTTGTGCCGTTGTACTGAGCGGTTCGCACGGCCTTTCCTGGGTCCCGACGCAGGCCCGTGAGCCCTTGGGCTGCCTCATGCAGTATTCCTCCATCCGCACCAGCGATCCGGACATGGCGGTCGTACAGCTCGTCTCCGGCGAGGGGAACATCGAAGCGAATACCAAGGCCAGAGATGAAGTCGCTCTTTGCATCGCCATCATAGACTATTGTATGGACGGTGCGAATGGCGTAAGAATTGGCGTATAGGTAGAAGCGAAGGGTGAACGGGAGCCAGTCGTTATGAGTAGCGGTTGAATTCCCATCTACTTGGTGGATGCCTTGCACCGTCACCAAAGCACGCACCAAACTTTCGGCTGATACGGTGGCATTGTAGATCTTGCTCCCAAACTTGAAGTAGCTGATTCCGGATGCATCCCCGTCCTCCGATACCCCCGATTGCGATCTCAAGATCAAGCGCCCGTTTCTGCCCACCGTCTTGCCAGTCGATGTCTTGATCGAGGAAACCAAGACGCTTCCAGATTTCGGAAAAGAAGCAGAAATCTTGCCGGTATCGACTATGACGCTGTCCGACGTCTCCGTGACCTGTATAGAGGTTCCATTAGCGGCTCGGCGCCTAATGCCGGCGGAAGAGGCATTGGAAGCCGTAACCGTGTATTCGTCGTGGGCTGTTTCGGCTCCAGATATGGCATGTCCGCTCCACTTGATCGAGCCATCAGGCCAATATGCTGTGATCCATGATTGAAGCTGCACCTGGTCGCCGGTACCATAGGACGCGGTAAATGTCGTTCCGTTGGAGGGATGTTGGCCTCGAGCCCACGGAAGGCCGAACGTAGTACCGGAATTAAGCATTGGCGTCCCTTCGAGCCATTTGACCTTAACAGCATTGCCTGAGCTCTGAACCTGTGCAGTTGCCAGGCTTGAGAGCTGTCCAAGGCCCAGGAGAGCCAGCGCCGCTTTCCACATTTTGGTAGGATACCGCAAGAATGAAAGGCGTGGCGAAGCGATGTATTTCGCATTGAAACCGGCTCAATATGTACCTGCATATGGCCTTGCCGGTTTTCGGTCATAATTAATTAGAATAGCGTGCGAATTTCGCCGTCGGCTGGCTAGGACCGAGCACTCGGCCTTGGCGATAGGCAGGAAGGATCAGTCCCCGGGTCAAGCTCAAAAGCCAAGAATATTTTCCCGAGCCCCTTCCTGCATGCGGATTGACGTATCGCAAGTTTGCGGGGAGTGGAGAGTGCGGAGTTGACCTGGGGAGAGGTACCAATTTCCGAACGCCTGGTCGGGGTGATGATCAACCGAGCGTCAGGTTGATGAGCCGAATCGCATAGGCTAATGAATCAGTTGCTCATCGACGGTAGAGCAACAGCACCAAGAGAGACTCGATTGCTTTGAGAAGATGATATGTATGGAAGCTAATCGAGAATGACAATCTCCAGAACTCGTTCGCGTATACAGCCACGCATGACTATTCGCCATTAGGAGCGCTGTATGTCGGCCGAATGTAGAAATCGGTGAAGCGTAATTGCACAATCCGTAAAGTGCTTGTCGCAATAGACCTTTAGGCCTAATGGAGCTGAGCGCATACGAAGCGATTGCAAGGGAGGCAAAATGCTCGGGTTAAACCTCCTGCTGGTTGATAGGAAACTCGACATCGGCCCTGTCCCCATGGGGTGCTATAACTTCACCTTCGGTCCATTGCTGGAGGGTATACAGAGCTTTGGATCTCGTGGGGTTGTTGGGATCCTCTGAGGCCTTCGACTTGGCTCCGAGCAGCTTCATGATACCGATGTTCTGCCTGCGGACTGCGTAGTAGAAAGCCGTATGTCCGTAGAACTTGGCGGAAGGATCGGCGCCACGGTCCAGCAAGAGCTGCACCATCTCCTCATTGTCGGAATATATTGCCTTAATCAGCGGCGGTGGGCACACAGATTCCCAAGTATGATTTGGGTCGACTTCGGGGAATTGGAGAAGGAATCTGACCAGCGCAGTGTTCTTACTCGCGATGGCGTAGTAGAGTGCGGTGTTGCCTTGAAAGTCCGTACAGTTGAAGTAGCTCCCCATCTCGGGTAGTTCCAAGAGCAGCCTGCAAATGTTCAAGGATCCCTTCGCGGCGGCGTAATGGAAGGGTAGGCTACCGTAAATTGTACGCAACGTTGGATCGGCGCACATTGACAGCAAGTGCTGTACCCCAACTTCCCAATCTCTTTGGCATGCAATGTGCAAAAGTGATCGCCAAAGCACGTCTTGGTCGTCGATATAATCCTCGGAGCAAGCGGACTTAAGGATTGGAAGATCACGCTCGTCCACTAATTCGTCAGTGCCATCAAGCCATTGATGTAGCGGGCTTCGTCCAAAGCAGTCGGTCTTCGCATATCCCGTCCAGAAGAGACGATAGGTTACATCCTGAGGCTCGATGAAGAAATGCTCTCGTAGAGTTTCAGGCACGGAATCGTACAATCCGAGTTCTTCCAGAACAACCGTTGCTGTAGAATTGATCTTAGAAGCTACTTCAAAGACCTTGGTCATTTCCGCTTCCAGTAAGCCGAGTGCGTCGAAATCCCAGTGCTCTCTATCGCGCAGATGTCTTGTCACTCGACCTAATCGAGCGAGGAATTCGCTGCCGACATCCCCACGACGCTGGAGATCTTGGAGTATGTGCTCATCATCGGTAGGATTGCATACCGGGCATGATGTTTTCTTGGGAAACCAGGTGAGAACGTGTCCTAATAAAGCCGAGAATACGCCTTGATCTGGAGAAAGTGACGGCAACTTCGAGTTTAGCATTTCGTTGGTGAGCCGAAATAGAGCCACATCAAGGTTCGCGTAGAAGATGGAGAATTGACGATACAAAGATCCGGTGATCTCCCCGGTCTCAAGCTTATCCTGCCACATATCAATGAAGGGCATCGTAGTTTCTTTACTCAGAACCGGAAGTCGCGACATGACAATGCTCATAATCTTGTGGTAGCTGAGGAGGAAACTCCATTGGTTGGCCTTTTGCTTGAGTTCTGATGGGCAAGCTGCGTCGTCGATATCTGGAGGAAAAACCCGTTCCGGGCTCTTTGCATGTTTCGTCTTTCGTTCCACCCTCTTGCCTTCCGAGCATGCGAAGTCTTTCTCGATGCAGCGATTGCATCTTGTCGGCCATAGTCGGTCAACAGGAAGGCACTGGGTTGATTATCAGCACAATATTGCGTTCACTGCAGGAAGGGCCGAGACGCAATCCCTGACGCCGTTCTTCCGCATCTGACAGGACATCCTGTCGATTCGGGGTCGCTAATCCAGGCCCAGTAGGTTGCGCGGCCATCTTGAGCTGATATTTCGCTCGAGTTCCAATGGGTCGTTTTCATTGACGGCAGTGTCCGCCGGGGAAGGGCGGGATACCGTATACGTACCTTTTGTTTGTCCACGCGACATCTATCGCACTTAACCAGATCCAGCTTTCTTTTCTTCGTCGGCGCCTCATCAACAAGAGCTTCGACTTCTTCAGGAGCCATTGTCGCCATAACGCTGCCAACAGCCCAGGTTGAGGAGGAATCAGGCTAAGGCTGGTATGTAGAATCGGTGCGATAAAGTGCGACAGATGCGAAAATGAGCGACAGGCTCTCTTTTCAACTCCGGCTCCGCCCAAGCCAAGATGCTGACGTAGTGTGCAGCTGCGGACTGCATGCATGGCTGGCTCGCTAAAGGGGTCTTGCATGTCCCATCAGCCTATCAGGTACGTCTTCGCACCTATCGCACTCGCACTTCGTCGCACATTATCGCGGCGCCAGCCGTTCCCGTTGCGTTGCGAAGCCACTTCCATCTGCGATGCCATTTCGCTGCGTAACTGACCTGGACGGACCGTTGCATGCTGGTTCCACCGTGCGTAGTCAGTGCATGATCCGGAACGAGAAACCAGGCTATTACTGGCTATCGCATCTTTCGCACCTCTTCGTGGTGCGAAACGTCCACACTCCACCGCGGCCGCCCCCTCCGAACTCCCCGTCCTCGTCGCACCTCCCATGTTGAATGGCGAAGCCATCCGGTCTGCAGAGTATAATATGGCCTCGTCTTCCTGGATCGCTGCGGTTGAGAAGCTCGTCGAGCCTTCTATCGCATCGTTCCTGCTGTTCGATTAAATGCTCAATCACTTGTCCCGCTCCTCCCCGGCGCAATGTTCAACGACACAACAACCCGTGCATACAATAGCACACGGGCGGGACCCAATCTTTCAGTCCCGAGCGCATCTGATCCCTTCGAGGTCGCCAAGCTCGCGGTGGAATCCACAGTCCCCGTACCGACTTCGATTTCCTCCGACGCACAGGACCCTCCGAGCCTGACTATCATCTTCGGAGTCATAGGCGTTCTCATTGCAGTCATCGGGCTCGCCATTGCCGCCCTTCAGCTGCGGCACATGTATCAGCGGAAGAAGAACCTTTTCGACGCGTTCCAGACCGTATAGGTAGGATGGTGCCCCAGTTCCTGATCTGAGCTTGTGGCTGACTTGTATAGATACCGGAAATGACTCGAGACCAAAGTCGCCCTGCGAAACGTCGCATTGAGGGACTTCATCGCTCCTCTTTAGTCTTACGTGGACTGTGTGCGACAATTTGGTGCATGTCAGTCGGTGGGCTGTGCGAAAGTGCGTTGAGACGGATGGAGCCCTACACTTGTTTGTGAGCATATAGACCTGTACTGTAGCGATGAGTAAGGAAGATATACCTGAATTTACTTGAGACCCACTATGCCAGCCCTGTGAATTTGGAAGTGACGAGACTGGTGGATCTACATCATGGTGGAAGCAAGCGGATGACCGACATTCTGGACACCCAGGCACAAACCCCACGAACCCACGCGTCTTTCAGCCCAGCTCCATACCCGGCCGACATGGTGCGGGGGTAGAAGGGCTGAAGGGCTGAGAGGTGGCGTAGTTCGCCAAGGAAAACACCTGATCGTGCATCAAAAGCTGGGGCGAATTCTCTTTCCGTTGCGAAGCCCCAACTTGTTACGACACCATCGAGCCACCTCAAAGCGGTAAAATTCTTTTCGATCGCGTGACAGGTTTCCACAAGTATATATCGGCGCATACGCAGTGGCAGTGCGGTGGAAATCCCAGGATCAGCCGGTTCTTGCCGTGCGATGCATTCGTCACATTCGCTGCATTATTTCGCCTCATCGTGCACTTCCCGATCGGGATGGTGGAACGATGTCGGCTCGAGTGGTTCTGAGGCTCTGCGTGGGGCCTTGGGTCGTTGCCTGATCCGCACGCCCCGATCATTCTTCCGGTGAACGACATGCCCATCCGTGGGCGGCGTACAAGATGGCTTCATCCCCTTGGCCAGGCCCCGTCAATGTGGCCACCGATTGACCACTTTTCCTACACTACCGATGTGTGGTCGTTTTATCGAATGTTGGCCTCCGCTCAACGTTATCGGCACACATCGCTTCGATTAGACAGTCGTCTAGTCACCAAACCCCATCCGCACCATATCGTAGCCAAACGATGGCCAACATTTCCAGTTTCGCAAGACCTCTTCTGATAAAAGGTCTCGCACAGTCTTCGATGCGCCTCGTCCCCAGCTCAAGCCCGCTACGAGCTTCGAACTTTACGAGGCTGGTAGTAACAGCCCTGGTACCAGCAGCGACATCCACATCTACTTCGACCGAGACAGCCGTCTCTGCAGACAGTTCGAGACAGTCCATGGTCTTTGGGGTCGCGGGTGTCTTGTTCGCAGCCAGCGGACTGGCGATTTCCGCGTTTCAATTGCGGAACATGTATGAGCGGAGGAAAGCAGCAGATCATGCTGCACAGGTCGCAGATGCCGGCGGCGTTGTCTAGGTGGTGAGGCTACGGCAGCCATTTATTGGAATTATTCTGAACTGACGTATCGTGGAAGGCGCACGTTGTAACTCGAGATGGGGAGAGCTTCACGCACGAGCTCCTTGTTTGATGATTGTATGATACCCCAGAGTGTTTATTTTGCTCTTTTGCTCAGCTGGAAGATCAGTACAGCGTGTTTCGGGTATCCTTGGGGTGTTCTTGGAGTGATTTCGTTGGAGCGACAATTCTGGTAGAGGATGAGGCTGTAGAACAAGAAATTCCTCTCCAGATCCTGGTAAAGCAATTGTATTCTAGCCAGAACATAGAGATATGACTTGCAGGCTTCAGGATCGATGGGTGTTTAAAATGAGCGATTGGGGAGAGGAGTGAAGAAAGCCACGGCCTCGTGGTCAGAAGTTGAGCGACGAGCACGGACCCAGACCCGGACGTTATGCCGCACGTGGTAGTATTACTAAAAAGAAATATTTAACTACGAAGCCTCTAAAGTCCTAAATTTTTACTTTTATTTTTAATTAGTAGTCAATGGAACCCTAACAAAAACAACCTTTTTAAGATTTATGGTCGGGAGCGACCTCGAAATCACGTGGCTATGATTACAACTAAGCTCTGCCCACGGGCATCTAAGCGCATTTCAAATGGTCTAGGAAGGTCCTAGCAGAGGCCAATCAGACAGTATCCAGACAAAGAGGTGTCTATTTGCTTTGAACATATAGTTAAATGCTCTAAATTCCGACTCTAGAAAAGCTAGCTACTCTTCCAGGTCGTCAAGTTAGCGAGCGAGCCTTTTGAAAATGAGACAGGCATTCGCTAGTATGCAATGCACGCATTACAACACAGACACCATCTCATACTCCACACTCTTCCTCTTCCACTTCTCATTCCTGCGATCCTTCGCCACCCATGCCCAAAACCTCCTCCACCAGCCCTGACCACCGCCAATAAACTGCGGCCTCCAATCATCCTCCAGCGTTTTCTTCCACGCCCTGAAGGCCTGGATCCGCGTCCACCTCAACACCATCTTATACAACAAGACAGTCATGATAATGATCACAGTCGAGCACGCGATGTCGCCCGCCCATCTCACAGCGACGGAATATTTGCGCAGGGAGGTGCCCTGCAAGACTGCGAAGACGAAGAGCACGATGGCGCCCATCAGGATGATGAAGAGAAGGAGGCCGAGGATGCCCATGATGCCGTAGGGCGAGCGCATAAAGAAGGAGCCGTCGCGCGTGAAGTACTTGGTGCGGATGTTGGGATCTGTTTCTGTAGGTGCGTGGTCAGTCGGTGGTAGGTAATAATTGCAGAAAAGACACTTACGGCATTCGATAAGGATATCGTTGTGAGACACTTCCTGCATGATGAATAGGACCGGTGCACCGCCCAGGGTATCATGAGACGGGGTCAAGCTATGGATACTGTATTCCAGCGGGCAATCGTATCGAAGATGGACCTTAGCATCTGCCTCCGAACGGCCCGTCTCCAAGAGCCTTGCTCCCTGTAGCCTTGTCTTAGGTCCATTCAAGAGGGGCGGAATAAGGAGGATGCAGGCTTTGTTGTCCTGGTAGCGAGAGCGCTCAAGCTTGTCGTTTTCTGGAAGCCGACATGTAATGTGATACCATTCATGGATGAAGTGTTCACCCTTGCTATTGGTGGAGAAGCCCGAGCCTTCAGAGGCGTGAGAGACCGGTTCAATGGCGTCTGAACGATGTTGTTCTTGCAAACACGCTTCGAGCGGTTCTTGGCCTTGCCCCGTATGCGCGTCCTCCGCATTGTCCAATAGGCCATCTTGTGGCTGGTTGTGTTGAGGCTGGTCGTTGGGGTCTTCGGTTCCGTCCTCGTTGTTGTGACAGGAACAGTTCGAGTCCTGACAAGGTCGACTAGACTTTATCCAAAAGGACTCCATAGAGGCGGAATTGTGAATCAAAAAGGCTCGAACGTCCCCCTGCTTTGTATCCGGGTGGAACGTCATCCCTCTCTCCTCCACGACTAAAGTCAAATTCCCCTCAAGCTGGTCCGGTGCCGGAAAGCTAGGAATCCACCTATCCGCAGAATCTTCCGCTGCAAGAGGTCTCAAGTACCGGTTACAAAGGAGTCCCACGTTGAAAGCGCCGATACGGTGCAAGATGGTCTTTGTCCGCTGATCCGGGGTCGCTAGCCCCATGATTTGCGACACGCTGAAGCCCGCAAGGTTCGCGATGACGACGTGCAGATCCTCAGCATAGGTGGTCGTCCTTTGACCCAGCATGTTCCACGTCCTTTCCAATTTGTGACGCAAAGAGCCAAAGCTTGTCTGTGTTGTGAAGAATCGGATGCTCCAGCCAGAGAGACGGATGACCTCGGATGTGATTTGGAGGTCGAAGTGCGTTGACGCTAGGACATGGAAGGAGCGTTGGACGTAATGCGTCATCGTTTGGTAGCCAGAAGGTGCCGGATTCTTGAAGAATGAAGGCCAGGACCAATTTCTGCGTAGATTTGTACTGTACTCGTGAATGAAGGTTAGGAACCATCTAGGGCTTTTGAGCGCTCGCCAGAAGAGTCTAAGGAAGGACCTTAGATAAGGTTGCTCCGGAAATTCCAGGGGAACAGCGGAACCACGAAATTGAAAGTAGACCTTCTGGGCCAGTGCGCCTTCCTGTAAGGTCCAGCTCCGCGAGTTCCACTTTGAAGCGAGCATACGGGCGTGGAGAAGTTGAATGGGCTCATTCCTGGAGTCGATTCGGCGAAGCTCGTCGTCCAGAATCAGGACTTGCTTTGCGCCAGCGTATATCAGAGACATGCCGTTGATTGCCTTCTCTCGCAGATGTTTATGTTCGGGCTTGACGGGAATGCAAAGCGTATCCATCCATACTAGGGGCGTTTTCGACCGTCGTCTCCATACGGCCCGCCAAAGCCGCAATACCAGTGATTCTTGCGATCGTTCCAGCTGGAGTAGATGCTCAGCCAGCTTCTCAATCTGACAATTAGGCAGGCCGTTTGCTTTCGGATTTCCAAGTCCATCGATCCAGACGTGCGAGATGGCAGTGTACTCTGTATCCGGCTTACACTCGACAACACCCAAAAGATATTGACCGCTGGGCTCCTTTTTGATGCGAATAAGAGGAATTCCATTAGTAGCAACGATGCCATTGAGAGCGTGGTCCGATGCCTCGACCGTGCAGCATTCGCAACGACTCTTGAAATGTTTCGTGACGTAAGTTGCGTTGTCGGTATTGTATGCGATGCATCGCTCCTCTGTGCATCTTTCGTGCGTCGCTTCTTCTTTCCTTGGTATGGACGAAAGATAATATCCGACGACATAATCGGTGGTGTCCAGAAATAGGCCGGTCTGATGCGGACACCACGCCGCCTCTTTCATCCGTCTGCGAAATTTTCCGATCAGCAACCGCCTTGGCTTAAAGGTGTTCCACCTGGTGAGGGCCTCCAAGGGCGGCTTTGAAGAGCCGAAACAAGGACAGGTAAGGGTATTGTGACGGACGTACTTGATTAGCAATCGAGCTCCCGGAGTTGCCTGATCGTGGTGTCCATGCTGGAGGACGGGTTTGAAGCCGGGCATCCGCTTGTTCATAGCCCTCGGGTAGGCGCCCCAATTTCGCTCCTTGGCCGACCAGGTGTAGTCCATCCGGAAGTAGAAGTCTCGCAGAGTGACCTCAAGGATGCTGATCGACAGGAAGACAGCGCCGTACGTCTCATCCCACTCCAAGCCGCCAGTGTAGCAAGCGTTCTGCAATTGCGAGATGTGCTGTTGGGCTGTCCTGAGGGTTCTGCTCCAATGCTGTAGATGCTTTTCTCGAGCTTCCCGACGTGACTTGCGAAATCGACGTACGCAGCCGTCCAGCAGGCTTGGTAACGCGGAGCTGTCCAGCACATATTCCACACCGACCGCCTCAGGTGCCGTGGGCCTCCGAAGGAATCTTCGCTTGTCAATTTTCTCCCCGACAAAGACCTCGAGAAAGCCAAAGTACAACCAAGCCTGAGCTAATCCCGCATGTTCGCGGGCAGAGAGCCTGGTGTCGCCTCCTCGGAGTCGCGTCTCGAAAGCATCGAAATCTTCAGGGTCGAACACGGAAGTTTGAATGTAGGGAACAACGACCGGGGCAAGGTTGAGATCCGTTGGGTAAGGAATGTGGTCCATTGCCTCCCGAGCGAAAGTGGGAAGTCGCTAAATCTGAATCCATAAGGCAAAAGGAAGAGAGAAGAAGAAGAGACTGCGTTGCATTTCAGCCTCACGATCCTTATTACTGGGCTGTGTTTGACGTCTTCCGAAAAGGGCAAGGCTCAGCCTCGCGAATGGAGGCCATGTTCCGAAAAGGGTAAATGTAGAAATCCAAGAGTTACCCGTCGCGGCCCACCGTCAGTTGCCTCTTCCACCAGGGGTATATGGGTGAGCATGTGCTGCTCCATACCTAGGTGTTGTGGCCCCTTCTGGGAAGGAATGCCTCCTAGAGCTGACTGTTGCAGTATGCCAGGACTGACAATATGCTAGGAGGGAATGTGGCTGTCGAGCTTGCACCGGACTTATCGCCGTGTAAATGAATGATGAGATGGATGGAGAGAGTTGCTGCTAAGTTGCTGCAATCAAGGACGGAGTTTGAACAAGAGGATGCTTGAGGGGTCTGGGGAGCAGGGATGGTGGTCTTGGCGCTGTCCATCTGCCGCGGCCCTAACGTCAACCTTCGAAATCTCAAAATTCACGACATTACTGTCGGACGGCCTCGCCAAAATGTTCGACCTGCCCAGCGCAAAGCGGTGAGGAAATATCGATGCCGCATCCATAAATTCATACTAAATCCAAAGGGTCCGCCGCGACGAGCTTCAGTCTCCCGCCTCTTCGCCCCGCTCCTCGCCCGACCCTGACCTCACCGAGCTCCTCCGCTCCCGAGCCCACGATGAGTTCGCCTTCACGGCAACCGAGAGCGAAGCTGCAAAAGACGAGGCGGCCACAGCCGCAAGCGAAGATGACGAGGCGGAGCTTATACTCTTCGCCGCGCCCTCCAATGCCCCGCAATCGCACAAGATCCGCCTCTCTTCTCCAGGTGCAGGAACCGACGACCCTGGTTTCGTAGTGAAGAAGCCGAGGAGTTACTACTTCGCGGATGCTATCACAAGCGAGAAGGAGAAGGAGTTGGACGCCGTGGCGATGACTGGCGACGCCGTAATGGACATGTCAAGAGAGCCGTGGCCTGGGTGTGCACTGCCATGGAAGGTCCAGATGATATCAGCGGCAGGGTTGAAGAAATCTGTTCTTGTCGGTCACCCTCCAACACTGGTAACAGTGGAGGAGAAGGTGCAGAAGAGGAAGCGGAAGGGCAAGAAGAGCAGGATCGCACTGAGAAAGAAGCTGCAGGCCACCAAGGAGAAGGAGGCCGAACAAGCCCGACTGGCCCTGGAGAAGGAGGAGACAGAGCGAGAGAAGAGAACGAGAAGGAACAGAGAGAAAAAGGTTAAGAAGAAGGAGCGGGACAAGGCGAAAAAGCTAGCGGGGGCTGGGCATGAAGACCCTCCGTCGCCAAACTCCGACAGCGTGGATTGAAGTTCCCTCAACTCTTAGTGCAACAGCACCAGAAATTACCCGCCAACCTGAAATACCTTGCGCCTCTTACAATTCCCCAGCATCTTACGTCGACTAGCCTCATCGGTGAAAGAAGGCGTCTCGCCATCACGAGATGTGGCGTCCTTGCCACACCGCTCGCCAACCAGTCCCTATAAATTCTACGACAGGCTGACCGAACAGCATGACTTTCCATCCGTCCAGGACGCAACTTTAAAACTTCGAAAATCGCTAGTCTTCGGTGAGAGTTCATTCGGTTGCCTGGAGACCCTCAACTCATTCACCGTTTCGCAAAGTCGTCATGCGCCCTGTAATCCATATCAGAACAGATTTCCGCTGCTATCCGCCAGATACTCGCTTTCACACTCCAAGCTCCACCATCGGTGACCACAAAATTTGATAAGCCACAACACAACTTAAACACCTGCGCTCTTCTTACAAGAGCAATACCTCTCCTCAACTTTGAACGCAACCCACTCCCCATCGCCAAATCACAGTAGCAATAATGGATACCACCTTCCAGACTGAAGAAATGGACATCGACGAAGTCGGACACGAGGACGAAGGGGACAAGAGCTCCGAATCCGGTTGGAGATATCCCTCCACCCCGGATGGCCAGGTGTCTAACAAGCCGAATTCAGACGAGATGCTCTTCGGCGACGATGACGGCGCTATGGTTGCGAACAGGCCGGAACCAACGAGGGAACATGAATACGATGCCTACCCGACGCCGGGCGATGAGTTCGAACAAAAGGAGGACGATGGTACGTAGGTCGCGGTACATGCTCCAATATTCTCAGTCGTCATCTGCCGAATGCTACTCTTGATGGCTTTCAACAAGTAAAGACCTAAGATATGCTAGAGTCGGCGGTCTTCCCCTTCAGTCTAAGGCACCTGCTAACGCGTGCGTTCGTAGAGGACTCCGGTTCCAATACCCTCCCCGACTTCACGCAGGAGCGCATCACACACATCCCCCAGATCCAAAAGCTCTACGACGCCTACCAGCAAGGCTTCGAACACGAATACACATCCTACGAATCCCACATGACGCGGGCGCAAGCCCTCGCCGTCGCCATGCTGGAGCACTACTACCCGAAGAACCAAGGCTTCACCGTGGAACCCTGCACCTTCAACGTAATGGCTGCGCACGGCTGGGCATTCTGGCTCCATCCCGAACCCACCGGAGCCGCCACCGGACCCGGAGCAGCCCACAAGAAGAAGGCAGCATCAACAGCCCCGCAGTGGGAGATGTTCAGCGCGAAATACCACCGCATCCTGCCCGAGCGCATCGCAGGCTACGTCGTCTATCAAGAACACACAGTCATAGACAAAGACGGAAACGAGTACCTGCAAGACTACCCGCACACATACCTCGGCATCATGATGGACGACCTGCAAACCTTCAACAACTGGGTTCCCGACCGCAACAGCACCGGCGGCGTCAGCATTCCGCGCGCCGAGCTGCTCAGCTACTCGCTCGGCGTCCAGGCCAAGATCCGCCACGGCTACGGCATCCTCCTCCTCGGCCCGCGCATCGAGTTCTACGACTACAACAACGACGCCCAGAGCGCGATGTCGCGCATCAAGAGCGAGAACTGGGCTATCGACATGCGCTACCAGACGCTCAGCATGGTCAATGTCGTCTTCAAGGGCATCAATGAGCGTACTATTATCTATCAGGATGGTAGTGTCGGTGAGGGCGCGATGAAACCTATGACTTAGGCGGCTGTGGGGGGCCTGTGCTGCGATTGAGGGGCAAATGATGTCGTCCTATGGGCCCTAGGACAACGGTTGGTGAGAGCGCAGAACTAGCGTACCTTTTTTCGGCGACCTCTCGGGTTTTGGAGTCGCGCAACCCAACTCGGCCCGGCCCAGAGGGGCAATTTAAGTTTGCAATGCCATTCTTTACTCGATGCTTTTAAGAGCTGGACGAGCTGGAAACGGGCACGTCCCAGCACGAGACAAGAAAAGGCGTTCTAGTCCAGCCAGTCTAGGTAGCCTAGTCTAGGTAGTCCATCAGTCTTCTTCGAGTAGCCCTGGAGTAGTAGTCATTGCAAAGGATATGCTCATCATCACATGGCTATGCCGTGGACAAGACAAGACAAGACGAGACGAGACGCTCGTTCCTGAATCAAGTGACTCTACTCTATGTCCATATAATTCACTGGCTGACTGAACCAAGCAAGGACACCTTGCCCGTCCCAGCGCCGAGAAAATGTCTGGTTCTTGACATGCTAACATGCTTGCTGAGAGGGGACTACAGAGGTCTCCGGTCTTCTAGGTGGGTGCCTGCGGTAGAGGCGAAGTGGACTTGTCAGTCAGTCAGTCAGTCAGTCAGGTATTCAAGTAGATGCTGATATCTGTCTATATCCATATCTATATCCGTATATGATAGTTCAAATCCCTTGACCAGGCGCGGTATTGCATCGCATCGTATCAAGGCTCCCGTTCATCCCCACATCTGCACTCCAGCTGCCGCTCCCATCCCCTGCCCAGCACCCTGGCCCTGCCACATCCACCTCCCCTGCCCCTGCCCTTGTCCCTGCCCTCCCTTCCCCCCCTCCTTCTCCTTATTCCCCTTCTCCGCAACCCCCAACGCAAACCCCCACGTCCCCCCCTCCAACTTCTCCCTCACAAACCTCACCTTCTCGGGCACACCCTCCGGCAGCCTACCCTTCCCCTTTCCCTCGGCACCCACACCATCCACCCCCTCCAACGCCCACCGACAAGCCCTTACAACGCCGACCCAAACGCCCCTCTCCCGCTCCCCCAAACCCGGCATCCCCCGCTCCATGCGCACGCGCTCCAGCACGCCCATCATCAAGCCCTGCACGCGCGCGGTGACCTTCTCGACATCCTGGCCCGGCAGCGGGAGCAAGATGCGGAACGGCGTGGCGCTGGCGGCGCGATAGCCAGCCGAGAGTTTGGGGTTGAGTTCTACAGGCGCAGCGACGTAGTAGCTGGATGTAGCGGCAGCCGACGCCGCCGGGCCGACGAACAGCCTGCTAAATGCCGGCAGCGCGTAGCCAGGGACGTGCGCGAAGCGCGCGAACGGCGCGTCGGCGAGCTGCAGCGCGTGGTGGATCTGCGCGTCTGAGGATGCGGCGGCTCTGCACTGCGCCTTGTCGAAGCTGGAGGCGTCGATGCAGGCGCTTGCCCAGGGCCTCGCGGCCGCGGCGTCGAGGCGCGATTTCACCATGGCGACGACGCTGGCGCCGTAGACGCGGTGGGCGGCGGCGCGCACGCGGAAGCAGAAGGTGACGAGCTCGTCGAGCGCCTTGTGGTGGTGCGGGCGGCGCAGGCGCGCGGGCAGGAAGGTGTGGATGTAGAAGGCCCAGTAGTACATGTAGGTCGCGAGGTACTCGAAGGTGATGAGCTGGCTCGCTGGGTCGAGGAAGACGACGGGGATGTCGAGCCGGCGGGCGTAGGTCTGCAGCTGCGTGATGTCGTCGGGTTTGTTGTGGCGGCCGAGTGGGGAGGGCTTGACGCCGTCGGCGAGGTCGAGGGCGGCGGTTATGGTGATGCCGCGGAGGGCGGAGCGCAGGTCTGAGGTGGTGCTGTTGATCCAGGAGTTGAGGAAGGAGATGCTAGGGCCGTGGTGCCAGACGAGTTTCCGGCGGGGGAAGCGGGCGATTTTGAAGACGCGCTCGATGGCGGTGTTGATGCGCTTGATGTCTGCGGCCAGGTCGGTTTCTTTGGTTAGGTTGGAGTTGTCCACGCCGCGGACGACGACGATGGCGTCAAAGGCGCAGACGTTGCCGTTGAGATGTTTTCTCCCGTCGCTGCCTGCCAAGTATCGAACTAGCTCGCAGACTCTTGCGTAGTTATCCCTACCCTCCTTCTCTTCCGTGATGATGACCATAGCCGCAGCCCTCTCTTTCTTCGCGTTCTGCGATGCCGAGCTTGGAGTGCTTCGCAGCTTGACAATGACCTGCGTGAGCTGTAGCAAATTATCAAGATCCGAATCCGTCTCCCAGACATGTAGCGCATCAGTGTCGCATATCGCCTCAATGCTTGCCTTGGATATCGCATCGAAGGCGGACTTCTTGTCTGATGGCATGCTCTTCAGGTTTTTCATGAAGTCGATTAGGTTCTTACACGCAGGGCCACTGAAGGACGCCATGGCTTCGGGCTTGTGTTTGTGCTTGCCGTGCTTGCGCCTGTGCTTATGGTGATGATGACGACCAGATGGAGATGGAGGGGGCGGGCGCGGATGCGATCGAGGCGACGTCGAAGAAAGGATAGCAGGTACGATGCTTGTTGGCGACTGCTCGGGATGCAGAGGTGGTAGCGGCTCTGGAATGCTGCCACCGCTGAAGAGGCGCCGAATATATTCCATTGAAGAGATGGCGCA
Source organism: Trematosphaeria pertusa (assembly GCF_010094035.1). NCBI lineage: Eukaryota > Fungi > Ascomycota > Dothideomycetes > Pleosporales > Trematosphaeriaceae > Trematosphaeria > Trematosphaeria pertusa. Next base: position 634,271 of record NW_022987216.1, on the reverse strand, counting down.
GCTGTTTAAGACACGGGGCGGTCGGTGCTGATTGCGAGGCGTGTTGTGTTGGCAGGCAACAGTGCTTGTGAAGTCCGAGCGCGATGTGAATCCTCACATGAGTCGCTGAGCTACCGATTCTGAAATAGGTGAAGTGCAGAGCGGGCCCGGACGTCGGGCAAACACCAGAGATGAGACGATGATATCACACGGCTGCATTCACCGAGTAAGGGTTTGAGACAGCCAAGTTACCATGGTGTGCCAGGACCAGCGTGTTGTTCGAGAAGAGTGAGGTGTATGCATGATAAGAGAGCAGTGAAAGACGAACGCGGTACCCACATTGCCGAATTCCATACACTTGACCATCGTGACCTGAACGCCGTATATGCACTAGCGCATCCATTGAAGGAGATGTGGATCGCGCCCTTTTGCTGATATGTATACCGATACCCGTCAATGAAAACGAGATAGGAGAGCCTCCCGATTGCTTAGAAGCCGTGTGTTGCATTATCGTGGATCACTGCGCCTACAACCCCGACCCACCGCCATGCTTCACCACGTCTTCTTTGTCGAGCTTCTCGACTTTCCGACTAAGCAAACCCCGCAACTCAGGGCTAATTACCTTTCCGTCTTCTTCTCCGGTCGGTTGCTTCCCCTTATCGGTGGCTGATGTAGCAGCTTGACCGTTGGTATTCGACGGACCCGGCGAGGTTGGTGGTGAAGCAATCGACTTCCGTTGTCTTGCTTGGGGGGCTGACGGGAAGTTGCCCTTCTTGTCAATCGTTTCGACTGTCCGCTGGAATCTCCGGAACAATGATTCAGCGCGCACGAGGGTGGATTCCAGATCGATGGTACCAGAGAGCTCATTCACTAATCAAGTGTAAGCGAACGTTCGTTATGGTCTTGCCGCACAAACGAAGCTTTACTGCGCTGTTCGGAAAATGAGGGTGAATGCACTTACCATACTTCAAGACCTCATCGAAATGCTTGAGATGCGCCATGATGACATCCCGATGCTTCTCCAAGATGGCCAGCGCGATGAAGATGTGGAAGTTGCTGCTGAGATAATCCGTCCAGAGCGTCTCCCACAGTCTGAGCACATCGGCCCATTCGAACTCTCGTTTGTACCAGACGAGCAGCATGCGGAAGAAGAAGAAAAAGTTGGTCGAATCGGCGGACTGCAGGTGGAGATAGAGCTTAGGATCCATGAGCTGCACGAGCTGGTCGAGGGTGAGAAGCTGCTTTCGCATGCCGGATTGGTCGCGGAGGAAGTTCCTCTCCTGCAATATAATTAACTTCGATCTTCTTTCAAAAGTTGGGGAAATCTGTGACTGGAAGAAGCTCACCATGCGGTCCATAAAATTCACAAATCCCCAGAACGCAACCGCATCATCTTGCATGACAGCATAGATAGGCGCAAGCAGATCGCTCATTCCCTGCACATATCCAAGATCCTTGTTGTATTCGTTGTACGTAAGCAACATGTCCTTCATCTGCTCGAGATGGACGTTCGTTCCGGCGTCCGCGAAGGGTGAGTCCGGGTCAGGATGAGGCGTGTCTTCGCCCATGAAGATCGGAATAGTTCGGTCTGTTCGATGCACATCCTTCTCTACAGCGCGGACCCCATAGAATGGGGAAAAGTTAGTCATCTCGTTCTTGGTATCAGAGTAAGTGGGGACACGAACCTATTCTGTTCTTCTGCTCCTTCCACCACTCTTCTTGCTCTAGGGAGTGGTGGCCTTCGACCATTCGCTCCCACCAAGCGCCCTTGAGCCTGATGTACTCATCTCGACGACTATTAAGGTTCGCTTTCCGCTCCTCTTCCGAACTATCCCAGTCGTATACGCCGAGGAGGAAAAGCCACGCCTCTTTTCGTACGCCATCGTCGGGATGTAGACCGCCGTGGAATATGCGCTCCTTGACCTCATCAGGCGTGATCTGTAGCCGGCCCTGCCCGTCAAAAAATTCCGTCCACTCTTTCATGGTCAGAGGCTTCCTCTTGTCGGCCATCGACATCCTCTCCATATCTAGAATCTCGAAGTCTCCAACATCGCTCTGCTCCATGGCCAGGACATCCTTTGCAGTCCATATCCTCTGATTGCGTTCCCGCTCGCTCTGCTCTGCGATGCCCATAGCCCATCTCGCCAGATACAGTCGGGCGCTATCGAATTCCTCCTGAAGCGTCTGCACCTCCGGATTCTGGATCAGCCGCCGCACCTGAGGGGGAAGTTTCGGGTTCTCTGCTACAGCTTGCGCCGTCCTCCTAGTGAAAGTCGTCACCTGGCTTAGCTTCTCGAGGAAATTCCACCTCGCCTCCTTCAGCGCCTTGGTTACAGGATCCATCCCACCGTCTCTCTTCCCGGGCGTCTGAGACGAAGAAGCGCCGCCTTCTCCCCGGTCAGCAGCTTTGGCCTTTGGCGACCGAGGTGCATTCCTCCCCACTGATCGTCTATCTTCCTCGCTGGGCTCGATGAGGTAGATGCTGGCATCCACTCCAGAACGCTCGACGTTGACGTATCTCTTCAGCCACCGCAAGACCTCATCGCCGCCCCAGAACATGCCGCCACCATCGCTGAACGGGTCAAAGCTCTCCCGAGCCAGCTTCTTCCGCTGCATAATGGTCGACTGGCACTCGCTATCGTGGAAGAATAAAGCCGGAAAGCTATCGCCCGCACGCGTATTGACCACCACACTCCCAAACCACCATCCTATGCTCGGCGGGCGCACCAGCAGCGAGTATATCTCGCTCACTGGGACGGCGAACGCGTATGTACCGATCGTAGAGCCATGTGAAGTAGTCACAGGCGGCGGGGGAACAAGGTAGGTCTGCCTCGGCGGAGACGACGAGTCAGACATGTCGACCTTGACATAGGTATCGTAGGAATCGCCCAGGGACGTCTCGGGCAGCCAGGCGAGGAGCAGGTTGGACGAATGCACGCTGCGGGCGGAGGAGGACGAGGTGGGTCGCGCATCGTTGGCTTCCGCTGGTGACTTCTGCTGCACTAGCGCTATGAAGCCGGGAATGTTGTCTCTGGCGGACGGCGTAGGGTGTACATAGACCTGGGCGAGGTACATCAGCCTTCACGCCACCTCGAGGGAGCAGGAGCGTCAACGCTTACCTTGCTTTTTGAATACAGCAGCTTCACTCCCCGTCCGCTGCTTGTATGCCGGATAGTATTATACTCGCCCTCTTCGTCATCGCTCAGATCGTAGAAGGACGCCGAAGGCGAAGGCGAGCTCCGCGTATCCGGGGAGGCCATGCGGGGCAAGGCAACTACAAAGGATGGGGTAGGTCGTCAGTCGGATAGGAAGGTCAATGAGAGGATGTAGAGGTGCTACGAGGAAATAGATAATATTCTAGAGCATAGGCGCAGGTTTGGAGAGTATTGGTAGCAGCTGCGCCTCCGGGTGGGTTGTGGTGGGGAGCTGTGCTAGTCATCAGCCGTGCTGTGGTTCGCAGATGACGTCCGTCTGTGGCGGGGCACGCAGGCGACGCGTCCGAAGGATCCCAGGCGCAAATCACAAGCATGCAATCGGGGCAGCCTTCGCTATACTGTCTGATATTGTGCTAAGGCCCTGCAAGAGTCTCCCGAGCGCCTAGCTAACGTGTGCAAACTTGACAAACCCGTCCCATGCCACCGTAGCGCCATACTGCCATAACATCGTAGATCACCGCCCGACTCCAAGGCTCCAAGTACTCCTCAAGTGAGCGCCAATAATCAGCCACTCGTGCCGAACGTGGAAATTCTCACGAGCGCATGCGTGGCCCGCTCGGCAGGCCAACGCGGCCTCCACCAGCGCCAGGACGCTGCGAACCACCGCCGTACCCTCCCCCTCCCACTCCCCCAGCAGACGAATATGGGTCGTATTCGCCTGACCAGGGCGCATTCGAAGAGGTGCCGGGTGTATTTTGCTGCCTTCCACCGCCGCTAGAGTATCCGCTGCTGCGATCTTCGGGATACGGTGGTCGGTTTCCTCCACCGGGTCGGTCAAATGGGCCTCGCATTGATGATCCGCCGGGCGCTGGACTTGTACTTGCTGATGATGGCGCGCTCTGCGCCGGGCTCGTCGACCTCCCAGCGCCCCACAGCCTCGCCTTGAGCCTCTCCTGTGCTGTAACTCCCGAACCGGCGCTGGGTGGAGGCGATGGCTCAGCAGGGCGGAACGACGATGCGCTCTGATAGCTCCCGGCCCGCTGACTCGGCAGCGGCCTGCCCTGCACCTGCGGTTCCGGGGAATATGAATCGCCCATGCCGGGGCGGCGCGCGCCTCCTCCCCGCCCTTGGGCGCGGCGGAGCGACATAGGCTCCTGCTGCTGGGGCTGCGACGGCGCATCCCATAGATCGTTCAAGCTTGCGCCTCCACGGCCCATCTGTGCTGGTCCCATGTTGCCGTACCCTCGTCCTGCGGAAGACACGAACTGCGCGGGCGCGGCCTGCGGGGCTTTGGGATCGGGCGGCAGCCATGGCGGGAATGGCCGTCCTTTCTCTGTGTAGTATGCGCGGAGGACGCGGGAAATGTGCGAGTCGTCTTCGGTGTCGCCGTCTGCTTCGTCGGAGAGCAGCTGCCGGCGGAGCGAGTTGTAGCGTGACGTAGTAGTCGTGAGGAGGTTGTTGAGGTACGACGACATTTTGCTGAGAGAATCAAGTCTTAGGTGGAGATTCGGGACATTCGTAGTGTGTGTACGTACCGTTGAGCCCGCCGTCGGTCGTGGAAGGTGTGTTGTGGGGAGGTGTTGGGCAGCGGTTGCGACTGCCGATTTCAACGGCGTTTGGGCCAACTCCGAAGCGAGCGGCTCTGCAGGGCTCCTCGAGACTCCATCTGTCACCAAATCTACTCTACTATACCCGACCATTCCAGCCTATATCGAGGGCTTCCATTCTACCAGTAGAAGCTTCACGTATTTCCAACGGCTATCCAAAGTACAATCCCACCAGCGTGCTCCTATCGAAGTATCACTAGGTCTTCGCTTATTCTCTTATTTCTCTCCTCTTGACCTCTGGGACAGCTTTTTACAAGTCCTCTTCTTACTGTGCCCTGTCAGTCCAGGCGTTCCGAGTCATCGTCCCTCGAGAAAGAGCTGGGGTGTCCCAAACCTATGAAACGTCATGAAACAACACCACTTACGACCGCGACAACCTTTGCGAGCGCCTGATTTGGCATAGCACGCCGTGTGGAGGGCAGTACGCTACGCACCGCACTCAATAATCTACGTGTTTAAAAGCCTCCAGGAGCTTGTAATCACAGCAACACCCAGGATTCTTCCCACCAGCCCATTCCTTTAGCTTTCTCCGCCCATCTGTTCATAGCTGAACCGCTAATCAAGTAGCCTCTCCAGGTAAATCCCCCTATCTAACTACAGCATCCCCTACCTCCCCAATCCCACGCCCCAACCCAACTCACCCATCTAAAACCTCATACCCCACCTTACTAACCCCCCTCTGCCTCTTCACCCCCCTAACCACCACCCTCCCCAGCTCCCCCAACCGTTTAACATGCGTCCCGCCACACGCATAACACCCTCCCTCCCCTCCCTCCCCTTCCCCTTCCCCATCACCATCACCATCACCATCACCATCACCAATCTCCACAACCCTAACCTCCTCCCCCTCCCCCACCGCTGTCCCCTCAACCCCCCCAATACACTTCCGCTCTGCCTGCTGCCTGCTCCAAAAGTGAATCCGCACGTCGAGATCCTCGGCGATCAGCTCATCCACCTTCGCCTGTATCACAGCCTTCTTGTCCCCCGCGATGACAGCCCCCGAGGGGCTGGAGAATTCGACGAACGCGGCGCCGGGGTAGTGCGACGCCTTGCCGTCTTTCAGATCGGAGGGCAGGATGCCTGAGGTGGCGAGCAGGTTGATGGCGAGCCCGAGCAAGTGGCCTGCGGTGTGCAGGCGCGAGTGCAGGAGTCTGCTGGGCACATGGAGGTTTTGCACGAGCGGTGCGTTGGGCGAGAGGGTTGTGTGGGTAGGCGAGGGTGAGAACACGCCCATGTGCAAGATCGCAGCGTCTACCCTACGCACCTGGAGCACGCGGAACGTGCCCTCCTGCTCCTCCCCCTCGGCACTCGCCCTCGCCCCAGTAATCGTCCCAACATCGCTCGGCTGCCCGCCGCCCTGCGCGTGGAAAATGGTCTCCGGCGTAACAACCACGTAGGCCTCTCCCTCTGCTTCTGGCGCTTTTTTGAACAGGGCTTGGGTTTCGGGCGGGAGGCTGGATAAGCGGGATAGGGATGTTAGGGTTGTAGAGTGTGTGTAGAGATGGCCGTGTTTTTGATACAAGGGGATGGTTTTTGCGCTGAGGTCTGGGGCCATGCTGGTGCGATTCCTCTTGGCGCGGTCTGGATAGGAGGGTTGGAAGAAGAGGTTGTGGAGTAGTAGGCGGGAGGGGATGCAGTAGAGTTGAAGTCGAAGTCGAGTGGATGATAGATATGGATTCAAGACAGACAGATAGCAAGAATAAATCAAACCAAACCAAATAGCTCAAACTTAAATACCTGGTCAAAATCGCAGCTAGGAAGAGGAAAAAAAGCGCAGAAGCTTCCAGGTCATATATCACGTAAGACGTGCAGTCCGTTTGTCGCGCCCTACGAGGACTCCTCCTGTACATCGCCTAGCCCAATCCGGAAGGTGCAGCATCCTCTGTAAGAAAAGGTCCGAACGGTTGGAAATTCAATATCCCATTTAAACAATCGAAGAGCCAAAGGCGACTCGGGCCAAGAATGCTGGAGAACTATCAAATGAAGACCGCTAACTTCTAATTCCAAAAAAATGCACCCGGAAGACTACATATGCTATGCTACGAGGAAGCACTATCGTACAACAACAGAACCATACCACCATAACAGTCGTAAGCGCGTCCTCCATACTCGTAACAAGTAATCTGCAGCAGCGGGTATCCAACTCCTCCCGTAAACGCTTTAAACCCGTCACCACTCCTCATCCTCAAAATCGGGATCATGCCTAATCGGGCGAATCAATTGAAACGGCGCTCCCTCGATCTCGTCCCCCGCCCAACTAACGTGGACCTCAAACCGCTTCGGCGTCGTAGCCTTCCTCAGCGGCGCCAGCATCCTCTCCTCGCAGCCTGGGTCCCTGAACCCATCAAAGTACAACAAGCTCGCGCGGATGAACTTCAGATTCGGCATGTCTGCTATTATCCGCCATGTTTCCTCCCAGGTTGCTTCGTCGTGCGGGGGGTACAGCGCAGGGTTGGAGAGCAACAGGGCCTGCGCGATGGGGTCGTAGATGGGCCATGACATGCACCATTCTATGTCGAGGGTCTGGATGAGGGCGAAGCGGGCGGGGAGCGTGGTGCAGGAGAAGTAGCGGAGGCAGTCGAGATCGGAGAAGGAGAAGCAGTTTGTGGAGTAGAGGAAGTCTATGGATTCGGAGTAGCTAGCTAGGATTAGCGTGGCGCTTTGCAAAAGGGGGTACGGAGGTTGAGCGTACATTTGCCGGCATGTTTGTAGGAACGGGATGATGTTGCCGTCCGTTGGCTCGTCCACGTTGCCGCTCATGGGCGACCATATGTTCGCGCTATCCACTGTGCCCCAGCAGCACTCGCGGCTCAGCGTCCGGCCGTTGTAGCCCAAGGGACACTCCAGCGCGCTGGGCGCCTTGCACCGCAGATGCCCCAGCTTGTTGCGCTTCAGGATCATATGCATCGTGCTGTCTCCCAGCACGGCTCGATATATCATCTGCCTCAGCTCCAGGGGGAGCTGCATGAGCCGGGAGTGCGTCTGCTCGACTGTCCTGCCGCGCTCGCGCTGAGGATATATCGCCGTCTTCTCCGAGGGTGTGGGAAGGGGGATCGTGAGGTTGCGCTCGGGTGGACGTATGGCAAGCGGTCGTGGCGCCATGGCCTGGCGTCGTTCGAAGCGCTTCTTATCTTCAGACTCTGCATGGCGGTGCAAACGTCCCGGGCAGCAACACGACGCGAGGGCAATCCAGGCGCAGAGAATAGGCCCGCAGACGACGCCCACGGCGATGCTCGTGAAGCTAACGCTCCGCATCTTCAGAGCTCGCGCGCTGAGACGAAGGGGACGTATAAACAGGGGTTGAGAAGAGGGGAAAAAGTATAGTACAAATCAAGGACAAAAGTTCATGATGACGGAGGGTTCAGCATCAGCGGCTCATGAAACAATGATAAAGGATGAGAAGAAGTCAAATCTTGAGTCGATAGAAATGCAAATGAAGAAGGCTATCGCAGAGCGAGGTTGCATACAAAGCACATTGCTGGGGCTGAGTCTGGATGAAGGACACTGAGGACCTGAATGACGCGTGGGGTTACCAGGGGCAAAGGCGGTAACAGCTGGCAAAATCTGTCAATCGATAAGATCACGTGCCCATTGAGTTTCTAACTTCCAAGGTTCCCAAGGTTGGAATAGGTACCAAGGTAGGTACTTCCGAGAGCCCATAAATAATCTAACTGGATTAGAGAAACAAAGCCAAAGGATACGCACACGCTCATTTCCGGTAGAGAAAATGTCTCGAATCTTGCTCGAATTCTGCTGATATGCCTTAACAGCGTTAGGTTACCATTCCTACCGATCTATCTACCGCAAGCTCCCTTTTCCGCTGCGCAATCCAGCCTGGTATCAAATCCCTCCTATCCTATCATTCAGGAAAAAAAGCACACAATCAATGATGCCTCAACGTTCGTCATTGGAGGCTGGCATCCTTCTCTACTCCAAATACTTCGCCAACGCCTGCTTCACGTCCGGCGTCAGCCTCTCCTGCACCAATGTCACAATCCTGCCATTATGCCTCGTATTCGCCTCCTTCAGATACTGCCCCACCCAGCCCTTGACGTCCGTGATCTCCGGGAAGGGATCCTTGGGCTGCTTTTTGCACGTGTTGAGCTGCGTGAAGCCCACGCCGAAGCCGAGCTCATCCACGTCTGCGTCTGGGATGACGTCATCGGCCGCAGGCGGCACGGGCGGGTTGACTAGGAGCTCGATCAGGCGCTGAGTGGTGAGGTTCCAGCCCTTAGGGTACCGGTCGACGAAGGCTTGTGAGTCGGTGAGGGTCTTCGTGAAGGAGACGACGGCAGTCTTGCGGTCGAGAGGGCGTGGGAGTTTCTGCGTCTCTGGGAGGATGATGGTGAGGTAGATGGCTTTGAAGACACTGCAGGAAGGGTTAGCTGAAGTGAACGTGGAGCGGAATTTAATCGACTTACTCATGCTGGACTTGGTCGCTAACGGCAATGAAGAAGTCCGCACCAAGTCCCCTATCTTGTCGAGCAGAGATGAAGTGGTAGAAGGCGACGAAGCGTTGCTGGAAGACTTCGGTCTTCATATTTGATAGCCGCGTCAGCATGAGCTGAAGAATGGTTACGAAGTACGGCTGGAGCGCTTCAAGAGGGACGTAAGTGATGATGGATTCGATCAATTCAAAAGAGTAGATCTCATTGGCCTTTGACGACACGAGCTTCTGGAAAATGCCCAGCATCGGCTCGACTTGGTTCTTCGCGACGATGTTTTGAACATCGCGGGGTATCATGGCGGTAAGCAAGCGGACCAAGGCCGGGACATTGCCTCTAGCTTCCCAGACACCGGGAAGGATGATAATTTCGAAGAGACTCCGATAGTAGCTCGTCAGCTCGCCGGATGGGTTTGCCTCCAAAAGCGCGGCGAAGAGCTGGAACACGTATGGAGTAAACTCCTCAATGCCTTCCGACAGAATGGCCGAGAACGGGTTGTAGAGTTTAGTTTCGAATGCGCTGCTGTGAGTCGGGGCGGCATACCTTATCAGCGCTCCAAGGCCTTCGAATAGGTAGTAGTAGAACCGCGGATTGCTGGGATTGTGCCTGATGACCTTGAGTATGTTGATGAAGTTGTTTAGAACAATCTCGCTTATAGGGAGTACACCTTCCCGGATGAAGATCAGTACTCTCATCACGCACTTCATCAGAAACTCGTTCTCTTGGATCTTCTCCGGCGCGGACTCTTTAGTGATGAGTTTGAATAGATGCGTCAGAAGATCTTTCGAGACACCCACGACCTGCGCCTTTGGTATGATAGGATTCCGCTTGTCATCAGTCATGAACAGAACACGCTCGGCGGCGATGGCAGCGTACGTGTGGATGACGTAGTTGGAGTTGGTGAGGTGCTTCACGAGAAGCGGAAACGCGGCCCTCCACAATTCGGGAGACAGCTGGTTTCTGAAGTTGTAGAGGAACTTGATGGAGTCGACCTTCAAGATGGGCGACATGTCCTCGCCCTCCAAGTTGGCAGCAATGTTGTTCTGGAAGAACGCAAGAATGTCGACGTTGGGATTGATGTTGATGACACCCTGAGTAGCGGTGGCAGTTCCCTTCGCGGCGATGGCTGAGAAGAGATAGACGGCCGTATCCTTGGACTTCCAATTGTCTTTGGGATTCTTCGCGTAGTCCTGAAGATAGGCATCAACGTAGGTTTGGGCGGTACTGGTCACTAGCGTCTCGTAGCGCGACATGAGGGTGCGAAGGAAATTGGTGGCGGCGCGTCGCCTCGTGTCGTTGTCAGAGCCCTCCAAGTCTCTCCGGATGAATTCGATGGGCTCATCTTCGAAAAGCTCCACGTCGGATTCTCGGAGGGTTAGATTCGGCAGGACGACCTTCTCGATTACCTGGACCAGGACCTGTTGGTTATTGAAGGATTCTGCGTGCTGGGTGCCAGCGACGCGGGTGAGGAACTGGAGCGCCTTGCTGACCAAGATGTCATATTTCGTCTCCAACCCGACTGACATGAGGAAGTTCCACGTAGTCTCGACGAACTGGGGCAGCTGTGGGCCAAACACGTCCTCATACTTTGAAACGTAGAGCATCAAGGCCTCAAAAATACCAGCCTTGACGTACTCCAGTGGCCCCGACTCGCTCTCGTCATCTGTGTGTAAGGCTGGATTGTCGTAGACCAGGTATTTGTGAAGCAGGGTCGATATGGCGGCGATGTTGTCCTCGAATACGGGCGGTAAGTCCTGACATGAGAGGTCGTAGAAGATCTTAATGATCAACTCGAGCGTCGTGAATGCGCCTTTGAGGGCTTCTGGGCTGTTTTGCGAGTTGCCTATTACGCGGTCCGTGTTCTCGAGCAGGTTGAGGAAAGGCGCGCTGAACTTTTGCAGGACGTGGTTGATCTCGGTGAAGAGGTCGTCGGAGCGGAAGAGCGGTCTCCACCGTTTGAAGATGGAATGGGCGACGCGCAGGACGCCGTTGTTCACCGTGGCATTGTCGGGGGTCAGCCTGGAGATCAAGTCGTCCACGAGGGTATCCCATCGCTGCCAGAAATCGCTGTCCGCGATGGCGCTGATGGCCTCGCCAAGCTGGGCCTGCAGATTTGGCGGCACGGCAACCATGAGGCCGATCAACTCCCGCTTGATAGCCACGACCTCGTCCTCGGGCAGCAGATAGGCGCCATTCTCGTCTACCCAGTTGCGCTTCACGAAGTTCTTGAAGTATAGCGCGCTCGAGAGGCGGATCGTGGGCGGGGATGAATTGTTTGCGACGATCTGGAGGAGGGCGAGGGAGAAGCCCGGCTTGATCTGTTCCTGCGAGATGGCAGCCTCGGCTGCAGAAGTCAGCACGTATTCACATAATGATGTCTCTTGCTGCTTGAAGTATGGTGGTGCCCAGGCTTCTTTCAAGACAGCAGAGCTCCCCCGCACAGCAACCACTTCGAGCCGTGTTCCGATCTTTTACTGCATCATTGTAGGCGCGCCAGCTATGCCATCAATGTGAAAATTGAGCGGCCTGGTGCTACAAGGAATGCAGCACGAGAGCGTGCACCCCCGTTAGTAGGGTCGGCATAAACAGAAATTCACACACCTTGTTTATTTTGCCGCGGATCCAAGCTCGCCTCCAGCAGGGTCGACAGCGTCGCGATGTCGGCGGCCATGGTGTGGGTCGGCGCACCAAGCGTGGTGGAAGAAGAAGAAAAAGGGCGGAGGTCGTGGGGTATTTGGGTGCACGCTGGTGGTGGTGACGGCAATTTGGTTGGTTGCTGTTTGGCGTGCAGCTTGCTACCTAGACTAGCTGTGGCTGCGGGCTGCCAGGGCTGCGACCGCCTTCGCGCTCGGGCCGCCGTCCCCAGACTTTCCAGATTTTCTGCCGCCGACGCCATCCACTTCCCCCATGCCGACCCGCGTCCCATGACCCATGCGCCTTTTCCCTTTCCCTCACACTCGCAATCACCCACCACCACACTGCCCGCCAACATGCGCCTTTCTGATCCGTAGAGCACCGCCATGAGCAGCGCGCTTCCTCTGGCTCCCCCAGGCACACGCACCCAGTAAATGGGCCCCTGTAGCCCCGCGATACCACCGCCCGTCATCGCCTCCTCCTCCTCCGTCCGCCGCAGAGCCTCTCTATCGCCCATGAGCGCATCCGCTGCGTCCCCTCAGAGTGCAGACAGCCGGTGAGACACATGTCTCCGCCGCCCGCAGATGTCCCGCGCACGCCCGACCGCCGCTCCTCCTCCTCGACCCTCTTTGGCGCCTTCCGCTCGCTCACGGGCGGCCGTCTCAAGAGCCCGACACCGCCCCCGTCTACGTCGTCGGCCACCTACACTCCCGCGCGTACTGCCTCGCTCGGGGAGTCGGTGGGCACCCCATCGACGCCGTCTGCCGATGGCTCTCTCAAGCGCATAAACGAGCATGCGAGGCCGGCGCTTGGGGGACCGCCGGAGCTGGACGAGCTCGCCGAGAAGCTTGGCAAGGGCCATTCGTTTGCGGAGAGAGCAGCAGCCGTCGAGAAGATCTGTAAAATCCTGAACGAGTTCCCTGTGCAGCATGTGCTGGAGCTGTGGTCCCAGGCGAGCGACCTGCTCCTTCCTGAGCAGCCGAACGAGGTTGCCGAAGTGGGCTACAAGCTCCTCAGAAGCTGCGTGGCCTTGCCCAAGCTGGCCGCCCTCGAACGCAGTGTCTTCTTCGACGCCGCATGCCTACGCAAGCATGACCGCAGCTTCGACAAGCGTCTTCAAATCATTTCCGCTCTCACCAAAGACGGGCGTGACATCGAGGCGTGCGAATCGTCTCTCGCTCACTTCGTCCTGACTTCGTTTGACACATGCTTTGAGGAGAGTAGCCATGCTGTCAAGGCAGCTCGCAAAGCCAGCGGCAAAAGGAGCGCAGATAAACCCGTCAAGGAGCGCGAGAATATGGCGCAGCTCTTCCAGTTCACCATCGACATATGCAAGTTCAACTCCAAGGTCTTCACTGAGGACGATCTCGAGCTTCTGCTCAGAAAGACCATGACTATCTGCCAGGAAACAACCCAGCGACGCGACATTGAAAACTCCGTCAAGCTGTTTGACACCGTCATCACCTATGTGCATATTCCCAACAAGGCCCTGCGCCCCTGTCTTGAAGTTCTCTGTGCTATCCACCGTCAGCTGGTCGATCTGCAAGAGGCAACTTGGAACACATTGAGCAATCTTTTCAAATCGCATGTTGGCCAGTCTGCCGTCTCTGCGCTATTGCGCACCTTGTTCGAGGGTCCAGTGAGGAAGAACCGTCAGTCTAGTACCTACAGAGGAACGATGCAGGTGCTGCAGCAGCTGTTGTTGGAAGACGGTCGTAATGGGCTCCCCAAAGTTCCAATCTCCTTGCTTATTCCTGCCCTCAAAGCCTCCGTCAAGGAACCGCATAAGACGCAGGAGGAGGTTGTCATCGACCTGATAGACGCCGCCCTGGCTGATAAGAGCATGAGAGAGTTGTTGCTCACAGAAGCTGATTGGAGTGAGCTTACAGAAATCATCTTCATGTGCGCGGAACGAGATGATGACCGTGCAAGGGCTCAAGCTGAGAAGCTAGAGGAGAAAGCCGCTTCGGCAAATGGCACGAGCTCTCACACTACCGGTTTGTTGCCCCTAATGTCCCTTGCTTTTTGTCCATTGACATGGCTAGGCTTGGATGCCCTGAATGGATCGATTACATCTACAACTGGAGATCCTGATGCTGATACAATCTCGAACTTTGATTTGACTGCCCCTGCATCACGGACTGAGCCCTGCCGGCGGAACTCCGATGACAAAATCTTTCGTGTCCTGATCAAGCTCGATAATATTAGCAGCGATCTAGACTACGTCCAGAAAGGCGCAGTAATGGAGCTCTTGATGCGCCTCGCGCACCGTTTGAGCGACTCCACTGCCGAGAACGTGATCAAATACTACGCAGAAGAACGTTACCTGCACCCTTCTAATGGAGACTGGCTAGAAGCCTGTCGCAGTCTGGTGTCTGGCATCTTCAAAGATACTACCAGGCCGCGCTCACTTCGGATTATGAGCGTAAACACCTTGCGCGAGACCTACACCACCATCGAACAACTGTGTCCTAGCGACTCAGTTTTACAGTGCGGGGCACTTCTCCTTAACAACATTGAGGCCGAAGACGATGTTGAAGTTCTACGCGAACTGGTCGACTTTGCTGTAGACGTCGCTCATCGGGCGTCGGATGACAGCTTTCCGGATATCATGGAAATCCTGAAGAGTCGGCTAGAACGGTGCGCAGAGCAGCGATCCTTGGTGGATTCGTCCTCTCCTTCCTGGACGTCGGCGCTCCAGTTGAAGACCGACCGGATGCTGGGATCACCATGCAACGTCATCTCTACCGCCTTTGTGCGGCTTTTCATTCGCAGCGTCACAGAGTCTGCCCGGAAGACACGTATGCTTTATGAAATCCTACGCCACATTGCGGGAAGCGAAAAGTACGAGAGCGATGCTCGATTAGCCGTCCTCAGATTGCTGTTCCGGCTGCGCGCAGACTCCAACCACGCCCTCATCGTTAGCGCATCTTCAGAAGGCGAGAGTATAGCCGCAGTCTTATGTCGAACAGAGGAGACCGCAGCCGCTTCTGAGAGAGAAGGCGGGCCCTTATCCGAGCAGGGCCGACACGAAGACCAGCCCTCATGGCGCGAGCAGCGCAAGGTTTCCGGCAGCCCGCACTCTTCCCTGAGCAGGCAAACCACTCGTTACCCTAGTGCTACCGGTCGCGTTTCGAAGCCCATTCCGCCGTTATGGATGTATCCGGGTCCCAAGGGCCTGCCAGAAGAGCCTTCCCCTAAAGCCAGCCGGGTCGCCTTCGCACACATCGATGCAGAATACTACCCGCTTAGCGAAGATGTTCTTGACTTGGAAGTGACGTTGTGGCTTGAGCTCGTCATCTCTCTGCTGCAAAAATGTCCCGACTGGGAAATATACAGCTACGTCGTCGTCCACTTGGGCCCTCAGCTCTCCAATCAGGCGTTAGTGCGCAGCTGCGTCCCTCAGTTGAAGATGCTACGGGGCGTTGTCGGTGAACAGCTCCGGGGGGCAACGTTCCGTGACCCCCCTCCCCCAACCCTCCTCAAGAAAGCCGACGTTGCGGTCTGCCTATTCCACATCCTTACGGTTCTCATCAGCTACCACGATCACTTCGAGAAGAGTGAGGAGGATGACCTGGTCAAGACCTTCGTACATGGAATGACATTCTGGGACAGGACGGCTAAGTGGTGCATTCATGCGCTGTCCGTCTGCTGTCATGAAATCCCGCTTTCGGTCAGCAAATCTCTCGATACAATCCTCCAGAAGATGTCCACGATCGTCACCAAACCGGCAACGGCCATTCACATTTTGGACTTCCTTACCTCCTTGGCGCGGATGCCTGAACTATACAAAAACTTCCGCCAAGAGGACTTCAGAATGGTGTTTGGGGTCAGCAACCGCTATTTACAGCACATCCGGGATCAGCGCCAGCGAGCGGCAGCACAGAGTGGTCATCGGTCGCTTCGACATAGCGGTGCGTCACGAGATTTTGCAGCCTCTCCGGACTCTAGTTTGAAGAAGCCGAAGCCTGTCGAAGACGAAATGCCACAATATTTGTACTCTCTTGCGTACCACGTCATTACGTTCTGGTTTATGGCTCTTAAGATGGAAGATCGGCCCAAGATGATGCCTTTCATTACGCAGTTCCTTCCACTCACAGACAGTACGGGGAAGAGCGAAATAGAAGAGCAAGGCCAAGTCATCTTGGACATGATGAACATGGTGGGATATTCAGACCGCGACGAGACAAGGCGCGATACGAATTTCTCCAAGCCCGGCGACGGAGAGATTTGGAAGAAGACGTGGATTGTTGGACACAGCTTGGTTACTATTGAGACTGCAGCCAGAACCGGTGTCTCGCAAATCACTAACAGAAGACCCGTAAGTTCCCATTTTACTCCACGTCGTTTCCTTCCGTGGAACTGACTTGTATATAGTGCGGCACTCGATACCTTGCTATACGTC
Source organism: Trematosphaeria pertusa (assembly GCF_010094035.1). NCBI lineage: Eukaryota > Fungi > Ascomycota > Dothideomycetes > Pleosporales > Trematosphaeriaceae > Trematosphaeria > Trematosphaeria pertusa. The sequence goes on along the minus strand of NW_022987216.1, from coordinate 618,046 downwards.
CGCTCCTAGCACCGCCGCCGCGTCACCAGGTCCCTCTAACAGTTGGATTGGCCTCGGAGGCATTCTATTCCTCGTCCTATGTCGGCATCTTGCCCGACGATATCTTTCAAACCTTCTATATGTCGCTCAATCTGGGCCCTGATCCTCCCATACCGTTGCCGGACGATGACATCACGCGTCGCGCCATTGCCACATTCGATCGCATCTCGACGGTAGACAGCTACAAAGTGGGCGTCATCTACATCGGCGAGGGGCAGAGAGACGAAAGAGAGATCCTCATGAACGACATCGGCTCGCCACCTTATACATCCTTCGTCAGCGATCTTGGCACATTGTGCCGGCTCAAGAACGCCAAATTCAATACTGGTGGCCTCGATACCCGCGACGACATGGACGGAGAGTTCACATATGCCTGGCGCGATCGCTGCATCGAGCTCGTCTTCCATGTCACGACCATGATGCCTACGAACCGTGACGACGAAATGACGTATCCAAACAAGAAGCGCCATATCGGCAACGACTTTGTAAACATAATATTCAACGATTCTGGACTCCCTTACAGCTTCGACACTTTCCCTTCTGCGTTCAATTACGTACACATTGTCATCTCACCGGAGTCTCGGGCGGCGTTTGTCGATCCGCGTTTGGATACCGATCCGGATGGCAAGAATCGGTACTATAAGGTCCAGGTCATTTCTAAGCCTGGTTTTCCGGATATTTCGCCCGCAGCGGAGCCCAAGATTCTCGCTGGTAAACATCTCGCTGCGTATTGCCGCCTCATCGCTATCAACGCTAGCGTGTTCTCGCAGGTGTGGTTCATTAAGGACGGCGGCGAGACGGTCTCTTCCTGGCGCAGCCGTCTCCGCGAGATCAACCGTCTACGCGAACGATATAGCGTCAAAGATAAAGACAAGGACAGAGAGCCCCCCACCGCATCGCCATCATCTCCAGGCAACCAGGCACATCTCTCGAGCCCACCGTCTAGGGACAACAACTTAGCGGCTCAGTTCAAGAGGACGAGTGTTGCGACGTATATCAGCGAGGGCACGAATCGGAGCAGCATGACAGGCAGCAGTTCTCACGACGTGGCGCTTTAGGCGGGCTTCTCCTCACCATGTGTTCCCTTCGGCCGGTGTTCTTTCTGGAAAGCATTTACACAGATACCCCGGTTTCGTCACCTCTTTTTCACCTTCAGTTTCCACAAAAGTTGCGCGCTGCTGCGACTTGCTTCGATATATAAAGGGCTTGGCCTATTTGCGATGCATTGCATGGTGTTTGGATGATGGATCTGATCGGATTGGATTGGATCGGGCACGAGACGAGTGTCGAAATTAAAAGTTTTTGCTTGCTTTCTCTTCTCTTCTTGACTCTATTTTTATATATTGGACAGTGGGGGTTTGGTGATGAATGAGAGGGACGACGGGGAAGGGAGGGAGAAGGGCATATGTACAATGTACGCTTAAGTGCCTATGGTGGCTTTTTCCCAACAGCGTCTCCAGTGCCTGCGTCGCCCTTGGCTTGTTGTATGTGCATCGAATGCGAGACTCTCCCCCCTGAGCGTTAGCCTATGTCCGCTCGACGAACCGCACAGTTAAATTCTATAAAAAATCTGTTTTGCCTGACTGGACCTGCGGGATGTTGCTGTTGTCTGTTGCTGCTGGCCCAAACTAGTCCAGTCCAGTCCAGTTCAGTCCGCTCCATGACGATGTCCACAAATAAAAGACGCCCATTTTCCCTTTTAGAAAATGTTCTCTTCCTTGCATCAAGGCTCCAGAAGGCCCGCAGTAAGCTATCCTACTGTAAGAGCAAGCCCGTAAAACGCCGTTTAATGCCTAGCGGTATCTGTTACTACGCCGAATATCACGAATGATGTTACTACAACGGGACGGGCGATTAGGCTGCTCTCGACTCCAGTCCCGCTGATAACAACCGCATCAGCGATCCCACTGGCCCTCAATGAGGTAGACAGCTATCCCAGCGCAACACGCAAACCACCCTAACTATTCCCGCTCCCGCAGCCTAAGCCCTGGCCTCGTCATGACGGAACCATCTCTGCGTCCAATGTTTCTGAATATCCTCCTTGTACGGCACGAATGGCATGCGCTTGTGCACATGCTCCGCCAACGTATGCTCATAGGACAATCCCATCGCCGCGAAAGCCTCTTCATCATCTTCCGGGATCTCGAATGGATCGATGGGCTCAACGCGTATGCTCCCCTGCTTCCGCGCAGGCACGATGCGGAAGTGGCGCGGGATGGGCACGAACGCATCCTCCTCCTCGAGGATATTGTCAAATAGGTGGATTGAGATGGTTTGGAGGTGGATGCCGACGTTTTGGAATTCGCTTGCTACTCGATGTGCAACCTTAGTAAGCCTCTCGGATACTTCGTGGGCGCGGTTGGGGTTTCCATGCGCCGGTCGTAGCTCCGGTCCGCTGAGTGCAAGACGTTTTAGATGCGCGCATCCGCGGAACATTTTCTATGCTAGGTTAGCGATACACTTGTGGAACGTCGGAAACGGTACTTACAGCAAGTATGCGAAGATAGGTGGTAAACTGACCATCCCCACTCCATCCCTCCCCGTCCAACATGCTCGTGACAGACGATATCGGAAGATGTAGTGCCTCAAGTTCTTTGAACTTCTTCGAATACATATCATAGCGCTTATTCCACGATACGGGATCGCAGTACAGGTCCCCAAGGACGCAGGAAAATGATCGTAGACCTGGAGGCAGAGTCTCTGGGACGAATCTGCTTAGCGCACTGGTCTTCTTGCTGTGACGGACGCTGAAGTCTCGGATTGAGGTGAGGCGTTTCGTAAAGTCTGTGAATGCACGCGCCGATTCCCCGCGAACCTCGTCTGGGTCGGTATGCTCCATCCATGAAAACCTCTCGACCAGACTGCAATTGGCCTTGCGGAAGAAGTCATCGAGATGGTAAGAGTCCCATATGGTGAGCTTTATGACTTGGTTGAGCGAGACAAACTTCGTGACTTCAAGTAGGTGAGTTTTGACGAGGGTGACCTCATCAACGCGCAGGCGGTTCTGACCATCGAACATCCGCGTATGGCGGAAGAAGGTCGCATAATCCGAGGGCCTGGTGTTGCCACCACGGCCGAAAAGCGCCAACGAAGTTGGTGTACCTCCTCGTTGGATATACTTCAGGCTTAGGTCGAGATCAGCTCCGGACTGGTACCAAAACTCACGTCCGTCCGAATAGGAGGCGTACGCGTTGAGAACGACGCTTCGTCCCGTGTGAAACGCGGTCTTCGGCGCCATGAACCTTTTCAAGTTGGGCAAGTCATCTAGGGCCTCATCGAGAACCTCGTGGTCGTCCCTGCGCATCGCCGTATGGCGGCTGAAGACCAAGGTCGTCATCTTATGCCCCATGAAAGAGTCCATGAGACCCTTGAAGCCGAGGTGTGTGTCTTGAGCAGATACTGGCGAGAGGGGGCCAAAAGGGAGGGTCAGACCCACATGCTTCGTGTGTCGCAGAACGTTACAGTAATTGTCGGCCTCGGACAGGAGTTCGCCACTCCCGCTTCGTTTGCCCACCCGAATCATAGAAGTCGCCCAGATGAACTCGTCCGCAACGCTCGCGACACGCCAAGCTTGGGACGCAAGCGTCAAGAGCGCCTTAGTATTCTTCGGGTTATATGTGCCGCACAAGATTTGGAAGATGCGGATCCATATCTCGGCTGGCAAGGCCGGTAGCGGCTTTGAGGGGATTGTGGCCGGTGGGGAGGATTCGCTATTAACTTGAGGTTAGTTTACTTGCCCCGCACGAAAGAATAGGGAACTCACCTTTCAGCCCGCTTCTGCCGTTTTCTGCCCGGCATCTCGAAGTCCTGATGCTGAGGAGAGGCAAAAGCTGAGGTGCGATGGGGTGCGATAGCCGCGAGGGCGAGGATGGTTATGAAGCAGGCAAAGACGTCGAGTGGCGAGGTTGCCTAAGATTGCATTGACCAAAGCTGTGTCTTGGCAGAAGTATCAGCGGATCCGAGAATGTGGGTGAGTGAAAGACCCTCAAGGCTCCTCGGTGGTGCAGGGGTGTTGGGAAATGAACGGAACGCGTGCCCGAAGATAAGGGCAACCGCTAGAAACCCACTAGTGACTGCTATGCTCACCTTGTGCAACCCTGTGCCGAGTCCAGCTCGGGCGGCGTAGTGGAATGCGGTGAAATGCGTGGGTTTTGCCACCCGGGAGCGGCGCTGCGAAGCATCGCCCATACCGAGAGCAGTTGAGCAGCATCCGGTTCCCACAATGCTTCTTGCAACCTGCCTGGCTCCTCTACCCAAATGTCTTGTGCAATGCGTCGTTCACGCCGCACCTGCCGCGTTAAGAGTGAAAGCGACCCAAGGGGGGGCAGGCCCTCACAACGCATGTGCCGTCCATAGCCGCAGCGCGGACGAGCGTTTCGTGCCTCTGACGTCAGAGCTCATTCGCCGTGTGGTCTGACTCACCGACAGCGCCGCGGCTGCCTGGCCTCTCTTTATAAACTCCCCGCCTCCCTCGCCTCTTCTTCTTCTTCTTCTCCTTCTTCTCCTCATTGACCCAGTCTTCTCCTTCTTCTCCTTCTTCTCCTCGTTGGCCCAGCCCACCCGCCGACTTCTTTTCTCATAACATTCCATCCTTTCCCTTCTTAACTCTTTGCTTCCCTTCTTAACTCTTTGCAGACTTCCTCTAAAGCGCAACTCCACATACCTTGTCTTTCTGGTCCAGCCACCTCCCCCTCCGCTCGTTCTTCCATTTTGGTCATTGCCCCCCTCTCTCCTCTTTGCAGACAGCCGAAGTGGCCAGTCCCGAGCCTGAGAGTGTGGCCTCAGTGCTGCGCGGATACTCCCACTCCTTCTCCGCCTTCTTTCCATATTCTCAAATTTCCTTGCGAGTTTTCATACGCCTCGGTTTTCAGCGACAGGTGGCACTTGCCATTCTGGGCTCGCCCAGCAAAGGGTTTGACCAGCTCGATGCTGCGGGACTTCGGACGTTCGGCCCACTTAACCGTGCAGCTGAACCTGTTGAGCTTGACCATGTCTCAACTGTTCCTCTTTTTGCCCCCCGGGAGGCTAGGGCGTGGAGCTGGGCGGCGGCCACAACGTCCGAATCCGAACCTATTTCAGGGAGCTGCCCACCTTTTCATTGAGTGATCGGACGTGTCCGACGCTCGAGGAAGGGGTTTTTGTTTTTGCTTTTCGAGGTAGTTACGGTGAAGATGAAGGCAGCCCTCACCTTTGGCAGCACTGGAGCTTGGATGTCGTAGCAAAATCTCCCTCAATGCAGTTCCAAAGAATCATGACCGTGAGATGTTTCGACGGGGAAGCGCGCGTTTTGAACCGACTTTATGAAGCGCAGTTATTTCCAGGCCTGCCGAATATAAACGTCGGCTCTTGCCCAAGCTCGTCGAGGCCCTCGATCAGACAAGTTTTAACGTCTGTACCAGTGCCTCGCTCATCCTCGTCGCGATCTTACAATACGCGTCATATGTCCACGGCAAAATGCGGAGTCTCCGTGGTCCATTGACAGAAATTGGAGTTGATCTCGAGGGTACGAATTCTGAACCGACGCTAGAGTATAGAGAGTAGGGTTAGCTCTCGCCGAGTATGTCTGTTCATCGTGGACGCTGTACAGGATGCTGAGGGCTGACGTCCGAATAAGGTTGAGATGTGTGATGTACCCCCACGAGCTGAGTCAGCACCCAGCTCCGAAAACCAGACCCAGGATCTCCGAGGTCCAGCGCTCAATGCAACGCAGCGCGTCAAGATGTCCTCGCCGCGGCTGCCATTCCTATGGCCGATGCTGTTCAGGCCGCTAAAGCCACCGCGAAAGCAAGTCCGCGTCTCGCATCGCCGAGCTCCATCCTCCAGATGCTTTGCGACAACGCCTCTCCGTTCCGAAGAATCAAGACCGCAGCGCTATGGCACCGCGCAAGAGCCAGCTGCCCATCTGCAGGATAGCAAGGCACAGGGAGAAAGTAGTGAGCAAGAGAAGAGAACACCAGGGTCCATACAAGAGGGAGACGAGGACGCACCATCGCAGTTTACAACACCCACCTCACAATCAAAGACGGCCGACACCGCCGAACCCGTCCCGCCACCAGATCCCCCCAAAACGCCCGACCCGAAGCCCCTAGATACGGTCCTACACATGCCTTCGCCCCAGGAAGAAGAGAGCCGGAAACCGCCGCACCTCAAGACCCCGCCTTACGTCCACCACTTCGACACTTACAGCCTGGTAAAGGACCTGACAAAATCCGGTTTCACGCAGGACCAGTCCATTACCGTCATGAAAGCGGTGCGCAGCATCCTCACAGACAACATGGAGGTCGCCCGGGAAGGGCTCGTTAGCAAGTCAAACGTGGAGAACGAGACGTACCTGTTTCGGGCTGCGTGCAGCGAGCTCAGGACCGAGGTGGGAAATGCGAGGAAGGGTGAGATGGAGAGGATGCGCACAGAGAGGAACCAGTTGCAGCATGAGGTGGATATTTTGGGCCAGCGGATGAGCCAGGAGACCGGGCACTTGAAGGACGAGCTGAAGGGACTGTTTGACGACCGGAAGATGGCTGTGCGGCAGGAGCAGCGCACTATGGAATCCAAGGTACGTCCGACTCCTCCATACCTGGAGGGATTTGAACTAACAGAATGGCAGATCCAAGAGCTCAACTACAAGATCACCATTGCGCTCAACTCGGACGCCCGCAGCGAGATCGAAGGACTGCGATGGATCCTTACACGGCGAGCTGCTATAACAGTGGGCGTGACTGCGTTCATGCTGTTCGTTGCGCTGCGCTACTCAAGCTATGTAAGCCATCAGCAAAAGGAGCAGGAAAAGGCGTACAAGAAGAAGCCCCCACCCGACGAAGAGCAAAACCCTCCCTCAACCGGCAAACCCGCCCTGGGTAAAGATGAGCCAATTGGCGGCGAACTGTTGACCACCGAAGGCGGAGTCTCGCTAGCATAAATCAAGTACATAAACTACACATAACCTTCCTTCCGCCTTCTTACATCTCCGCCGCTCCCTAGCCTACTACAGCTTATGCTTCTTCTCCCCACTCGCAATCTTCCTAAACTCCTCCTGCGGCACCCCCTTCATAAACCGCTGCAGCCCCGCAAACACCTCCTCCACGCCCTGCCGATCCAGCGTCTCCATCTCCGGCTTCCGAATCAGCGCCTTGATCTTAATCAAGCTCTCGCTATTCAAATGCCCGCCCAGCCGCTCCTCAACCTCCCTCAGCACCTCCTCCAGAAACCGCGGGCTATCCTTGCTCCCCACATCAATCACCTTGTTGACAAACCCCGTCTGCACAAGCTCCTCGCACGTAATCCGCTTGCTCATGATCAGCGCCTCGTTCGCCTTGCTGATGCCCAGCCGCCGCACGAAGCCAACCGAGGCGCCGCCTTCGGCGACCAGCCCGAGCGAGCTGAACGGCGTGAGCAGGAAGGCGTGCGGCGCCGCGTAGATGAAGTCTGAGAAGGCGATGAGCGCGGCGGAGAGCCCGACGCCGGGGCCGTTGAGCGCGGTGACTAGGATCTTGGGGTGCGTGTAGAAGGCATGCGTTATGTGCAGGTTGTTGGAGACGAAGTTCTTGAGGTAGTGCCGGTGTGTGTCGGAGCCGGATGGGGAGGTCGAGGCGCCGATGGAGACGTCTGCGCCGCTGCAAGGCAGAGTTATGTATTAGTCGCAGACCGGCGGGGCGGGTAGGGTGTAGGAGTTGCTTACGCGGAGAAGAAGCGACCCCGGCCTGTTAGGACGGTGATGTAGATGTCGTCGCGCTCGGCGACTTCGTGCATTGCTGTCGCGAGCTTGTAGTAGAGATCTTGGCTTAGGGCATTGAGCTTCTTGGGCTGGTTGAGCGTGATGATGGCGACTTTGCCTTTGTATTCGATGAGGATGCCGTCGTCTGCCATTGTGTGTGGGATTTTCGTATGCGGTCAATAATCTTTAAGAAGAAACAGGAGTCAAAGAAGAGTGTCGATTGGAGCTGGAAGTATATCTGGGGAAGATGACAGCGACAGGCAGAGTCGTGACGCAGCGAGCCGAGGCACGTTGGATTGCGGAGAATGACAAGCTTTGATAGGTCAGTGGTGATGGGTATTCATCCTTTTGCGAGAGACATGTTGGATGAGCAGAGGAAGCCTCGCACAAGAGGTTCCTGAGCGGGCGCCCAAGTCAACCTGCCTGGAGCTTTGTTGTAGTTTGGAGGTGGTGAGTTCATTCCGAGCGGAATCACCGAGATCCGCATGTGCTCTATCAACCCCCATCCGAACCATCTCCGAACCATCTCCCCGAGAAATTCATCCCCATCCGCTCCACCACCACCACCACCACCACCCCAACGCGCCCACCGCAATCCCCACGCTCCACCCGCAAACCCAACCAACGCAATGGCCGGCCCAAACCTCGAAGTCTTCAAGGCACGTCGCATCCTTCCTATCGCGCTCTAGCAGCCCGCGCAATGCCCCCCCTTCGCTTCTCAGCTAACCAGCTCCGCACAGTTCGGCATGTACATCCTCTTCCCAATCGGCATAATGTACTACTTCGGCACGAACCTCGACGGCAAATTCTCAGTCCCCGACTTCTGGCCGAAGGACGGCCAGACGCATAAGATTCCGTATGAGCGCGAGGAGATTAAGAAGGAGCTGGAGAGGCTGAAGGCGCGGAATCTAGAGGTGAAGAGGCAGAGGGATGCGGAGGAGGCGAGGATGAGGGAGGTGGTGGAGAGGAGGGATCAATAAAGAGACAGCGACAGACGTTTGCGCGGCGGAGATCACCTCATCTTGGAAGCTGTCGGACGTCACACCGATATATCGCAACTCAGCATGGAAGGCGTTTCGGTGGGGAATAGTGCCACTGGGGTTATGTACATTGTACAATGCTGTATCATACATCTATATGCGAACAGGAGGGGAATCACACGGCCACTTTACTCTGCAGATCCGCCCACAGACCGTCGTCTATCGCTCCCTTTGACCAGTTCATATACACGCCCTGCACCCCGCTCACTTCCTGCAGCTCGTCGAGAAAGCTGCCAAGCTCCTTCGCGGCGGATTCATCATCCAGCGTGACTTTTGTGTCCTCGTTTGGGTCGTATATAATATCGCTTTCCTCGATCTCCATGTCCAGTGACTTGGCGAGCGCTTCGCCAGTCGCCTTTGTCTCCGCAGGCTCTGTGTACAACACCACCCGACCCTGTTCGTCTTCCAACACATCCAGAATTCCGGCTTCGAGGGCAGACTCCAGGACCTCGTCAACCCCGACCCCATCCTTCTTTTGTAATACTACCCGGCCTTTTTTCTCAAACATATATCCTACAGTCGATACGCTTCCGCCCGCCTCCTTCACCAATAATCTCAGGTCCGCTAATGCTCTGAGCTTGTTATCCGTCTGACATTCTATTACGGTGGCGATGGACGGCGGTAATATTGCTTCGAGGACGACGGATTCGAGGGCTGCGCCGGTCGCGGAAAGGCCTTGACCGCGCGCGATGGCGGCTTCAATGCTTGCTTTGGGTACTTGGCTCTTCTTCGCAGTGGAGATGGCGAGGGCGAGCCGCGAGTTCATGTTCGGGTCAGGTCCGGATAGTTTGACGGCGTTGGAGATGTCCTTGGTGAGGAGCGCTCGCTGCTTGCTTTTCGCGGCGTCGTTCTTGCCTTTGTCATGCTTGATCGTGGCCCATTTTCTACGATCTGTTAATACATATGCTATGTAGTAATATATATTATGGAGCGCATACGAATGGCCTGACCATGCAGTCGAGGATTGGGTGAACCACCGCGCGTGCTCCTTTCGGCTGACTTTCGACGGCCGGCCAGGACCGCGGCAGGCGCATTGGAGGATATACTCCAGCGATGACGGCGGGCCGACTAGACGGCGGAATGGCGCTGACATCGAGGTTCGAAAGAAAGCGTGTGGTTTGTTTCAGAGTCGTTCGAAACAAATTTCGAGAAGCCGCCAAGAAACGTCGGGGGAGAACGACACCTCCGCGCCAACTCCGCACCCACCACATCAGGCCAACACGCCTCGAAGTCTGATATTCGACTCCGCCCCGCCATGCCAGTCGCACGCATCCTCTTTCCGTGATCCCCTCCTACCAAGCCTCCGAGGCTGTTCTGGAGACAATGGCGACGCAAGAACCTCAGCCCACAAACGGGGTGGCCTCAAGTGCCTCGAACCCGGAGCTCGACGTCAAGAAGCTGCACGCGCTACCGTCCGAACAGCAGGAGCTGTACCTCCTCACGTTTACATCCGATCTCGCTCGCCATGTCGCCTCGCTCGACGCCGACGGTGCCTCGGCGCACCAGATCTACATCAAGAAGGAGCTGTTCCAGGTCATCAATCTACCGTCGCCGCCCCCTACCAGAGTAATACGGAACAACCTGGGACGAACGTTTGCGGGCATATTTGGAAAAGGAGACAGGAAGCTGCTGTTCGAGTCCATCAATGAGCTTATCGGCATACTCAATGTGGCGGGGAAGTCAGAGAAGGATATCAGGGCTAAGCATGCGGCGGCACACTGCTTGGGTGCGGTTTTCGAGGCGGCGGGAGATAGCGCTATAGGGCTGTCGCCATTCGCAGCAAACTCGTTGTTGCGCCTCGTTAAGCCCGCGCAAAGTCACACCGGACTACGGGCCACCCTGTTGAAAGCTGTCGGGAAGGTGTTCAAGGGGGTGGGACGTTCCGCCGACGAAGCTATGGCGAGGGACGCATGGAAGCAAGCCCGTTCTCTGTGTGCCAACGACAAATCCCTACTTGTGCAGTCTAACGCTTGCTCTCTTCTGGAACAACTCATCCGACATACTACTTTCTTCGATAATTCGGCCGATTTCGATAAGCTCCAGAATGCCATTTGGAAAGCTATCGAGAGCGCCTCGTCCTCGGTAAGACATGCGGCCGCTTCTTGTCTGAGCGCGGCATTGGTCAAGAACTACTCCGAGACTGCGCCTGTCGAGATGCCTCTTGCAAGATCAAAGACCATGAAGAAGAAAAGCAAGAAGACGACCGACCTGGATGGTGACGAAGACATAATTGAACGTCCGGAATCGCCTGCGCCTAAAAGATGGGCCGCGAAGCTGTCCTTCACCATCTCTACTCTCCTCAAAACGTTGTCCAATCACTACTGCAGACCAGCGACCGGTAATCGAGCAAGAGCTGGAATCGTCCTTTGCTACATGAAAGCACTGAGAGGCTTGGGCGAGCATGTTGTCGAGTCTAAATACGCCGATATTGCGCGCCACCTATTCATCGATGTTCTCAGCAACCCAACGATCGTCCACAATCGCTATCGCATGCTCACTGCAAGGAAATATGTCTCGGTTATCTTGGAGACTGTTGTGGGCGGCGAAATGCTTGGAGAATCCGGGCAGCTCAATGCAGCACGATTCCTCGTCAATGAGATCCTCAAGGACTACCCCCAGGCGCTCAAGGAGAGACCAGAACCCTCAAAGCAGACTCTAATCGGAGCTCTCAGCACCCTTTCATCGCTGTTCAACACTCTTGGGTCGGCAGCAAACGCTATCGCCGATGCCTGCAGAGATGGCCTGTTACAAGTCCTTCAGCATCCGAGTTACACCGTCCAAGTATACGCTTCGTCATGTCTCCGCTCTTTCGTCCTTGCATGCCCGCTTCAACTCCTACCCTCGGTCACTATCTGCATGAATAGCGTTAACCGCGAGCTTGGCCTGCTAGGAGGCCCGCGAGGATCACCACGGCGATGTGTTGGGCTCGCAAATGGTCTCTCGTCAATACTCAGCACCTCTACATCTCAGCCGCTTCATGGCTCCGTTGATGTAAATTCACGAGTGCTCTCTCAAGCCACGTCTCTGCTTAAGTCTAGCAGCAGCTCCGACCTAAGGATATCTTCGACACAGATACAGGTCGCATGGATCCTGATCGGAGGGCTAATGACCCTCGGTCCTAATTTCGTTAAAATCCACCTTTCGCAGCTATTGCTGCTTTGGAAGAACGCACTACCGAAGCCTCTCAACAAAGACAACATGGTGCAGCGGAACGTCTTGGAACTCAGCTTCCTGGCGCATGTACGAGAATGCGCGCTGGGCTCGATAATGACGTTCTTGGAGTTCAATAGCAGGTTACTGACCTTGGATGTGACGAAGCGATTGGCTTCAATGCTGCAAAACACGACAATGTTCTTGAACACGTTACCCGCTAAGAAGACTACGGATGATGTTTCGCAACGACTTTCACCCGCTCTCCAACTTCACGACTTCGACCTCATGGTCCGGAGGAGGGTTCTCCAGTGTTATACGAAGCTTGTCAACTGCAGTCCAGCTGGGAACAGCGACGTTCTCCTTCAAACAAATCTGCTGCCATTTGCAGTTGCGGCTTTTGCCGATCCGGATAACTATACTCCAAGCTCGCTGAGCACAGCCATCGCCAGCTCCGCCGGGACTTTTGAGAGCATATGGGATGTCGCTGACAACCACGGCTTCGGAGTGACCGGGTTGGTCAAGGGTTTCGACATCGAGCCACTACCGGGTGAGCATGAAAGTGAGAGTCGACACCACTGGGTTACAAGACAGGGGCCGGAAGCCACGGTTGATCGCACGGTATGTTGAATAATGACGCCGTGTTCGGCCGCTGCTGACCATCAGCAGCTTTTGTCACCCATTTGTAGCGCACTAGAGCACGACTCTATATCCTTGTACGTCGGCAAATCAAACGATCCATTCGACCTACCAGATCCACCAGCAACAGCAGTGGTCAATTCGGCGCTACAACTGTTCGCGATATGCCTACCCTTACAGACTCCAAAGATCCAGGAGAGCATCTTGGAGCAAATTACGTCCTTTCTCTCCGCGAGCAACTTGCAACGGGATGTCAACAGGAAGACCGCTATGATGGTAAACATTGCATATGCTCTTTTAGCCGCATTGAAAGTGGCAGTGAAGGAAACGCGATCCGCTCCTGGAGATCTCAGGGGCTCGGCGGTGGAGAAGGTCATACAAGAATTGTTGCATGTGAGTACGGCCAAGAAGCGCGCCACTGGCAATACTAACACCGGCAGGTGTTCATCATTCTTCCGGATCCTTACGTCCGTAATCTCACTGGGGAAGCGTTAGGCCGTCTATGCAGTAGCTCTGGAACAGGGTTCACTACCGCAGAAGTGAACTATCTGGTTGATCAAATCGTAGCGAATCGCGAACCGAATGCCCGCTCCGGGTACGCTGTTGCTCTTGGCTGTATTCACGCGCAGCTAGGAGGAATGGCCGCCGGCTACCACCTCAAAAACATCCTTGGAATACTCATGTCGCTGGGCAACGATCCGCATCCGGTCGTGCACTTTTGGGCTTTGGACAGCCTTTCTCGAGTGGCCGACTCTGCGGGCTTGACTTTCTCCGGTTATGTGACCAGCACTCTGGGGATGCTGGCGCAGCTATATGCAGCGGATACGCATAACCATGAATCTGCTTCTCTGGCTTCGTCAAACATGGAGCTGGACCTACCCACTCCTGCCGTTATCGCGCGCTGTATTGACAGCACCATCAATGTTCTTGGTCCCGACCTTCAGGATATGACCAGGGCAAGGGACATGATTATGACGCTTATTGGGCTCTTCAAGACCGAGTCCGATGAACTGATAATCATTGAAAGCCTGAAGTGTCAAGAGCACCTCTCGTTATACGCACCCGGTCAAATGGAATTCGCCGTTTACGTAAAGCAACTGCAGGGGGCTTTGGAAAGCAGCTCCACACAGATTAGGAACATGGCAACCGACGGCCTGCATAACCTGATGCGACGGAACGCCGAAGAGGTTATCCGTACGGGCGACCCAGGACTGGAGGATCAACTTTGGCACGTCCTTGACAAGTCACCCGAACATGAAGTGGTCCGCAACATCATCCGTAACTGGCTGCATCAGACCGGACTCACTGACACGGCGACGTGGGTGCAGCGATGTCACTCCGTGCTTACAAAGACAAAACGCGTTGTGGAAGCAGAGGAGAAGACGGAGACTAAACCGAAGGGTGGAGCTACGGATATACAAGACGAAGAGGTTGCCGGGTTTGCGGCGTCATCAAATGCTCCTGGTGATGACGGCAGCGCGACTCAAACCAGCCAGGAGTTACTGAAATGGCAAGTGAGAACTTTCGGCATGGATTGCCTAAGTGAGTTTCTTTCGATGGTCAGCAAAGAAGCAGCTTTCAGAGAAGAATCGCCCTGTGTACTGGCGTTACAACGCAGGATTGCCGATGTGGTTCGGATCGCGTTTTCCGCGTCGACGGCTGGCGTAGTCCAACTCCGAATACGTGGTCTGAAGATTATTGACCAGGTTTTGAAGGTACGTAACCCTACCCACAGCATTGCGTAAATTTTGAGACTAACAGCTGTCGTCAAGTTATTCGGCAAAACGCCCGATCCAGACTTTCCAGAAGCCACCCTACTCGAACAGTATCAGGCTCAGATTGGCTCTGCGCTAACGCCAGCCTTTGCGGGAGACTCCTCACCAGAACTGGCGGCAGAGGCTGTGAACGTGTGCGCTACGTTCATCGCTACAGGTATCGTAACGGATGTGGATCGAATGGGCCGCATCCTCAAGCTCCTTGTCTCGGCGCTCGAGAACTTTTCAAGTACGTCTGCCCTGGAACGTTTTCCGGATTGACCGCTCACAATAGGCAGGCGAAACTGAGAGTGCAGCTATTGGTGACCTGAAAGGATTGAGTTCGAATGCACAGGTCATGGTCAAGATGGCGGTATTCTCGGCTTGGGCCGAGCTCCAGATCGCTAGTGCAGAGCAGAAGTACCTGGTCGATGTGCTCAAGCCACACATTGCTAAACTGACACCCCTATGGCTCTCCTCCCTTCGAGAGTATGCGCGCTTAAGATTCGAGCCCGACATCTCTTCAATGGGATCGGCCTCCATGTCTGGCAGTCTGGATACGATCTACGCTGCTTTGAGCCGAGAGACATTGCTGAAGGTAGGAATGTTCTCCTCCGGATGCAATACAGCACTGACAGTTTATAGTTCTACCAGCAATCGTGGCTTAACCTGGTAGACGCCATTGCAAGCCTAATAGACGACGACAGTGAATTCGTCTTTGATGCCCTAGATGGCAAGACTGAGTTATCCGAATCGTCGCCACCTAATGGAAAGGCTGATCACATCAACTATCGGGATGAGCCCGTGGCATTCTTCTTCGTGCTGTTCGGCCTAGCATTTGAGGCATTAGCGGGACGCCCGGGCGACCTGCAAGCCTCCAGGGAACAGATCCTAGAGATCCTTCAAGCCTTGAAGAAGATCTTGCGACCATCGGTATCCGGACACGCGATCTATCAAGAGGTGGTGTTCGGGGAGACTATGGACATGCTGGACCGGCTGGTCCTAACGGAAGGCTTGCAAGTGCAGACGGTCATCGTGGAGATAGCGAGGAACCTCTGCCTAGGCCATCCGTCCGCAAAGAGGGATCAAGGGTAAGGGTTACAAGCCATATCGCGGAACGAGAGGGATACTGACTTACCATAGCGCCACTCCCGGAGATGAGCATCTCTCAGATGACATAGACCAGCTCTTCGAACTAACAAGGATTATGGTCCTGGTCTTAACCGGAATGGTGCCTAGTCTGGACGACGGTAAGAGCGGAGGTGCGTAGCTCACAGTCCGCCCATCATAGCCCAGCTGACATGGTCCTACAGTGCGCCACGAGCTCAACGAAGAAGCAGTCTCATTGCTTACAACCGCCCTCTCAGCGTTGGTCGACGCCGCTCAAGTCTTCCCTTCAATCATTAGGACAGACTTGCATGCGTGCATTCTGCATATCTTCGCCACGATCCTGGGCACCGGCTCCTGCCAAGCCACAGTCATCCCGCAGTCCCTTCCCATTTTCAAGCGGTTCGTCAGCAGCCTCACGACCCACGTTGAGCCGGGCTCCGAAACAAGCACGCAGCTTCGCGCTACACTTACGCGGTTCCTCCAGATCCTAAAGCACGCCCAACAGCGCGAGTTCGACGCCGCGCTCGCCTGTGAGAAGAACACTATCCTCACGACTACTATTCTGCTCAGCTCCGCTGCCGCTGCCTTCGAGGCTAACGATCCGCTTGTCAAGCGTTTCGTCGAAGAACTGTTCGACTGCCTAGAGACCCGAACAACAAGCAAGGTTGCCGCAGGATGCTGTCGCAGCTTACTCCTACTTCCAAAGAAAGGCGCCGTGGAAACGGCAATCGCAGCCCAAATCCTCCCGCAAGTACTAACCTTCCTCGCCAACCCGTCCGATGTCGAAGGCCTAGACGAGTCCCGCTCTATGCTCGCACACACGCTCGTCACGTTCATAGCGACTCTTCCGAACCCGCAGCAGCGCCAAATCGCAGCGAAGCTCGTCGTCCCAGCCCTCTTAGCTCGAGTGCAGAAGGACCCGAAAGCGAGCGCTGAAACTGCCACCCGCTTGCTGGACCTTGCCGGCGCAGATCAAGCCGCGTTTAGGAGCGTCGTTGGAGGCTTGTCGCCCGAGCAAAAGAGTTTCATGGAATCGGTGCTGAAGAGTGGCGGTGCGGGCCAGGCGAAGAGAGTAGAGAGGGAGGAGATTGGCGAACCTACTATTGCGCTGAGGATGGATTTCGGGGCTTGAGATCACTGGTAGGGATGGGAAGGGAAGATGTAATTGGGCGCCGTCGGTGGGCTCGCTTATGGGGAAACGGTATAGCAGTGCGGGTTGTAGCGGAATAATACCCACCCATCCAATGCAATGACTCGAAGCTAAAGCGGGCCATTGCGGCTCCTGAGTCCAGAGAGAGAAAGAAACAGTAGACGTCCGTTGTTGCGATGCGAAACTGCACCGTGTGCAACTAACCTAACTTCCTTCTCTATAACCTCCCCCGATCGATCGATCTCGAACAGTCGACTAATCCATCTAATCCATCTATCCATATAGACCCCTCCCACCCCCTCCCTCCTCAAGCATTGTGTTAAACTCTTCCAAAGTGCGCTTAATGTGGAGTTATTCCGCTTCCACAGCTCTACAGGTGGCACCTGGATAACAAGAAAAGGACGGCCGTAAAGGTAGTATGAGACTGTTTTTCGATCCCTTGGATTTCCAGAACGATTTCGTCAAACAATCTTGATCACCACATCTTCCAATATAGTTGTACCCGCCGTTTGAGCCTTGGAGAAAAGATCACCATTTTCCCAGTCGCGGAGCAAACCAATCCTCTCGTACGTTTTGACGGCCACTTCGTCGGTATCGGCCATTCTCTCGCTTGTCTCGTCGTCTTTGGTCCTTCTCAACACTAAATATATTGCTTCTCCCGCCTCTTCCATGTCTGCGTTGGCCGGCAAGGACAGGACCTTGAAACAGTAGACCGCGTCTCCGCTCTCGACGTGATGACGTCCTTCAACATTGTAGTCATAGTCGGGAAAGTACCATATCCCTTGTCGATCGTCGGTAGCTGATAGAGTAACTTCCCACCCGCGGTATGGAAGTGGACTGACTTGCACCTTCGCTTCGACCAGCGTACAGCGCAATAGGAGATACCCATCAATTACTTGCCCCGTCGGGTCGGCTCCAGCGAGGGTTGCCCCTGCTTCGATGAGCTCGAAATGTTGACGAGCGAGGAGCGTGATGTCGGAATCCCATGAGTCCGCAGTGAGGCCGGACTGAGCTAGCAAACCATAGTCTACGCCTGACTGCGAGATGACGCTTGCCCATGAGAATGTGGGGGCTCTCCATTTAGGGGGTCGGCGTGCTAGGGAGTCTAGGGTAACCAAGACTCCCCAGCACAGATCCGCGGGCAGGCTTTCGATCCACAGTCCAGCCAAGTATCTCCTGTTTGTGGTCTTTGATATCTCTTTCGCAATGCCGGAAATAGCGGGGAGAATGTCGGATGGAAAGGTTAGGCTCATCGTAGAGTAGTCTGACACAGCATCACGCCACACCTTCCCTATCTGCGGGCCTGACTTTTGGGCTATGAAATTGAACCTTATACTACTCTTGAGTGTCGGCCACGTCACAAACCTCATGGGTTCAAGCCATTTCGATAGAGCAGAGCACTCACAGGCAATGTCTTTCCCGCACTCCCAAATCAATTCATGTCGTCCAAAGTGTAGGATCCGCGGACTCAGGATGCGTTCTTGGAACGCCCAAGCTCGGCTCATCAAATGGTGTTCTGCTTTATCGTGCCATATGGGAGTGCGGATGCGGATTTCATCATCCCCTGCTCGGCCTGTGATGGAAGAGAGGCAAGAGTCAATATGTTCGGGACTCGCGGATGAGAAGAGACCGTCGCGCGAGTTGGCAGCCCACGCCGCGGAGAGTGTTATCAGAGCGTTGCGGTATATATCCGCCATCTTTGAAGACTGCTCTTGCCAGTCTGGAGCGTTGTCCTGAATGATACAGAGCGAGTCGATCCAGAGGTAGCGTATGCCCAGTTTACGGGTGAATAGTACGGCATCGCGGAAGGTGGATGGCATCTCTGTCAGTAGTATGCCGTTTTGGTACCGAGAGTATGTATCAGGTTCCCGCGTAGTCCTTAACGGCTGATGCTCGGGGGGTCCCCAGCAATGACTCAAGCACGCATAATTCCCCGTAAGGTTATGTTCGCCGGTGCTCGTTGATCCGTTTTTCCTTTCTTGGGCCACGTCAAGGAGCCGCACATCCACACTAGCCGTGGGCCCCAGGTCGAGGACTCGGTCCGGTAGTGGACTTTCTCCTGGGTCGGTAGCGCAGAGGCCTTTGTGCATTGCTAGGCAATCCTCCAACCACTTGACGGCTGTTCGAAAACTTTGTTCCGATGCCGTGGTTTCTGGTAACGGCGTAGAGTACGGAATCAAGTCGAGCTCCTGGGCTATTGTGATGGTTAGTCTGCTTCATCGAGCTCGCTCCCTCCCTGAACTTTCACGTACAATATTTGGGCGCCAGGAAACGCTTGGGATGTGTTACGAAGATCTCCCTAACTGTGAAGGCGCCCCAAAGTAGCCGCAGTCCGGACGGCCGGGCCGTCAGCTCTATTGCATCCTCCGGGCCAGGATTCCCGGACCTCACAATCGCGCAAACAACAAGACAAAAGCTGCATCCGCATTCGTTCGACCGTCCCAGGGAGCTATGAGCAGAAACCCCGTCGTGACCAAGAGTTGCGGCTAGCGCTTCACAAGCAGGCTCGCCAGCCATTGCGGCAGTTTGTGGTTTTACAGCGGGTGACTCATAGCCACGGTGTTGACGAAGTTGAGCTACCAAGGCTGCAATCGAGCATCGTAAACCTCGGGAGGAGGTAGAGTTCACAGCGGCAAGTTTAGCCATGGCGCTCTAGTCTGGATTCGGACTAGCGCCCGCTTTGAAGTAACTTTGGAAATCCACCTCCCCGCCCTGGCGCTCCATCCATCTATTTCGAGATCAGCAATGGCGACAGAACACTCAAGCATTCGTGCTACCTTTCTCGCGCGCCAGAAGTTTTCCCAGTCATCACCGTATGCTCAACTCTACTACAAACCTAAGCAGCCTGTCGAGATGCCCCGAATAACGCCCTGGCGTGTTGTAAAGTTCTTTCCGTTTATATGGCTCGTCATGGCCTGGCTTCCCCACCTTTTCGCCCGGAGAACGTAAGATGTATATCTATAATACGCTTGCTTCCGGGCATTCGGCCATTACTGCTTGGTCAAAGTCTTTCAATCCATAAGACCGGGGCGAGATGAGCGAGTGCACTGGAGACGGTAGATGTCGGCTAAGGAGAAGAGCATGTGGGGTCCAGCAGGACCTGTTCTGATAAGGTATGAGAAAGCCGCCTGCCCCTCTTGGATCGAAGCCAAAGCGCCGTCGCTATTGCTACATCCCTAGGGGATCGGAAGCCCGCATCGAACACGTGGCAGACGAAGGGCATGACAGAGATGACAGTGAGATGGCGTTGATTCCAGTGTCGCTTCTTTCCTGATTGGCACGCGAATTAGCGTTGAAGAGGTGGATGGTAATCACGACGCCGATACGGCGAGGTCATCGCCACCGTCCCCCGACCGCGATGCTTCGTTGCTTCCCCTCTTGCTCGACTGGGCTGACTCCATGGCCATTGACAAAGAGACTTATTCCGCCTTTCCAATCAAAACGCAAACTCGTATCGGTGTAACCATGCACTCCAGTCTTGGAGTTCACTGCTACAGCTTCGAGGAGTCCCACGTCACAACCCACTTCCGCAACCGCGGGAACATCACGAAGAACAGGGCGCACAGGCATCCGATATTTGCTGGCTTGTGACTCGATGAGAAGGTGCTAGAGAGATTCGACAGGGATCGTACTTGGAATTTTGGTGTGTTCGAGATCTTATTGGGGAAGGCAAGGACGATGTTAAAGAGGTTAATGGAAGGCTATGGCTAACGAAGAAGCTGCAGCAGAGAATGGATCAGCTTACCAACTTGATGGCCCCGGGGTGACGGAGCGGAAGGTGGCCATCGCTAAATGGGGCGGCGCCGACGTAGGAGGTCCCACCTGCTTAATGGAGTGTTGATGGGAGGAACGACATCGAACCCTCGACCCAACCCAAATCCTTCTCTTGACCCACGATAGAACATCACTGCTATTGCTATCGCTTCAATATTCTCAGTTCGCTCCACCATCGTACAAGACAGGTCGTTATCATACGAATCGATAGCACTCGCTCTGACCGAAAAGCCACTTGCACGTCTATCATAGCAGAGCCCATCCCCTCGCCTCCCTACACGAACCGGCGCGGTTAACAGTCGCCATGGCATCTGAACCATCCACTCAAGCAGAAGACCTTCAGCCTACGCTAGGCGGTTCATCCCTGGAAAGGAGCTCCAGCAAGGCATCAGCACGCCAACAGTCCCCTCAACTCGAAAACGTCCCTCTCCCTTCAAGCGACACATTCCCGGCCAGCAGCGCCCCCAATTTCCGTCACGAGGGGCACCCCGAACGAGCCGACCTCGAAAACCTAGACACAGCTCCCGTGGATCCGCTGCGCTTGCTCGACGAGCGAGTCCGACAGGCCGACACGCCGTCGCCACCGCCCATGCTTGGCCCCAACCCACCACTAGACGTCTCGACATTCGGGCGGTGGATAAATCGATGGCATCCTAACCGAGCGGAAGCCCGAAGGCAATTGAAGGCCTTCATGGAAAGACAGGAGGCTGCAACAGAGACCACCGGGGCGGAGTTTGAAGCTGGCCAGGACGAGACCGATAACGACGCCGAGCTCGGCGGCGCTGACGAGGATGGGGAGGGAGACGGAGACCGCGGTGCGGAACAAGGAGATCGGGGAATGGAGGAGCTGATTGAGGATATGAGAGAGTTGAGCACCATTATCGATTTGTGGCATACGGATCAGGGATTGTGTTTGAGGGCGAAGACGTGGCGGGCGCTGAAGAAGGCGCTGTTGCGGAGAGCTAAGTTGCTAGAGGTATTACTACAGTCTGAGGAAGGGAGAAACGACGGTGGGTCGGAGACTGTGCAGGAACAGTAGTGTCTATTTTGGTTAGCATGGTCGGGTGATTGGTGGACTTTGGTGTTCTTGCTTAGGGTAGTTAGAGCGAAGTGTTTGAATGCGTTCAAATCCAACCAACTCGCTCCTTTTCCTGTTCAAGCTTCTGGACTTTATCAACTCGAGTGATTCGCTTCACTCCTGCAAGGAGACATTAAAAGGCATCCTCTCTTCGTCTACCCTAAACCCCTCACTTGCGGAACAAGGCCTGTATCCTGTTGCATGAATCCATGGCAGATGGTCACCAGAATATCAACTATTGCTATGCAGTCTGTCATAACCCACGGTGTAACGTCTGCATCAACACAGTAGCGCAGGAGATTTATCATACCTGAGCTCGGCTGCGGAGGCTTATTCGTGTGTTCCTATGCAGGAGTTGGACGATAGCAAGGTGATACATAGACGGATGGATCATGCGCGAGGAAGAGAGTCGAGCCGAGGGGCTAATCAAAGGCCGAAACGATTGTAAGTTGCGAGCGAATGTCTTCAGCCTTGTGGGTCCTGAGTTCGCGTTGGCCCCGCTTTCTTCCCTACAGCGTCCGCTTAGACTGACGTGCGTTACCAGACCCCTGCAGAGCCACGTCCAAGGTCACCCGCACTTCCGCACCCGCACTTCCGCACCGCCGCCGGAATCTCAGGGAACGTCGCACATTTTCTTTTCGCTGACTTATTGGGAGCGCCTAATAGTCGAAGGGATTTTGCATGGCATCTGGCCCGTCTTCTCCGAGGCGCGCCTTCCGGAAACCCTGGAGGTATCCGCTTTGAGCTCGTCGATGCGCTTGAGCTCCGGGAGGATGATGATCTTCCACTGCCATTGTGGCAGCTACTTGCGTGCGTGCATCCTGAAGCATGCTGCGGTAGACTCAGGCCCCACAATTTAGTGGATTGAGCTGGAATTGATGAAGGGGAACTCCAACGGAAAGCTAGCAATAGTCGGGAAGGGGCTGTGGACGGTTCTTGATAGCGATAGGTTTGCACCGAGTCGAAGCTGGGCAACTTACATTCGTAATATTACACGCTTTTTGAACGAGGAATGCTCTTGGAGTGATGTTGGGAATATGGGAAAATGCAGGAGCTTGAGAGGCGTATGCGCCTGAGACTCGGAGCCGTAGTAGGCTGCGAGACGCATGGGATGAAGACGTTGTGTGATGTGATGACCTCTGAAAGAAGGATTCTGGCGTCCGAAACAGAGAATCTCTGTTCTGTGAAAGAGGTGACTTGGCATCTGAAACAGAGAATCTCTATTCTATAAAAGAGGGGACTTGGCATCTGAAACAGAGAATCTCTGTTCTGAAAGGTCGCACCACAGCCTGCCGCAGCAGAGTTCAGGCGGGAAAACCTGTTTCTGCTGCAGGATGACACCTCTATTGCGTCTGTGGTTGGACGGGAGTCGATTTTGAGCCGGGCTCTAGCGCCCGCATCGATGCCTCCGACGAATCATTATGCGTTCCTATCACCGGTATCTGCAAGAAGGGCTGCGCACAGGCACAGGCAGGTTGCCTTCTCGTGCCTTGCTGTCCGCCTTTTTGCGAACCACACTTGAGCCTCACCTCAACCGTCCCTTTCCACTACTAAACACGACCTTCCGCCGCCATGATGGCAGCTGCTTGGAAGAGGAGCAACGAAGAGGTCGATGTTCCAGTTCATTTTGGGATCCCATTGCTCACTGAACATCATCTCCATCAATCACCCTTTCGGACTCTTTCTTTACAGCTCTTGAATGTTTCAATCACTCGAGTCAATGGCTTTCTTCGGCAAGAGGCCTGCAAGCATGCACGGCAACCAAACGAAACACGTGACTTTGCCTCGTTCGACATGGCAGCCACCCTCCATCGCCAAATTTAGCCAAGCCTTACGAGCCCCCATGCCCTGGCTTTTAGCGGCCCTCCTGTGCTCGACTCTCATTGCACCAGTCGACGCCCTGGACGATGACGCCAACGCGCTCGCGTCCGTTTCTGTGCACCACGGTGGAAATTCTCGAGCTCCTATTGGCCCATTCCTCCAGCTCTGTTTCCTCATTGGTGGTCTAGCGGTTACCTTCACAAGTAATATGCTGGGCCCCCTGATGGGCATATCGAGCGTGTTATGGCTAATGATGCGGAATGACCCGGCGATCGACCCCAGGTTGTCGTGGATGTGAGTGAGAACTCACTAGTTTCACTCTTTCAAACACCGGAAAAGCTGACGACTTTAGGATTTTCGGAGCATGGTTCTTCCTGGCGTTCACCTATTTCCTCGTGCAGCGCCATCGAGTGTACAACCATCGCTTGTAAGCTCTCGGATCGTGCTTCGGTTCTACGCTGACGAGGAGTAGATATATCTTCTTGAGCATCAGCTTGGCGTGCACCTGCATGTGTATCATTGCTCTACTCCAGCACTCCTCGTTACAAAGCGGCCTCGTTACGGTCATTCCGCCTTGCACATCCTTCGCCGCATATACGGTCGCATACTTCTTCCCAGATCGATATCAGGACAAGCAAGGCATCGAGGTCGGATCGGTGTAACGTGTAAGCGGAAGGGACATGATTAATGTCGAGGTGAAACCGTTTCCGGAGGGCGATAAGCGGGGAATATAAGCATGAAAGGACGTTCGCCAAGCTTGAGAAGAGATATGACCAGGAGATCGATGATTTGGGCCGTGTGTAGTTCGAGTTGGAAACGCGCCTAAAGGAGATAGGCGAGCTACGCGTTCGCCGACGTGCCACGCCATTCGATCTCATTCGTCTGCAGCCTCTGCACAAGTGCCTTCTCCTCATTGCACAGCTTAGGCACAGCTACATTTCCCTTGTGCTTGATCTTCGCCAACGCCTCACTATCAATGTCTACCTCGAAAGATTCCCACTTTCACTTCGACTTCCTATACCTGCGGGAGGGGTGCCACTGTCGGAACGCCGTACCGATTCTCCCCGCACAATCGGAATCAATAAATATGATCTCTCACTGGCTGTTTTAACATCACGTTGCTGCCGTGCAGATGCCCGTGTACGTAATGGGCCTTGTTAATCTTACGGATGGCGTCTTCTATTGCATCTAAATGGAGAGGACGTTTGCCGAAGGGTATGTTAAACAGCTTTTCCATCCGAAAGCCGAAATCCGCGCCGTTGCTATCGTTGTGCGGTGCGCTGATGATTAATCACGACGATCGGAAGGTCGGAGTACTGCTCGCACAGTTCGGCGATGGTTGAACACTCATTGCTGATCAGTTAGCGTGCCATTTGGTCATTGCTGGTCAATTTGTGCATGGGTAGGTGGAGCCCCCTATTCGATAAGCCCGCGGGTTCTTCCCTCACGTGACCGTATGCGCCCACAGCGCGAGGTTCTGAGCCCTCCCAAATTGTTTCCTCTTCCTTGCCATGCGTGACCTTCGGAGATATCATCGTCTAGCACATCAGAGAGCCGGTAGTGTTAGGCCAAACTAGCTTCGGTGACGCCCTCGAGACCATATATTCGGCTGCAGAATGTTCGATTCGCATGATCGAGCGGCCAGCTTCGGGAAACCCATGTCGGGGGTAAAATATGGGCCGCTCCAGCAGCTCTATGCTTCTTCCAGCTACTAATGGTTGCTAGAGTGAAGAGTGTGCTCCATGTAGGCGGGGGCAAATGCTAGCAGGGTGGAGGACTTGTGTTGGCGGAGAAAACCAACTGTTTTACCCCTATTTTACCCCTAGGGTAAGAGGGTAAACCCTCTCTACCGGCTTCTGCGGTGCAGTTTGTCACAGCGACGCGAGAATTTACTGGAGCAGATTGGCTTCTAAGATTGACCGACAGAGTGACCTCGTGGAAACGTGTGACTTTAGCTCTGCT
This sequence comes from Trematosphaeria pertusa, assembly GCF_010094035.1. NCBI lineage: Eukaryota > Fungi > Ascomycota > Dothideomycetes > Pleosporales > Trematosphaeriaceae > Trematosphaeria > Trematosphaeria pertusa. The sequence goes on along the minus strand of NW_022987216.1, from coordinate 592,818 downwards.
GCTCGAAACACAAGAGGCCGGGCCTCTAGACCTACTCGCTCTTCTTCTCATGACCAGTCATGGCAACTTCATAACAGAGGTTCCGGGCGCCCTCAACCATTTCGAAGCGAATCCCTTCGCCTTCCAGTCTCTTTTTCCCATCGTTATCAACAATGAACGTGTTCGGCTCCCGAATTCCCACGTAAACCGTCTTCAGCTTGTCTTTCAGTGCCACAATCCGATCACAACACGTCCTATTGCCGCTTAATCTCGCATTGCACGGCTCCATGGTCGTGTACAGCACCGTGTTCTTTGGGAGGACATCGCCGATGTGCTCTTCAGCACGTACTGCCGGAAGACCGTGCTTCTGTGCCACTTTGATGAAACAGCACTGCTCCGCGTGTGTGCTCCCCGAGTCTCCTTCCATGTAGCCAGGCAGTTCGATCGAGTATCCCGTAGAAAGGATCTCCCCAGTGTCTCTATTAGCTAGAACAGCACCGACGCAAAACTTGTCTGGGCCTGGAGGGGAAAGGCGGGCTTTTTCGGCAGCATACTCCATAACGGCTTTATGGTCGCCGGGCGCGATACTCGGGTGAGCTGGTTCCGATGCCATCGAAAGGGTGGTCAAATTGGTAGAATGGGGAGAATAGGGAGAATATGCGCGAACGATAGGCCGATGGGGTTGAGATCCTGGCGATATATTTGAGTTCGTGCGTAGGAAGAGGGAGCCCGAAACACCATGGACGTTGGGGTCATGAGTAACTGATGATCGTAGAAGGCTGGGAGGATGGGTTGGCTAAATCCGCTTTTGTCGTAGCGTCCTTTTGCCGCCGGCGCTAACCTTGGAACCCGCTTCTTAAAGAGACCCGGTCCCCACGACGAGCCCAGCACTAAGGCCGCGACGCGACTCAGCTCATGAACTACACAGGTGCTCCAGGCCTGGAATTTGGCCGAGGAAATACTAAAATTGATCCAAGTCTTGCCAAAAGTGTCGCGAGCCTCACCCTCTTGCCGGGTTCCCTATGCTGACCGAGTTACAGTCCTACCACAAGGCTGCAAAGTCGTGTCGACCGAAGGACATGGCGACAGTTTCTGGGCGAGCACAGGTCGCATTGATGTCGAGCTGGCCGACGGGTCTGCTCACTCCTACTTCATCAAGGTGATTTCCGGCGACACTGGAAAGAACATGGTCCACGGCGAATTTGAGTCGATGAGTGCAATTCATGGCATTACGCCCGACTTCGCCCCGAAACCGATTGCATGGGGCACTTACGAGAGCGCTCCAGACACGCATTTCTTTCTGAGCGAGTATCGAGAGATCCTTGATATGCCGGATCCAGACAAATTCGCCGCTCGTCTGTCAGCCCTACACCAAAACAGCAAATCCCCAACCGGCAAGTTCGGCTTCCACATGACAACGCATGCTGGCAATCTGCCACAATACACGGGTTGGGAAGATAGCTGGGAAGCTTTCTTTGCGAAAAGCATGAAGCAGGCCCTGGATCTAGAGATCAAAGCCAAAGGCCACGACCCTGAGTTTGATGCTCTTGTCCCGGTTCTGTTCGAAAAGGTCATACCTCGCTTGCTTCGGCCGCTCGAGAGTCAAGGGCGTTCCGTCAAGCCTTCTCTCGTGCATGGCGATCTTTGGTTCGCCAACTCTGGAATAGACAGCGACAATGGAGAGCCTCTGATCTTCGATGCCTGCTGCTTTTATGCTCATAACGAATGTAAGAACTCTTATCCCTTTGGCTATTTCTCAGCTTATAGACCGTGTAGATGAGTTTGGCCAGTGGCGACCTGTTTGCAACAAGTTTGGCGCGAAATACGTCGCGGCATATCACACTTATGCCCAAGTATCGCCACCCAAAGAAGACTATGATGGCCGCGTGGATCTTTACAAGTTGTATGCTCCCTACTAGGACCATGCATCCCATCTCCGACTGATGCCTAAGCAGGCGATTCAATACGCATGTCTCAGCCTTGTTCCACGACAACCCAACCCTCCGCGAGCAGTACGTGTTCGCTGACTCTCCACCCATTCGCTACGTGAACTCACAAGCCATTTAGGATGTTAAGCGATATAAGGGACTTGGTAGCAAGGTATGGCTGATACAAAGGTACCAAGAGCAGATTGTCAGACACTCCAGCGTTGTGGGTTCAGCGCAGTCACTACCACAGTAAAGGCAATGGGAACTGTAAATATGCCTGGGTGGAACCCTCTCATTCAGACGTCTAAAGAGCTGAAGGCATACCTCGAAGCTTGTGCTCTCAGGAAGGAGGTGCATAATGCCCAAATATGGATGGCAGACCTCATTCGGATTTCAGCCAAATTCGCTGATGCTCTCATAACCTCCCCTTCGGCAATCTTCTCACTTGTGCCACCATTCTATCCATTAAATTCCGCTATCCATAAGGCCTGAACGTCTAGTCGCGGGCTCTCAGTCGTCGGACTTCTGAATAGCGAATAGGGGGACCGAATGTCCTGCATCGAATTCCATTCCCAGACAAGTTGCGTCTGCCATGGGGACAGATTTTTCGTAGTGGGGTTGTCGAGCGGCACGGTCTCGCTCTACTATGCAGTAGCAGGCCAAGGGTATAAGATCCTATACCATGGAGAGACTGTGAATTTGAAACACTTTATTAACAAGTCCGGATTAATGGCATCCTGCGGTACAAGGACGATCAGAATCTGGAACATCTCTACCGGCGAAGAGGTACACACGTTTGAGGCATCTAAGCAATGCATTGGTCTCACCTACAACGAAGGTCTGCTTGTTCCTGCCTGTGACAAAAACTACCTTGCATCATGGAATCTCCACGAGAACGGGACTCGGCTACCAGACAAACCGTGGGATCCTGGTGATGAGTGCGCAGAAGGCCCACTGCGGCGACCGCCGTCTGCCATATCGATCTCCATCGGACAAAATATGCTCGCAGCCGCGTATCCCGGACGGCCTATCATATTATGGGACTTAGAAGAGGATTCTTACTATGGCAGCTGCGGGAAAAAGCTTGCAAGCGGTGAAACCAGCAAACATCTCGTCACCGCACTAGTGTTCAATCCTAACCCGGCATTTGAATTACTGGCAGCCTCATACCTCGATAGCGAACTCGCGCTATTCGACCCTTTCGGTGACGTTAGTCTTGAAGCTATTCGAGCCAATTGCCCGAAATCGCGGCCAGCCCTGATGGACGTCTGCTCGCGGGAGCAGCCGGATACGGTGTCATTGACATCTACGGTTTCGAATCCTTGAAGCTGCTGTACAGAGTCAAGCCATCCAACCTCTACATCAAACAACTTGACTTCAGTAGAGATAGTCTTCATCTTGTCGACATTCGGGGCTCGCAATGCAACGTCTGGGAGCCAGCAGCCTTACATCGGGCGTCTATCTCTGAAGACAGCACGGAATCTACATCGCCCTTCGTCGAAGTAATCGCATCCGAGGCAAGAGTAAAAATCAGTGCCATCCTCCTTTCTAATAAAGAGACGTATGTCGCTTGCGGCAAAGACGACGGCTCTGTCTGCGTATACGAGCTGCAGACTGGAACCCAAACGAACACACTGTACCATCACAAGTCCCGAGTCCACATTCTGACATGGGTGCCAGGCGGAAAAATCATCATGAGTGTCGATACGTCGAACTCGATACTAGCGTGGAGCGTAGAGGACTCAAAGGAAAAGACGCTGATCACCGATCAACAAATATTCCAGGCTCGTCTCGATTGCGGATACACGATCACTCAGCTGCTTCCTAATTCAGCCGCCAGCAAGTTCATACTATCGACCCGAGAATCGGATCATCTGTGGAGAATGGTGGGGAAGCAGGAACAGCTTCGTATCCCACGTGATAGTCCGGGGCTTTGCAAATGGTTACAACACCCCCAGTCGGCCCAACATGTCATTTGTATGGATGGTGCGGCTGTTCGTATCCACACTTGGGATGACTGGTCACAGGTCAGAACCATATCCACGACGATCGACATGAGACATCTTCAACTGAAGAGCGTCGTATCATGTATGGTGAATCGCAGACCTTCTATCCTTATCGAGCTGTCAGAGTTACATGGAGGTGCTGATACCCGCAGCCTAGGCCTGTTAGACTTAGAGCTTCTGCGCGTCGAATCGGGCTCCGGAGAACCCGTATCTCCCTTCGGGAATGATGAACGCAAGGATACCGCAATCTCAGTCACGACGAAGCAATCCACCCGGGAGGCATCTACTCCTCTAAGAAAGGAACAGCTGCGGATATTTTCCGGGCGCGTGTCCCACGTCATCGGTATTTCCGACGCTCGCAAGCTTATCTTTCTTGACAAGCATTCATGGGTATGCTCCGTTGGGCTAGATGACGTGGACGGGAAGCGCATTCAGTATTCGCGGCACTTTTTCGTGCCATATGATTGGTTTTCAGGAACACGGGGTATTCACTGTGCTCTCTCGCGGCGAAATATACTGTTTGCATGCAACGACAATGTCGCAATTGTGAAAGGTGGTCTGGAGTATGCGGAGACTGTCATAATCCCACTCGCAGAGTCTGAGGCGAAGGGGACCGACGTGTAAGAGTATGTCATCTTTCATGGCGTTTTGGGCATTTAGGCTGGCATAGTGATACCCTGGGTTATGGTTTTGGACGCTCCGTGAGGAGTAGTCCTGTACTACTGTACACACTTTTGATTGAGGGCACTTTGGAGTACGTAGGTAACCATGCTGCGTCCTCCGGGAAGGATATTGGGTATTAGCACCATTTACCTTTGCAGTTAGTCCTTAGGGGCAGAAGACTCTGAGCGGTAGCATTGCCCGTGTAGTCTTGGATATCATGGTCTGCTTAGGGTACTGGCGAATACGAAAAGAAATCGGAATGACAAGCGCCAAATTCCAGCAGTTCTCGAGCCTAATTCTCAGCGCCCAATTCCCTACTTCCTTCGCAGGTGCATATTGAGCAATGCCAACGGATTAGTCTTCGTGTGTGTTCGTACACGGTAAAGCACTACGTGAAGTGCTTCATGGCCATATCCACGAACACGGCTGCCACAGCAGAAAGTAACGTCGCCTTCAAAAGCAGTTAGCTACTATTTTAATCACAAATGCCGCGGCCGCCCTAAAACACCTCATTCTATTCCGCGTATCCGCGGGAAGAGGAACCACCTGGACGCCATGAGCTTACCTAGGTAGCTCAGCATTACGTGAAATCGGAAAATGTTCCCTTTAACGCTGCCGGATATTCCACACCGTTTTAGTGACGCTCGATGAAGAATTTCAGAGATTTCATAACGCTGCAGGGCCAATGTGTAAAGATCGGACACACGGTCAAGAGCTAACCGACGTCGATAAATACCGACGCGGTTCGAATTGATATTGGTGACTGGAGACTATTCTCATTCGAACGAAGATTTCAGGGCAATAAAGGTAACGATAAGTAGACGACGGAGAAAGGACGTGCAAGCGATGCGAGGCAGCATTCGCACTGGGATGCTTGCAGCTGAAGCTGTTGTTCGAAGCTCCCCTGGCTTAGACGCCAGCAACTAAGGTGGGATATTGGAAGATACAAAGGAAATTTTCGCAGAAATCTCTGTCCTCAGACTCTCCTCCCGGAATTCTTGCATTGGCTGCCCTCAGAGTTGTCGGAGCCGGAACCGAGCGAGCGCCATCGTCCCCTATGCTTCTTATTTAGCAGCTTGTGCAAACAGATGCTGCATAGAAGAGAGAGCAGAATTGTCCACGGCATGATCTTCATGATCGTGTCGTATAAGTCCCTGCCAATGCCCATCCCAATGATAGTACCCAACGTGATCCCACCAAGCAAGACTCGGTCCTGATATTGGTCCTCCTTATGCGCGTGGTAGAGTGCGACCGTTGCAGCGGTGAAGACAACAGGTGAAGCCACTCGAGAGGTTGAGCAGCTACTCTGTTTGCTCCCTTGGAAGGAATCCACGGCGCCCTCGCTCATGGGATGGCGGTTCCTTTGTGAGCAATACGAGGAACTGAATGTCCCAGGATAGCTTCCCGCTTCGAACGCCGCTCCCACACCCGCAATGACATTAAAAGAGTCCCATGCTGCCTGTATAGATGGACGGTAAGGCGGGAGTGTAGTGTTCGGGTCGGCGAAGGGTGTGGGTATATTGCGAGCGAGTCTATAATCTTGCCGTGTTTTCTCGCCGAGGACTTTTGCTTCATAGGGATCCTCCGGATCGATGTCTGGAAATTCGCTGCTATAAACGCAGAATTAGCGAAGGCTCACCAAACGCAGCATCCTTACTTACGCAGCACGTAGCTCGGGGTCACGCTCGACCGAACAATAGTTGCACTTCTTGTGTCCGCACCCGTCGCAATGTGAGAAGATCTGTGTATTGTATGGACCTCCATGGCAGTAACAGCAGTACCAGTATGAAGAAGACATCGGGAAACTTCATAGACTTCGACAGCGAGTTCCAAGATTGATAGACGCGAGCGAGAAATCGTAGCAGTAGTTAAACTCGAGGGATAAAAAGATGAACGTAGAAGAGCGACAAGATCGCTCCTAAGGTCCTTCGACAAGTGCTGCGTTGCGGGCTTTTTCTGCAGCATGCTCCACCGCAAAGAATGGGAGACAACGCATGCGTCTTCAGCCTTGTGCCTTCCGCCCCGAACAAGTGTCTTGGCCTGCAGCTACGTCAGCGTTGCTCGTCCTTCGCGTCGATCTGGTGAATCAGAGCTGCAGTTGGAGCGAATATGTGCCCAAAGTCCGCCTCACTTTCTTCAGCCTTCCTTGCTCTGACCGGTGCGGGCGTATTCGCTGGCATTGCGCTGCTCTTGCAGTACCTACTTGGCGAACACGGGAGCAGACGCCGCTGCGGACGCCCGAATAATAAACCCCAACCTGCTGAGCTTTGCTCTCCATATCGGGCAAATTCTCATACTGCTCTGTTTCGCAGAGGAGTGTGATATTTCAGGTCCTCCTCCCTCTCCCACCTTTCATCCCTTCTGCGCTCGCACATACCATTGAATCCAATCTGGCTCGTCAAGGATGCAATCAAGTCCACGTATGGGTTAGTAAGAGGGACTAGGAGCGGAAGGTCGCACACTGACCTTCTAATGAAGCTGGCCCTCCAGGGCGCAATCGTACACCTTCAATCCCCTCGCGCGACCTTTGCTTCGAGTCGGAGGATATAGTGCTCGTAGAGGGCCCTCCGTCTTTGGAGCAGTATCAGCACCAATCTGTGCAGAGCGCTTCGGCAGCAGCACCCCCGCCTCCGCCTCCGCCAGTAAGTACTGTCTTGTCCGCTTTCATGACTGACAGTAGCATTAGCCTCCGCCTCCACCTCCACCCCCTCCAGCAGTATTTCTGCCTCCACCTCCTCCCCCACCATCAGCAGTCCCCCCCCTTCCACCGCCGCCTCCTCCTCCTCCGCCACCATGCTCTTACACTGTAAGTATCTATCAGGTACGCTACTCCATAGCCATGCTAACCCATGCTCTTAGCCACCACCAGCCTTGGACTGCGAGGATTTCCTGGCAGGCGAGTCATTCCTAAACCCTGCACGGGTGGTCAGAATCGCGCCTTTTAGACGTAATATCTACACTACGCTTCACCACACCCACACCGCGGATTTTGAGGAGTTCAAGTGGATTATCCAGAATGGGAGCACCGACGTCTGGTATGAGAAACCGGGACCCTCATCACTGAAGCGAATGGCCACACTCGGGCATGATAACCTCCCGACGCTTGAGAACTCCCAACCGATCAGCCTTGAGACGCCCAAGATATGGGCGTCTGCCGCTCTGACTACACCTGTTGATGACGACATATACGATTGCTCATGCTGCGACGGGTTTTCAGCCCTGGACGAAGCCGCATCGGCCATTGCAGACCTGAAACGGGAGGAAAGGGGATCGAATTTCTACCGAGACGTCCTCGCTTCCATTCGCGAAAGGAACAGTGGAGAGATCAGAAGACACAGTCGCGACGCATCCGAGATCGGAAATTCTAGTGAGACCTGGTTGCCATGGCCCTTCGATCGTGTGGTAAAGTCCTCCGGGATCCGGATTGGGAAGATGACAAGATGCTTCGCGATCTTGGCCGCGGTAAGCATGATAATGCCCGCAGCTGCAATGGATCACGAACTCGTTCCTGTGGGGGCATCCGCTGTCACCGCTGCCGCGGCGGCCGCAGGCGCCGCTGCAGCCAACGTGGTCGATCCAAATCACATTCCAACAGTTGCAGCTGGGACTTGCACCGGAATCCTCTTCCTTTGCGTAGGTTACCTGACAGGAGCGGCCAGGAGTCTGCTGGGGCCATTGATGGGGATAACGAGTGTGCTATGGTTCATCATGCGTAACGATGCAGCGATCAAGCCGGGACTCTCGTGGATGTAAGTCGGAATGGTTATAATCAACGATGCGATAACTGACTGAAAGGCTTCAGGATCTTCGGTGCATGGTCGATCGTTACTCTCACATATCTGTCGCTGCAATGCCTGAGGGTGACGTACCATAAAGTGTGGGTCGAATCAGTCCTTCACGAATCCGGAGTATTAATACGTGCCAGATACATGCTCATGGTCACGGGCTTTGCCGGCATATGCCTATGCGTCGTCGCATTAGTGCAGAAGTCCTCGATAAAGGGTGGAATAGTCACCGCTATTCCGCCCTGCGCCTCATTCGCGGCGTATGCTGTTGCATTCTGCTTTCCGGATCGCCCTCGCCGCCCACAGCTACCGATTGTGGAGCACGAGAGTTACTAGCTAAAAGAGATCCGGACGCTTAACTCGGCCGTAGGGTTTGAGTTGGCTAATGGTTTTGGTGTTATCTATTCTATGGGTGGACTCTGTCTTATTTGCGCTACCGGCTGCATGGGTGGTAATTTGTTTATGCTCGGGGTCAGCCTAACCTGGCCTCGATTCTCATTAGTACTGCAATCTACGGACTTTTGCCTGGGGATATGAAGTGCAATTGGAATTGCACTTGATTGTGCGGGAGTGGAAGACCTTACCTGATGACCTTCACAACAGGATAGCCGCTGAATCGGCTTCGGGAAACGTCATTGAAGGCCACCAAGCAGACATTAAACTGTCGCTTCATCAGCAGAAAGTCGTGCTTAAGGAATTACACATACCTACGACTATATAACGCGGTCAAGCTCTACTGTTCCAATCCCCATGCGTTCCATGTTCTCGTACTGATTCTTCGTCTTAGCTAGACTCACGACCTTCAGGTGCTTCGACGTCTGTCATTAGTGCGCACTCGTCCTCTAAGCAAGAAAAAAGCGGTTTCGTCGGGATTATCCGTAGTCATGCCGTAGACGAAGTCGTGTCCGCCTAGCGACGCCAGATTCCATTGAACCAGATTCCATTGAATTCCTTTTTATTGACGGCAGGCTCTCTCAGGGGCATCGTGATATCTCGATGTCGCAATGTACCCTTGCTGGAGTGTTACCTCTTGAACGCGTCCGATGCTGGATAGATAATATTTTATTTCTCTACAAGCTCCGAGTAGAATGCCCGCGGCAACCTTCTTGTTGGAGTGCTCCACTCAGCTGCTCTTCTTGCCCTGGACTTGAAAAGCGCGTCTCTTCCGCCTCTCCTCCCACCGTGCCCATCCGGAGTCGACCAGATCCTCTTGTATCACCAAATCCCGCACTCGAAACAATCGCGACAGCTGCGTTTCTAGTGCCCACTCAATCCAACCAGCTCTTCTCAGATACGTAGTGACGAGGAACCAGACAACGGCGAATATGGCGCCTGCGGAGCATCCGACCAACACTTGCTTCGGGGTATGATAGTTGAGATAGACTCGACTAGATGCTACTGCAGCGGCCCCGGCGAGGGCTAGGACGGACAGCACGAGGCGTTGGAAGAAGGTAAAGGGCGTGTGCGTCTCGGTGGGATGCGGGCTGTGCCGGAATAGGAGGAAAAAGGTCAGCGTGAGCGAGAAGAAGGTGACGAATTGGGCGTGTGACGATGGCATTCCGTAGCCCTTTCCATGCATTTCTGGTACCTGTCAGTGTGCAGTTCCCCCAACACGCCTCTTCGTATTCACCTCGCGGCCGTTCCTCCTTGATGAACCGCTTCAAGCACCAATTAAGGGCTTCGCACGCCAGCTGGCCCGCAAACATGAGCATGATCTCGATCTCGCGGTTCGACCATATCAGGGTCGCGTAGACGACGCATAGCCCTTGCGGGACCAGGGCGAGCCAGGCGCATAGGTACGAAATGCGGTCTTCCGGGTTCTCCAGGAGTCAGCCTCTACGTCGAAGGCGGGGGAAGAGGTCCTACATAATGCACATGCGTCAAGGAGAGCGACGCAAGCGGAGGATATTCCTCCATGGCGCTGAAGGGTGAGTGAGTGTGGACACGCCGATGACGGTGATTTTCGGCGAATCGCGCTCGGCGGTGCTGATTATGTCATCATCGCGCATCATCCGCGATGTGGCGTAATCCTCCGACTTCACCGACTGCAGTCTAGCCTCACTGTATGCCGCTACCTTCGCAGCTATGTGATTCAGATACGGCTGTGACTCAGAATGGGCCTGGAAAAAGTCTCTCTGGGGTTCCTGAGGCACTAACCCTCCCTATCTACTGCCGATACTTTCACCCAGTTTTAACTCCACAACCTCCGCACATGATTGATCGATTCGCCCCTCTCAGTTAATTCCTTCTAGAAATACAGCAACAGCTCACACTCCTCCATCGCCGCTCTAGACACGTCTGTCCCCATGGCAGATATCGATCTCGGGGACGAGCGCGCCGAAGAGCTCAGCACCCTCCAGTCGATCTATCCGGAGCTCACGCTCCATGCTAGCGACCCGTTCACCGCACATATCGACCTTCTCGTTGCTCCGATCAGCACGCTGCCCGTGATCTTCGAGCCCGACAGGGACGTACGACGTCTCGCATATCTGCCTCCTCTACATGTCGAGATCACCCTGCCCGCAGAGTACCCCGCCGCAGCCCCGCCGGCTGTCAAGCTGTCAACAACTCGCTCATGGCTACCCACAGCTACACTAGAGGCACTCTCGAAGGAGGCGCGTTCCTTGTGGGCCGAATATGGAGGCGGGCCCGTACTCTACGCATACGTCAGCTACCTACAAGAGGCGGCAGAGACGGCCTTTGGACTATCGGAGCTCACGCTCGCGTCTGGGATGAAAGCAGATCTTCTGGCATACAGCAAGCAAATGAAACGCGAACTATTTGACAAGGAGACTTTCGATTGTGGCGTGTGCCTCGAGCCAAAGAAAGGATCTGCATGCTACCGCATGGAGCGCTGCAACCACGTCTTCTGCGTGGCCTGTCTTCAGGACTACTACGCCAACTGCATACAAGAAGGCGATGTCGACAACGTCAAGTGTATGTCGACAGAGTGCGGAACGAAAAAGGCCAATCGGAAGAAAGACCGACTATCGCCTAAGGAGCTATTACAGATACCATTGGCTTTGGAGACGGTTCAGCGCTACGCAAAGATAAAGCGGAAGAAGAAGATTGAGGCGGACCCTACAATAATCTTTTGCCCCCGCTCCTGGTGCCAGGGAGCCATGCGGACGAAGAAATATCCCAAGATAACCGACGTGCGCGAAATGGGCGAGTCAGAATCCGAAGCGGAAGACCCTGTGGCACCCGAGGAGCGAAAAGAAGCCACTGCTGGACCCGAGAAGCGAAGAGTTGGAACCACAGGCATGGATCGCCTAGCCGTCTGCGAAGACTGCAACCTCGCCTTCTGCACAGTTTGTTTGGCGTCGTGGCACGGCGACTTCGTCCGATGCGAACCACGCGACTCATCCCAGTTGACAGAAGACGACCAGGCCTCTCTCAACTTTATCATGCGGAACACCTCGCCCTGTCCCACCTGCGAAGTACCTTGTCAGAAATCGTACGGTTGCAACCACATGACGTGCTTCCAGTGCAAGACGCATTTCTGCTACCTTTGTAGTGCATGGCTCAACCCCGATCAACCTTACCAGCACTTCAACAATAAGAGGAATAAGGGTTGTTACCAGCGCTTGATGGATATGGCTGAAGGGGATGTGGCTCAAGCCGACGTCCGGTTTGGAGGTCGGCGTGGAGCCGAACAGGTTGCCGAGTTCTGGGAGCAGGAGGCGATGAGGATACAGATGGAGCTGAATGAGGAAGACATCAGGACGGGCAGATAACACCGATGTGCCGGCTTGGTATTACTAGGAAATCGATCAAAACAGTCTAAATTTCGCAACCCAGCTCTCCCGCAAATGCGTAGCTTCTCGGTCCGCTTACACAATATCACATATCGAAAGCCTCCGCCAAAAGACGCCGTTCTGGTCCAAGGGGTCGCGGTGCTCCATTCGCAGCCCATTCAAATCCCGCCATTGCAGAAGTGGCGGATAACACATCCCCCGATGACCTTTTTGAGCCGTTAGTGCCAGCATCGCGCCATGCCTAGCAGCTGTACCTCCGATCTCCGCTCAGTGCATCTTCCGCTTCGGCAAGCTAATGTGATTGACGACGACGCAGACAAAGTATACGATGCACAGCGTTGGGATCATCCAGGGCGAGCTCAGGTAGTTCGCCTTGAGATCCCAGTTGTACTTGAGCGTGGAGATGAGGCAGAGGCCAACTCCAAAGACGAGGTTCACGCCGAGGCGGACATATTGCGATACGCGGCGTTGAGAAGCTGGCAGGGACAGAAATCCGAGGATCGTGGTGATTATGAGGGAGAGTCCCCCCTGTCATTGTCAGCAGGTAGGAAAAGTAAGAAAGAGCAGGGCTGAACTTACCGCAATAAATACGTACATAAAGACCAATTCGAAGACCGAGACGTACTCAAAGAACAGAGTTGCGAAATCGATCGACTTCGTCTTCCCGTCATCCGCCTTCTTCTTCTTCGGCGTCGTCACACTCAAGCTATCAAACAGCGTCTTCGTCGCCGCGGCAAACAATTCGTTGAGCCCATCGTACAGTTCATTCGTCGCTGTCACATTTGTCTCGTCCACCATCAAGAAATCGTACGCGTCGGCGAGCTGGATCACTGCGGTGTTGGCCTGGCTAATCTCCTTGCTCGCGTCCACGCCCTTGGGGACCCAGTCAAACACGTTGGCGTACGCGGTCTCGTTCATCGCGGCGGCGAAGTCGGCGCCCGTGGTGTAGTTCTGCAAGGACGTGGAGTCGAAGTTGACATACAACACATTCAGAGCGTCCATGGCTTGCGTCCAGATAATCAGCAGGCTGACGCCCTGTAGCACCAGGACCAATACCACATGCAGCGGGAAGTGGCAGAAACTCCAGACTTGCTGCTTGATACTGCCAAAATGCTCCTCCTGCATGCGGTCGAAGTACAGCATGTACAGGAAGTAAATGATGAGGACTGCGGCGATGATTTGTCCAACCACGGCGGCAGTCCACAGGAACTCGTTCTTGACGATCTTGCTGATTGATTTGCAGATGACGATGATGCCCTCGCCGAGGATGATGAGCGTCAGCAGCGACATGCGCTGCACCATGTGCGTGCCCTTGAAGCTGATAACGCGCCAGATGCAAGAGACGCTGACCGTCAAGATGGTCTCACAAATCGCAATGATGTACCAGGCAATGTACACGTTGCTCTTCTGCTGAACCGTGATCTCATCCCCAAACGCATCCAGGACCGTCTTATCGCTGGGAAAGGCCGGGGTGAGCGCGCCGTACAGTATCGCAGCCACGAGCGTGGACCCCATGACCAGGAGAAGCGGCACGATGGTCTTCGTGTACTTCTTCGTGTAGAACAGCGTCACGCCGTACTGCAGAAACAGCGTAATACGTGACACCATTAGGATCAACCCGAACGCCTTGTAGATCTTATAATCGCCAATGTCCTGCCCCGGCTTCCACTGCGGCCCGATAACTGCAAACCCCACCATGACGCCGAAATGAATCGCCTTCGCCACGCGCTCGAACACGCTGTCAGCGCTGAAGCGCACGTCGTACAGGCTGACTTGGTACCATGTCAGCCACAGCAGGGAGAAGAAGCCGATGTACGCCGTCAAGCTGTTGTGGTCGTTGATCTCCAGCATGGACGTAAAAGTAGTCAGGTTCGCGACGAAAAACAGGTCGTAGAAGAGCTCGGCGGTGGTGGCTTCGGCATGGCGGTGGAAGGCGGGGCTGTCGTGTAGCGCGCAGTCGGTGTTTTCGAAGGGCACGTTGGTGGTGGTGTGCGGGTCTTTGTTTAGGGCGGACTCGAGGTCCGAAGACGAGTTTGTGGAGGCTGGTGGGTTGTGGTGCAGGGCGTGGCCGTGGGTGTTGAGCGGGGAGGCGAAGAGGGAGAGGGGTTGTTTCTCTTCATGGTGGTGGGCGTCGTGGGCCATTGTTACGGTGGATATAGGTGTGGGCTACGGGGACGAAGGAGGGGAGGATGGGCGGTAGTAGATGGAAAGAGAGAAGATGAGGACTATAACAAGTAGGAATGCTATCATGCAACGAGCGGTGGATAGAAACGCCTGAGTCCTCAACGACAGGAAGGAAAACCCAAGAAGACAGAAGACCGCGAGAGCAGAACGCAGAGCTTGCTGATGCAACACCCTTCAGCGCTGCTGCTCCGATATATACTCCTCCATCCAAGCCTATCACATACCTGATTCAGCGCCCGAAGCCCATTCGGTATGTGGGTTTGGGGGCTTTGAGCCTTGCCTCAGTCCACCAAACTCCACCCTCACCCCGTCCAACCGTCGCATTTGCTTATTCAAGCGCAGCTGGCTCAAGCTCCCAACATAGCGGTGCGTTGTCGCTCGCCGAAGAACCCCTAGGCAGAGCCACAGCAGGTAAACATGGGGCTGAAGGAGGCATCTGCAGGAAACCATTGGCCGCTCGAGGGCTAAGCTTTTGCTCATTAGTGTATACGGGGTGCACAGCACCGTTTCATGAGATCGCGGACCGACAGCCCAGCCAGCAAAATAATCTCCTGCCCCTCAGCCGACAAGGTTCGTCGATGCGCACATGTACCACGACAAACCGGGCGAATGGTACCAGATACCGCTCTTGGAGTCAGCATTAGCCAGTCGGGACTGCAGCCTCAGGTCCCACTTCCCGTTACGCTTGTACGCATTCGGGTAACGCGACGGTCAGATGCATGACTCGAAATAGCAGTGTGGAGATATAAAGGGTGGGCTGAGCCTTACTGTGGAGCGGGACAAGCTTTTGGGGAGATGAGCTAAGCGTATTACTGATGTGCTTGAGTGGCGGTTAGGCGCAGTGTTGTGGGGGCGGTTTGGGGGTCTAGGGTGTGCGGCTGAGCGTTTGGGCAACCTGGAATTTTAGATTCTAGCGGTGGAGCAGAGTGCAAGATTTGAAGTTAGAGATGCTTGGGAAACCAACCGTTGTTGCTATAGAAATCCTGCGATATGGTGATGGAAGTGATTCTGCACGGAGTAGTCTCTCTGGATGTCGGGACATAGAGCCGATACCCCAGCTGCTACCTTTCGTCCAGTCTACAGGAACCGATCAGCAAGATGGAACCTCTATCTTGGATTACTGATCTTGCCGATCTCTCGTGATGCAGAGGATAGTCTTCCCTTTCTGGACAATGGGCATCCGTCATCCCGCCTAACTGCATCAGGCCACGCTAGTTCGCGTCGCCGGACGGTGGCGCCCTTTGTGATTCTACCTCCATCTCAACAACCTCGGGCTCATGCTGCGCGAGTATCTCGAGACGTACTTGTTATCAATGTCGTGGCGTAAGGAATCGTCCATGGTGAGGAGATACGCGCTTCGACGGGGCCACCGTCGAAGAGGTCCACTTTCAGCCCCAGCGGGAAAATGCCACCTCACAGCTCAGTCAGCATATCGCCGCACGTGCTGAACTCCCCGAAACGCGGGCCACCGAACCGAGCATGTCTCTTTTGCCGGTTCAGGCGTTAGCCGCTCTCACGAGGCGCGGTGCCTGCAGAAGGTTAAAATAACGTCGTGCCGCTCGTGGTGTCTGCGGCTTGCAGGATTTGCATGTTGGGTTCTTGGCTGCCAGTATGGACGTTGTTGTTTTGGTTGATACCGCTTGCCCCTTTCCATCATTTCTCTATTGGATACTAACTAAGTAACTAAGCGGACTCGCGATAACGGCGCTCTCCCCCGGGAAAAGTTTCCTAGCGATTCTCGGGATCCTCTCGTCATTCCATTTGGACAACGACGGGATATCCACAGCGCGGCACTTCGAACGAGCTACTCCCTTCTATACGATGGACCCCCATCTACATCCACATCCCCTCTCTCATGAGCATACCAACTTTCAACCCAGGGTCGGGCTCCGGTGAATTTCCTTTTACCGGAATTTCTTGGTGATATGGCCCAGAGTACATATCACACCTTCTCCTGTGCCTCATTGCAACGTTTTCAATAAGGCCAATATCCTAGATTTCACAGAGTTGGCTCATACCAAGTCTTCAAGGTGATTTTGACTTCCCCACTTGCAACCTTTTCAATCGTTTCTCGAGCAGGAATTCACCAGCGATGACCGAGTGACATTATAGTTTTGGGTTCCTCGAGCTGGCTGAAGAGCAATACGTCAGCCTATACACTCAGAATCCCGTCGAAATTCGAAAGAACAGCTGCCAGTAGTTACGACCTTGTTCACCTGGTGTCTAGAAGGTGAAACTGTCTTACAAACGCCTCACAAAGGAGTCTGCCACGGCTGTTGCTCGCCACTTCTCAATCACCATGGGTCTCTCTTGCGCCCAAATAAAATCACCATCGATATTCAGGCATGCTACTCGCGTTCGCCATACTAAATGAACCACCAACTGCGCTTTTCAACCGCGACTCATTATGAACGGAGTCGACAGCGGGCTCGCAACTTCGCTCGCAGAATCAATGGGCGGTCTTGCGATCGGCGTGCAGGTTCCTAACATTACGATAGTGTGTGGGGGTGATAGGTACAAGTGCAGCAAAGCGGCCCTTGTCAGGCGGTCGCTTTATTTCCAAATCGCTTGCCACGCCGATCGAGTATGTGTGGAATCCTAAAACGAAATGCTTTATTCTAACACCCTCAGACGATAAGAAGCAATCGCATCACGTTTCCCGCGCAAAAGCAGAGGCATATACGAGCCATGATGCACTTTCTCAAAACCAACACGTATATCGGCCCGGTGGAAGTCGTGGACCGGGGGATGACGCCATGTCAGAAGAACTCCGAGCAACCCGCCGGCGAAGAAAATGGCATGAGCATTGAGTTCAGGAGCAACGACCGCGCTATCCTCCACCACTTTCCCGAGTTCGAGCATAGCTGGATTCTGCATGGTGATAGAGCGGTAAAAGCTAGCAAGATCATCACTCACCACGAGCTCTTCAATGAACGTCAGCTCGCTGCCTTGTCGAACGCCGATAACTAACGCAGTGCAGCAGGGTAACGATGAGGGCTTCGTGTGCATCGCCCCCGGCGAATATTGGTGCCAACCCGAGCTTCTTCCCCAAGCCATCCAAATTTCCCTCCTGATCTTCCTCCGCCACCTCAAGTCCCGCCGCACAGACGTCAGCATCAATCCGGTCTTCCATGCCGAGATGTTCAACCACGTCGCCGTCAAGTACATGCTTCCGGACCTACAGTCGCATATCGTGCAAGCCTTCCGCGAAGGATGCCAAGCATGGATCAACACGTCGCTCATCCGCGAGAGCTCCTTCATCACGGCGGCGAAGATTATCCTGAAGCCGATCTTGAGACCACGATTGGGTCTGCAAAAGGGCACCGACTGCGAGACCCGGGAGATGGGTGAAGCGCTTGTGTGGATACTAGCTGTGAATTGGGGATGGATGATACACGATGAGGACGTGATGAGCTTTCTCAGCCAAAAGCCCTACCACACTGTGATTAAATGTGTAGAGCATGTAGTGGAGGCTCTTGCAGCACAGTGGGAGGAGAAGTTGGCAGCGCAAGCTGCAGTGCCTGTTTGAGGCGGCCGGGAGTATAGTCTTTCTTTCCCCGGCAGTCCAGCAAATCTTACCGGTAGATACCGCCTGCGCTCCCTTAGACTAGAATGCCAATTCAGGTCATTAAAAACAGAACGAATGATATGGTGAATTTCCCATATATCCTCTTCCTCTTCTTTCTAGTAAGTATCTTGTGCGATTCTTCTGTCGGTCCTCGCGCCCGTACCCGTTCGGGAAGACTGCGGGCGCCCTATTCGGACTACCATCTACACGTTGACGCCAAACGGCAATGAAAGTTGACGTGCGAGAAAGCAGAAGTAAGCATCACGACCAGTACTAAGTCTCCTGTGGGGCCAAGAGTCGTTCTTCGTAATGAATGTATTCAGCAAAGGGCAAACACTGTATCTATCCAAATTGCCAAGTGTTTCCCCCATGCATTCCCCACCAATCCCAATCATGCAGTCTAGATCCCGCCCCCACGTCCTAATCGAACTAGTCCGGCCCCCTTGCCTCATTGACAGCCTCCATAATCAGACTCTCGGTCCTTGACAGGTCCTCAGAAGTTTCGGCCAGGCTAGTAACTCGATCCACGCGGAACGGCGGTATGTCGCCTATCTCCAAGACGTCCTCCATCGTTGGTACCCATTGATCCTCCAGGCCCAGGTAGAAGTTTCCGAACTTGCTGTAGCGCTCTTCCTTGACCGAGGGATGGATCGCCAACACTGTTTGCTCGTGCCGAGCGATCCTCTCGGGGCGCGGGTCCAGGACCAAGCCGTTGCATCTCTTGATGGCCAATCGGACTGATTTCTCCTTCTCATCGATCTCGGTGAGGCGTCTGTTCTGGGCTCGAGTGCGCTGGTTCTCAGGCATAGATTGGATCTTCTTCCGTTCGCCTTCTAGAGACGGAATCTCTCCTTTCAGTAGGCTCTGCGCCTCCACCTTGTCCTCTTGCCCCTCTTCGGTGTCCACATGTCTCCTGTAGCAGCCGATGATCTCATGCATGGCCGTGTTAACGACTATGCCCGAGCCGCGATGTTCGTCCTTGAGCTCCCCTACCGTGTAGTAGAGCAGTTTGGCGTGGCCTCCGGTGGGGTGGGTGTCTGGATCGTTGGCGTTGCACTCTTCAGTGTTCTTCCAAGGGATGAAGCACCAGTCGGCTGAGATTGGGTCCTGCCAGGCTCGTACGTCTCGAAAGTCCCATCCGATGGGCTCCTTCTTCCTATTGAAGATGTTAATGGTGCTCGTGCATTGGGGGCAAGGAGAAATTTACCTGGGATGTAGTGCCTTGGGCTTCTGGCCTTGGGATGTGTTGGAAGCCATTCTCTTGGTGAAATGCAGGATTTCCTTCCGTACTGAGGAAAGCAGAGAGGAAGGTAGAATGTGGAATATATACCCCAGATCCGCCCCAAGTTTGCTCTGGACATTGACGCGTGCATCTTCTTGAAGTTTCCCGTGGTCATCAGTTTTCGTGATTGTTGTGTCGAGCAAGCTGCGAGGATACTAGTGAAAGAAAAGTTTCCGGTGCTTATTCAGTTGGTAGAAACGGCGGTGAAATAGTCAATGGAGAAAGATTGAAAGGGATCGTCCGCAACTGACAACTATGCACTTCCAGGATATCTTTCCCTGAACGGCAATATCGAACTCAAACACCCAATGCGGCTCGTCACGGGACAATGATGTTTGCCAGTCCTTCTTTGTATCATCCTCTTAAACCAAACTCTACCACTCAAACCCAATGTGTCCTTCTAGCAAAACAACCGAAACCATACTCTCTCAAGCGAGAGCAAACGTGCAACAGCGACCAAGACAATGTCTCATCCTCTTCGTCGACGCGATACCAAACCCAAACAGCACCCCCGCGACATCCGAATGAGCAATCACGACGCTGACGTCGATACTGAAGGGCTGCCCAATTCTCAGGAGGCGAAAATCCCCAAAGAGCTACTCAAGCCGCCAGGCCTCCTATTCGTAGAGCGCGAGTGGCCGAAGGAGGGCGATCTTCAACTCCAAGACGGCCTTGATATTGCATGCCGCTACTGCAAAACTGAGTCGCACGCCACAAACGTTGAATTCACCAAGTCGGAGTTCGCAGACCGACGCTACGACACTACCGACCTCCTCTGGAAACATGTCGCCGAGTGGCACATTGACTGCTGGAACGGACCGCACCGAGAAGTCGATCTCAAGCCGCTGATTTTGTGCAGGGACGGCGTTACTGAGCGTCAGCCAGAACCAGAAGGACTCGCGGTACCGACTCTGCAGAAGGAGGCGGCGAAGCGTGCGGGTTGGAAGCCGAACTTCCCTACCAACGTCCCGATTGTACGAGAGCTGCCGCAGTTCTATGACGAGGTGCGCGCGGAACCATCTAGGCAGTTCTATCTCTACGATGAGCTTCCGCGGCAACAGTTGAAGGCCGCGGCAAGCAAAGCTGACAATAGCAAACCGAACGAGTACAGCCAGAGGGGCCTGCGAGAGTTTGAGGAATCACCGCTGTACAGCGACCGCGATGTGTACAGCCCTGGCATGGTTGCCTTTGTCGAGTATCAGAATGGCACACGCGAGACGATCAGCTATGGCGACTATCTTCGCTGGAAGGCTCATGCTCCCATCGCTCTGCGTTATATCGGCGACCGCGAGAGTTCAGTGAAGCAGGAATTCCGAGATCTCGTACTGAGCCACCAGATGGTGCTCGTGCAAACGTTCAAGTTCGAGCACGGAATGAAGGACTGGGTGATAGTCAAGGAAGAGTGGATGGAGTACGGGACGTACCGAGCAAAGAAGGATAAGTTCAGCCAATGGAAGGCAGTTATCAAGGAAATCAAGGATGGACTTGGTTTCCGGAACGCGGCGTTTGAGGAGGTCATCAAGGAGAGCCAGAAGGAGGCTGAGGGCTGGTGGAAGTATGGTGTTGCTTTGAACACCGAGGTTGTTTGGCAGCGAGGAAGGTAGACCGCTTGATGCAGAGAGAGGTACAGGTACACGGACGATGAAGCGAATGGCGAGGTTGTATGGAGTTCACTGGCGATTAAGACGCCGCCGTAGCAGGTTTTGACGAACGATAGACCTCCTCTCCGGCTTTACCGGCCTGCACTAGCTGAGTCATGGCATGCCTTCCCAATATATTCCTCATTATTTCCGCAAACTTCGTGCTGTGGTATGGTGGTGTTTGTCAGACGATCTCGCATTCGTCATCCGAAGTCAAAGAGAGATCTTACGCTAGTCCGATATAAGCTAGCGCCTTCAACGCCTCTCTCATTGGCTCGTCCGCCCGCCGACGATCGTCCATCACCACACCAGCACAGCCCCCTTGAGCCGCATATGAGTCGTAACTTCTAGCGTTGGCTATTACCCAAAACAGAGGTCGATAGCTTCGCTTCATCAGGCCTCCCGGAACACTGAACTTCCGGATGTGATCACGTTATTTCGATGCATGCGATTGGGCATTGTTCAAAAGATGTATGCTAGACGACAATGGCCAAGATGGAAAGGCGTGCAGCTGTTGATGAAGAGCTTGAGGTTGTAGGGATTGGAGAATGCGAGGTATGCGAGAGGACGAGTTGCGGACGAAGGAATGAGGATATATGAAGTTGAAGAGGGAGTGTGAAAGGGGCATCTCATCAGCAGCAACGGCATATCAGGCGCAATTGTCGAACCGTTGAATATACTTCGCTCTTGTCGTTCCAAACTTTACCATCTTCCGTCTCTCGTACTCTTTCATCATGGCCATCGGCAACCCCCAAGACATCAAAGGCACTTGGTCCCTCCGCAACAGCGTCCACGCCGCCCACGGCGCAATCATCTCCATCGCAATCATTCTGTGGTTCCCGCTCGGCGTCTTCATCCTCCGAGTGATAGACCGACCCAACACTATCCGCTATCACGCACTATGGCAATGCTCCGGTCTCATCCTCCTGCTCGTCGGTTTCGGCCTAGGAGCTTGGTTGAGTAATCTTCAGGGAGGCGTAAGTGCTCCACGGCCCTTCCAGCTCAGGACTTCCATGGACGAGACTAACTATGTGCAGCTATACAAAGAGGGCCATATCATCCTCGGCATCGTCGTCACCATTCTCTTCCTCCTCCAGCCAGTCATCGGATGGCTGCATCATCGCCACTTTGCCGCGAAGGGGACAAAGAATTACAAGCGGCACGTTCATGTCTGGCTGGGCCGCATACTGCTCGTGCTTGGCGTTATTAACGGTGGCACTGGCTTGAAGCTATCGGATAATACCACTGCAGGAGGAATTGTGTACGGCATTATTGCCGGACTGATGGCTTTGGTGTATCTTGGAGCGTGGTGGTGGGCTAAGAAATACAAGAAGATTGAGAGTGAGAAGACTGAAGCGAGGGAAACATCAGTGGCCCAATCGACGTAGATTCGGTAATGTGGGGGGGGGGCACCATTGAAGTGCTGGGTGCAACGGCGGCGGCGAGCTGCGAGGGGCGGCGTTGCAGCAAAGCTCAAGTTGATCTCGTGGATTGGGCACCTGGCGGCACGAAATTTTTCGTTTGTGGAGTCGTTCATTTCAATTGCAGATTTCGTTCGCTGGACTACCTGCTTGGTGTGCTCGTTGCTAATGAAAGCTTCGTCATCGCAACGCTATGTCGACAACTTCACAATCGTGACTGAAGTACCGCTCTCAGCTGCGTGGGTAGACACCGACTTCGCCGTTGCACCATGGGTCATCCGGTGACTCATACATGCGATGGCATCTCGATTATCCATAATCCAAGGCTCGAGAACGCTTGTTGGGGCAGGCATGATTGCTCTGAATTGGGACGCTTGCCAAATCGTTGGGATTTCGATTTTTCCTGTGCAAGATTACGAACAACCTTGGGCATGGGAACACAGTCTGTTGGACCGAGGACCGTATTCCTTCCTGTTTATAGCCTTCAAACACCAGGTAATACAGCCGATATCTTGCCGTTTGGATCGGTTTGCCGCTCTCTCGCCTTGGTTTTGCTGATGGGAGACCCTGTATGCACAGAACCTCCTCCTGCAACCTTGACTGCGTTTACCCTGGCGCCGCTAGGCAAATCGAACGGGCTGGCATGGCTGTGTGAGGAGCCGGGGAGAGTAAGCCTTTGTTTGCTGCTTGGAGTGGCCAATGGGTCAGACGACTCCTCGGTGGATAAAGGTATAGTAAGCGGATCGGTGCAAAAGATGGCAAGTAATCTCTCCACGACATCTCGAAGTCGGTCGGGCTGAGTATGGAGAGGTTTCGTTGCTATATGCTTTCTCTGTAGTGGCATTAGGTCCCAGGACTTGTGGCGGATCGCGCCGTTAAAACTTACCAATGCAAGAGCAGCCCCTTTGTACGTCTGGTAGTATATCAACTTATATTCGTCATCCTTCGCCAATTCGTCAGCGGCAGCCTCCTCGCTCAACTGATCGGCCGCGTCTCCACCAGGAGCAACCGAACCCCTCCGAGACTTGTTCTTCTTCCGTTGTTGCAGACCATGCATGCGCATGGCCGCCATGACCACCCTTGATAGTGCTTCTTTGTTCCGCGTCTCGACTGTAGGCTTCTCGGGTTGTAGTGGCACGGTAGCTACTTGGGAAAGAGCCGAACGCTTCGCGTGGCCGTCCACGGTTCCCTTCCTGCTGAGAGGTCGGATATCGGAGGATATACTTGGCGATCTGGATAGCTGCCGGGGGGGTGGCCGTGTAAGTACTCCGTTCGCCGAGTTGGGTCTCGAATCTGGAAATGGGGCGGCCTTTGTGTCGATAGACAAGGACTTCCGATGTGGGAACGGACGCTGACTCTCGTGTGCTTTCGCAGCCGCAGCGGCTACACCTTCCCCGCCCTTCCCTCTCGCCTTCTTCCGCGCCAGTGTAGCTTCATCAAATATATCTCGCTTGCGCTTCGGGGAGGCAGGCCGATGGTCGGTGGTATGCAGCGGCGGGAGGAATTGCGGTTCAACGTCAATGGATGGTTCAGCAGCGCTGAGAGCAGGCGGAAGAGGGGAGATATGCGATAGACTGCTCTTATAGAGGAGATCGAACGAAAGTGGTAGCGCGTGTACCCGAAGCTCAGGAAGGCTTTCTGATCGTACATGTGGCAGGTCGGGCGAGGAAGACGGCGGTGTCGGCAGCCCCGCTTGAGCGGGCACAGCAATCGTCGCGTAGAACAGTATCTCGGTCACCTTGGGTCCATTGGCGTTCGCGTTCTCTTCCTCGACCTTGACGAGTGCGCCAATGGGAGACTGAGCCCGGGCGAAAGCCCACCATTCGCGTGGCGGACCATTCCCAGTCGCGTCCGTCGCAGTTGATCCTTTGCCCAACAATATAGATTGAAACCATGCTTCTGTTGCCTCGCTTGTTGTCCAAACGTCTAAACTCGGGCCGGCAGCAAGGTATAGAGGGATACGGGCGGTATCGACGGTTGCGAGGAAACGCAACGGGACCGCGGGGATGGATGGGTAGGATGCGACGTTTTGCGATGCGAGGCTTACGTCTAGAGGTCGTGAGCAATAATATAGAGAATGCGTGAATCAGCTACCTTTTATGATTGTATCATCAGGAAGCAAGATACCTCCGCTCCAAATATCTGCCATGTCGAATGCGGAGGCTACGCTGGGATGGATCCGAAGTCGAGGATGACGCGAACTGATTTGACACGAGATCTCGGCATTACGCGACGCACGTGACGTAATCTGCATCAGTAACTGCCATCGAATAGCAGAACTTTTACGACGGTTTTTTTTAGATGAATAGCAAGGTAAATATGAGGTACAATTTCTGTGTGCCGCGCCTACTATCACGTGCCGTTACATTCACTCGGTACATGCAGCCCCTCTAGGTTCCCAGCATTACTTTGACGCGATGACCTTGGAAACGCGGCCAAGTCTCTCCCCCACTCATTCTACGCAACACTGCTCAACCCAGAATGCCCATTATAACAAGCCCAAGCATCCCCATCACACTTCCATAACCCCAGTGATTCCACTCTCCCGTCCCCGCCACGCTCTTAACCACATACCCATCAACTGTCGCGCACACACTTCCAGCTGTAAGCATCGCTCTATCACAAATCCCAAATTAGCCAATCTTTCTCTTCCTCATGGCCCATCATGCACCAAACGCGAGCACGAGACTTACCCAGCCAACTTCCTACTTCCCCCCCATGTTGCCATCCAAATCGCAAAGCCCACGAATAGATCTTTCATCCCGAACAGTCGTATCACAGCGTCCATCAACTCGAGATCAGCCGGCGTCTCCGGATACGGGAAGCCGAAGGTTGCGAATGCGGGACGCGGGTAGAACACGTAGGCGACGCCAAAGCCGAAGCAGACTGTGCCAAAGAACGTGGAGACCCAAGGGAGGACTGGATGGCGGGAGAGCGGCATTGCGGATTGTAGGACAGAGTAGCTCGTTAGGCAGGGCTTGAGATGTCGGCTGAGGGTACACGAGATTTCTTAGTTGTGCGTTGTCGGTCGGATCGTCTCTTCTTTCTTGTCAGATGGAAAGGGATGATGACCGGGTGCATCAAGCCTTGGAGGGCCAGCAGCGCCGCTTTTGTATTCACCGCCAAGCCTCATCGCGAAAGCACGGGACCACGCGTCCCGAGAACTCCGGCGCGCCGCCAACTCACGTGCGTCAGCAATATTTCCGAATTCGGCACTCGCGTCCAGCCAACGGATTGGAAGGATTTATGCCTTGATATAAAAAGGGCGGTGGAAAGGGCGGCGACGGCGGTGTTAATACGCAAATGGATGAAAAGGCTAGCAGGAATGACTCTTAGTGCTAAGAAGAGAAGAGCATGCGGAAGTAATAAATATGTCGCTAACTCTGGTCAGAGCACAGTCAGATAACAGATTGTGACGGGGTAAGGCCAGCGTGCTCTCATATGGAAGCCGAAAAGATGAGAGACGCCCGCGCTTGTGAGGCAAGATTTGTTAAAAGCAAATGTGGCTCCTTAGAAGCGAAGAGTAGTAGTAGATGAGAAACGTCATGTTGTGGTTGAGATGGAAGGTGCAAGTGAGTGCACGGACCGCCTTCTAATTTCCCTGTCTCTGATGCCCACGTTACATCATCCATCTCAACAACCTACGAGTACGACTCCATCGATAATACATATCCAAAACATTGCCGTTCTTCAGTCTCCGCTAGGCCCTCCCATCTCTCACAGCCCGAACTTCGGGCTCCTCTTACGCTCGTTCTTCTGGCAGCTGGAATAATAATCGTTCGTGTAAACACACTTCAACCCTGGAGCGCATACTTTTGGCCCAGCCCAAGTCAGCCCGGCACACTGCTCATACAACTGAGCATAGCCCGTGGGCGCCGGGGTAGCCGCTCTGGTAGTCGATCTCGCTGTCGAACTCGGGTACACGATAGGCGTACGCGTGAAGCTCCAGCGGGGAGGTCGACCGGTCCGACCAGGCCCCGACGGTCCACGAGTAGGGCTTGTTGGCGGCTGCGGTGCAGCAGTGCTGTAGGGCCGGCACTGTGACCACCACTCGTCAACGCTGACGCATTGCGAGTTCCTGCACCTGGTCGGGCCCGTGTATCCGCGCCCTATCCGTGTCAGCCACAGAAGCTTCAACTATCGTCCAGCGAGGACTCACCTCCACACTGGTCCCAGGGCTCCGCAATGGTTGGCTGAGCAGATGGGGTTGTCGTTGTTGGCGTAGGGGTGCGAGTGCCTGCCGGATCGGGCAGGCAGTAATACGAGTTCTCATCCACGAACGTGCACACCGTTCCGGGCACGCACACAGTCGGGCCTCTGTACGTCTTGCCCCCACACTGCCCTCCCAGAGCGACAGTTCCAGATGAGATTGGGGCTGACGATGTGGTCGATGGCGTCGGGGTGCTCTTCCCAGGGACAGGATCGTCGTTGCGCCGGCAATTGGAGACATAGGTGAGGGCTTCGGGACATGTCACCTTCTCCCACATCACGCTCGGGTTATCTTTCCAGGTCAGTCCGCCCTTTTGTATTTGGGTATTCGAGACGAACCTGCGTTCCGGAACCAGTCAAATCGCCAGTAGCATCCTCCTTTCAACGGGTCCGGAAGGGCATCGCATTCGTCCCTATGCGACACACCTCCGTATTCCGCTCCCCAAACGTCCTCAGCCCCGAACTGTTTAGTGCATCTGAGATCTGTAAGTACTTGCTCTGAGGAGACAGGGCGGACTCACCCCTGCATGGCTCCTTGTCCACCTCCGGGGACAGCCAAGTCGAACTGGTCGTCGCCCAGATCAGCGCCACTATTGACCACTTGGACGATCATCTGCTTTCCGTTGACCGGCCCAGACGTGAAGGTCAGCCTGCCAACAGAGTCAGCTGGAATCCTCCGTCTTTCTGCTCGATACTCACGAATAGCAAGAGCAGCACCAAGCACTCTCGTTGGTTGCCGCCAAGTTGACACCTGCCCAGCCGTAGGCCAGGTCATTGCTAGCCGCCCATGGACTCAGATCAGAGCAAGCGAACGCTCCGCCTAATTGAGTTTCAGATTAAGCTACAGACTAGCGGGCCGGACATGGTACTCACCTCCACTGTCGCAACCGTCTCTTCTAGCTGGATTATTCAAGAGATTGTCCTGCGCATCACAGCTAAGGACTGGACTGCTGACTGGAGCCTTGTTACTCCACGAACACGAATTCTTGCAGCAAGACCATCCTCTTGTGGTCGTTCCCGTCCCCTTGACTGCGCTATGAGCTGCCCCAACACCTAGGGCGAGGAGAGAGAGAAGGAGTGCTCTCATATTCGTTGGGGCTGTATCAAACGACAAGATCGAATCACAACGAACAAGGAGAGGTACGAAGGCAAAGTTCCCCATAACCCTCGCGACAGCCCCTTCAATTTATACGCAGCTGTCAAGCGGCGCTAGGGGCTCAAGAGTCTCCTCGGAAATCCAACCCTGAGTGACGGGTGAATGCTCAATGCATTCAATTTCATCCAATATCCTTCAGATACCTCTATCGTACCCACGAATAGCCAGAGCACGAGGTATCACCCCCGTGCGCAAGATTCCACGGGAGAAGAATGCCCTTCGTTCCTCGCGTATCCGAACCATAAGCTTGGCACAAGTGCCATTTCGCTTTACTATTCCTTCTCCAGCCAGGTACCGGGTCGGCGGATGGACTCTTTCCGACTTTGCTTATGGCCAGACCTGGTGCTGTCGCTCATCAACCAGATGAATTTATATTCGAAATGGGTCTTTATTCATCTACTTTCGAGAGAGGTTCTCGTATCAGCGACGCGATGTTGTGGATAGTTAGCCGACCCATGCAGCTGCCACTCACATGGCTCCAGCTTTTGGTGTTGACTGGATCTATTTTAGTACCACAGCGTGCGATGATGATCCGCGGATGGGCGCCAAATGAAGAGAACCTGAAAGAAAAAGTCAATTCCCAAGACGAAGTCTGCTAAGAGGCAATTCAGAAGCGCGAAGTTATCGACATCACTCAGTGCAGCCTGTCGTGGAGTCATAGCTCAACAGCCTTCCCTTTTTTTCTATTGGATGTCCTTGTTGATGCTTACAACCCTAAGATCTGGACTCGCTCCTCAAGGGCCTATCTTACACGTTCTGTGGGCAAATGCTTTTCACTATCTCGCGTATCACAACAGAACACGCACATGTCTCATGTCTAGAGACAACTCACCCCATGGGGAGTCCAAAGTCTCGGTCCAGCGACCCGCATTTCAGAATTTCACGAACGCCCGTCAGACGGATCCCCAGCGGCAAGCTCGTGTTCGGCGCACTGGACTATAGCCATCCAGTCTTTGCAAAAGATTCCTTACATCTTCCAGAAGCTAAGGATCCCATGCCGAAGCACCATCCCTGCTCGCTCGCTCGCCTTCCAACAATCAACGCTAACCAACCCTATTGGTCCCAGTCGATCTGAGTTTCGGTACCGACAATTTGGCCTCGCGATCTTGCATCTGTGGCTGAAGTCTATCCCACGCTGGCCCTGGACTGCGTCAGTCGTGGCGCCATTTCCGTCAGACTATATCACGCGTATTATAGGGTACCTTACATTATATTGCGATACGACACGGAGCCTCTGGTTCAAGATTACCAGAACACCAATACAAAGAAAACGATTTCGGTACAGGAAGCGGTACGAGGGGCAGCCGTGGAGGCGACGACTGCTGTGACGGATCTACGTCAAGGTTCCTGGAACTCCCGTGCGGAATGCCACGCAATACCGGCACTTTGGGCTTGCGTCCCACTCACCCTGACCCATTGCCTGGTCTACTCGATGACTTAATATCGCCCTCATTGCGATCAAATTGACATGCGCATTCCTAGACGATTCGCGCATGGAGCCTCCCATGGGATCAGAGCACAGGGAACCAGCATTCCAAATCCGGCTTGAACAAACAAGTAGTACCGACCTTGCATAGAGTTCAGCAACTCGCACGAGCCCACTATTCAGGCTCAGTTCCGGAGAGACGGAGACGTCGCTGCGGATAGCCCGGCTCCCGCAGCTGGTCCAGAGCCATCTCCTACGCCGGCTCTTCTGCTGTGATCCCCGTCGCGATTGGAAACCTGGACCATTGAAGTATCTGGACCATTGGAGTATCTGGACCATTGGAGTATCTGGACCATTGGAGTATCTAAACCAAGGTGTTTGCTGACCACTTAGGTACACAAGGATTTGCTTCTCGGAACCAGCGCGCCCATGAAAACCGCGCAGGGCACCCCAGCTTGCTCCATCTTCATCCAGCTATTCCGGGAACAGAGCACCAGACTTCTGGGGGCGCATCTAATAGTAGCTTCCCATACCAATGCCGGCCTTCTCGTACCCCTTATCGCCTTTAGATTTGCAGTGCTGGAAGCAGAAAACGAAGATGCTCCGTGTCCTCTTCCGGAAAGCCCATCTGATAAAGAACTTGGTGTGTTTACCCTCCCTCCTGCTTGGCTTTTCCTTCCGGCTCTTCACATATTCGACAAAAGAAGAGAAAGAAAAGAGAAAAAAGCAGGTTCGGACGAACCAGAAGGGTCCGCGCAAGCCCGTATCGGCCTTCTACCGCGCCGCATTCTCTTCGCTGCGACCTTATGCCTAGTCTCCTCCTTGATGCTGTTGACCTGCCTAGCCACCTATGTTAGGCGAGTTCGTACTTGAAAACCAGATAGTAGCGTCGCATTCCGCTGGCTGGCAACTAGGGAAGCCTTCGACCTGCGAGGAAAACGTGCGCCTCGCAGAGAGCGAACCATCAAACTTGGAGCCTTTGCTCGACCGTCGATGCCCAATAATGGCAGGATGGTAGTGGCTGTGTGAAAGCCCTCGGTTTGCGTGCGCTCGATGCAATCTGCACGCCTACTTCCGTAGATCAAGAACAAGTCCCATTGCGCTATTCACACTATTCCTCTTTTCCCACCCGGCATCTTTCATATCTTACACACCCCAACTCCCCTTACCTCCTTCTCTCCTGGTCGACCCTCAAACGAAAAAAAGACACTTGAAAGTCCCACTGCATACCCATCCCCTCTCATAGCTCATCCCTCACCCGCCCGCCCTCCAAATCCGGCATACTCATAATCTTCACCACCAGGCTCGTCCACCCGGTGAAATGCTGCGTGCGCTGTCCCTTGCCCGTCTCAGGGTTATACTGCTCCCACGCGAAGCCCGTTTCCTTCCAGGATTCGTACACGGTGTGGACGAGGTTCTTGCGCAGGTCTGAGTAGAGCGTTTTGGCGCGGGCCTGGTGCGGGCCCTTTCCCTGCGCGACTTTCTGTGCGGGGGGGCTGTGTCAGCACTGTAGGTGTAGGAAGGGGGAGTTAGGAAAAGAAGAGGGATGGGAACTTACGAGGAGTTGTTCGACGGCGAGATAGTTCATGTTGATCCAGATAGGTCCGCGCCAGTAGTCCTCATCCGTGTGGTAGAATTCGTCGCTCTTGCTGAGGCTCCTGAGGCCGTGGTCGCTCCACAGCTCTTCCGCATCGCCGATCAGATCCAGAATAGCGCCGAGCTTCGGGCTGTCTTTGGCGACCAGACCGGTCAAGAACGGGAACAGCGAGATATAGCCCTTGTGGCAGACGAGCTTGTTCTCTTCGTAGTCGTCAATCGTGGCATCGCAGTAGAGCTTCTCCTTCTCGGACCAGTGGAGGTCGTCGAGGTTGCGGGTGATGGCTTCTTCGTGCTTCGCGAACTCAGCCGCGTCGTCTTGTTCGTCGAGGTAGACGGCGATGCGCTTGATAGACTTGGTCATCATGCCGATCCAGCTAATCAGGTCCAGGTGTAGCTCTCCCGGATGCGGTGGCTGCGCGCGGGGATAGTCGTCCAGGCCGGATGTGAGAATGTGCTGCGGTGTGCGGCCTCGCCAACGGTATCCTTCCTTAGTAGAGAAAGCTTCGCGGTCATAGCTCTTGATGTCGCCTGCCTGCGTCTTACGGAACCAGAAGTAGTGCCGCTTCAGGAGAGGATACAACGTGCGGAGGTACTGGAGCGCTGCTTCGCGGTTGACGAGCTGCATGTAGTACGACTTCTCGGCGAGGACCTTTTGGTTACTGGTATCTGACTTGACCGCATCAAGCTTGTCAAGGAAAGATGTGAGTACCATGAAGAGCGTGGGTGGATTGGCATAGTGTGGGTATTGGACCTGGAACTCCGGTGGCACCTTGCTGCGAGCTTCAGCGCCGAGGATTTGCTCGCGTGCAATCCAACCATCTTCATCCATCAGGTTGAACCAGCTCTTGATAATGTCAAGAGTGAGGTCAACATCCCAGTCGATGACAGGCAAAAGATGGAAGCCCTCGTCCCACAGGAAGCCGCGCGGGAAGAAAGGTCGAGATGGAATGCTGGTGAACAACTCAGACGGACCCTCAAATTGCGCAGCGTTCCGGCCTCGCGCCTCAGCTGCGTCCTCCCAGAAACCCTCGTTATCCTCTTCGTAGGCGGGGTCGTAGGAGCGATCCACGCGGGAATCGCCATAGAAGTAGCCAACACCGCCGATGAGATTGGAGAACAACGACTTCGAGAACTCTTCGTATCGCTCTTTGAGGAAAGGAGGCTGCGGCTTGAAGATCTCCGTGAATCGGGTAGCGATGCCTGACGTAACAGACTTAATCTGCGTCGTAAGGTCCTCCGATTTAATGGGCTTAGGGGCAGAAGCAGAGGAGAAGAGAACGTCGAACTCGAACGGTCCCTCAAACACCTTTTGCACCATGTGCAGGTTCCCCCGTCCTGGCTTATGTAGGATGGTGTATAGCTGTGCGGGCGGCGGCGGATTCTCCTCGCCATATTTCGGAAGCAATTGGTCGATCTCGCTCTTCAGCTGCGCAAAAAGCACTGCCTTCGTCTGCCACAGGGCCTCGTTCGGCACCTGCACGCTGTGCACCAGCGTCCGGTCCAGCGGCTTCTCTTGGTAGCTCGGATGGCCCGTCTGCGGATGCTCGCCCTTGCCCTCCGTGACCTTGACCTCAAAGTCGCCCAGCTCCAGCGTCTGCCCCTTAAGCACTATGTCACCCTCAGCGCCCGTCTCTTCGTCGTCTCCCTCAGCCTCCAGACTGCCCAGCCCTTCTAGCGTGTTGTACCAAACGACCGTCGTCTTCAAATCGGCCGACGCATCCTCCCGTGGCGTGCCCTTTATCCTGACTCCCCAGCTTCCTCCATGCTGTCCGCCCGGGAATTTTATAAACTCGGTCGTGATATCGATCCGGTTCGCAGGGTCATGGATAGTCTGTCGGCCGCCGGTTCGCACATCGTATTCATCCCACCCGTAGCCATCGAGCTCATGTTGTTCGCAGGTGTGCCTGAAGTCTTCGTCGGTCAGCGATTGGGGTGTATAATAGCCCGGAAATGACGTGGATGCATTCCAATCCCTTGCGCCAAACGCGAGGCGATAGCCAGAAGAAAGCAAGCACTTACTATGCTGCACGCCGTTGTAATCCTCGACCCTAGCCCACAGTAGACCTCCCATCAAGCTCTTGGGTATCCTTGGCCGGACGCCAAAGTACAGGTTCGGCCTGTAGGGGCCCCAAAGCAAGCTGTCATTGCTTGCTTTCTCAATTTCGGCGACCTGCGCGCTTACGAGGGACAATTGAACAAACAAAAGGTATAGGAGGCCTTGTCTTAGGCTCCTACATCGTGAGTCGCGCGCCATGGTGGAAGGTTGCGACGCGTACAACGTGGAGCTGTGAGAGCTAGAGGTGGGTTATGGACACATTTCGGCAGCCACGACGGAGGTGCCACATTTTGTGGCGGTGCAACCACATGCAGGCATCACGTTTTCGAACAGCAAAAGGAAACCCAAGGTTGCAAGCGCGACGGGTATGGCGAGCAATTCTATAGTAGGATACACTGGGCTCTATTGAGCGTTTTTATGAAGAACACAAGCAGGTAGTCCTCCCACGAGCCCCGGCCCAACGCCATGCAGTGCTCATGAATGATGCCCCAGCTCTCTGAAATTCCCGTTAATACTCTGACATCTCGATTGATAATGAGGGAAAAGGGAGTCCTACCATGGCCGGACATTCTGATCATAAACGTACCCTTGGGCTGGTAGCGCAAGAATAGCCCAAGAGCAGAGTTGAAGCTGCTCCTCCAACGACTGAATGAAGGATGCTCGGACCCGAATCTGAAGCCTTAAGCCCTCGTCGCTCATCCCCTCGAGGGCGAAAGCGGCCTGTTGAATCCTCCCTGGCGGTTCATGTACTGCCTGGCGACCATCTGCTTGTCCTTCCTGACCCCGTAGTTCTTGTCGTTCCCCGGGACCTTAGTATTCTTCGTCGACCTGAACCGCGCAAAGCCCATAGTCTGCATCACCTCCCACGTCTCATCGTCCATGCCCTCTGGCCTTTCCCTGCGCGGCTCCTCCTCCATCTTGATGTCCTCGCCCTCATCCTGCCTCACTTCTGCTCGAAGCGCGGAAGGAGGCTTCACAGGACCCCCGGCCTTGTAGTCGCCCCTGCGAGGGGCAGGCGCACCGCGAGGTCCCTTTGGCGGCTCACGATCTGAGTGGCGGTCGCCCCGTCCACGGCCGCGATCGTTGCGGTCATGGCGCCTATCGCTGCGGTAGCCATCGACATCTCTATCTCTGTCCAGTCGGGCTTTGCCTCGTTCCTCCCGCCGAATAGGTGAGCGTGAGCGATAGCGGTCGCGCCGGCCTCCGCGCTCTCGTCGTGGGCTTCGAGAGCGATTGCGGCGGTCGTCTGGTGTGTTTCCTCGATCGCGGCCTGAATCTCGTCCGTCGCGCTGACTGTCCCGGTCGCGATGGCGCTCGCGCGGTCGCTCGCTGGCGTCCCGTCTATCGTTCGCCATGCTGTGTTGCTGTTGGATTCGGGAGTGTGGGTTTGGATCCTCAACGCGAAGTGGCAGCCACCGCGGTAAGGAAAGGTGATAGCCGATATATTCTCTCTCTGTCTTTAAGATCAATTGTCAATGAAATGCGCGTGGTGTTGGGGCTTGTTGGTTGCGTCGGCGTAGTTTGCGGAAGCTGAGGGCATTTGCGCGGTTGGCGAAGTCCAAATTGCCAAGCCGTAGTCACGTGAAAAGCGCTCTCCCCGAGGTCACGTCTACGGGTGGTTGCCTAAATGGTCTGGTGCATCACCCAGACCGTTGGGTTGCCTGATGTATAAGACATTTCACGCTTATTAGGAGATTCAGCCGCATTTTCAAATGTTTATTCTATGCACTACAGCTACGTATCTACGATATAGTCTCTGAGTGACTGCTCTAAAAAAAAGCATGAAGAAATCAAAGTGACCGCCGCAACGCCATAGTGAGCGCCGACCTTCATGTAATGACCTTCGGTTCACACCTGACCATGAAACTCCGTCTGATGCAAGGGTATACCCAAGAGTGATCCGAGTGACCCAGTATCTTTCAACGCCGTATCATGCTCAGCTCAAACGCTGTCGTCCTGTTGTCATATCTCTCTTGAACAGCGACGTCACGTTGTGAGCCGCATTCAAATCTCATCCTCCTCTTCATCGAAGTCATCCTCAGCACCCATATCATAGAGGATCCGACCACCCTCACCACCCTCAGCCTTCTGTGCATCGAAGTAGGGAAGAATGACGCCCTCGCGGGCTGCCTTCTGCTTGTCGGTGAGTCCAAGGTTGAAGGTCGACTCAATCTCCTCGCCAGCCGCATTAATCAGACCAGTAATTTCCTTGTTGGCATAGGCGGGAACTTGCTCGAGCAGAACGACGAACTCCTGCCTCAGGGTGCCGTAGGGCATGCCGGGGATTGGGGGGTTATAGTCAGATGGGTACGAGGTGGGAAGGAAGTAGGTTTCGGACTCTGGACGGCCAGACTTGCGGCGAAACTCGGCTTCGAGGACGATGCCCTCCCGGTGGTTGGCCGCGAGGCACTGGACGATGCCTTCAGCACCTTGGAGAAGGCCATGGGTCGGCTCAGGCAGGCAGCGGTCTTTGGCGGCCTTGGCGGCGAGAGCATGAGTGAACGACTTGCAGGTGATGACGCTCGTAGCCATGAACTTCAACACGTCGAGTGACTGAGGGACATAGGCGTTCTCTAGGTTCGGCTCGTCGAGCATATCTTGGTGGTAGATTCCGACAAGGGTGGAGGCGAACTTCATGACGACGAGGTTGAAGAGCGCGCCCATGTCAACATTCTTAACGTTGAGGAGATCGTGAAGGGAGTCAATGATGACGATGCTCTCCTTGAAGTCGTTCATAGCCTTCTCAATCTCGGCGAGGATCTCAGCACCGGTGTGGTCACCATAGGCAGGGATGTTACGAATGGCTGGGTGAAAGCGCGTGGCTTCGAACGAGACGACCACGACGTTGACGTTGCGGGACAGACCGCGGCGGGTGAGCTCTCCAATGAGCGGCATAGCGCGCTGGTTCAAGTCGTCCAGGACGAGGGTGAAGGGCGATGCATTGGTGCGGATGTTGAGGACCCTTGACATCAGGTGGACGTAATGGCGCCGGTATTGCACCAGAGTGAGAGGTCGCGCCATTCCTACGCCCGGGCGGGCTTGACGACGCCTCTTGCGAATACCGTCAGAGGAGCGGTTGTTCTTCTTGATCCAGCTGTTGCAGTCGACAGCGCGAATGCGAACAGGCGCAGGCAGGCGCGGGGCGACAGATGGCTGCTGCTTGCGAGCGATCAGAGCCAGTTTCTGCAAGGGCACGG
The DNA here is from genome assembly GCF_010094035.1 of Trematosphaeria pertusa. Taxonomy (NCBI): domain Eukaryota; kingdom Fungi; phylum Ascomycota; class Dothideomycetes; order Pleosporales; family Trematosphaeriaceae; genus Trematosphaeria; species Trematosphaeria pertusa. The sequence continues at coordinate 556,961 of NW_022987216.1, read as the reverse complement.
TTAGCGCGATCCGTTCGATGTCCTCTGCAAGGGCTTTACGTACATGGCTGCGCAAGGCAATTGCCCAGGCCGGAGCGTCCTCGATCTTAGGAATCTTCTTGAGGCTGTCGAAGAACTCGGGAGCAGCGAGAGCTACGTCCAAGTCGATGTTAGCGAGGTCGAGCTCGGAGGCATTCATCATGATGGCTGGCTGAACGGCGACTTGAATATATAGAGGAGACTGAAGTGCTGCTCAGGATAGGTGGAAGCTCTGCTCGAAAGAAGTGCAGTGGAATGAGGATGGAGAGGAAAAGAGAAAGGCCGAGGGGCAGCGGGTTTTGAGGACGCCGAAAACGGAGGGGCTGGGAGACAAAATCATGGTGGCTGGGGTGGCGGGGAGGCAGGTGAGAAGGCAGCGAAGTTTTAGGCATACCTCCGGTGCGTCGCAGTGAAAGAGAGTATTTGCGAAGTGAAGCTTGGCGGAGCCAGTATCTCGCCCAGGAAAGTGGAGAGTCAACCCTCTGCTGATACAGCACCAAATTCAATGAGCCGGCAGCTCTCAGAGTGGTCCTTGCAGGCTTCGAAGAGGAGTTTGGTCTTGTTTGCAGGAGGGGTCTTAGACAAACTAAGAACAGCCATAGGGTGAGAAATCTGATACAAGTCGGGTATGGCCTCCACGGTAATCATCCATTTCTAGCTCTTTTCTCAAGATTCCGCGTGCTTTTCCCCGTTCCGTGAAGATATCGTCGTCCTTGGCGGTACGTCGTGGTGGTGAAAAGTCCGCAGTGAATTTGTGCGCCCAGTTCGGAGCGCGCTAGTGCAAATCTAGGCTAGCGCGTCGGCGTTAGGCAGTTGCACGCCGTTCCCCGCAATGATCTCTCGCGCAGTCATCGCAGTCGTGTGAAGTGCTTCAGGAGTCACTCCCTTTACTCGGCGCAATGCGTTCGCCTGCTGTCGGGTCGCTGTCATGACGGAGCAAAAGGGCGGGCAATCTTCATCGAGGCCTCCGCGCCCGCGATCGCCTCATTTTCCACCTCATAACGCGCCTCGCGTCTGGTTCATCACGACCGGAACATCACCCATTGCCATTGCGCTGGCGAAACAAGTGCTCGACCATGGTGATTATGTCGTAGCGGGCGTATTGCCGCTTGAATTCGAGAAAAGAGAAGGCCAGACTGAGGATTTCCGGACCTTCCTCGAAGACGTCAAGAAAACCGAACGGTGGAGAGAGCGGTTGAGAGTGGTAGGGTTGGACGGGAGGTAAGAAGAGTGCGCAACCAGTCCTTAACCGTAGCTTCTCCTTTTCTCGTGAGCTTTACGCTAAAGTGACTGGCATAGAGTTGTCGGTCAGTGTCAAGCCGCTATCGCAGAAGCGGTTGAGGCTTTCGGTCGAGTCGATGTTCTACTCGGGAGTACTAGCGAAGGTAATAGACGTCTGCGCGATATTCCACATATGCATGCTAACTTGCGTAGCCGTCATCGGTGCTGTTGAGGAGTTAGCTCAAAGTACACGAACGATCACGCTGGTCGAAGACACCTTCGAAACGAACTTCTTCGCGAACGTCAATATCATCAAAGCCGTTCTCCCGATTATGCGGGAACGGAAGAATGGCCATATAATTATGTTGACCGGAATCAGTAAGCTTTACTCATCAAGTTAATTTGTACTATGGGCGCACTAACGATCTCCAGCGGGCCACTTGGGAACACCAGGGCTAGGCATGTACTGCTCGTCGCAGTGGGCCATCGAAGGATATTGCGATGTGAGCCCTTTTCTTAGTCGCCTGTGTAGGATACTAACGCGCCTCTAGAGCTTGGCGTACGAAATCGCCCCGTTCAACGTCAAGATGTCCATCGTCCAAGCAAACATGGAGGTCAACGTCCTCACCAACAAGATGACCTCAGTCCCACCAATGGACGAGTACCTTCAAGCCGAGAATCCCGCGCCTCTAGCTCGTGAGATCTTCTCCGGTCTCCTGGATAAACTCGACCGCGTTAATAATCCCTTTGCTTTTGGCGAGGATAAGTCGCCTGCTGACAGCACTTCAACCACGAGCCCGGACGCGACCATGCATGAACCTTCCATGGGTGATCTGCTCAGCGCGGATACGGTGACATCTCTCTATGCACCGCTGCCATCAATAGTCAAAGGCTCCCTAATCGCTGAAACTGTTCACGCGCTTACGGCAATTGGAGGCCATGATAATCCGCCAGCGCGGCACATTGTTGGATTCGAGGGCGTAACGGCTGTGAAAGAGAAGCTGAAGACGACGAGCGAAGAGCTGGAAGACTTTATTGAAGTCAGTAATGCGGTGGATATTGCGCGCGATCATGATCCCGCAACCAGCGTCGTAGCAGATTCGAGTGCATAACGAGTGGCGAAGAGTCGGATAGGTATAGCTAACCTAACCGTACAGGGATGATGGAAAACTGCTGGTGCATTTCTTGTCTTGTAAACACACCAACCAATCGTATGCCATCTTCTCATCTCATTCCTGTAGCTCGAAGAGCTGGACTATTGAGGGTAGGGCAGTGTGCAATGCTTTCAAGCGCTGGAAAAAATTTACCGAGGTAGGAGCTCGCGGGGATAGCCGCTGGGGGGAACCCCACAATTCTTTCAAGATACGCAAGAGCGAAAGCAGATATGAGGAGAGATTGGAGGGCAGCAGACGTAGGAACTTGCCGGCCTCTTGGTGGCTACAGGTGCAGAGGCGTAAAGGGTGTTCAAAGACCTCAGGAAAGCAAGAGTGATCTTTTTCCCGTCTTGTCTGGTGAGGCGGAATTTGTGGTCGGTTGCTACTAATTCGACGTACTCGATTAGGAGCATCTTCCCCATATACCTCTCAAAGAAGTCGGTGACGAAATAGCAGTCGCGGATTGCTAATCCCTTGACGACCTTGAAGGAGAGGTACTTGTTGATTTGACTGAGACTTACTCGGATAGCAGTGACATCCTCTATCTGGGAACAATCTGACTGCACTTTTTATTCCATCATGGACACCTCAAACTCGCGCCCTGCACACCAGCTTGTTGCACCGCCAAAGCTCTTACTTCGTACCACCTACACAATCTTAACCACAGCATCTTTTAAGACAAGCTCAGGTTTGAACCAACTCTCCACCGGCCACCTCTCATCCGCACCCCACCTATATCTTAATAGCCCAACTCGCTCATACACCGGCTGTCCATCCGGCTCCACCCCTACTTGCCTTAGGACCAAACACCACAAGCATTCACGAAGCGGCTTATCCAAGGGGGACCTCAAAGAAACAAGCATCAAACACCACAAAGTCGAGCCCTGAGCAATGTGTCCCGGTCCCTCCTCAGCAAAGTCATAATCCCGACCGAATTCCGACAAAGACCCGTACTTCTTCGCTGGAACATCCAGATCATTCCCATCGAGCTTAGCCTGTAACAACGGTCCAGTCAAAACGACATGTGCCGAGAGAATCGGTCCCATCTCATCCGGCCCTTCCAGCTCGCAATGCAAGCTCTCCAGCCGAGCATGTAGTGTCAACGCTTTGTCATCAAGCCATTCCTCACCCTCCCGCTGCGCCATGGCTAAATGGTACGCACCCTTATACGTCACGCTCGTAGTCCCATTCCGCAGCACCGACGCCCAGGACCACGTTGGCGCGCGCCAAACAGCCGGCCTCACGCCCCCCCTCTCACCGAGTATAGCAACGTCCCACAAGCAGTCCTCGATAAACCAGCACTCCCACATCCCAGCCACATATCTCGTCTGCATGCCTTTGCTTTCCAGGCTGCGCTTGACGATCTTCGCGGCTCCGGATAAGGCGGGGAAGGCATCGCGCTCGAAGGTCAGCGCCAGCGCGCAGAAATCTTCGACCACTTTTCTCCAGGCGTTCGCTGTGTGGAGGAACGGCAGGCTGGAGAGTACGCCGGGATGGAAGTTGGGTTTCTCGGAGAGCCATTGAACCTTCGGCATATGTCCGCATTCGCAGTCCTTCCCCTGCATGCATTCCCAGATGAGCTCGTACGTGCCGAAGTGCAGCACTCGAGGTGAGAGGAGGCGCTCTTGGAGCACCCAGCCGCGATCAAGGAGCGGGTGGTCCTTACGGTAGTGATCGATAGGGCGCCGGGTGAAGAACCTCGGACTGTGGTCGTCGCTTTTGAGGAGAGGGTGGACCAGTTCGCGCCCTCGATGCTCTGGCTGTGTCTCTCTGAAGAGGCCATCGGAGGGTCCTTTTGATGCGGCAGCCGATAAGGTAATTACGGCGTTCCGATATATATCTGCCATGAGCGCTGATTCGATCAGCCAGTCATTCTCGTCGTCCTGAATGATACAGAGAGAATCAATCCATATATACTGCAGGTTCAAGCGCCGTGTAGTGATGACAGCGTCCTGGAAAGTCTTCGGTATGCTCTCCCAGGGTATGTTTCTCTTATGCTCTTCCAGTGTCTCGTTTGTTGTCTTCAGGGGCTGGAAGCCGCCCCAGGTGTGGCTCAGGCACGCGTATGCTGCTGGCTCTCCTTTCGTCTCTCTCAACCAGATCTTATCCCCTGCAGCGGAACCAATTTCCAACACTCGGTGTGGCAGCGTATGGACATCAGACATGGAGTTGCAGAGGATGCGATGCGTGTCCAAGCAAGTGCGGCACCATTCGATGATTCGACGAAACGCAGCTTCGGAGGACGTAGAATCGCACACTACTCTCGCTTTTCGTATCGGGATGCAGCCAGTATCTGCTCGCGGTCTATCAGCCGTGGAACTAGGTGCGGTTTTCCAAAGAAAGAGAGAAAGGATTACCTTCTGCAGTAAAGACTTCTATCGGCCCGGTTAGTTCCTTGTCACCTCCCTCCCACCTGATTGTCAAATCCGGCCTGAACAACATTGACAACCTAACTATCGTGCCTGCGTCATAGTTCCCCTGGACATACGGCTCCACAGCAGCTAATAGGACGGAACATAGTCGACAACCCCTCCTAGCAGCGCGTTCAAGCTCCTGTGCAGATACCTCTGCCTCATGGGGTACATTCTTCTTTAGCTCCGCGATATCTTCGCATCGATAAGGACTCCGGTCTTCCATAGTCAAATAAAAACATCAAGCGTGAGCAAGACTACGCCAAAGATCAGAATAACGAGCGACTAGCTTACGCCATCTGATGGCGTGTCGAGAGGGAAAGTAGGTAGGCATCCCAAGCGCACTACCTCGCCGCAGTTTCATATTACGTTGCGCGTAAGTTGGTCGTGCAGCCTGGTGCTCACCCAGATTCAATTGGCTCTTACACGAGTTTTAAGCGCCCGGAGCTGCAGGCACAGCATGCATGATCCCGCAGTGTGCATGTTACTTCGCCCGCCATTGGTCTCATACGCGAGAGAGAATCTCTTATATCTATCGACGTGTTCAGGACGTATCATCCCCCAACCCGAAGTACATCGACGCTCAAAATAATCTCCGCACTATCCACATTCAATTGTTGCCTCCCTCCAAAACCTCCGCATTACAGGCTATCCTCCACTAGAGTACAACGGCATATACAAAGCCTCTCTCTCGCAATAAGACACATCAACAAATCTCCAATCCACCTCCACACTTTTCCTTGACTAATCGCCAACCCGCCAACATGAGGGCAGCATCCGCTAGTAGATTACCCAGTACCGAATTCCAGGCCACACCCCGCTGGGTCTCAGGCAGCATTTTCTTTATCTGCGTCCTTGCTGTTGTCATCGACAATGATGGTGGTCGCCGATGCCGCCGATTTGGCGCGGGCCGGCTCTTCATCGTCGTCATCCTTGGTAAGGTCGATGACGTTGCTGGACGAGCGAGCGAGGTCGGCTCGCAACTTGGCGTTGGTTTCTCCCAGTCGAGCGAGAAGATCTTCAGAGCTCGGTATGTTGCCAAGATGAGTTGCCGTCAAAGGGGCTCGGAATTGCATAGCGGGCATGCGTCGGAGCACTCCAAACTGGCCCGGATCCGGCCGAGGCTGGACCGGCGCGACAGCAGCCTTTCCGTTTCTGTGCTTCGGAGCGTATGCCTTGGCGTTCAGAACGGCAGCGCTCCTCGGGGCGTTCTCCGCTTTCCTCCAGAACTGGTCGAGATACTCTTGCTCCTGTACAGGGTCGATTGTACCGCCTGCGCGTAGGGTTATTTCCTGTTGCGCGTAACGAGTGCTCTCCTCATCTTTGAGGGCCACGAAGGGTGCCTTCTCGGCCTCGGTCATCGCTTTCCAGATTGTGGAGAGCTGCTTGCTCCGATCTATGGCTATAAGACAGTTAGCAAAGTTCACTGTAAGGCCTTAAAGAGATATAGTAGATGAGAGGGAGCAGCTGCACGCAGGACTGTGAGTGATTGCCGAGCCAAGAATTCTTCGCGATGCGATGGGCCGTTGTGCCTGACCTGTCTGTCCAGTTAGTCAAAACACGGAGTGGTAAGCGACTTACTATCGTGAATCGGATCCTCAACCCCTAGTCGGGTGCGTTCAACGCTAGCCCAGATCATGTACTCATTCAATGACATTTTCGGTCTCAGCGGACGTAAAGCGGGACCGACTTCAGTGCCTTTCGCTTTCTTCTTGACCGGGCTCTGTCCTGGGGATCGGAGGAGAGTGTGCTTTGGCGCTGTCTGCAAGTTGGTCGTCTCGCACAATGGGAGGTTTGCTTGGGATGAGGGTATGGCCGGGAATACCGGCTGAGCGACGTGCCCATTGATCATGATATATGGCTGCTAATAATTCAGTCAGAAGTGCTTCGAGTAGCAGACGGAATGGACACTGGAGCCCTCCTTCTAGGAAAACTTGGGCGTCGAGACTTACCTTCGGTGCTGACGGAGGCGGTATGGCCGCGCCAGGCTGCATCCCCAATCGTCCTGATCCAATCCCATTCTTGCGCGTAACCACCTTCTGGACCTGCTGTGAGGCCTTGGCAGCGTTGCTGACATTAACAGTGTCCTGATACCATTCCTCAAGCTGGTACTGGCGCCTCGCATGGGCCGGCAATTTGTTGACCAACGTCGTGTACACATTCGTCGCCTTGGTGTCTAGCAGGGCAGCTCCAGCGACCAGGCACTGCAAATCCTTGAGTGAAATCATGACCGTATCTCCGTTGTACGCCACGCGGTTGTTGAGGACAATGGCATTGGCATGGTGCAGCATGCGGGCGTGAGCAGGAATCGAGTGGGGCCACTCGATCGCGCCGAGGTGGCTTACGGGAAGGGCTGTAAATGTGGTAATAGAGATTAGCAAGTGCTTAATACACGGGAGAGGGGCGGTTCAAGACATGCGCAGTCCGTTAGATTTGATGAATGCCTCCAATGCCAAGGCTGAAACATGCCAACATGCGTACCGCGGGTACGTACCTGGTCCGAGAATCGCCTGGAGTTTTGGAGGGTGTGAAGCAACGCCGTTCGAAGTAGAGGAATCATCACTGGCTTGCAGTTTACGCGCGTGGTCGAGGATACCGGCAAGAACGCGGCGGATAGCGTCACTTGTCGTGTTCTTGTCGTCAGCCAGTTTCTGGATATCCATATCCTGCACCCCTGCTTCAATCAGCCGTAGAAGTTCCTTGACTTGACCGTTCTTGTCGAATTCCTTAAGAGCAGGAGCAGGATCCGTTCCGCAACGCCGAACCGAATGCTGTACGAGGGCCTCAAGAACACCCCGGACAACAGCATTGCCACTGTGAACCTGGATGGCGATGCGCTCGGGCTGTAGTTGCCCAAAGAGCTCGACGATGCCAACTTCCGAGGGTGAAGTGGACATTCTGAGGTGTTTTTGGGTAATATTGGGGTTTGTGTCTGTCGTTTCGATGTTGTGTTTGTGTGCTGGAGCGACCGCGCGTTATATACGCGTTGTGTTTTCGTCGCTAGAGTGAAGTGATTTCAAATTTGCACTAGAGCATGACGTGTCCATGAAAGCTTTCACTCAGCAGGACGTCTCGCCGGCTCACCGCCCGATGAGTTTTTTTATAAAATTTTCTTCTTGTGTTTTTGAGCCTGCTAGGTTGATGGATGGAGTCCTTCCGGCAGAAGCTATGTGATAGCTGTGGTCATCCTTAGGCCTGCCCGTTGTCTTCGCGCTGAGGCCTACCCTCGGCCTTCTCTGGTAGAATCCTCAAAAGGAAGATGAGACCGAAGGCTACCAGGATTAGAAGTATCCAGAATAGCTGGCCGCCGGCAATATGGTATCGGACACCCGTGGCATAAATGCTTGTCGAGACAGCAGGAACAATTGCTCGAAGTCCGCTTTGAAGTGCCAATACGATAGCATTCAGAGTCCCAAAAGTCTCGTGCGAGGGTGCCATATCATTGATCGTGAGCTGTACCGCCGCTAGTCCTATGTTAGCAGGCTGAAAAATGTGTGATTCGACCGGTATAAACATACTGAAAGCCATGGCCACTCCGCTACCAAGCACCATGCCGGTGGGGAATAAAATCCAGAAGGAGATCTTCAGATTGTAGCGTAGAAATACGTTGCAAATGGGATCCACCATGAACATGAGTGGCCAGACCCAAGAGCATAGCCGAAGAATGCCTCCGGTGCCGATCCGACTATGTAGGGGTGGAAAAGCTAAGAGAAGCCAGAGAGCTTGAGAGGCTCCTCCGAGGCCCATGAAGGCGGCGATCAATTCAGGGGGGAATCCAATGCCGCCTAGATAGACAGGCGTGTACATAAATACCGGATACACAGCTGTAAATGCGAACGCTAATAGCATGGCATAGTTGTATATTGCGATGACTTGGGGAATGCCAGGGTGTTTGATCAGTTCCCATGTGGACATGGGAGGCTCATCAGATTTCTTGTCGCGATGAATATGCAGTGTCTACGCGGTTACGATCAGCAATGATGCTATACGCGCCAGCTGGGGTATGCAGACCTCTTTCACGAAAAGTGTCGTAAGGACCGCTGCAGAGAGGCCAATCAAAGCGCAAGTGAACCCGGGTAATGCATATGGATAGTCTCGGAAGAATCGAACACGACCGAAAATGGACTTGAACTTCTCTGCTGGTCTTTCTAGGGCGCCGCCTGAAAAACGAAGTTAGCTGTTTCGTGAAGAGACCGCAAATGCGCCTCACCGATCAATGGTCCGGTAAAGATGCCCAGATTTCCCGCAAATGCGAAGTAGCTGAATGCTCGAGCTTGGGTCTTCTTCGTACTGTTTTCCGTAATCATAGTGCGTACCGTCCTGGTTGCGTCAGCACCTAGAACGGAATCGATCGATTCCTAACCGCATACACTATTGTGCCAGCGAAGACCCCTGCGAGACAGCGGAAGAGGATCATCTGCCAAATCGACTGGCTTAGTCCGAATAATGCAGTAGCAAAAGTGACTCCAAAGAGCGAGAGAGAAAGAACTGGTTTCCTCCCGAAGCGATCGGAAGCCTAGTGTGGTCAGATCTTACATCTACATAGTCAGGAGATATCATCTTACCTTGCCCCAAAATATCATCACACACATTTGAGTAGCCGAAAACAAGCTTTCAATCAGTCCGGAATAGAAGCCAACATCCTCTTTATCGACGCCTCCGACTTTCTCAATCATCGAATTGATATATGGGAAAATGGCGAAAAAAGCAATAGGCTCCACGACCCTCGTATAACAGAGCAGAAATATTTGAGCGCGCGGAAGCGGTGCGTCCTCGTCTGCCTGGGTGACCTGGTGATCTTCTTGCGCGGACGCATCCACAGCCTCGGCGATTGGAGTGGATTCCACTGCAGCAAGCAGTGGCGTTCTTTCGTCGCTAGCTTTGAGCGTGGACGTATCGTCGCTGAACGCTGAGCTTGACGACGTGGAAGACATTTCTGATTCGGCTTGATAAATGATGGAGCGGGACGGAACAGAGACGAATAGTGGCAAGGCTAATTCCGACTGACGGTCGAGGACGAGACGAAGAATGAGTTGAAACCAACGGAACAGACCTCATGTGCTGTAAAACTCGATCCCAGCACTATCAGAGAAGAAGATGGTGGACGTGGTCAAGCTTTGTCGAAGGTTGACCGGATGTCTGAGGCTTTATTTCCGCGCTAGCAACTCTCCCGCTAGCTTGATCGGGAAGGAACCTTGACCGTAAAATCCTTCTATTGTCAGCATCAGCGGTCTTTTTGACACTCGCTGTACTGAAATTTTGTGGTATGGAGTACAAAGTCACCAGAACATGGTATCGTGAAATCTACACAGTATGACCCAACGCTTGCCGTGAACGCCGATAATGCTCGAACTCAGAGTTCGCAACCATATCACTGGGTTAGGCCTGCATCTGCCCTCAACCGGTCCATCAAGCTGTCTACCGAGACCATGTCTCCGGCATCCAGCGTCGTGTCCGGTTTGAAGTGTCGCGGTACGTGGTCGACGACGGCATCGAGCGCAGGCTGGAAGTTTCGGGAGACGGAAGAAAGAGCGCGGATGGCCTTCTTGCGCACCTCCATGTTTTCGTCTTCGGTAGCGAGCTTCACGAGAGTAGGTATGGCTCCGTGGACGAACAACTGTATTTTGTCAGATGTCGCACGCAACTATAGTGGCAGGCCTACAACTTGCCCTTTCCTGTCCTCGCGCATTGTTCTCGACCGCACTGGCCGTACACGATGCTGCATGCCCCCTGAGCTCGGCGACTTCGTGCTCAAGCTGTTTGAGCAGATTGCCCCACAGCTGCAGATCCATGTTGTTGGCGTTGTCGATGTCCACAATCAGCCCCTCGAAGACTTCGAAGGCATTGACTTTTTCCTCAAGGGTGGATTGCGGCTTCATTATGATTTCCATACTGTTTTTCATCATCTTAGCATCCGAAGGTCCAGCAAAGCCGCTGAGCATTCCCCCGAACGGCCGAGGGTCGAATTTCGTGTCCGTCTTCGGCGCATTGGGGTCGTTTCGCGACGCTTCAGAGTTCTCGATACTCCATTTCAGGAGGTTGGTCATTCGTGGATCGTTCATCTTGCCGTGTCGGTGGAAAGTCGGTCGGAAGAGAGTGGTTCGGGGAGAGATGGGACTGAAGCAGTTGGTGCGACGAATTATTTAGGCACCCGGGACGACTTTTGGCGCGCGAGAAGATGACGCAGGTAGGGTTTGGCGACGGCGCGCGAAGGGACCACGACATTCTAGCGCCTTCCACCTATGGATGTCGCCTGTCTGTCAAGCCAGAAAAGTTTAACTTCAGGACATCAATTGGTCCAGCGTGACAGCAGCAGCTGAATGCTTCTACGACGGTTACAATCACATTTGGGCAAGAGTATTTGATCGTGTTCATTCACATTATCCCGCGGCCAACCCCTCCATGCCCCTCATTCCACGTGACCCGCGGCGGAATGCCTCGTATCCGCCAGTTGGCGGGGGACCGAGTTGGCGGTGAGATTGGGAGCTGGCTGGGGGAAATGGAACGCCGCTGTGCAGCCCGCTGTCAGATAGAGTACACCTCGAGCTGCCACGAGCCCTCGTCATCTCGAGCGGCCGAACACGTAGTACGCAGTGGAGCGAGCTTCGCGCCCGTCGAGGCGCCAAGCGCTTCACGGCGCTGCCTGCTGTGATGTCTCTGGGGACGACACGCCCAGACAAAGCTTTCTCCCTCTGTGGCGGAGAGCTTGCGCGTACGGCAAAAATAGAGAAACAGTGTAGCCTAGCCGCGTGTATAAATCGCCGCTGCAGCTCGATGCGCAGCGTGAATGCTCCGCGTCGAGGCTGTTCGCGGAATTCCGGTTGCTGCAGCGTTCGTGCAAAGGCTCCCCTTCACCAACCTCGCTGCCTCGCTGCCTCGCTCCTGCTGCCGCTGCCGCCGCCCCGCCAAAACTGGGCAAGAGTCGGCGCATCGACACCCGCTTATTTAGCAGCACCCACCGACTTTGCCCTTCGCACAGAACCTAACCTTAACCTCACCACCGCCCGCAACCTGTAAGCCTCCCCCGACATCCGCGCTCTCCACCTGCCCGCCCAGCGTCTCCTCTCATCGACTGAAGCTGATCCCCAGTTCCCGCAGCAATACCGGAATCGCCATCCGCGCCCCTCCACCCGACTCCTAATCTCGCACCCTAATCAGTCAACATGGAAGGTAAGAGCTGAGCCCCCGACGCCAACACCCCGTTTCTGTCGCCCTCTGCCTCCGCAGCTGAGCGCCGTCTGTCTCAATGAGCTCTGCTAACGTCTGTTTTCCCATCTGCAGAGGAAGTCGCTGCCCTCGTCATCGACAATGGGTGAGATAGCCCCCGAATTTCCACCGCCATCCCTGCTGTGGGGTAGCTGCATTGCCCGCGCCGCCGCCCTCGACGAGCCGCAACAGCCCCTTCGCAGCAGCGAGCGCGACATACTGATGCAATGGACTTGAGCTGACCGCTGCCAGTTCGGGTATGTGCAAGGCCGGTTTCGCCGGTGACGATGCGCCCCGAGCTGTCTTCCGTAAGTTCCCTCCCTGCGCCGGCGGCTGCAGCAGCCTTGCACCCAGCAGCTGCCGCCTCCTGCCTTCTCTTGAACGCGTTCTGACAGTCCGCAGCGTCCATCGTCGGTCGACCCCGTCATCATGGGTACGGTGCCCTTCCTCTAGCATATGCGTGATGGCGAGCTGACGGACAACGCAGTATCATGATTGGCATGGGCCAGAAGGACTCGTATGTTGGCGATGAAGCACAGTCGAAGCGTGGTATCCTCACGCTGCGATACCCCATTGAGCACGGTGTTGTCACCAACTGGGACGACATGGAGAAGATCTGGCATCACACCTTCTACAACGAGCTACGTGTGGCTCCCGAGGAGCACCCCGTGTTGCTCACCGAGGCCCCCATCAACCCCAAGTCCAACCGTGAGAAGATGACCCAGATCGTCTTCGAGACGTTCAACGCCCCGGCTTTCTACGTCTCCATCCAGGCTGTGCTCTCTCTGTACGCCTCCGGTCGTACTACGGGTATCGTCCTCGACTCTGGTGACGGTGTCACCCACGTCGTCCCCATCTACGAGGGTTTCGCTCTGCCGCACGCCATCTCCCGTGTCGACATGGCTGGCCGTGACTTGACCGACTACCTCATGAAGATCCTTGCCGAGCGCGGTTACACCTTCTCCACCACCGCCGAGCGCGAAATCGTCCGTGACATCAAGGAGAAGCTCTGCTACGTCGCTTTGGATTTTGAGCAGGAGATCCAGACCGCCAGCCAGAGCTCGAGCTTGGAGAAGTCCTACGAGCTTCCCGACGGCCAGGTCATTACCATTGGCAACGAGCGCTTCCGTGCTCCGGAGGCTCTCTTCCAGCCCTCCGTCTTGGGTCTTGAGAGCGGCGGTATCCACGTCACCACTTTCAATTCCATCATGAAGTGCGATGTCGACGTCAGGAAAGATCTCTACGGCAACATTGTCATGGTATGTCGTCCAATCCTGGGCTCCGCAGAACTGAGCTAACAAAACTAGTCTGGTGGTACTACCATGTATCCTGGTATCTCCGACCGTATGCAGAAGGAAATCACTGCCCTCGCCCCATCGTCCATGAAGGTCAAGATCATTGCTCCTCCCGAGCGCAAGTACTCCGTCTGGATTGGTGGTTCCATTTTGGCTTCCCTCTCCACCTTCCAGCAGATGTGGATCTCAAAGCAGGAATACGACGAGAGCGGTCCTTCCATCGTCCACCGCAAGTGCTTCTAAGGTATTTCTACCTCCCGCGGCGTTCAATGTCGATGGGGCTGACACTGGTGTTCTAGCGTGTTCCTGCGTACGGTCCTAGACATCACGGCAAGCCTTGTAGCGGAGGCATTATGTTGGCGCTCTGTTATCCTGGGGGTTCTCAAATGACGGTTGTTCACAAAACGGCGAAGCGTGCCAGCGGTTGGGTGATTCACTTATGGAGGAGCTTGGGCTCACCCATGGAGGTGTGATCAAGATCTTAAGATTGTAGCTTAGAAACCCGACACTTTCACATCCTCTACAATTGGCTAATGTCCCATTTCGAATTGGGGTTCCGTGCCACGCTGACCGGGAGGGCTCCCTATACACCTCTTAGCCCGGATTCCTCGCCGTGTCCCTAAACATCCTTTGAAGATCCCGCCTAAACCTGAACTCCGTCCATGCAAGGTCCTTATACATCATAGCACCTCCAATACCAAGCCTACGACCTCACTGAATTCTTCCCTCCCACTCATGCTTTTATCCAGCCCCGAGCCCAAAACTACTGTCCTCATTTCCCTCGAATTGCTTGTCTTGACCGCGCTTGCTATCTGCGTTGCGAGCGTCTGACCGAGCACATCGACCTCCTGCATCCCGCCACCCAATACGGTAGTAGCTGTGAGATGGTGCATGGGAAGGAGATCAGAGGAAGGATCGTCTTCGTCGCGGCCGAGGTAGGGGTTCGAGGTCAGAGAGGCATCGGTTGGGGCGATGTCGAGCGGGACGTGTACCTAGAGAACCAGTAAGCTGCGGATATGCTAGGAAGGGTGTCAGTGGAAACTATACCCAGTGCGCTAGGCGTCCGTTCTGCGTTACTGTAATCAGGATCTTGTCTGCGAAGTAGACCGTTGTTGCGGTCGTTTCGGTGCCTTTGATGGACGTCGACGCGGTTTTAGTAGTCGCTGGGAACCGTGACGGAGTCACTGTGTAATCCGCTGAGCCAGCCATATTTTGGCACTCTGTCGAAATCGTCAAAGAGCTCGAACAGGGCGCTCCTTAACCTACGGCAGTGGTGCTGTGAACCGGAAGCTTTACGCGAACATTCTGCCCCTCGTCCCCGCCTTCGGGGCAACCGTTACCGAACAGCCGATCCCCGCCAAAATTTCGAAAGTCGCCCAGGATTTCGCAACTCAGGCCTCACTGCACGTCTTTCGCCGCCAGCGCTCCAAGATGCCGAAATTTGTGCCCCGACAACGAAAGCACAAGGTCCTCGCAAGGCAGAAACAGCATGGCGGAGCAAGGGATGAAGCAGAGGTGGATGCGAACGCCTTGGAGGTCCTGCCCGCGGCGCAGAAGGAGCGGGAGGAGAGAAAGAAGGCCATGAAGGAGGAATTGGTCGCGGAGGCGAAGGGCAAGATGAGCAGTAAGAAGAAGAAGAGGCTGGATAAGTATATTGTACGCTTATCATTACCGCTTCTACGGAGTTGAATTGTTCGGGTCTAGGGTGGCTAATGTGTGATGGCGTAGGATACGAAACTCAAGAAAGAAGAAAATATCGCGCTGCTTAAGAAACTCGCCGCGCAGAAGGTCGATACGAGTCTGTTTCAGAGCTCGAAGAAGCTGGGCAGGGGAGAGGAGACGCGGAGGGAGAAGTTAAGGAGGGCGCTTGCGGAACGGAGGGTCGGTGTGGATGTGGAGAAGAATGAAGCGCTACTGCTGGAGAGGAGGGATGGTGGGCAGCTTGAGGGTGTCAGAGATACCAGCAGCTCAGAGGACGAGGCTACGGAGACATCGCGACCCGCTACTGAACGTACAAGTGGGTCCACGGACCCGAAGCCTACTTCGCGCAAACGAGAACGGTCGCCTTCGGAGATTGCTGCAGATGCATCGGAAGAAGTGGCACCCGAGATGCCTATTTCACAACCCCCACAATCTGCTGGTCTTTTTGGAAGTGGATTGAAGCGACCACTGGAGATTGATAAGTCGGGCAGGCCTGTCATTCAGACTAGGAAGAGGCGAAAAGCGCAGCATAAACCGATAATTGCTCAGGAGGAGGTTGAGTGGGAAGGCTTCAGCTCAGACGAAGGCAATGAGGCGAATGTGGACAAAGTTGAAGACTCTGATGAAGCTGCGAGTTCTGAATCCGAATCAGCGGATTCCGAAGAGACCGACTCCGACGGCGACGAGGGATCAGACCTTGAATTGGACGAATCCGAGGAAGATTCGGAGGATGAGAGCGACAGCCAGACTACCATGGATGAAGATAGCAGGGTGGCAAAGAGCGAACGAGCATCGGCATTCAAGGCTTGGGCAACGCAGCAGAGGAATGAGGCCATTGGCTTCGTTCCGACGAACAACCTCACATATGCAGTACCTCCGAAACCAGCCAACTTCAAACCACGCGTACCAGAGCTCGACCCATTACCCCCGGAACTCGAGACCAACACCGCCACCGATGCGACGAGGAAGGCTTACAGTGTTGCCGTGGAGAGATCGCCAGAAATACAGGAGGCAAGATTGCAGCTGCCCGTCGTTGCTGAGGAGCAAAAGATCATGGAGGCAATACATAACAACGATGTCGTCGTGGTATGGGGTGCTACCGGTAGTGGTAAGACTACTCAAGTGCCACAATTCCTCTACGAGGCGGGCTATGGCGCTCCCGATGGGCCGACACCAGGTATGATTGGGGTGACCCAGCCGCGACGAGTGGCTGCCGTTAGCATGTCCAAGCGAGTCGGAGATGAGTTGGGGAAGGACGGGTCAAAAGTCGCATACCAGATCCGCTTCGACACATCTACGAGCGCGAAAACGGCCGTCAAATTCATGACTGACGGTGTTCTTCTGCGAGAGATATCGCAGGACTTTGTCCTCACCAAATACTCCGCCATCGTCATCGACGAGGCTCATGAACGAAGCGTCAATACCGATATTCTAATTGGCATGCTGAGCAGGATTGTCGACCTCCGGGCTCAGATGGCTCGGGAAGATCCGAAGACCAAGGCTCTGAAGCTCATCATCATGTCTGCTACTCTTAGAATATCGGATTTCACGGACAACAAGCGACTCTTTCGACACGGACCACCGCCGTTAATGAAGGCGGAAGGGCGGCAGTATACAGTTACGAACCACTTCGCTCGAAGGACACAGCGAGACTACGGCGAAGAAATGTACCGCAAAGTCTGCAGAGGCCATCGCAAGCTCCCCAAGGGAGGGATATTAGTCTTCCTGACTGGGCAGAACGAAATCACACATCTTGCGAAACGACTAAGGGAAACGTTTGCTTCGACCCAAGGACCGGATGTCAAGATTGGCAAGGTCCAGATATCACCCGCAGAAGCCCCGTTGGAGACCGAAGACATCGACCTGGGTGGAAAAGCCGAGGAGGATGAGGTTGAGGACAATGACGGATCAGATTCGGAAGGGTCCATGATTATGGGACTGGACGGCGAGGAAGATAAGGAATTCGACATTGAGGAAGAGGAGGCCGAGCAGACCGTAATGAAAGTCCACGTGCTCCCACTCTACTCTCAGCTTCCAACAAATCAGCAACTACGTGTTTTCGAACCTCCTCCAGAAGGCTCCCGACTCATCGTCCTTGCAACGAACGTGGCGGAGACCAGTCTTACGATACCAGGAATTCGATATGTGTTCGACTGCGGAAGGGCGAAAGAGAAGAAGTACGACCTAATAACAGGCGTACAGAGCTACGAGGTCGGGTGGATCAGCAAGGCGAGCGCGAATCAGCGATCTGGTCGTGCGGGACGTACCGGCCCGGGCCACTGTTACCGGCTATACTCCTCAGCCGTGTTCGAGCGTGACTTTGAGGAGCACGCGGTTCCCGAGATTGTTCACACTCCGCTCGAGGGCGTCGTTCTCCAGCTTAAGAGCATGGGAGCCCCCGTCGTCAACTTCCCGTTCCCAACACCACCGGATCGCGAGAACCTCCAAAAAGCGGAGAATCTGTTGTCGTACCTGGGAGCGCTGTCCCAAGACGGTAAAGTGACTAAGCTGGGTCATGAGCTGTCACTCTACCCCCTCAACCCACGTTTCGCTCGAATGCTGGTCATGGGCGTTGCTCAGAGCCTGGCTGCAGAGACAATTGCCTTGGTAGCCGCGCTCTCTGTTCCAGAACTCATCATACCCGAGAACAAGCTGGGGCTACGGGAGCCACCACCGCAAGATCCGTCTGCTATCCGCACCGAGCAGGATAACCTAGAAGCGGATGACCGGTCCAGGCTAAGGAAGGCCTACAATGCTGCCCAGGCAAAGCTCGCGGTGAACGCAAAACAGAGCGACTGCATCAAGCTCAACAATGCTGTTTGCGCTTACGCCCACGAAACCAACCCTCAAGCTTTCTGCGACGACATGTTCCTCAACTCGAAGGCGATGCACGAAGCAAGTCAACTCCGACAGCAGCTCACGTCAATCGTACGAGCTCACCGACCGACAGCTATCAGCACATACAATGCAAAGCTCGGTGCTCCCTCCGAAAAAGCTATAAACCTGTTGACGCAGATATGTGCGGCGGGCTTCATCGATCAGGTTGCAATGCGTGCCGACCTTGCTCCCGTTCCGCCTGAATTTCCACGGAAGCCGAAGACAGCGATTGATGTCCCCTATGTCACCCTTTTCCCGTCACAGATAGGCAGGTCGAAGACCACGGACCCGAGCGAGCAGTATGTGTATATACATCCCTCGTCCCTGCTCGCTCGTACGCCTCCAGCGAAGCTGCCCGGGTACATCGTCTACTCCCATCTGCAAAAGGCAGCACCCTCCACAGCCGACTCAGTGAAAACACCCAAGACGCGCATGCATCCTCTCACACTCGTCACGCGACCGCAGCTTATCAACATCGCACTCGGTACCCCGCTACTGCAAGTTTCGAAACCGAAGGGTAAGATCGTGGAGATGGATCGCGAGAAGGGTAAACCGGAGCGCAGGGAATGCGAAGTTGAGCTCTCGCTTGTAGGCGAGAAGGGCGGTCGGGGATGGGGTTTGGGAGTTAGGAGGGTGATTCAGAGGAAAGATGCGGTGACGAGGGTGTGGAGTATTGAGAAGATTCTGGGGTGAAGAGTGTTATCACCAGTCAGGGTTGATTGCATGTAAAGAAGTGCGTCGGAGATATTCATCTAGCGTATCTGCACAACGCCGATCTCGACGATCTCGCGCCCTTCCAGCGGCGGCAGCCGCCCTTTTTCCACCCCGGCCTTGGGAATGCATCTGCATCTACACGCTACATACTGCGCTAAACCGCTCTATATCTGAATCGCAGTTCCATTCCTCAAAAACCCGCATACAACGACACAACCCCCCTCCCCCAAAACACTGCTACACCCTTAAGCACTCCTCCAACCACAATGTCTCCCTCACCCACGCACCCCAAAATCCTCATCCAGCCCTTACGCGCATGCGAAATACCCGCATGCGCCGCCCTCGCAGCCCACGCTTTCCACTCCGACCGGCACACGCGAGTGAAGCAGCTCAGCGAACGACACCCGTTCGATCTCAACGCCCTCTTCCGCGATATGCTGGCTTCCCAGCTCAGGAGTGAAAACAGCATGAAGGCTGTGCATCATGGGCAAAGTGGCGGGGAAGTACTGGGCTGGTGCGGATGCGGGTTTCGCGGTGTGGATATGGAGAGCGTGAGGCGGAGCATGGGGGTACGGTCTGCGGAACGAGAAGCTGTGGATGGGGCTCGGGTAGATGAGGAGAGTAGTCACGAGGAGGAAAATAGTGAGCGAAAGAGAGAAGGTACGGAGGGAAGTGCAGAGACCGGCGAAGATGAAGATGAAGACCCCATCGCCCGGCTCCATGCGCTTGAAGACGCGGACATGCGGGCTTGGATGCTGCGCCTCATGCCGCCTGGATGCGCCTGTATGTTCATCACGGTACGTGTTCATCGCGCCGCTATAGCACAGCCCGGGGTCTTCTTTCCGCTCTGCAAACCTCCCTCCTCCCCGATTCCATCAACGCGTAAACCCAAGAGCACAGTCGCTTGCTTTCAGAAAGCCATGCTAACCCGCACCGCCCGCCACGCTCACAGTCCCTCGCCGTCTCCCCCTCCCACCAGCGCCGCGGCATCGGCGCCGCGCTGCTCACCCCCCTCCTCGCCCTCGCCGACGCGCTGCGCGTCTACACCTGGGTCCACGCTTCGCCGGCCGCGTGGCCGTTGCTGCGCAAGATGCGCTTTGAAGAAGTGGGAAGGTTGGAACTAGATCTGGACGCGTATGCGCCGCGGGCGCCGAGTGCGGAGGAGGGACGCGAGTTGGGGTTGCAGGGCGGGCGGTGGGGACGGTGTGTGCTTAGGTACGGGAAGAGGGAGGCTGTGCGTTTGGAGGAGTGGGATGCGGGTAAGCTTCGCGAAGCATTGGAGTTTCCAGGCTAGGCGCGACGAACTGGACGGTTGGCGGAGTAAGCACGCGCCGAGGCGCTGGGGTTTGAGCTTGCGGGTGGAGTGGAGTGGAGTGGAGTGTCGAAGTCTAGTCAGCGATAGTCTGCTGTGGACAAGGAGTACCGCGGTCGTCGTTTGCAGCGTGTGCCTCTTCTAGTTGAGTGAGACGCCAGTCTGCATGCACTTGTCGTCGAGATAGTTGACATCGACGGAGAAAGCCAAGCGCGTATCGCATCTAACAGTCGAGGAAGCCATCTGGAGAGGCGCGGAGGGATATGCGTTGACCTGGATGGGTCCTTCTAGCTCGTGAGTGTGATTTGCGGAGCTAGTAACGTCGATTCGCAGCTCGGAATTGGGGTGTCTTTCTACAATGTCATGCTTCAGGGCGGGATGACCTCAGCAAGCAATCTGGGGCACATTCATATTGACACGCAAAGATGGCGACTGAATCGCTCACTCGACGCTCCAACTTCAATGGCCCATACATCCTACTATGCTAATCAACAAAACTGCGCATGCCGTACAACCACCCGCCTACTCCTTCGTAGCAACAATCTCCGCCTCCACCTTCTCATTCCTCAACACCTCAAGATCCTGCTCCTTCTCGATGCTCTTCCGCGAATGCGCATCGAGACTCGCGACGCCGACACACTTATACCCCCTAAACTTGCGCGCCGGCAGGCGCGCCTCGAACATCTCGTCGATCTCCTCCAGCGTGCGGTTCTTGACCTCGGGCAGGAAGAACCACACCCAGGCGGCGGCGATGCAGCAGGACGGCATCCAGATGTAGCCGTAGCGGGGGCCCCAGTTGAGCGCGGCGGGGTTGATGAAGTATGGGGCGGTGAAGGTGGTGAGCCAGGCGAAGGCGAAGCCGCAGGCGGCGGCGAGGCCGAAGGTGTGCGAGCGCAGACGCTGGGTCGGGATCTCGCCGCCGGCGAGCCAGGCGTATGTGGAGATCATGCCGTTGTAGCTGAACATGTAGATGCAGGACAGCGCGACGATGACGGTGCCGGTGCTCTTGGTGCCGGGCTGCTTCGTGTAGACGATGGCGATGATGAGCTGCAGGAAGCCGCAGAGGAGGAGGCCGGTCATGAGGAGCACGCGGCGTCGGCCGAACTTGACGATGATGAGGGAGTTGGCGATGATGGCGAGGATGCCGATGCAGCTCAGGACGTTGCTCATGGCGAAGGGGTCCGATACCTTGGCCATGGTGAGGAAATAGGCCTTGTAAGCTAGCACGTAGGTCAGCACACGCTCTGTGGTAGTAATGACGAGCAGTCACCCACCGATGATGAACATGGAGCCCGAAGCAGCCTGGAGAGTCACCGCCGACACGGCGAGGAATGTTCGCCGTCGATCGATTGGGTTCTTGACCATGTCCACCCAGCCTACACCGGAGCTCATCTCCTTCTCCCTCTCAATAGCGGCGTGGATCTCGCTGGCCTCGGCGTCTACGTCAAATCCCTCGGGCCTCAGCCATTTCAGCGACTTCTTCCCCTCCTCATATCGTCCCTGGAGAATGAGCCATCGCGGCGACTCTGGGATGAAGATCATGCCAACCGCGAGGAAGAAGGGAACGACGTAGATCAGTCCGAGAGGGATGAGGTACGAGGACTTATCAGGGCGCTTGGCTGTGGCCCAATCCACGATGGTGCCGATCAAAGTACCCTACCACCACATTAGATGCCACCCTCGGGCAGGAACTCGAGCGCTTACGAAGGAGGTAAAGAATTGGAAACCGGTGAGAAACAGACCGCGCCATCTCGCGATACTGCTCTCCTGGATGTAGAGCTGCGAGAAGGTCATGAAGTACCCGTTGGCCAAGCCGATGACCAGACGGCCGACGTACAGGGCACCGATATGGGTGGTGGTCATCATAATAATGTTAGCGACGCAGCAGGTGATGCACGCAAGCAGCAGGCAAGCTCGACGGCCGAATTTGTTCGCAGCAAGGCCCGCGGTGCCGGCGCTCAGAAATGCGCCCAAGGTCATGAGGGACGAAATGAGTTGCTGGCGTTCAGTCTGAATATTCCACCCGGTCGGAGATTTAGGAGTTTGGTAGCCATAAACCTAGTATCCTGTTCAGCAAGCCTGTCTCTCAGGGACGGCGTACGCTTACCTTGAGGAAACCAACCATGGCCTGCAGGCCGCCAATCATGCCGAAGTCGATGCCATACTGGAAAGGACTCAGGATCATGATCCCACAAGCAAAGAAGAGGTGCCAGTGGGCGCGCCACGATTCCTTTTGCGCGTCCGCCATAGTAGCTTCGAAGTGTGAGCAGAGGCTGGAGTCTGGACAAACATTTTGTTCTGCAGCCGGGGTCCCTTATAGCTTTGGAGATCAACGCCGAGACAGGATGAATGGCAGAGCGATTTACCCATCTGCCGAAACGCCTCGCCAAGTCGCGAACGGGCACGCTGGAGCGGAGACCCCACAAATCAGCGTGCCAACATGCCCAGCGGCGCCCAGCGCGGGAACGACTTGGCACTTTGTACAATTTGGATGTGGGGAAGTTTACGAGGGCGAAAGTGTTGACTTCTGCCAGAGGCTTTGGACCAACAGGTGCATGGCCGTCTGGCCGGAGAGTAGATAATGGAGATGAAGCGCAATGCAGTTCCGGATCCCTGGGTGGAGGATCTCCCGCTTCGACCGATGTGCTTAGTTTTCCTATCAGCGAGTCTGCCCGCTACCGCTGTAGGGTCGTTGAAGTCGGTTGACAACGAAGCCTCGATGCGCATGCCATCGGTTGGAGTCACAGAGCGAGTCAGTGGTGATCCGGCAGTTGAGGTTGTAGCTCGTAAACTCGAGAGTCTGGAGGGCGTGGACACTATCGTGGGAGGTGTGGCGCTCAGCCAAGGGGCTAGATGTGAGGCTAGCCCAAACGGGAATGGCGACCCTTCAGCCCCCGTAGACGTCTTCGTTGCCACATGCGTGCGAGCCGAGAGTGTCTGCTTCTCTCCCATGCGTCTCATCGCGTTCGAATGTTAGAGCTCCGAAGCCTTTGGGCTCCTCTGGTTCCTCTCGTTGGACTTGGTGGGACTGACACCGTCTAGTACTAGCGCCAAGTCTTTTAAAAGTCTCCCATCATCTCCCACCAGAGAATGCTCCCGACAACAGTCTGGCATTGGCGATTGATGTAAGGCAGGCTAGCAAGTGGACAGAGCCCTCCGGCCCCTCCGCCCACTACCTGTGTAAGAATCTCGATCGGAAGACAGGCCATTTGAGTGATTGAGGCGTCGTTGTCACGGGCCGCCTCTTCGCTTAGCAGTCAGACGTCAAGCAACTCACCATCAACTCCGTACGATCAAAAGCACCACTTTCCGCAAAAATTGCGAGTATGACCAGCTGAATTGAACTGATACGGGTTGAGTGGCAACATGTGCACAAGGAGTGCACGATAGAGCTACAGCGGTCCGCCGATGCGCTTCACCAAGGATAGCGCTCAGCCCGGATTATGGAGGGTGCACAGGCGGTGGAAGTGGCGGATACTTGCTGAGTCTATCGCAAGAGAAGAGCAGAGGATAGCAGACAAGGCAAGATGCATCAGGCGGGACTGAGGTGCAGACGGTGGTGCCTGCTGCCTCCAGGTCTGCCAGGCCCGGCCGAATGTGGAGGGGGAAGGAGCAACCCATCAATGCATCAGGGGCAGGAGCAGGAGCAGGAGCCTTCGCGACGAGGCGAGAGTCATCCAATCCAAGCACATCTCCATTGCTCAACTGCGACGATTGCGATTTAACGGCGTCTTTTCCCTTTTGCGGCACTCGGTGAAAGTCTCCGCCTATACTCCCAAGGACTCCCCCGACATCAGCAACCCATTTTCTTCACATTGGCCGCGAGCTGCTCATTCCCCATCGCCGTGCTATCAACAGACGAGCGGGAGGCTGCAACCGTCACAAGACCGCGCAAGCAGGGCGCCCGGTACCTCACCGCTTTTCGAACCGCTTGAGCCACGTGAGTGAGCAATTGTCCTCCAACTTGCGCCTATTGTCAGGCTCGGTACAATACGAACCCCGAAGCACCTCCACTGGTGTGACACCAGTGGCGAACAACTGGAGATAGTATTGTTCGCTCGGAGCCGAGCCCGACGCTCATTGACCAGGGTCGCACAATAGCGAGACTTCAGCGGCCGGCGCACGAAATCGAGCTTTTGCAAGAGGCTGGGCCAATCAGCACGAAGAGTGAGAGGGAATCCAGGTGGCTGGTTGCCAGAGCGGGTCCCGAGGCACTGACCACACATCTGCAGTACAGTGAATGTACCCGTCGACAGACCCCGTGCGCAGCGTAACGAGCTGACTAACAGGCCACCACCCTTGGGTACTTAATCCCGCCCACCGCTGCCCTTCAACCTAAACCTTTTCTCTCATCCACACTCCACTCCACACTTCAGCTTTCGTCTCTCGACATCAAGCTACCTTCTACCATCAATTTCCACACTTGCTACCACTTCTACATCTCACCCCACCTCACCAACAACACACCTTCATCACACCTTCATCACCACCTTATACACCTGAAAACATGTCTTCTACTGTCGCCGCTACCAACGCCGTTGCCACCTCTGGCGCCTCTGGCGTTCGTCTTCTTGATCTCGATGGCCGCAAGCGGGTCCTGCTCAAGAAGCTCCTCGTCTTCGGACCACCGGGCTCTGGCATCGATGGTAAGCTTACTCTCACTCCTTCCAACGTGGCCTGAAACACCTCATCACTGACCTTGCTATAGTCGTCGCCGATGGCCTAAAGAAGCTTGGGTTCAAGGTCTACGACGCCGCTGAGGCCGCTAAGCACTTCGAGCGCGATATCCCGCTCTGGCTAGAGGCTGCCAAGCTCAAGAAGACCGACAAAGCCTACAAGGGATACGACTTCGACAAGCTTATTGGCGAGTATGACGCTATTGTCGGCGGTCCGGCCAACTTCTTCGTCGAGGAGCTTCTCAAGGCTTTCTCGTATGCCAAAGTCATCATGGTCACCCACACCCCCGAGTTCACCATCGCCATGAAGTTTCGTGGCTACTTGGCCTTATCGTACGTCGACCAGGAGATCTTCGGCAAGCTCTCCCCATTCCTAGCCTTGGCCAACGAGTCTCTCGATCAAGAGAAGATCCGCACTGCTGTCCGAGAGAAGAATCTTCTGGAGATCGACTCCCAGCTTGAGTCCTGGAAGTCGATCTGCGAATTCCTAGAGAAGTCGCCTATTCTCAGCGACCCCATCCCCGAGATTGACGAAGCCCTTATCTTCACCCTCTTGGCTGCTCACGGCGCCCGCGTCCTCTCGGACGTCGCCAAGAAGTTGGCACTCTTTCTCATCTACTGCTCCATGGCCTCTGCGACTGCCGTTGCAGGATTCCTCTTCGGTTATTCCATCGCCGACTACAACATCGGTCCATCATTTCTCATGAGCTTGAGCGTTCTCGGCCTCTTCGTTGCCTACCTCGTCGTTGGTCCCAAGACCCTGAAGAAGCCTGAAGGCCAGCCAGAGCCAGAGTCAGAGCCAAAGCCAAAGCCGGTCGTCGAAGCCATCCCCGCCCAGAAGCCAGCTGGTCCTGTCGCACCTGCTCGCCCTGTTGCTCAGCAGAACCCCAGGACCAACCAGCAGCGAGACTCACGACGCAACTTCAACTACAACAGCAACAACGGCCGAAACAACAACGGTCGAAACAACAATCGCCAGTACAATCGCCAGCAGCAGCAGCAGCGTCAGCAGCAAGTCCGTGGACGCCAGAACCAACACAACCGCACGCAGTCAACGCCGGTCGTTGCTGCACCCCGTTCGGTCCTTCCTGCCCCGCGTCCAGCCATTGCCGGCGGCTGGTCCAACTTCAAGCAGACCATCAATGGCAACGATCACGTCCTTCACCACGAGGCTCTTGCCCACGCTCAGGCTACCCGAGGCAATGCTCTCGATCTCCAGACGCGCATGGTCCTTCGTGGTCAGAGCTAGATATCGGTTGCTGTACACTAGCTTCATACTAGCGTCGTAAGGATTGGAATGACGGCGTTCTCGGGTTGAAACATTGGTGAAGAGACACCATGAGCTCCGAATGAGCTTCTCTAGGCAGTTTTATGCATAGATATGAATATGATCTCCTTTATACTGAAGCTCTTGCTCTATCTCCCTGCGTGTGATATGTTTCATTGGACCGAGTCAGGGACACGCTACACAGTAGTCAGTTCAACCACTATTGGTGCCTTAAACTCCCTCAGGATGAATATTCTAAGTTGTGCAACTTGCGATATCATTACGGCTTTGGTGGTCCTGCATGTGAGGTCGAATCGCGTAGTAAATTCCTAGGTATCTATGCGACCACCCGACCTTACCTTTCCTGGATGGAAGAATGCTCGCGAGAGTTCCGCGGCTCCACTCTCGTCCTCCGTCCGCAAAGATGGAGCATGCGACAAGCATTGGGTAGATTAGCGTACAGTGGGTACAGTAGCCTTTGAGATCTCCGTCGAACAGCAATTGACCCCGACAGCAGTACACACCACCCCATCGAACTAGGCGCTATGAATCTGCGATTGAGATGCCACGCCTTCCTACCTCGCTCCTCCGCGAAGCCTACACGATAGATCGTCTTCTTCCCGCCCTTCTCGGCCCTTGCCGCGACCTGCGCGCAGCCCGGAACGAGCTGCGATGGCTCCGCGAACACGTCAATACCATCGCCGCAGCGCGACCCGCGCGAGGCGGAACGCTAGCTAAGGACGCCTTGCTGCGCGATTTGGTCAGGCAGAGGGCTTCGGGGAAACCGCTGCAGTATATACTGGGCACAGAGTACTTTGGGGAGCTGGAAATAATGTGTCGGCCGGGCGTGCTGATCCCGCGGTGAGTCGACGCTGGCGCGATTGCGGTTGACGAGATGGCTGACGGAAGAATTGGCAGACAGGATACAGCGGCTTCGATTTCGCATCTCGTGTGCTCAATACGCAATGCGCAGAGCCTTCCCTCTGAGCTCCGCGTGCTCGATCTCTGTACAGGCACCGGGTGCATACCTCTCCTCTTCCACCACGAATTCTACTCCGCGCGCGACGACATAGACTTGCGCATCCTCGGTGTCGACGTCTCTGATACAAGCCTCAACCTCGCCGCTCATAACCTCAAGCGCATGCGTAAGGACAAGTCTTGGGCGGAAAAGGGTGCTATTGGGTTCATGAAGGCCGACGTCCTCCTCAACCCTTTCGCCGACCAGAAAGGCGGGCGGCTCCCGCTCAAGAGAGCTTTCGAAACCAACAAGCAATTACAGTCCTGGGATATACTGATCTCTAACCCGCCATATATCTCACCGTCCGCTTACTGGAAGACCACAACGCGTTCGGTTCGCGGCTTCGAGCCGAAGCTCGCACTGGTGCCTCCTCCGCACTCTACGACCGCCGACACAGAACGAGGCGACACCTTTTATCAACCATTGCTACATATAGCGCGCGATGTCGAAGCAAAAATCGTGCTGCTCGAGATTGCCGATCTAGAGCAAGCGCTGCGAGTCGCACGCATGGCGCGCGAGCTTCGCATCTTCGATGGCATAGAAATATGGAGAGACCAGCCAGAGCAAACTCCCGACACTACTCCCTCCTCCACACAAGGCGGGTTCAGCATACTCGGCCAAGGAAACGCTCGCTCGGTACTCTGCTGGCGCGGCGCAGTGGCGTCATGGCTGGGGAAGCCTACACCGGGAATTTCGCTCGATGACGACGCACATCGTCTACTCAAGAGTCATGGAAACTTTACGTCTTCATTCCACACCAATGGGTTGAGCATTTAAATACCCTTTCCTCGTCTCTGTCATTTTGCTCTTTCCTAGTGGACCCTTTCACGCGTCGCGCGTAGATCAAGTGGCGCTGTCATGTGGACCTCTTGCGCTACGGCGCGATTATTGGAGGAGCGCGGTGCCGATGCGGTCATCTGCTGAGCCTCACCACACAACGAATCTAGATCCGTCGCGTGTCAGACGGACTTTCTTTGGAGGCGCTTTCCGTCATGTGGACCGTTATGTATGATGCTGATGCGGATTCTGGGGATGGCCTGATCCGCGTCGATCCGCACATGTATGTATACTGTCCCTGCAGCACATCACTACTTCCCGCATTCTGCACTTCGTCTCCCCTACTGCGATTCTACGTGCAACTTCGCGGTAAGAAGCTTCGGTTGAGACGTTCCACAAGCTGGCGGAATGAGACTTCACGCTGTAACCGCCGCTCTGCTTTTCCTGCTGATGGCGTCAATGGGAGCAGGAGCAGATTTCCAGCATCGCGGAGTAAGCATACATGCCTCGTTCTTCGTGCGTCGGATATCACTAACTGACGCTTTAGCACCTTCCTCAGGCGCATGCGCTGGATCAGCAACAACCAGTCCGACCAAGTACTCATCCACTACCGGCGTCAAAGCCCGCGCCCACGCTCGTGCAAGATACAGATCTCGAGCAGAAAGGCCGCACCGCGTCGATAGGCACGGGGTCTGCGGATCTTTCGACTGCGAGAATGGCTGTCGCGGTTGGGTTGGCGGGATTGCTATTCGCACTGGGCATGGGCGTGTGAGCGCGAGGAAGCGAACTGAATGACGTTACGAAGACACGACACGAGCAACGAGCATTCATGAAGAAGAAACAAAAGCCTCAATTACTGGGGGGCTTACGGCCCCTGCGTAACCTGAAAAAGCGGTGCCAGCACATCCTTCACGGCCGGATTCCTCCACGCCGTCCAATCCCCATTCAACAATCCCCATCCCTCATCCCTATCCACCACGCCGTCTCTCACGTAGTAATTCCCCTGGAGCGCCCACAGCGCCCAGTCGCCGTCATTCCCCGCCATGTACTTCACCAAACACGTCAAATAGTCGTAATCCTCCTGGCTGCCAATCCCGCTCCTCTCCGGCGGTCCCCCCGTCATCCCAAACCCGAATTCAGACAGCCAAAGCGGGCCCGTATACGCTTTTCCCTGCTGCAGCAGGAAGCCCGTGGTCCCGCCGACGGTGACGGAGCTCCAGATGCTGCAGGACTTGAAGGACGCGATCCAGTTCGGGCTGAAAGTGTAGTGGTGCCATTCCCAGACGACTTTGTCGGCGCCGAAGGGCGCGCGGTCGAGCGGCCTTGTGCGCAGGAAGGAGGCGTCCGTGCTGGACAGCGTGCCGCCCATCACGATGAGCAGGTCGGGGTTTGCGGCGTGCACGGTTTGTGCGCCTAGGGCAATGTAGGTGTACCATGCGTCGCGGGGCTGCACGACGGGCACCTCGCGGATCTCGTTGCGCAGCCCGATGCCGGCGACGGCGGGGTGCGAGCCGGAGAAGCGGGCCATGGCCGCGAGCCCCTGCGCCCAGGCCGTCGTGTTGAAGAAGCGGCTGTTGGCGTCGTTGTAGCCTGGCGCCGCGTCCCACCACCCGTTGCCGTCGCTCAGGTTGCAGCACCAGCTCGCGCGGCTGACGTGGTTGTCGAGGATTACGCGCAGGCCGCGGCCGCCTAGGGCATCGATCACGCGTCCGAAGGCCTGGCTCACGCTGGCATCTGCAATCCAGGGGTTCTGGTCCTTCACCCTACTCCACAGCTCCGCTACCGATGCGGCGTCGGCGCCGGTGCGGGACGCAAGCGTCGCGAAGGAGTCGGCGACTTTCTGCTCCTGGTCCAGCGCCATGTCGATGCTGAAGGTGAGGCGGACACAGGTAAAGCCCGAGTCCGCGACTATCTGCGCGATGGCGTCGACGGGCTGGTGCTGCAGGCCCTCGGGGATGCCGGCTTCCATGTGGCCCGCCCAGTTCACGCAGCGCAGTTTGACGCGCTTGTTGCCGGCGTCGAGGATCCATCGCGAGGAGGTGTGGAGCGGTTGGAGCTGTGCCGATATCGTCGGCGCAAGGAGTAGCAGCGCTACGCTCCATATCGCGGTGGACAACATGGCGAGCAAGCCTCCTCCACCGTAGATGTCGAGAACGGTGACGGGCAGCGAGGGAATATTCAAAGTAACGTTGGGAGGCGACAGGACGACGTCCATTTTAACTTCCGTGGCGTGGGAACGTGTGGAGGATCGTCAGGCACGTCCTTTTACAGGGGGTGAACAGGGAGTGTGGTTTTTCTCGTATTCGGACGTCGTTTGGCCATGGGATGGGATGCTACCTCCCCATTGTGGGCAATGGACCGTCCAAGACGTCGAATTGGGGAGTTTCGCGAGGTTATGTGGATAATGTTTGAGGAGGCTGAGGCTGGGCGATTCTTATGTCTTTTCCGACCAAGAGAGAGCATCTAGGAGAGGAGCTCGGAACGGGGAGTGCTGGAGAACGTGCAGAGTGACGGGAGAAGCGGGAAATCGTCGGCCTACATTGTCGGTGATGGACATAAAAACTTAAGTAGCCAGAGCCGTAGCTAAAGAAGCATGTCTTTGAACGTAAGCAGTTCTTGAAGGATCAGGTGGAAGGATCGTGGGAGATTTGAGGGACCCGGCACACGATCACACTAAGCCGCTTTTGTCACGTCCGATCACATGTCCATCTTAACCACATCGCTCCTAGACCTCCCCCAGCGCGTACTCCGCCCCCAACCATGCCTCGCTTTCTTGCCCCTCTTTGGTAACTCATCCAGACCGTATTCGGACGTGGAATATCCCCGAGGCGATCTCGCGGATGCTACACCTTCCGAGCCGAACACGCTGACAAACAGTCCTGCACGTAGTCTATCAGCGCCAGGAACGAGGCACGATTGAGGGGCAATCCCATGCGGCTGTTGGAGCTCATGGACAGTACAGTAAAGCTGATTTAGGACTGACAAATTCACTACCTAGGTGTGTTCTTGCGCGGGGCGTAAATAGAGCAGACGCCGTAAGCAGCGATCTCTCCATGCGGCGAAGAGCGAGGAAATACGAGGAAATGCGAGGAAGTAGTAAAGGTCTTGGTATGGCCACCCATCCTGACGGGATATCGCGTTGGCCCTACACCCCTGTCGAATGCCTTCGCTCGATTCCCCGCCCCCTCGGCAGGACATGGTTCAGACTGATCGATTCCGCTTGCAGTTCCGCGGTCGGTTACTAACTAGGAGCATATGCACGGCCTACCGCGTTCGTTGGTGCTGACCAACGGTGTCGGCGCTTAGAGAGTAGTGTGTTTTCTTTGTTTGAAGGTCGCTCCGAGCTTACCTGGGTACTCGCACGAAAGCTTCATAGGCGCATTCTATTTGCTTATAAGCATAAATAGCACCCGGTCTCAAGGCCAGGCAACTTTGGAAGCCTAACCAGCAGACCTCAAGTTCCAGGCAACTTTAAGAGCAATTTTTACAGTATCACAATGACGAAGACTATTGCGATTGTTGGAGGGACTGGCGCGCAGGGCGGAGGCGTGGCCAACGTCATGTTCAAGACGCCAGGCTGGAAGCTTCGAATCATCACCAGGAACGCGGACAGCGACAAGGCTAAGGAACTTGCTTCCAAAGGCGCAGAGGTCGTGTCAGCCAATGCCGACGACGAAGAGTCGCTCGTGAAGGCCTTCGAAGTACTACCCAATCACCATCGCTACTTAGGACTTTCGCTGATATGATACCAGGGCGCCCATGCCATCTTCGCCGTCACAAACTTCTGGGAGCATCTCTTTACCGGCAAATCTCAAGATGAGTCTGGCGTCATCGAAGTAGAGCAAGCCCTGAAGCTCGCCCGTGCAGCAGCCAAGACATCAACTCTCGAGCACTACATCTGGAGCACGCTTCCGAGCGCTAAGAAGACCACCAATGGCAAGGTTACTTGCGCCCATATCGACTACAAGGCCGAGGTAGACGACAAGATCAGGAGCGAAATGCCTGAGCTCGCGAAGAAGACGACGTTCCTGTATTTCGGTTACTACGCCACCAACATGGTGTACTTGCCGCTGCTCAAGCCGATGGAAGTTGTGAGTCCACTATTACACGCCCACGGCTCCCCTGCTAATGAAACCATAGCCCGGCTCGTACGGCAAATGGGTGCAAATCGTGTCCACAGCGCCAACCACAGCGATCCCCGTCACCGGCGACATGACGGTGAACCCCGGTATCTGGGTCCGCCAGATCCTCGCCAACCCGGACAAGAGCAAGGGCAAGTACACCACCGTCGCCACGGAGACGGTTACGCTCGGCGACATGCTGAACATCTGGTCCGAGGTGACGGGCCGCCAGGGCATCTACATACAGTGCAGCCGCAAGGACTACGAGAACCTCTGGGGCGTCGCCGGCGATGAGATTACGGACCAGTGGGACTGGGCGCAGATTGTGAGCGATTGGACGGCGCATGTGGACTATGTGAGCAAGGAGGAGTTGGGCATCAAGCCGGAGGAAACGCCGGGACTGAAGGCGACGCTTGAGAGTTTGAAGAGCCTCATGTGAGGTGTGGGCAGCGATGCGCAAGCAGAATCTGGGGCGATGAACAGGTCGGCCAGGGTAGGCTGGTCTAGCTAGGAGTCCGTGTCTGTGGGAAGCGTAGCGGAGCGTCGTAGAATGGATGTTCGCGTTCGTGACGTCATGCCTCCAGCGTTCCTTCTTGCTGCTCTCAAGACCTACTTCCAAGCCATACTCTCGCGCGCAGCGACTCAAATGTACTTCCTCCACCCACTCAGGCGATAATGGTAACACACGTTCAATTAGAGGACTTTATCGCGCAGCAGGTCAAAGATCACTCGTGTTAATCATGCCCATCTCCGGAAGATCGAAACAACACCGAAAGAAGCGGCTACCGCCTCTTATACGTACAGCAAGGAAACGCTTCAAACAAGTGACAGCCTCACGTAGATCTCTTCCTTGACAGTCCACTTTGAGCAGACAGGTTAATGAAAAGAAGGGTGGGATTTCCGACCGTCGTTAAAGAACCCAAGATAGTCTTTAACTAGGTCTGTCTCTACAGACCTCCGCAGAGGACCGTCGCTCACTGCCGCTTCGTACCGACCGTGGATCACCTTGCCTCAACCCTGAGCCGGCCAAAGCTCCAAAGAAGAGGCGTGATGATCCCCGCGACCACAGGCAAGCCCGATAGGTGGTGTGAGCGAGGGTAGGAAAGAATATAGAAGCGGTAGAGTAAAGAGTGGGCGGAGGACAGCGGCGAAACGAGGGGGGGGGAGGTAGGATATTTATCCCACGCGCACGGACGCACACAGCGCGCGGTGAAGGCGAACAAAGTGAAAAGAAAGCGGGCAAGGTATGAGTCACTTCAACGGCGCAGACCCCGTTCTACTCGATTCGCTTCTTCTCGGATAGGATTGTAGGTTCGCCGATGGGGAGCGTTACCGATATCGTAGGCGCAATTTTTGGCGGGACAAGAATCTGGTGGTCAACGGAGAAAGCGGGTTAGGACGACGATGAAAGCGAAGCGTGAGTGTTCTTTCACGGTCAATGTGTCTGTGTCAGCTATCCTCTCATAGTATTACCACTTATTGCGCCGCTCACCCACTATTCGGCCGGTAGGAAGCCAAGGCACAATGTGGCTTTCGCAGAACGATGTTACTGGAAGCTGATCGCCGCATGGCGCACGTGAGAGGCAGCACCGCCTCAGCCTTGTGCCTCCTCACAGCTGGCTGAACCCACAACTTTGTCCACGCAGGCGCTACCACGAGCAGACCCCAATCGCTTCCGGTCGGAAAGGCAGAGCAGGTACTTATCTATAAGCAGTCCCGCTCCGCTTCTCTTCCGGCCCACGGACAGATGATCGCACCGAACGCTACCGCCGGCTGAGCCTACTCTGATCCAACAGACTAAGGCCCCTAGCCCAATAGTAACATTCTTGCGGAGCATCCCACTAGACACAGAATTCTCGTGGCTATGGATGGCCTTACTGCTGTCGGTCTAGCGGCCAACATCATACAATTCCTGGATTTCTGCGCCACACTGCTCTCTGAGGCGAGTGAGGTCTACCACTCAGCCTCGGGGCTCTCCCAGGAGTACGTTGAACTCCAAGACGTTGCCCGAGACCTTTCGCTGCTGGTCGACGGCTTGATCACTCCGAAAACCAACGCAGGACCCAGAGTCTCCTACCAGGGCCTTGGACCCGGCCCGGACATGCTTAGCATCGCCCATTCCGCGAAGGCCGTTGCTACGGAGTTGATCTCTGTCACACGCGGAGCCTCGGGTTGCTAGAAGAGGAGATGGCGCAGTTTTCGCCAGGCACTTTCAAGTTTATGGAATAGGGACAAAATCGACAGCTTGCAGAAAAGGCTCGAAAACCTCCGCAGTCAGCTTTCAGTTAACATCCTGGCTCACATGAGGTAAGGGAGCAAGCCGAAGCTCGTGGCCCCAATCCTTACACAAAATTACTAACGCCAGCAACAGCAAGCTCCAGATATCACTTATGGTGGACCTGAATGCGCTGAAGGCCTCCTGTGAGGTACGTAAGCAGCAGTACACAATCTAGAATGTCTTAGCTCTTACGTGCGGAAAGTTCTTCCTGGAGGCCTTTAACAGGTAAAACCTAAGACAAGTTAGAGTGTGAACACCACCCTCGGTTCCCTTCGGTTTGAAAATCTGCTAAGAGTACCGCCACCTTTGTAGGACTTAGACTCGGCTCGCGGACTCACTGTGAAAGAAGTTCTAGTTTCCCTACACGACGTCAAAGAGCACATGCAGGAGCTGGACCAGGCCCATCTCCTGAAGATCGAAACAATACTGAAAGAAGCGGCTACCGCCTCATATATGTACAACAAGGAAAGGCAGATATTGGAGAGCCTCCTCTTCGAAACGATGAGGCATCGCTACCATACGATCGCCGAAGCCCATCAACGCACTTTCCACTGGATTTTTGAACCTTCGTACTTCCATCCACATGATCCTCGATCGAAGATTCGCTTCAGAGACTGGTTGGTATCCGGGCACGGACTCTACTGGATCTCAGGAAAGCCGGGCTCAGGGAAGTCGACGCTTATGAAATACATCTGCGACGCACCACAGACTAGCAACTGCCTCGGCGAATGGGCTGGACACCACCGACTGATTAGGGCGGCGTTCTACTTCTGGTCCGCTGGAACCGACATGCAAAAATGCCAACGAGGTCTTCTTCAACAACTGCTCTTCGAGATTCTTCGAGCGTGCCCCGACCTTATCCCGGTCCTTTGCCCACACCGCTGGGAAGGTGGAAGCGGCAGTGATTGGAGCCTCAGAGAGCTTCAGGCAGCTTTCGAAAAGCTGGAAGCTTTGAAGGATGATACCAAGATCTGTTTCTTCATCGACGGTCTGGACGAGTACGATGGAGATGAATCGGAGATCATCCAGATACTACAGCACATCGCGAGATTACCTCATATCAAGCTATGCGTCTCTAGCCGACCTTGGCCGTGCTTTGAAGACGCTTTCGGTCTCGATGCGGTCTCAAAGCTATACCTTCATAACCTGACTGTGGACGATATTCGCCAATTTGCTCGGGATAAGCTCGAGGACATCCCTGGCTCTGGCTTGCTCAAGCAAGAGCATCAAGCCTTCGCTGATCTCATTTCCAAGATCACTCGCAGAGCTCACGGAGTGTTCTTGTGGGTATTCTTGGTCGTCAGATCTCTCCGAAAAGGCGTGGAAAATGGCGATAACATACCGTTGTTGCTACGTCGCCTCGAAGAAATGCCTTCGGATCTGGGGCCCTTTTTTGACAAGTTGATCCAATCCGTGGACAGCGTCTACCGGGAACAAATGGCCACCATGTTTGAAGTTGCCATCCGAGCCCCGGAACCAATGTGCATATTGACGTATTGGTTTCTCGATGAAGGCAGTTATTCAACCCAAAATGAGCTTCCACCCCCCGATCTGCTCAGGATCATCGCGCTCGAGGACCAAATGAATCGTCGGCTGAGTGTACGTTACAAAGGTCTGCTAGAGGCCGCTGGAGTGCCGGGCGCACGAAAAGTCAACTTTATCCATCGAACAGTGCGCGACTACCTCCAATGGAAAGGTGTGCATCGACTGCTCGCTAGACAAGATTCGCAGGCAGCAACAAAAGCGTCTAGGGCTCTGGCTATGCACGCAGAGTATTGTTCTCGTAGCAAGAGCGGGAGGGGGTTTAATTCCCAGGACTTCGCCTATTTCCTGGTTTTCGCTCGTTGGGCTGCGGCGGAGTCTGGCTATTTCGATTGGGCTCTTTTCAAAAAGGTAGAAGAGCACCAAACTGGAGCTTTCGACGACAGTGATCCCCACATCCTGGTCAAGACTGTGCATTATGGCTTCACTGCATACCTCGAGTATCGTCTGAGCCAGGACAGAACACTCATCCATCGCCTGTCGAAACATTTGCTCCGGGCGGCATTCGATATTCAATCCTGGAGAGTCAATAGTACCTTTGGCATACAATCCAGTTGCGATACACTCTCCTGGCTCTTGCATAATGGGGCAGACCCGAACGTTCGGACAACGAATGACACGCTCTTCGCACAGTTTCTATCCGAGACTGGTGCGGCGGCAAGGAGGTCAACAAAGCCCTGGGCGTATGAACAATGGAAGAGGTCGCTCTCAATCTTGCTTAGGCATGGCGCAAAATTCGACGAGGTGTTCGACGATTCCCGATTCATCGAGGCGTTACCTCAGATCGGGATCAGCAAGAATGGCGGTATCTATGATCTTGCTGACACAGTGCTACTCAAGGGCGAGCCACTACGTCAAGGTCTCCACCGCCACTTGGATATCTACGCGCTGTTCCTCGAAAACGGGCTCGACCCGAACCGGCGAATTGGATCGTTCACGCTCTGGCAGATGTGGTTGTGGTACGTAGATCCCAGTGCCCTCTCTAGCATGTCTTGACTGCGGAAAGCTCCTCCTGGGGGCCTTCAGTAGGTAAAGACTTGAGACATGATTGCGTGCCCTTCCCCCCGCGCCGCGCCCCGACCCTTTTTGACTGAGACACCCGCTAAGTGTACGCCACGTTTGCAGGTATGTTTGCAAATGGCAGAACGACCATGGGTATCTTGAAGAAATATGCGTTCGGGCAGTCAAGCTCTTGCTTGTCCACGGCGCGGACCCGTTCTACTCGATTCGCTTCTTCTCGGATAGGATTGCGGGTTCGCCGATGTGGAGCGTTACCGATATCGTGGGCGCATTCTTCACGCAAGACAGTCAGGCTGATATTCGGCCGGTCTTGGAATCTGCAAAGCTTCGCTGGGGGGAGAAGAACCCCTTGAATTCACTGATCGAGCTCAGCACGAGACGGGCCGAGGGCCACCGGGATAGGAGGGCTTGCCGCAGTTTCCGAAGTGGTTACAATTAGGGGCTGTGGAGGCCAATATGCAGAGTCCTACTGTGCTGCGGGCTGGAAAGCATGAGCTGGATTGGAAGGGGAGATGCCCATCCGCATTATCAAGCACAGGTGTGGTTCTTCGTGCCCTTGCAGACGTCGGCCTAAAAAAGGTCTGGAGAAAGCCAAGGCCCCGTATGCTGGCTCTAATAGTAACAAGAGAAAAACGCTGGAGAAAGTCAAGCTCCTCTATGTGGACTCCAATGGTGAGACGTAGGCTAGGCGACTAGGTCGGACATCGTAACCTATATCCGACGCCGCGCCGCTATCTCCGAGCGGAGATTACACCATCGCGGAACGCGTTCCGACCCATCCCGGATAAATTCCACAAGCTTCCGACACGCACCGCATCGCGCTCCAGCACACAATGTCCTTTTCCCGCTGCGTCCGGACACGCACTTCGAACCTTCATCCCTTCCGCGCCCTCTCTACCACCGCACATCGCCCCCAGTCTTCGATACCCTACACCCCAACATGTCCGGCGCCAACCTGCCCCTGCGCCTCCACCCCGCCAGACCTCGACATCGACCGCAAAACGCCACTCCTGAACACAATGGCCAGCTACACAGAGCAAGTCCTCATATGCACGGGAAAAGAAGACTGGAGCAGCAGGATCGAAGACGAGCAGTCCTCCGCCGGGGCCTTTGTGCGCGGACTCCGCGCCGAGATTGGAAAGGGCGGGAAGGGCTTCGATGTTTGTTTGTCCCCCTCTGCATACCCTCTCCATACGCACCCGTATTTCAGCTTCAACTTAACTAAAAAAATCAACACAGCCCTTTAACAACGTCCTAATAACCGCCGCCTCCTTCCCCGCCAGCCCAACCCCCAACTCCACAACCGCCCTCCTCTTCCCCTCCTTCAAACGCATCCCCCGCATCCCGCACAACGCAGTCTCAAGCTTCGCCTCCGCATACCTCAAACCGCGCGCCCTGCACCCCGCGCACGCCGCCCTGTCCCCCGCCCAAAAAGCGCGCCTCCTGCGCGACGCGTCGCTCGCCGCCACGCTGCCGCCGCCCGAAGACATCACCCGCATCACGGTGCTGATATGCGGCCACGGCGGGCGCGACAAGCGCTGCGGCGTGCTCGGGCCGATGCTGCAATCGGCGTTCAGGCAGGAGTTCGCGCGCCGCGGCGTGGACGCGCAGGTTGGGCTGATCAGCCATGTTGGCGGGCACAAGTATGCGGGGAATGTGATTATATACGTTCCGCCTGCGCTGCGGGAGCACAGTTTGAAGGGCATGGGCGTGTGGTATGGACGGGTGGGGCCGGAGAATGTGGAGGGCGTGGTGGAAGAGACGGTGGTGAGAGGGAGAGTGGTGGGGGAGTTGTTTAGAGGTGGGATTACGAAAGAGGGGGGCAGTTTGGGGAGGGTGGTTGAGGAGCAGATTAGGAGGGGGATGGGGGAGGATAGGGGAGGGTTGGAGTTGAAGCCTAGGGCGAGGTTGTTTGGACGGGGATGAGGGCGATGGAGTGGGTGCGGTTAGATGTGGGCTGCGCGGGAGAAGAGGATGCGTTTGAAGCGTGTCTGGATATGTAGAAAGTACTGTACACTAGTTTACACTATACACTATACACTCCTAAACTAACCTAACTTAGGAGATGCATGTATCTCCACAGATATCGTACAAGGAGAGCGTCCTACCAAACCCCACGCCATACTAGAAACGGCTGTTAGTGCGAGGGAAGTTGAAGATGGGTTGGCTGGACTTTTCTTCTGCGTCTCCTTCTTGGAGTCGGCTCCTCATTTTCCGCCTGTTTTCTTTCCGATGACATTTCCTCCTTTTTCAATACGCGATTCGGTGTCGCGTTTGCTGCCGCCTACCTTCTTCGGACTGACGAGATTCACTATCCTCCCTCTCTTCGCAACAATAACCGTCCAATCGTTCGGCACGAGTCTGTATATCGGATGCCGTTCTCCGAACCCACCCGCCTTCCATACCGCTCCCGTCTCTCTGTCCATATACTTCTTGCCCAGATCCGTCTGCAGAAGGTGTTTCAACACCCACTGCTTGACCGCCGGGTCGTCCTGGCTCGGGATCGTCAATGGCACCTTCTGTATGTTCGCCTGGAATTTCTTCTTGCCGTTGACTTGCACTACGCATGGTGTGGTCGGGTTGAGGAGGGGTAGGATGTCGAGGTTTGCGGTTGGGAAGCCGAAGGCGAAAATGGAGGAGTCGCCGTTGTCGTGGAAAGGATGAAGGGTGGTTGTGCGGATGTGGAGGCTGGTTGTCGAATGGAGAGTATGCCAGCTTTCTTCTGCTACGCCGGGGGCGATTGGAGCGAGCATTCGGAGGAGATGGGCCGTGGCGAACCATTTGAACCATGGTGTGCAGGCAGAAACGTGAGGCGTGTCCCAGATGGTGTTCGTCAGCGTCATGAGGTCGCTGACAACCGTGTTCAAGGAGTACGTCTCAGCATAGGATTTTGTGACGCTGGCAATCGTCTCCTGCAGCTTAGACAGCAGCTCCATCTCGTCCAGTTTCAGAGCGGCGACAAGCTCCTCTAAGTCTGTCTTATATGGATCATTCCTGGGCTTCGGTGCCACTTTCAGAATGTTTGCTGCTCTTAGAGCCTTGAGCAGATCTGCCACTCCCGCATCGATATCCCTCGACGGTGTGACTTTCTCCATCTCTTTGGCATGGCGCCCGAACGCGGTCGAAAGCCTGAGCACCCGTGTGAGCCAGCGTTGGACGCCGGTGATTTTCTCCTCATCCCATTCGAGAACATCGCTGACGGGTGCTTGGAAGAGCATGTGTGCTCGCGTGGCGTCCGCGCCGTACTTGGCAATCGTCGCTCCGGGATCAACACCATTGTACTTGCTCTTAGACATCTTCTCGTAGCTGACAGTAGGGGTAATATCCGTTCCTTTGATGACCGGCGCCGACGGGTCACCAAGGTCTACTTCTTCCGGGCGCATGAATCGGCCGGTGGCGGGATCCGAGTACGTCTTGCCGTGCACCATTCCTTGAGTGATCAGCTGCTGGAAAGGCTCACCGTTCGCTTGTCTTCCGCGCGGCCAGACGGAGGTTGTCGAAAGGAACTTCGAAATGAAGCGGGCATAGAGGAGATGGAGAATGGCGTGCTCCACCCCACCAACGTAGACATCGACAGGCATCTCCTGGTCCGCTTTTGTCGAACTCACGGGAGACTGCGAGTTCTTCGGATCCAGAAACCTGAAGAAGTACCAAGACGAGTCCATAAAGGTGTCCATGGTATCTGTCTCGCGTTCGGCAACTGCGCGGCATTTCGGGCATTGTGTCTTCTTCCATTCCTCATCCTCAGCGAGAGGGTTGCCCCTTCTTCTCTGGAAGAAACTATCCGGTAAGCTAGGAAGCTCGACGGGCAGATCCTGTTCAGGCACTGGAACTGGGCCACAGGAGGTGCAGTGTATAATGGGGATTGGAGTGCCCCAATATCGTTGTCGACTGATGAGCCAATCCCTCAAGCGCCAATTCTGTGTCCGCTCAACGGGTCTTCCCGCACTTTGCAGGAGCGTGATGATCTTTTCAATCGCCTCGTCTGAGGAAACCCCCGAAAAAGTACCG
Organism: Trematosphaeria pertusa; assembly: GCF_010094035.1. Taxonomy (NCBI): domain Eukaryota; kingdom Fungi; phylum Ascomycota; class Dothideomycetes; order Pleosporales; family Trematosphaeriaceae; genus Trematosphaeria; species Trematosphaeria pertusa. The sequence goes on along the minus strand of NW_022987216.1, from coordinate 516,342 downwards.
TCCCGCGAAGCCACAAATCCTTTTTCAAGATTGGGTCGGTCCTCTCCATGTTGACTATCTCCAGGCCCAGTGCAGAAGGAAGGCATTACTGTAGGAGCGGGGATAATGACCTGTCTCACGGGCTGTGTACTTCTGTTCTGCCGCCAGAAGGCATGATCGCGGGCGTCATGGCCAGGCACGCCCATAACCGCTCCCGAGCCGTAATCGTCTAGGACATAAGGCGCGACATAAACAGGGACCCGCCAAATGATGTCGTTGTCCTCGATAAGGCCTGCAAGCGGATTCCATACCTCTATGCCTTGAAGCAAATATCCTTCTTTCGAGTCAGGAGGGAAGGCCTTTGCTCGCTCGATGAAGGTGCGCAGCGATTCGTCTTCTTTGGCGCACGCTTGGGCCAGGGGATGATTCAGCGACAAGGCAACATACATGACGCCGAACAAGGTGTCTGCTCTGGTTGTGAACACGTCAACAGCGTCAAACTTTGCTTCTGATCTTTGATTGTTAACCTCGAACCACAGCTTGGTGCCCACGGAGCGGCCTATCCAGTTCTTCTGCATGGCGAGCACTCTTTCGGGCCACCTGCCGTTCTCTGCCAGCAATTTTAGATCTTCTAGTAATGGTTCCTGGAACTCCTTGGTATTTAGGAACCACTGCTTGAGCATCTTCTGCTCCACCTTCGCGCCGGATCGCCATGAGCAGCCATTGGCGTCTACTTGTTCGTTCGCGAGGACGGTCTGATCGACGGGGTCATAGTTGACCAGCGACTCGGCCTGGTAGGCTAGGCCGCGCTCGTGCAGCATGAGGAAGATGCGCTGGGTGTGCTTGTAGAAGTCGGGATCGCAGGTTCGAAATTCCTATGTATATATTCTTCAGCTAGCACTCTCGTTCTGATCTGAGACGTCTTCCATACCCTGTCCCAGGACCATCGCCCGCCCATTTCCATCATCTGCTTCTTCATGGCCTCGATGTTCTGCAGCGTCCACTTCTCCGGATGTATCCCCCGCTCAATGGCCGCGTTTTCAGCAGGCAAACCGAAGGCATCCCATCCAATCGGGTGCAGGACGTCGTAGCCCTGCATCTGCTTGAAGCGTGCCAGGACATCCGAAATGGTGTAGACCCTCAGATGGCCGAGGTGTAGCGTGCCGGAGGGGTACGGGAACATGGGCAGTATGTATGCCTTTCCGCGGTTGGATTCCAAAGATTGCTTCGGCCTGGATGCCAGTTTCTCCCAAAGCGGCTGCCATTTCGCGGTGAGGTCCTGCAATTGCACCTCTTTAGCTGGCCCGGCGGGCGTCTGGCTCGTGGACGTGCATCGCCGCGGCGGAGGACCGAGGGCGCGCCGCCAGCCTACCCGGCGCAGACTGAGGCCCCGCATCACCTGGCACGGGTCGCATGTCGTGGCATCGGCGGAATTGGACGGTTCATGTCGCTCAGGGCTCGCGTCAAGCTCCGCCGAGCTGTGAACGATTTTCGTGTCTGGAGCTCTGACACCGAAGCGTTCGCACTAGTCCGCTGGCGGTTAGCCTCTCTCCGGGAGCCGTTCGTTTCCAACTCCGCAATCGAACATTCACCACTCGTCCACCGCCAAACGCTCAGAGCTCATAGAAAGGGGCATGCGTAGCCCCTATATACTTTGTCACCCATAACTTCTCTGCCGCCCATGGCTCTTCGAACCCGCGCCACAAGGTAGCCCACCTCCGCACCATGGCCGGCCGCTACTCGAACCTCCCCCCTCCACCGACCCGCGACTCGCTCGAACTGGCCTCGCTGGCCTCTTCCTCGCATGCTTCGCAGCGCACGTCGGTCGAGTCCTCCGACTCCGGAGTGCCGTCGTCGCGGAGGCTCTCGTTCGACGACGAAGACCCCCTCTCGGAGCTCAATCCCGCGGGTCATGATGACGGCCGGCCACGACATAATCGCTCCTATAGCGTGTCCTCTGCCTTCGACTTTGCGCCGAACCTATTTCCCTTATCCAGCACAGCGCAAGGCTACACCGCCCTCGGTGCGCCCTCTAATCCTGCCTTGGACGCCTCGAATGCGCTCAACGGCGGCTCGTTGGAGAAAAACAAGAGTTTAACCTATCTAAACGGGCTATCCTTGGTGGTTGGGCTCATAATAGGCAGCGGCATCTTCTCCTCGCCATCGCAAGTGAACAAGAATGCCGGCTCTCCGGGCGCGTCGCTGCTCGTGTGGGTGGTCGCAGGCATTCTGGCCTGGACGGGCGCGGCGAGCTACGCGGAGCTCGGTGGGGCGATACCTTTGAACGGCGGAGCCCAGGTCTATCTTCAGAAGATTTTCGGCGAATGGGCTGGCTTTCTGTTCACGTGGTGTGCCGTGGTCGTGCTGAAGCCAGGGTCCGCGGCCATCATCGCTATCATTTTCGGCGAATATCTCGTGCGCGCAATCATTGGTGCCGAAGCAGCCGAGGCCAGCATATGGCTCAACAAGGGCGTTGCTCTGGCCGGCCTCGTTACTGTCACGCTGCTGAACTGCGTGTCTACGAAGCTCGGGACTAGAAGCGCCGACGTCTTCATGTTCCTCAAATTCATCGCCCTGCTTGGCGTCACCGTGACCGGCATTGTCGTCGCCGTGACGGGCTTCTCGTACAAGGGCCCGGCGAGCGATGACTGGAAGACGAAGGGCTGGTTTGATGGCACAAACACCGACGTTAGCAATTGGGCGGTAGCTCTCTACGCCGGCTTGTGGGCCTTCGATGGTTGGGATAACGTACGAAACCCTCCTAGTCCTTCTCCATTCGCCATCGCGCTAACAATGGCAGGTGAACTATGTTACAGCGGAGTTCAAGAACCCAACCCGCGATCTCCCCAGGGTGATCCACACGTCGCTCCCGCTTGTAATATTATGCTACATCATGGCGAACATAGCTTACTTTCTTGTTCTACCCACCGAGCTTATAGAATCCACCAATACCGTCGCCGTCGCATTTGGAAACCAAGTCTTTGGGCCCATTGGATCCCTCATCCTCGCGCTTTTTGTCTCTGGCTCCTGCTTTGGAGCTCTCAATGCCACAACGTTCACATCCGGCCGCCTTGTCTACGCCGCAGGCAAGGAAGGCTATCTGCCAGAGCTTTTCGGCACCATCGGCCTCGGAAAGAGTCACAGAGCCATTCGACTCCATACTCTCAACGCCAACCCTAGCATGAGCAAGATATCCCGCAAGTTCGTCGACTGGTTCGCCGACGCGGATGCTGGCTTCTTCTTCACTCCCATCTCAGCAATGTCACTTAACGCCCTTCTCACCGCCGTCTACGTCCTAATCGGCTCCTTCGATACCCTCGTCACCTTCTACGGCGTCGCCGGCTATTCGTTTTACTTCCTGGCCGTCCTCGGTCTCATTATATTACGCGTCAAGGAACCCGAGCTCGAGCGCCCATACAAGACGTGGATAACAACTCCTATTATCTTTTGCTGTGTTAGCCTGTTTTTGCTATCTAGAGCGGTGTTTGCGCAGCCCTTTCAGACGCTGTTGGTGGTGGCATTTATGGTTGTAGGACTGGTCATTTGGTTTGCATGGGTTGGGCGACGGAGAGGCAAGGAGAGGCAGCGGTTTAGGCATGTGAAGCAAGAAGAGAACGAGAAGGTTGGATGGAAGTTTTGGAAAAGGTGGCGGGGTTAGTATTGCGTAGGGTAGGCTTGCATTAGCATGTGAGTGAACGAAATATCAGCCTTTGGAATATTCGCGAGCTGATTCAAGATAGAGCCCCGTTCCTGCCGTCAAACTACTGAGTTTTCTGATCCCATTCTATCTGAATCCACCTCAACCTCATCCTCCATTCACACTAGGCCCATAAAAAGCACGCTCGCGACCATGAACACAAAGAGTGGCAGCTTCGTGCTCGGCCCTGTTGCAGTGTTTTCTACCTCCTCCGCTAGCGGCGCGAATAACTCGTCCTCTTCGTCGTCCTCGCCCCCTTTCTTTCCACTTCCCTCAGCTGCGGCCGCATCGGAGGCCGGGATCTCCGGACACGCCGCGAACTGCTCCTCAACTTCTTCCCAGGTCGCGGGCAGTCCGTGCCGCAAGCCGATCGTCTTGTACGTCTTGAGGTCCGAGTGGAAGAACGCAGTGTCTTCCTCGCATTGCGCGATCAGTGGGCCCAGCGTGCGTTGGGCGGCGTTGTACCAGGATGCCTGGTGCGCGTAGGCGCTGGCGATTAGGGCCGAGTTGAGGGTAGGGGGGAAGGGGGTTGTGCTGCGGGTATGTCAGCGATGGGTGGTGCGGAGGGAGCTGGGTCCGCGGACCAGCCGTGGGTAAAGGGATCGTGGCGGTCCATGTAGGATGTAAAGTCCGCGGGGGCTGCTGGAGATGGGAGCGTGGAGTGCAGGGAGGAGAGGGTCGAGTTCGCGAGGAGGCAGGCGGAATCGTTATTTCTTGGTGTTGGGGAGGTTGTGGTGGCTTGGCAGGCCCAGAGCAGGGCGAGGAGGACGAGGATGAGCCAGAGCATGGTTGTGCTTTGTGGAAGGAAAGTATGGGGTGGGGGAGGATGGGGAAGGGGTTGTTATAAAGGTTGGTTGTGGGAAAATCTTTGGGTAGCGATAAGCTGGCGGCATGATACTGTCTGGCTCGGGCACACTGTCTGCGTGGTTCCAAGGTACGCCCACATTCCGTCTCGAGGCCTTCACGCGGTGTCCTACGGATCCGGCCATGAGGGCCCTCGGAAACACAACTGGGCGCACCGGATGACTAAGTCGTGGACCAGTGTTCGCACTATACATGTCCCAGGGACCGCGGCCGTTTGTCCCAACATACCAGCCGCCTCACAAACAACCTAAATTTTGGGCAGGCGGGTCACGTGGCTTCTTGCTTTCAGCTCGCTTGCTGGTGGACGGGGGCCTTGTGTTGTGAGTCGATCGTAGCTATGAGTCTAGGCTCGCGATGACTGAAAGCGCCCATGGAGCATCATGTCGAACGCCTGCCCACCCTTTGGTTTCCCTTACCTATCACTCTCCTCCCTCGAATAGTCCCTCCTTTTTTATCTGCACCGCTTTTTATAACAGCAAGCGCAGACGTCGACCCCCAAGCTGCTCTAAACATGTCACTAGTAACCCGCCACTAGTTCGAGGTGTACTACAGCTTCGCCCTGCACATCTTCCACGACGTTGGCGAGGCCGAAGTTTTGAACTGCCACAGGGTCGGGTATACGACGGATCGCGGTCTTGCGTCGCGGTGTACCAACATGGGTTTGGCGGTGTTTGCTTACCAGAAGAGCGTGTCGTGGATTGCAGCGAAGAAGGCGTGGCTGGAACGCTTCGATGAGAGTTATGGGTTTGTGGAGACCGAGGGGGGGAGAGAGTGTTCAGTTGACTGTGAGTTGTCCCGAGTAGATAGATGAGCACTGAGGAGGAGGCTGATTTCCGGCAGTGTGGATGAGGTATTGCCTGTGGTGTGGGCGGCAGGGGGACGGCGGTGGCGAACAGGCTTGACTACTGCTACCTGGGGTAGGAGACTGTGTCTGGGAGTCATCGCGCGTGTGCCACCTCGCCAGTATAAAAGGCGCTCACAATCCGCTTCCCACCCCCTTTCTGTATACTTCCTTCTACCACTTCGAAAACCTGGACACCTAGCTTATCCCGCATCCATACGCTCGCCGTATCTTGCTTAGCCTCGGTTTTGAATACGGAAACCCAGACGTCCCAGATATACAAACGCCACCCGTTCGCCATGCCGCAGAGCCCGGCCGCCATCGCCGGCCCAGACCCCGACGACTATTTCGACCGCGACGATGCCTGGTTCGAGATCAAAATGACGTTATATCCCGACGAATCCCTGCGTCCCGGAACCGAGGTTAATAGAATGGGCTACACGAATGATAAACGCATCGCCGCAATATGCAAGCAAGACGAGGATACGTTCAGTGTCACGGCACACAAATTCTCCTCTTACAGTATCGGCCTCAAGCGCGAATCGCTGGCAGAGGGCAAAGACCCGAATATGACGCCTGTTCAGACGGCGATTGAGGGGGGGTTCTGCACTCAGCTGTGTGAGTCTGAAGTCGATGGAGCTAGCTCGACGTACTGGTGCTGATAGGGCGCAGTGATAGACGTTCTCGACGCTGACCAGATGAGGCCTGATGAAGAGGCAAGTGCGGTGTATGTTAGAGGGCGTGAGGGTGAGGAGGAAGTAGCGGCCGGAGCGGAGAGCACTGAAAGATCACTCGAGGCTGTAGAAGAAGGGTGCTCGGAAAGGGGATGAAGCTGCACGTAAGTAGCAGCATGGCCGGCTTGTACTATATCTATATCTTGGTCAGCAAATCTAACAGCTGAGTGCAATTTGCCGGCAATGCGTGGACGAGTCTTGGGCGCTGAATGTCCTTGTTGTCTAGAGTGAACGCTGGCTGCCCTGGAGCAGCGCATACGTCCCCGCCCCTGGGATAGCCGTCAGTCTGACCAGCACCAGTATGTAGACCGAAGTTAGCTTACCTCGGCGCGCTAGGACTCCTACTAGCCATATTCCGATTCCTAGTCCACCTCTACACGGGCACCAAAGCCACAGCCCCGCAGACCGACCTCGCCGTGGACCACGAAAAGAACGACTTCTCCATTCCCGGCGTATCTAACTTTTCAGCTACACGCGCGCGACTGTGAGTTTCATCCGCCCCGCGCCGAACTTTTGCCAATCCGTGCAAGAACGCTTACGGAAATGTATTTCGACGTGCGCTAATGCAGAGCCGGAACTCCGCCCATGCAAATGACTATGGGTATACACACAATATACAGTATCTCATGCTCAAAAGCGGCATTCAAACAGTGCCGCCAATCTCCTTCCTGACCCAGCTCTCCAGTCCACCGAGCGCAATAATTTCCTGGACGTTGGGAGGCAGCTCGCCAACCTTCACGCTCCACTCGAGCCCGCTAGGACCCTCCTGCACGGTGACGGTGCTCCTGCGCACGTCCCACTCAAGCGTCCAGCCCGTGCGCCTTGTGAGCTGCTTGGCTTGCGGAGGTTGTGCCACGGCACCTGGGGGTGGCGAGTCTAATGATTCGCGGTTCTGCGATGGCTCGTCTATGTTTTGCTGGGAAGACGGAGGTGTCGAGGAAGAGAACACTTCGCGGAGGCGGTTGGCTAGCCTGGGAACCTCGACGCCCATGAGCGCGTTGTTGATGCTGTTCCGGCTGAAGATGTTGCCGAAGCTACCTGCGACGACGAGAGGGATGCCCTTGGCGAGGATGGCGGTCGCTGCTTGCTCGCGGCTACTACCGCAGCCAAAGTTGAAGCCGGACACGAGGATGTCGCCTGCCTTTGCTACCGCGCCAAAGGACGGGTCGTAGTTCTCCATGCAGACCTCTGCCATCTTCTCGCGGCTGACGTCGTCCTGATACGTGTATTTGCCGGGATAGATGCCATCGGTGTTGATGTTATCTGCATCACAGAAGACGATCTCGCCGCTAATCTTCTCTGGGAAACCGGGGAGGATTTCAGTTAGGCTCTCCGATTCTGAAGCAGTGCCTGGAGGGTTGATGGATTGCGTCTCTATGGCGGCATTCTCGGCTGCCTCGATGGCTTCTTCTGCCTGCTTGATGGCCTTTTCGAGCATGTCTTCGATGGTCATCATACGCTCTTCCTCTGCTACGCCATCACCTTGGCCGCGTCGAACGCCTGTGTAGCCAGCGGGCTCTTCGTACCATCCTGGGCCGGAGATGGTGCCGGAGAGAGCACTTGCTGCGACGACTTCGGGGCTGGCGAGGTACGCCTTCGCATCGGGGGATCCCATGCGACCTTTGAAGTTGCGGTTGCTGGCACTGATACCAACCTCACCAGGCTCCAGCAGCCCGGTACCGAGGCCGATGCACGGTCCACAGCCTGACGGCAGAGGCTGTGCGCCAGCTTCCAGAAGGGCTTGCCAATCACCCTGCTCCTCGGCGGCGCGCTGCTCGGGTAACGATGCAGCGGCAATGTAGAAGTTGACGTGGTCTGGAATCTTAGGCATCTTGCCACCGTTGGAGGCTGCAGCCTCCTTGAAAACCTTGGCAGCTGCGGCGAGATCGGAAGCGCGAGAGTTGGTGCATGAGACGAGGTAAGCCTTGTTAATCTTGATGGCCTGGTTCTGCAGCTCGTTCAACGGCGTAGCGACTTTGACGGAGTTGGGGCCAGAGACGTACGGAGCCAGGGTGGAGAGGTCGAGGAACAACTCTTTGGCATAGACTGCTCCCTTGTCTGCCGCCAACGCGGGCTGGAAGATGTGGCCGGTCTGCTGGCCCACGATGCCAGTTGCGGAGAAGAGCTTGTCGATCCGGTCGTGGAGGAACTGCTTCTGATGGAGATCCTTGTAGTCGCTTTGGCTGCCGTACATGGCGGCATCGGTGGCCTTCATTCTCAGCCATCCATGGAGGACTGAATCGATGGGGAACAGGCCGGTGAGAGCCCCCCACTCAGTAGTCATGTTCGCGATGGCTAGGCGATCGTCCACGGAGATAGTTCGAAGTGTTTCGTCGCTACCGGTGAACTCAATGGCATGGTTGAGCACCTCATCCTTGTTGAAAAGTCCAGCCAGAGCTACAATTACGTCTTTGCCAGTGACGCCCTTAGGCATCGTCCCTCTGAAGGTGACCTTGGCGACCGGCGGGATCTGCCACCAGGTCTTGCCCGTTGCCCAAATACTCGCGGCGTCTGTTCGCACCACCGGTGTGCCCAAGCATCCGATTCCACCGTACATGTTCGAGTGGCTGTCGGAAGCCACGGCCAAAGTTCCCGGCCACGCGTAGCCCTCTTCGACCATGATCTGGTGCCCGATGCCTCGTCCGGCCGGGTAGAAGACGACTTGTTGCTTCTGGGCAAACTCCTCAATTTGAGTGTATTTCTTCAAGTTCTTCTCGGACTTGTTCTGCACATCGTGGTCGAGCGTCATTACGATCTGGTTGGGGTCGTGGATCTTGGTGGCGCCAATGGACATGAACTTGAGGGCGACCGGCCACGAGTTGTCGTGCGTCATGCATCGGTGCGGTTGCAATGTCACGTAGTCGCCGGACCTGAGCACTTTGCCTTGGGCAATACCCACGGCGTACCGCTGTACGATTTTCTCCGTGAGTGTCTGGGGGACCGTGGTCGTCTGCTGGAAGGTAGAAAGGAAGTCGGCGGCCGGGCCCTCCTTCAACGAATGGAAGACATGGGGCGTATCGGGGCGCGGGACGGTCGTGCCGAAGGCGCGCTGGGTGGTATTGGGACGGGGACGAGGCAATTGCGTTGCGATGCGGAGAGGCAGGCGCGCCCGGGTCTGCGAATGGAATTAGGAAGGCGCGCAAAGAGCATGCAGGTGCCTGGAGGGAGACGTACCAGAGCCGGCCGGCGCCCCAGAAGCCGCACTGCACGCATCGACAGGGCCATTGTCGCAGAATTGGCAGCCGGGGATGGGCAGCGTGGTGTTGACGCCTGCTGGAGTTTCTCTACCTAGGCACACTGTGGTGTATATTTTCTGGCCTTACTAAGCAGCTTTTTCTCCGCGCCGGCTTCGGTGCCAGTCATCGGCTTTTCTCGCGCTTCGATTGGAGCATGCAGCCGCAACAATTGCAACATCTATTGCCATCATGTGCAGCACGCAATTGACGTAAACCTTGGAACGCGAGGGACGCAATTCTTTCTGGGCGGGTGACTGCGCGCGCCGCCCACTCTACCCGAGATCGGACGCGTCCAAGGACTGCTGTGTGAATCATCGATAGAAAATTGCATTCTAGCTACCATAGTCACTCCACCGACCTCTTCTTCTTCTTCCTGCCATCACTCTTCCTTCTGTCGACTGCTGGCCCGTACTACTTACTCCACTAACTAGCAAGCAATCCTCCCCGCCGCCATGGTCAACCGTTCCGACGTGCACTACTTCGGTGCGGGGCCCGCTCCCCTCCCCACCGCCGTCCTCGAGCGGGCAGCTCAAGTGCTTCTGAACTACAAGGACAAAGGCATTGGCCTGTGCGAAATCTCCCATCGCTCCCCCGACGCGAACGAGATTCTCGCCGACGCAAAGCACGCCCTGTCCACCCTGCTTGACATCCCTGACGACTACGAAGTGCTGTTCCTGCAGAGCGGCGGCAGTGGCGAGTTCAGCGCGACCGTCTACAACCTCGTCGCAATATGGGTCGAGAAGAAGCGTGCAGCGATTGCCGGAGAGGTCGGTGACAACCAGGAGGAGGTGCTGAAGCGGATGCACAAGGCCGTGGACGAGGAATTGAAGCTCGACTACCTGGTCTCCGGCTCGTGGTCGCTCAAGGCTTCGCAAGAGGCGACGCGCCTCGTGGGCGCCAAACACGTCAACGTGGCCCTGGATGCGCGCAAGTCGAACGGCGGCAAGTTTGGCGTCATCCCGCCCGAAGACCAGTGGAGCCTCACTCCTCGGGCGTCGGGTGGTGGCCCCGCCCTGGTGTACTACTGCGACAACGAGACCGTCGACGGCGTAGAGTTCCCTGCCTTCCCGCACGCTCTCGAGGGCGACGATGCCCCCCTTGTGTGCTGCGACATGTCGTCCAATTTCATTTCTCGCAAGGTCGACGTGCGAAAATACGCCGTCATCTTCGGTGGCGCCCAGAAGAACATCGGCAACACGGGCATCGCGATCGTGATACTGCGGAAGTCGCTTCTTCCGCCGCACTCGACGCCAGCATCGCCAGATCTACTGAGAGCGCTGAACTTGCCCGTGGGACCCATCGTCTTGGATTATCCCACCATTGCAAAGAACAACTCATTGTACAACACTTTGCCTATCTTCGATGTGTGGGTCGCTGGTCAGGTCATGTCCGGGCTCGTCAACGCGTACGGCGCTAAGCGGATCGGGGGTCAAGAAGAGGTGTCGAATGACAAGGCTCGTCTGATCTACGACACGCTTGACAAATACTCGCATGTGTACCGGGTGGTGCCGGACAAGGCAGTTCGCAGCAGGATGAACATCTGCTTCAGGGTCCACGGCGGCGACGCTGACAAAGAGAAGGCCTTCCTTGCTGGTGCGGAAAAGAAGGGCTTGCTAGGCCTGAAAGGGCATCGAAGCGTGGGCGGCATTAGGGCAAGCAATTGTAAGTACTCCTATATCTCCGGTGCTATTATTTCTCAGCCAAGGTATGCGTTCGGAGAGCTTATGTACAGGTACTTGCCTATGCTATATATGCGCCGTGGTGGGGCAAGTCGCCGCTACAGCTCGACTGGACAACCGCCACGAGCAGGTGCACTGATTTGAGAATATCGGAAGGCCATCTCTTATCTTGTCTATGCACGATCGCTTCGTGGACAGAAGAGGGAACTGTGCTAACTCGTTTGGTGTCACAGACAATGCCGTATCAATGGATGGGGCAAAGGCCCTAGTAGCGTACCTCGAAGACTATGCCAAATCTTCATGAGAGGCCTTTCCGCATGACAGCATGACGGCGGCTTGCAGCTCAACACTATGAACGGGGCGTTTCGGTATCCAAAAGCATCAACTCGTCGTTCCATCAGACCATGATGGCGTATCTGCCTCTGCAAAAGCTCATTCAACATGATACCCTCGACCAGCAAAAGATGTAGCTAATCTACTCGTTGCTGATTCTCCAGCTCGATTATGCCTTCTTCACTACTGCACGTCAAAATCTGCCTATATGCGGACCTGTTATTGTGCGCATGACCGGATGTTTACACTGAAGCATGCCGTACCACGATGCACGCCATTCGCCTCAGTGCGAAAAGAGGCAAGATGGGTGTTCTCGAAAATTCCTCACGTGGAAGGGATTATGCCTTAGACTTACGGCAGCTTCCCATAGGACCGCGGATCGATATGGACAGGGCGTGCCACGCGTGGGCTTTAGGCGTGAGCTGGTGCACCCTGCACCCAGAGGACTGTCGTGAGACGTGAGGAGTTGCAGCAGGGAAGCGCAGCCAAGCTCTCGCCAGGCACACCCGCCACCCACCAGGAACGAAAGGAATCTCCACTGCAGCTCTCCAACACCGTCTTAACGCTTGGGATAAGGTTATTACTGCTTCTAACGGTGACAGAAACCGTTGAAACCGCGGTACCTGCAGAGCATCGGCGCAGACGGCAGCTTCCGCTGAGATCATCGTCTCCGCTAGCAGAGCGGCCTGCGGTCGAACTTTGCTGCTGCGAACGGTCAATTGCTCCGCGAGAATGCGTAATCCTCCGCTCGAAAAAAGGACCGCGACTCGCGTGGGAGGTGACGAGGCCTTAAAATGAGCTCAGGAATCAGGAAGCAAAGTTTACGAACTGCTGCGCCTTGCCTTTGAGGTTCTCGTCGTCCAAGGTCTCTTGGGCTCTCTCACGTGCCCCTGTGTGAATCATTCTCGCTTCGGCGCGCTCTTCGGGTCTAGCGGCACTATGCGAACCAATCCTATCGCATCGCGTGCAGCTCTTTACTCTTACCGGCTATAGCTACTGTCGCGTATTTCCATGCACCCCCGGTCCTGGAGCGGCCGGAGAGGCGTTGCATTGACAGCCGCGTTTCGGACATCCCTGAAGCGAGCGGCTGATACACACTCAAATCGAGGAACGTCACAACCTTACCTCAACCTCGCCAACCTCACGACAACCGACGAGCTCTCCCCCCGCGGCTCTCTGGTTTCTCAACGTGCCCGAGAAATGGCATCCAGGTCTAAAAATGGCCTCAGATTACAGAAACGAAACCATCGTGCCCAGAAGAAGCGCGGAACGTTGACAGAGAGCAACATGTTGATAGTTTGCAGAACCGCGCGATGTGCTCAACCCTCCATCGGTCCCAGCCGACATCAGTGGCTGCCGCATCGGACCCGCTCTGCCCGCCGCACTTATTAATCGGCACTGCTTCCAGCACGGCCAGTTTACGTAGCCGTGTGCTGTGGCTGATCGGGGAGGCCCCGGGGCAGTGGTCTCTGGTCGGGTCTCTCTGTACCCGTTGCCCAGGCTCCCCAGGCTATGCGCCCTGCATGATGTTGAAACCCCACCTCGACCTAGCGTACATCGTTACAGCCTCTAATAAGGTCGATTCAGGGAAGCGCCAATGCTTCCCCACCACCTAATGGAATGACAGACGCCTCAGGACCGCTGTCCCGAAACCCCGCGCTACTGGTCCAATTCCTAAGTCTTCTCATATACCGTTTGACGTCTCATACCCGCCTCCTGGCTCCACGCTTTCATGCCTACGCTCTTTTTCCTTCTCTTCGCTCTGCTGGCAGGTTCAGGCACAATACTCGACTGAAGCTGGACGGGTTACGATCCTCTTGTTCAACGTCAGTCGTTCTGCCTCCATGAATACGTGAACTTTTCCCATCTTTTAGCCGCTGCTGGTTTCCAGCGAGTCTCTTTACCTTCTTGTATATTTCTTTGCGGGAGTTGGCAAGATGGAAACATGGGGCCTCCGATATCCTCAACTCGACGCCCGGTCGCACTTCAACATGACTCTCAATACTTCGGGCGTCCGTGAGGTCCCGTGGACAGCGCAAAATGGAACAAGAGCCTTGATCGCGAGCCTTCAGCTGGCACAGGTCCAGACGCTGCGGACGATGCATCTGACACTGGGAGCTTTCAGCCTTGCCCTGGCTATTTTGACGGTCCATCGAATCATCTCAGATGCGAAGAGGGTAGCTGCGGTACAGGTTCCAATACGAAAAGAGTACGTGGAGACGGAAGCATTCGACGGCTGGATGCTAACTACTACTAGACGCTTCAGCGCCCTCCGAAACGTCCATCCTGCGGAGACTTTCCCACTCGTACTGGCTTGCGGTGCGGTCATACAACAGATTATCTTTGTATCAGTGCAGAGCACTTCCATTAGTAGTGTATTATCCAACCAGTGTCGGGGACTCGCTATGGTTACTTTTCCCGGTACGTTGAAGCAGCTTTGACAAAATGGGCAGGCTAACACCTGCAGCGATCTTTCTCGTGGGATACATAACTCTAGTCTTCGGCATCGAGATGGCCCTCCGAGCCTGCAAACACGAACGATTCGCTCCGCGAGGGAAGTGGAATACGACAATCTGCATCGGTATTATATCGTTCCTGCTGCTCCTCACATGGATGCCAACCGTCGCCTGGCCAATGTACAATCGGTGTTTTGGAAGCCTCATCTGGATCCCAATCCGCTACGAGCTGATCGCAATTGTCATTCTGAGCATCATTACGTTCTTTTTCCTGTTCCTGGCCGCTCTGATCAGCATTCAACTGATGAGGACGTCGAACGTGGATCCCAACGAGCGAATCGCTGCATCGAGGATGTGCTACTACCTGCTCATGTTGGCAGTAGTCTACGTAAGTACAATCGTCATGCTGTAACCCACACGCTAATCCATTTTGACAGATTCTGGTGATACCTGTGGAAGTACAGGCCCATCGACGAGATTTCATGGATACGTTGGCCACGTCGAGAATCGCGGAAGTGTCTCTCTTCACCTCCGGCGTCTTTATCGCTTTCTTCCACCTATTCCTCCGCGTGAACGCCACCCGACTCGTCATCAAACCCATGAGCGAGATGAAGTCGCCCTCGAAACAAAAGCGACCCAAGATCCGATTCTTCGGCCCAAGCGACCTCGAGATGAACATCAGCGGGCCTCTAGCTCTGCAAGGCGGACGGCGGCCAGAGAGCAGACAAGGTCTCATTGAGGTGGGCCCAGAGAAGAACCGTTACGACTTCGACCCCGAATACTTCGCACGACCGGGTGACCTGCCGCTCTCCCCAGGCTCCATGAAATCCCAGGCCCCTATTGACCCGACCAAGTGGCCATTGCCTCCAGACCCGGTCCAGACAGGCTACTTCGCTGAGCCCAAAGATGGAACAACCGGCCTTCACAAGCGTAACAAGTCCAGTTATTCGCTCTTCCCAACGCGTGCAGAAGACATCCCGCGCCTTCCTCCCACGGTGTACTCCCCACCGAACAGTGCTGGGAACCAAAACCGATTCTCTAAACTAGCTGTGCGACGGCAAACGCGCCGAAGCTCGCTCGGGGATGCCAAGTCAGTGACGGATGTCAGCGAAGCGTTCAACTTCCTTGTCAAGCCTCCACCGCTCTTCTCGAACAAGCACCGACGTGAGGAGAGCACTGCCAGCAGCGCAACCGTGCAAATCGGTCTGCGCTTCTCAGTTGCGCCGGCTACACTTGCCGCAGCCAAGTGCACACGCGTCGAAAGACAGATCGAAGCCTCTGACGACAGCGTCCCTCCCATCCGCCGTGATGACAGCGAGTCCAGCGTTGAGACGCTCGGTCTACCGATCCAGTCACCCTCGACAAACAACTCCTCATCCGAACGCCTCAGCAACATCGCCTTCCCAGAGCCTCCCAAACCCACCGCCTCGCCGAAGAACAGTCCCGGCAAGACGCCTGCCTTCCCACTCTCGTCACAGAACAGCGGGGCATACCTACAGTCACAGCGTGAGAAGGTACTCCCACCTACCCCTCGCTCCACCATGCCTGGACCGTCTCCGTCATCACAGCCTCCAGCGCCAATGTCACAAGTCATGAACGGCCTGCGGATGAACCCGATGTCGCCTGCCTCGGTCAAACTCCCATCATCACCGTTTACACCCGGCACGCCCCGCTCCGGCGCGACCTCACCCACCAAGTCCAACCGGACACGGTCACCCACACAGATGTCGCCTACAGCCGGTATACCCCTCGGCGCCGGCACAATTGCGCGCAGCCCTCCGCCCAACGGCTGGATATGACCCAACGGGACCCAACCTCCCGGATGACTCTTGTTGCGCGGAGTTTCCCACAAAAAGCGGGCTTGTAGATCGGATTTTCGGCGAGAGCCACCCTTGTACTACTACTACGAACGTTTCTGGTTTTGGCTTGGCAGAGGCCCGGTTTTGGGAGGGGGCATTTCTGCGGCGTTCCGAGGTTTCACTTTTCTTTCTTGCTTGTTACAAGACCCTTGCCTGCGGCTGAATACCCCAGCCCAGCACAGCACGGACACTTTGTCTATCCTTGGCCGATGGCACACACACCCACACCTTTCTCATACCCTCTGTACCTCATCGTCGGCAGTCACATAGCACGCCACATATCCAGCCTTCATTGATGCATGCCATTGCGCATGTGCGTTCACTCTCTTCATCTTCTTCTTATCATTCCATCTACCTTACTCCTGTAGTCGCTTTGCGGGTCCTCATAATTCCGAGGTCGCAATCATATTCACACCTGTTTCCACTGCCAAATTTTCGCTACGCTTGAAGGGCCTAGATAGTGGCCCCTTTTGGAGAAGGCCAGATGATGATGGTATGGCGCTTTTGTACAACGCTACCCACGAAGAATGGATGCTTTCAAATGAAATTATATCGCCCTTATTAGTCCAGGATTTACGTCTTGAGGTCTTTCCAAGTTCTAGCTAAGTTCTCTTGTGATCCTCAGCTTTTGCATCGCCTATGAGCATACTTCGTTCGACTGCGTGAGTGTAGGCAGCGCCTTGTCGCGCTTCGCGAAAACCATCCGTATCACCAGCAGTGGCATCTCCTCCACGTCAGCTCCGCCACAGCTCTGCAGATCTATCTAGTACGCAGGTCTCCCGTCCCGCCCGTCCTTCGAAATGCTCCGTGCCTCCAACCTGCCACTTGAGTAACCGAACTCCGTAGAATCCCTCCTCACAAACTCTCCTACACGGACTGAGTACTCGTCACCGTCAGGAACTTCTCAGAGAATCTTCCTATCGAGACTCCTACCCCCCTCCTCCCACCAGCCCTTCGTAGAATCCCTCACGCACTCATAGCATCGCTGCGTCATACCCGCATCCCCGTCTCACATTATCGGCTCGCTTCCGGGGGAGGATTTCTAGCCCAAGACACGTGCCGCTGTTCTCCGTTGTGCGTTCCCACGTTGTGGCACAGGACAATTCTCCAGAATAAAGGATCAACGGCCCTGAGTGAACGCGTCATCAGGCACCAACCGCTGTGGCATAAGGCATCCATACGGATAGGGCTGCAGCGACCGACGCGACCCGGCCCGCCAAGACTGCGGTGACAAATACTGGGCGCTGTGGCGCTGGGGCGTTTGGGGATTGTGGGGAGGAGTTGTGGCGCACGCGGGTTAGTTTGGGCGGCCAACTGGGGAAGGTGCGCTGAAGATTTAGGAGGAAGTGCTGCGGCGGTGGGGGGGTGGTGCGTTTGCCAATGGAGTGCGCGGGGAGACGTGATGGCGTTTGAGGAGACGGTGGTGAAGATGTAAAGGTGGTCGGGGTGTGATTAGTTCGTATGTGGTAGGGCCGGGTGAACACAGTCTCCACTTGGCGAGCGGAATTCCTTGTTCCTCTCTTCTTCTCTCAAATTTCCACCGTTTGCGTTTCCGTTTGGAACAGTTATTTGGATATTTGGAATTCGGCACGTTTGCCAGTTTAGTATCCGGTGGCGTACTTAGTACTAACTCGAAACTTGTGGGGAAGTGCGCTCTTCTGTTTGTCCGGGCATTTGGAATGGAAGGATGGCGGAAAGAAAGGGTATCCTAGCCTCTCACGGTGTGGAATTCTCCGGATAGAACGACGTGCGCAACAGCTACCCTGAAGGCCTTCGCGGGTGCGTACAATAGGACAGCTAATCTTACTTACTTGTACGGCGAGCCCTTAGATCCGGAGAATTCCCTACCGCAAGAGCCTAGCTGCGGGTTGATTGTAGGGAGGCGGGTAGAAGCGGCGAATAGGGGCGTGGTCAGGGGAGATGTATGGCGATTAAACGGATTTGGTTGGCTGATATAAAGAGTACGCGGCCAACGGCACAGATTTCCTAGCTGATAGGAGCAGGCGGGGAGCGGACTAAAGACACTGTTTTAATAACCGCAGCCTTTTATTCTTCGAATCGCATTCGAGAGGCCGGGATATTTGGAATGCGGCTCGGTTGCCTGCTACCGAGCGGGATGTGACTGCCTTGCCTTACTCGAGGGTTCCTGGATGTTCCAAATCCCCATGGACCATGGAGATTTATTACGAGACGAGGAAGGCTGTGCTGTCGTTCTTGCGCAGGGAGGCAAGAATTTGTGTCTGGATTGACTGCATCGCGGCTCGAGTCGCTTGAGGGATTGATAGACATGATTGGAACACAGCCGTCCGAGGCTCAAACCCTATGTCAGTTTACGCTGAATATTGATGACACTCCTTCAGCCCGCCAAGCTTTGAATCCGGACCATTCCCGACTGATTTTACCGATGTCAACTGCACAATACTGTGGCCCCCTTTGAACGGGTCTAGCCCCATGAATTCCGGATCGGAAAGGCGCTATCTCTACCTTCCCCTCCCAGTCCCACCCTAGTTCCAGAGATCGCTTGATACTGTGCCTTTTCGCCGTAAGTCCCGGTAGGCTGGCCCCTTGGCGGCCTGCAAGCAACGTTCGCGGGCTCCAAAGGCCGGTCGAGCCCCGATGGAGTAGGAAGAGGACCCGACACGGAAGTCCATTCTTGTATGGGTATGGTTATGATTCGGCTTTCATTTTCGCCTTTGACTAGCCTTTGTACCGGACTAGAAGAACCAATAGCGATGGACTTGCTCGACGGAGGTACTCCCAGCACAATGTCCAGGATGGGGTCCAGCATGGAAGGATCGTCGCCTGCCATGACCAGTGAATAGACTTCGGACGGACGGGGAGTCATGTGTTTGAACTTGCGGCTGAGGAAGGCTATCGCTTTATCGGCATCGTCCCCGCCATCGTAGTCCGGGAAATGTGGTTCTAATGGCGAGTAAGGGAGCTTGTGCTTGAACACGCCTATCTTGTTCCATACAAGGACAGTTGATGCGCGCCTTAAGGCCGATAGAGACGTCAGCTGATGGAAGGAGTGCATCAAGTTCCGCATCCTATTGTGGGTCCCTGTTGGGCTAGGAATGTCGTAGCTCGTCAAATCGACGACAAGGATCAGAGTGGAAATGCGTTCCAGTGCGACATCAGGTTGTCTTACGTAGAATTCCGGACCGGGCAGGTTGATGACCTTTACAGCGTGGCCTTCGCGGCGGAGACGGACGCCATATACCCCTCGCCTCGCTTGGACTCTCAGTGCATCAGCAGCACTAGGGACGTAGCACGGAGACGAAAGCCGGCATAGTTCGTCAGTGAGTCTATATAGGTTAGCATGAGCGGAGGATATCAATGGAATCATTGCACTAACAGTGGCACTTCATTCATATCCCCGCTCACGAGCGAAGAATCGCCTCTTCTGAATTGCTCATTGTAGCAAGCTGCTATTGCTCGTACGGTTTCGGGGTCAAGATTCTTGACAGAGCTCGGAACTGTTGTATACTTGAGCATCAGGGCACAGTCTTCCACTCTTGCGGCGGCATTCTTCCCTTTCGTTGACGTGCCCATGCGTGCACTTAGTTCTCTTAGGCGGCGAAGGTAAAGGCCACTCAATTCTTTCTGCGACAGCGCCAATTCCTCGATGCTATAGTGCTGCGGATAGACATCGTTGAGGAGGTTGACGATGGTGTTTTTTCCGCCCTCATCATCGCCCATCAGCAGAGCAAGGGTCTCAGGTGCGCGTTGAGGCAGAGTGTGATGCCACGCGCCTTGTTGTCGTCTTAACGATTCTTTCAGAGATCCTCTAAACACGCGTTCGTATACCTTCGTAGAGAAGAGTTCGTGGTCGAAATCGAAGATGAGGGATAGTTTCGATAGATTGTCTGTGATCCTGCCGATGAAGGATGCTGAATCGCGAAGTACGAACAACGAGACGGAGTCGGCTTTTGCGCGTCCAAGGACTTTGCGCGTTGTGGTTTTCTCAAGCAGTCGCCTCTGTTCGGAGAGGGTTTTACTGGCTCCTATCAGCTGCTGGCCATGAAAACGGATGCGATTGACCTACCAGTTGCAGGCAGTGAGGAGCAGCGTCAAGGCATTTATCTGTCGCTCTAGGAGCCTCTCTACTTCCTCCAAGCCGCTTGTTCCGAACACAAATTTCAGTTTCCCTGGGACATCTAGTGGTTTATCGGTCGCCACATCCAACGTAGAGACAAATATGTCGATCTTGGCAACAAGCAGTCTGCAGCATGATATGGACACGTCCAGATCCATGATGAGTTGGTGATGGGTTTCTCCAAGCTCCTCTTCTTTCCATTCTTGAACTTTGGTCAAAGCTGCTCGAAGGGCACAGAGTTGTGCGACGAGGCTGAAGAAGGTGAGCTCTGCGTCTTTCCAGCGGGCGCTGAGCCGGGCGATGGTGGAGATGGCTTTAGTGACCACTTCTATAATGTTGCAAAGCGCTCCCACAGATCCGATGATAGTGAGAGGGTCGGCCATGTTACGTTCAGCCTTGCTGCCTAACAAGGACCGCAGTTATGTAGTAGACAGTGCTGGATCAACCGTGGTGATTCGAAGGGCGTCTTTGCAGGAGAACGTCGAAGGCTCATTTGACCCGGAAGGGCACGGTAGGTGATGGTTTGAAAAGTAGTTCAGTGCAGCTTGAAGAATAATGAAGACGGTCGTGAGGGACGAAGGCGCATGGTGCAGATAAGCAGCCCACAGCCCCTCTTCATATTGCCACCATTCAGCCTTGTGGATAGCCTACTGTGAACACCCTCGTGCCGGCCTCAACCGCTCAGTCTAATTAGTAGGGATATGATGTGTAGAAATGGTTCAAATAATACGAACTACACCCCACTGTCGTTTCGTGGATCCATGAGGTCAATGTGTGCTTCACCCCGGGTCCGTGAATGAGCTGCGCCACGTCTCACGGCTTTCTCGGTCACCCAACTCGCTCAACTGTCACTGCGACGGTCCATGGCGGGCCTCACAACGCCGTCGCGAGACATTGAAAAAGCGATGAAGCCACCCTAGACATTCCTTCCACAACCGTCCAACTTCCACAGCCGCGCATCCTTCCACATCTACCATAATGCCCCTCTTCAAAAAGAAGCCGCACGACGGCACCAGCCAACCATTGATACCACCTCCAGAGCCCACCTCCCCACCAGCCTACGCACCTTCCGCACCTGTCCCTTCCTCTTCTTACCAACCCCGCCTAGCCTCGCTATCTTTCCACATGACCGACCGCATCCGCCTTCTTCATTTCCCCCCTGAGGCTATCGACGTCTGTCGCAGCACCATTCTTTCCGCCTGGAAGCCGCCTCACTCTGGGGCAATCGTCATCCAAGACGAGCGTCCCTATGGAGCCTCCCACGAGTTCAAATTGCGCGGTTTTCCGTGGGCCCTAGGAAGTTACCAGCCGGTTGAATCGAGTAGATTGGTTTGTGCGCTGTTAAGCACGCTTCATGGCCTGGGTTGGACGCTGATCTTGACGACGGATGTGACGAGGAAGATGAGGGACAAGGATACGTTGGTGTTTAGGCGGAGGCGCATGTGCCTGTGGAGTGTGACTGGGGCGTGGTCATGTTTTCGGGAGGCGACAGGATGCGGTTTGTTGACTGTAAGCGTATCTCCTAACCCTTTTGTTGAATGCATATTAACACGCGACTCCAGTCCCTCCCGAAGTCAGCCAAGCCACAGCGGCTCAGCTCGGCCCTTCGTGGGTGCAAGCCCGATCCGTCCACAAATCAGTCGCAGATGAGCTCAAGCTCCATGGCTCGCCTTGGTTTGCTAATGGGATAGAGACTATGAGGGTTCGTGAGCTGTTGCTGGTGCTGTTAGAGTCGCTTGAGGATGAGGGATGGACCGTGTTCGCGAGCATTGATCAGAAGCATGGGCGAGACGATTATACTGAGACTGATACTGTGAGTGGCTCGTTCCCTATGATTGTGATGACTATACTGACGGATGGGCAGTGGTATTGCTGCAGACCAAAAGGCTGGGTGAAGGGAGCCCCTTTGTACCATAATTGATGACTTGGTTTGAAATATTACGAGATGCATCGGAGATCGCTCGCTCACCGCCACGCTACCCGTACCAGAACTCATCGCGGAACCCTCGACCGCTTACGGCAGCCGGACAGATTTCGTTCCGAAGCTATACAATTCCTTCAAACTATGGAGAAATGCTTATACTTATCTGCCTGGAGCTGGGTGGCCGCGGCAACAGCCGCAAAGTTCCCACTCGCAATCGCATGCGGCACCACCTTGAACGGCGAAATACAATCACCGGCCGCAAATAGCCCGCGACAGCTTGTTTGATACGCTGGAGCCTCCGCCTGGATATCTCCCGTTGGCGACAGCTTCAGCTCGAGTTGCTGCGCAAACGGACCTTGTGGGACCGTCATCGGATTGTGGGCCAGGAACTTTACCTCCTTGGAGCTCCCATCGGCGAATTTGACCTTGACTCCTCCCTCGCTATCTACTAAGCGGCTGATAGCCCGAGAATCGATCTTGAACGGGGAATTTGCGCCCATGGTGCTGGCCTGCTGCGCTACCTCCTCAGATCCATTGGTAAAGATAGTAACCTCCTTCGAGAGCTGCGCCGCATTGTCGGCCATGTGGATGGCTAGGGCCGGCATCATGGCCAGGGCTTGGACAGCTAGGATGCCAGAGCACTCGGCGCCTCTGTCTTCGTACCCGAGGCAGAAGAGGCAGTGATAACTAAATCGAAGGTCAGCGGTCGCAGCCAGAGCTTCAATCCGGAGTATCTCACATCTTCTTCTTCCACAACTGCGCATATCCCTCGATTTCCGGGAGCACGTCGCTCGAACCAATAGCCAAGATGACCTTCTTCGCCTCCCAAGTCCTTCCATCTTCATCCGTAATGTTGAAGCAAGAGTCATTCTTCTTCTCAACGGAGGATACTGCGACATTGGTGAACTGAATGGTCTCGTAACGATCCTGGATTTGCTTTCTCGTCGTCTCGCGATACTCCTTTGGATCTGTGTGCCCCCAGCCCGGTACCGTATGCATATGAAGGCTCTTTGCGTTTCGATAGTTACCGTTGTCAAGCACAACGGCTGTGTGAAGCTGACGTGCCAGTGTTGCGGCGGCAGTAAGACCCGCGGGGCCCCCTCCGATGATGCCGACGTCTATAGAAGACATTGGGTAGGTAAGACGATTGAAAAGATGGGAGAACGGATGGGAATTGTGAGCAGAGTAACATTGTTTCCGCCTTTATCTTTTAATCGCCATGTATTGAAACCAGGGAAAACGTAGCAGCAGAGTCAGGGAAGGAGTTGGGGCGAGAAAGGACCCAAATGCGCGAATGTCAGACGCGCCGCCTGCTTACTGCACCTTAGAGGAATATCAACCACAGAATCTAACTCTACAAATTAATGATGAGCGCTTGGTGTACGACATATTGGGTTACACCGAAGATAAGGATCGAATTTTGCCTCAAGGAGGTAAACAAAATGGGGCTGGAAACCGTCGGGGAGGGCACAGTATTCAGCACACCAACGTTCCTGCGCCATGGGTTCGTGGTGATTGCTTGGACCAACATGGTTTTTCAGCGACAGAATCCGAGCGATGATTAGAAGCGATTGGTCCGTGATATCCAGGCCCAGCCCGTCAGCATCGTCTGGCGTCCCAAATATGGCAAATACGTGGAGGGGGAGACGGTTCTTCCATGGACGGGGAAGCCCGGGGAGGCAAAGCTATGAAAAAGCTCGGCTGTGCCGTTTCGTAGCATAAATGAAATATTGATTGCCTTCCTCATGTTAGAGGCCCCACAGATAGCTGACGATGTATGAAGGCGGCACAGCAGCGGATAATGCCCGTTGGAGATCCATGCCCGAAGGCTTCCACACAGGATGCGGTGGTCCGCGGGGTTGTGAAATTCATACGCACCCTGTTAGCCGCCAGTGATTCTTTGCTCCTTGGCCAACATATGCTAGCCGGGACACCACAGTCTCAACAACCTTACTGGATACCGTAAGCCATGCACTGCTCCTGCGGCAAATTCGACTACGGTGAAGGCCTTCAGATGTAGATGTACAAGACTGACAGGGTCTGAATTGTTGCGAGTCCACGTCAATGGAACTGATGGAATTATTGCATGATGGTCCATAGCTCAGAGAGACTGCTCTACCTAGGTTGGACATACCAGCACTCAGCTTCTCGCTCCCTGAATGGTAACATCCTCTACGACTTTCTTTTCTCTAGCTTCGTTTGTCTGCGGTGCGCTTTTCTCGGTTTTGTTTCTCTCCTCGTTCGATACTTTCGGGGTCTTCATAGACTGCCACCGAATACCCGCAGCGCCAAAGACCGTCGTACAAGACACCGCCAGAGTGATGTACAATGTCTGTACTAGCGCATCACTGAAGGCTTCGAGGGCCTTGGGTCGATCGTCCGGAGGGATCGCAATAAGAAGATCGCCGGCACCAGTTTGCAGGAACCCGCTTGTGTTGCTTCCAGGTGCGATAGTTGCTAGGCTGTCAACTAGGCCGTTTTGGAATACGCTCTGTCCGACTGCAACGAATACCGCGGCGCTCAGATTCTGCACGAGCGTGATAAAAGTCACGCCAATCGGAACATCTGATTCCGGAAGAAGCGTTTGAACAACATAGCTGGGCTGTCCAAACCCGAAGCCAGCTCCAAATCCATAGAGAAGCTCGTAGCCTACGATCTTCTGGGTTGAAATCTCGGAGTTTAAGGTCGTCAGGACGGCAGCGCCGGTAATGAGCAGAATCGCTCCAAGAATCATTGCGGGATTGTAATAGCCTGTGGCGGTCGTCATGGCCCCGGCCATTACGGAACCGACCACATAAGCCCCAATGGTAGGCGTTAGTAGTACTCCGGACGAGAGAGCGGTCTTGCCCCGGATGGCTTGGAACCAGAAGGGCAGATATAGCATTACGACGTATATCCCGCCAGTCAGACCGATCGCGTAGCTTGCGGCAAGCCAAATGTTTCGGTCCTTGCTGATGCTCGTAGGGATCGTTTTAGCCTTGGAAAGTCGGCTTGAGGACTGGAGCGCGGCGAAGGTGATAAGGAGCACTCCGGAAAGTACTAGCAATGCAATCACCCGTCCGCTATTCCAAGGGTACATGCCACCGCCCCATTGTAGACCTAGGAGAAGGCAGACGAGGCCCGATACCATGAAGACCGTTCCGGGAATGTCAAATTGGTTGATCTTTTCTTTGTAGCTCAAGGAGCTTGTTCTCGCGTGGGAAGGTGTTTCCACCAAGACGATGCAAATCAGAATGGTACAGGCACCAATTGGAAGATTGATGCCAAAGCACCACCTCCATGAGGAGCGGTCCGTCAATGCTCCCCCGATGAACGGGCCCGCGATGGCTGCGACGCCGAAGACGGCTGACATTATCCCAAGGTACGCAGGGCGGCTGGACAATGGAATGATTTTGGTAGTGATCAGGACTCCCCCAGAAAATATTCCGGATGCTCCAAGACCGGCTATTGCACGGCCAAAGATCAGGGCCGTGGAGTTGGGTGCTGTTGTGCATACCAGGGAACCAATCTCGAACAAAGCGATGGTGCCGATGTAGATAAACTTGATCGAAAAGAGCGTGTATAGCTTCCCGTAGAATAGCTGGAAGCTACTGAGCATAAGGAGGTAGATGTTGGTCCACCAGGCAATGTCGTCAAGGGAATGGAACTCGTCGCTGATGGTGGGTGCTGCGGTGGCGAGGATAGTTTGATCCTATAGAGAATATCAGCTCTGTCAGGGTGAGAGGTGAGTTTGTTAACTGCCATTCCGGTGAGGAGAACTGCGAGACAAAGTGCAGCCATGATGAATGTTAACTTGATGCCTCCAACAGTAGGGGCTGGAGTCACATCTTCTGTCGGAGACATGGTGGACACAGCGTCGTACAATTGATGAGGTTCGATCCAAAGTTGTGAAGGCAGAGGGTAGTGCTGCACGGAGGACACAGGCAAGACCAAATTCCCTAAGAGGACGACTTGTAGGCGGAGGGGGAAAGGGCGGAGCAGGACAGTGCCGCGTAGGAGGAGCGAAATCCACCGTCGGACTCACTGCGTTGACGACGGATGGCAGCCGACCGTTCGAGCCGCAGGATCTATGAAACCTGCAGGAATGCCTGTTATTTTCCCCAGTCGATGATGCTGCGCCGCAATTTAGAGGCTGACCGGCGCCAATTCAGCTCTAAGGACGACCCCGGCCACGAAAGAAACAAAGGGTGCTTCCTAGCTCAGATGTAATGAGTATGAGCCCGGATCTAACAGGCAAGGCCTACTACGGTTCTGTCAAGCGATGACAGAGGCCTTAGAGAAAAAAGACCAGTGCTCCTTAGAAATGAAGATTGACAGCACTCAAGGTAGCACTCGCGGGGGAACTTGACCTGAATTCCTCGTCGTTCGCTGTCAATTAGATGACATGCATCAAATTAGCACATCTGCCACCGACGACGAGTCCATTGAACAGACCATCGCTGCCACTCTTTGCATGGAAATGCGCGGGTGGAGCTGGGTCTGAAAGGGTTGCGCTATGCCGGAGCTACGCGAGACGAGACGTAACCCCACACGTCATCTTGTCCAGGTGTACTCCATGAGGAGAGCGCATTGAAGCTTTCTGTGATGCAATGCCATGGGCGGGTTGACTTGCAAGGTTCGCGGTGGGCTTGTTCGAAGTGGTAGTGAAAAGCGGAAATGGGGTCCGTGCGAGAGCTCGACAGACCTCAGACCACCACCACGGCTCACTTAAAGAGGCCGCCGCGAGGAGCACTCCTCCCGTGCTCGCGTCCTCGATAACACAATGTCCTGGCTTATACGCATTCGCCCCGGCGTCCTCGTCGTTTTCGGTTCGTCTGCCATTGGCGGTGCCGCATATCGACACTTCAAGCCCGGTTCCGCCGAAGCGTCGCTAAACCCCCACACCTTCACGCCGTATACCCTCGTCGACAAGCAAGACGTGTCCGACACGAGCGCGATATTCACCCTGCGACACCGCGATGGCGCACCGGATCCCGAGAGTGTGAAGGAGGCTTGGAAGCGAAGCGTGTGGAGCGTGCAGGTCAAGCAGCCGCAGCTGCAGATTGCACGGGCATATACACTGCTGCCCCCGAAGACAGATGGCATACAGGCTGGCGAGAAGGAAGCGGAGGATGTGAGGCTCTTGATCAGAGAAGAAGAGGGCGGCGAGGTGTCGACATATCTGCATCGGCTGGCAGAGAAGTCCACCATCGAGCTGCGAGGCCCGAACGTGGAATGCGAACTGCCCCACGACATTAAAGAGGTCTTGTTCCTGGCTGGCGGAACCGGCATCGCGCCTGCGATGCAGGTTGCGCAAGCACTAGGACGGAGAACAGGCAGCAAGATGCACATCCTGTGGGCGAACAGACGGAGGGAAGAATGCATAGGCGGCGTTAGCGACGAGCACATACCCGCGAATCCGATAATACACAGTGGAACAAGTTGGTGGAGGAGCTTGATCGGCCTCGGCCACACGGCAGCGCCACAGGCGGTCGTGGACAAGCACAGCAGCCAGGGCAAGGGCGTCCTAGTGCAGGAACTGGAAGCGCTGAAAGAGTGCAGCCAAGCAGGCACCAGAGGACTCAGCGTGCAATACTACGTCGACGCGGAGAAGACGTTTATCAAACCTGGCGATGTCGCGAAGCGGCTACATGTCGAAGGGCCAGAGGAGAAGGGGTCGAGGCTGATTTTGGTCTCGGGACCAGATGGCTTCATTGAGCACTGGGCGGGCAAGAAGCTGTGGGTTGGTGGACGAGAAGTCCAGGGCGAAATTGGCGGTGTGCTGGGGCAGATGGATCTGAAGGATTGGAATGTCTTCAAGCTGTAAAAATGCATTGTACGTATACCAGGTCGATACCCGGCTTCTAATATCTGCGAGCACCCATTGATCAGGCTCTCGACCCCAACTGGAAATCCATATTGGGGAAAGCCGGGGACCCTGGCTAAATTGTGGATCGGGGCGAAATAACGGCCCTATCGTGGACGGCGCCCGCGGGCATCTCCGACAGTAAAGCCGACCATGGATGGGCATGGGCACAGTTCCGCGCTGATTAATTTTGCAGACCGCGAGATGCTTTATCAGATCAGTCCATCGCAGACACGCGTCAATATAGTCTTCGCGCGCTCTGTCTTCTCTCTCTGTCTCCGTCGTCGTTGCGTTAACTCTTTCTTTCCCGACTGCAGTCTTTTCAACATGTCAGAAGACGCCGAACTCGGCGACGCGGTCTCGCCACCAATCAGAGACCCCAACGCGCGACCAGAATGCTTCGGGTCAACCATCCAGGAAGTCTTGTTCGTGCTTTCCGTCACCATGGCCGTTGCTATGGCTGCGTTCCTGACTGGATCCGTCATCGTCATGTCGTCTTTTGCGGGGCGCGATTTGCATATGACGAATGCTGAAATTACGTGGATGAATGCTGCGACTTCGTACGTACTTGCCACCTTCCGATTCCCATCGCAATCCTTACTGGGCTAGACTGTCTTCAGGGTCCCTGCTGCTCTTCTTTGGAAGTATAGCAGATCTGTTTGGGCGCAAGTCCATGTTCATAGGCTCCATGTTCCTCTTCGCCGTCTTTTGTCTCGGCGCCGGCTTTTCTAAGAACGGTCTCACTATCGATGTCATGAACGGCGTCCTGGGTATCTTCAGCGCATCTGCCGTACCTCCCGCCCAAGGCATGCTCGGTGCAATCTACGCCAAACCATCCAAGCGCAAGAACAAAGTTTTCGGGTGCTTCAGCGCTGGCAACCCGCTAGGCTTTGTCTTCGGCAGCATCTTTTCCGGTCTAGCGACGCAGATCTTTAACTGGAGGGCGTCATTCTGGCTGCTGGCCATCGTCTACTTGGTGGTGAGCGTTGTGGCAGCGTTCACGGTGCCGAACGACATGACGCAGAAAGAGAAATTCAATGAGGAGACGTTCAAGAGATTAGATTTGCCGGGTACGGGGATGACGATCCTGGGGATTGGCATGTTTTGCGCTGCGCTGAGGTAGGTTTATCGCTATTTAGATAGAACATCACTTGCTAATAAAGGATAGTCTTGGGAGCGATGCAACCGATGGCTGGAAAACGCCCTACGTACTCGTCCTGTTGATCCTCGGTGTTCTCTTAATGGCGGCGTTTGTGGTGTGGGAGATGAGGTACCCGTATGCGATGATTGATATGAAGATCTGGAACGACAGAGACTTCTCGCTGGTACGTATCCAATTTCCACCTCTATTGCGCGCTGACTGACCACTCCGCAGCTGCTCACTATCATGGTCTGCGGCTTCATTGGCTTCCCCGTCCTCTCCTTCTGGCTCGCCCTTTACTTCCAGAGAGTCCTCGGCTTTTCCGCGCTTATGACGGGCGTGCACATGCTGCCCATGGTCGTCTGCGGGCTACTCGCGAATCTTGTGGCAGCGCTCATTCAGCACAAGGTGTCTAATAAGCTCATCATGGGCCTTGGCGCAATAGCATATGTCGTCTCCTTCGTTCTTGCGGCAGTGCAAAGACATGGAGACTCCTACTGGGCGTTTTCCTTCCCTGCGCTGTGCTTGTGTGTTGTGGGAGCGGACTTCCAGTTCATCATCGCAAACGTGAGTCTTGGACCTCGCCAAGCCTAGCGGCAGCACTAACTTGTCATAGATGTACGTCCTCTCCTCCATGCCACCGAATCGGCAATCCATCGCAGGCTCCCTCTTCCAGACGCTCACCCGTCTATGCACGGCCGTCGGCTACGGAATTGCGACTGCCATCTTCGACTCTGTACAGAGCAGTCCTGCATCCTCTGGCTATTATGCGCACAATGCGGTCGAGCCGTATGCGGCGACGTTCTGGTTCTCGGCTGCATTTGCGGCCGTTGGTGTGCTCTTCGTGCCGTGGTTGAGGATTGGCACACAAGGGCATACGGGCGATGAAGGACGGTTGGTTGACCAAAGGGGTAGCGGAGAAGAGCAAATGCAGGGAGGAGGTGCAGAGAAGGGTGGAAACTCGGTGGGCGGTGCGGGGGAGCAAGTACGACCAAGGGACATGGACAAGGGAGTGTGAGCACGTGAGCATGGCATGAAATACGATGTCAGGCCTGTTTAGGATGTACATATTCATACGGCAATTTCGATTGGATTCCATGGAGCGGAAATTTCATCGCTTGTGCGGAACCGTTGTTCAACCTCGGCAACTCTTGACGAAGCCACCCCAAAGCTTGGAGAGGCTTCGTCTGACGTCAGTCACGATACAGTACGAAGCGCTCCCACAGCGACACTCACCTGATCGAAGTCCGAACCTTCCCAAGGTCATCCCCGGCCGATGCTAAATGCAGGGACGACGCAGACCGGCCTGGAATATTCCTTCGCCCGAGGTTTCGGCACCACGTCGGCATTCCAACGACCATCGCCATACCTAGGTGCTAACCCAAAGAAGGATAATGCTAACCCGAAGAAGGAAGGTAACACTCGCCCGTCCAACCACAGCGCAAAGCAACTCTCCGAACTCCACTTCTACCACGCGACCAACAACCCTGGCTCGAGCGACCATTTCCCCGCAAAATTTTATGGCTTAAAAGCTTCCTGTTTCCCTGTCACCATGCACCTTTTGTTCCTCAGGTTCCAGGTCCCAGGTCCGCCATTCTCCCCCTTCCCCTTCCCCAGCTTCTCGGTCCTTGGTGCGCCATTGGCAGTGCCGCTGACAGTAGTTGCACAAGGGCAAAATGGCTGAAGAGAAGGAAATCCAGCCCACGGGCACCGATATCCCTACCGACACCGACCACAAGAAGGCAGCCGATAAGGTCATCAACGATGCGCGTCTCGCCACTGAAAAAGAGCACTCCATGAGCCTATGGCAAGGTCTCAAGCTCTACCCAAAGGCCATCGGATGGTCGGTCCTCATCAGCACCTGCATCGCCATGGAGGGCTACGACGTCTGCCTCCTGTCCAACTTCTACGGCTTCCCGCCGTTCCAGAAGAAGTATGGGGAGCAGCTTTCCGACGGCAGCTACGAGATCTCGGCGCCGTGGCAAGCGGGGTTGAGCAATGGTGTTACTGTTGGCGAGATTATTGGGCTGATGATTAATGGGTGGGTGAGCGAAAGATATGGCTACAGGTATACCGTTATTACGTGCTTGGTGCTGATTATTGCCTTCACGGCGATTTTCTTTACGGCACAGACCGTGGTGCATTTGTTGGTTGCGGAAATCCTTTGTGGGATTCCGTGGGGGGTTTTCCAGACGCTGACGATTACTTATGCGAGTGAGGTTTGTCCGGTGGCGCTGAGAGGCTATCGTAAGTTCTGCCCCTTCGATAAGATAGTGTTCAATGGCTAACTAGGAGACAGTTACGACGTATGTGAACTTCTGCTGGGGTCTGGGCCAAGTTATCGGTATTGGAGTTATCCGTTCCATGCTGTCACGAGACGACGAATGGTCCTACAGAATCCCCTATGCCCTACAATGGATGTGGCCCGTTCCACTCTGTATTGGCGTCTGGCTCGCCCCGGAGTCTCCCTGGTGGCTAGTCCGTAAAGGGCGCCTCGACGACGCCAAAAACGCCCTTCTACGCCTCACAAACCTAAACCGCGAAACCGACTTCGACGCTGACGAAACAGTCGCTATGATGGTCCACACGACCGCCCTCGAAGAGAAAATCACCCAAGGCGCCACCTACCTCGACTGCTTCAAAGGCACCGATCTGCGCCGCACAGAAATCGTCTGCATGGCTTGGGCAATTCAGAATCTTAGCGGTAACGCCTTCTCCGGCTATTCATCCTACTTCCTGCAACAAGCCGGGCTCCCTCCGTCGACGTCGTACGACTTCGCCCTCGGTCAGTACGGCATCAACATGGCAGGCGTGCTCGGCGCGTGGTGGCTTATGAAAGCTGGTCTAGGTCGGCGGACGCTGTATCTCGGCGGACTTTGCGGTCTCTGCGCCATGCTCTTTGTCATGGGCTTCCTTGGCCTCGTCCCAGAATCGCACCGACAACAAGGCGCCATGGCCACTGGAGCCATCATGATCGTCTGGGCCATGTTCTACCAGCTCACCGTCGGCACCGTCTGCTACTCGCTCGTCGCCGAACTCTCAACGCGGCGCCTGCAGATCAAAACCGTAGTGCTTGGCCGCAACCTGTACAACGTCGTGGGCATCATCTGCAGCGTTCTCTCACCCTACATGCTCAACCCGTCCGCGTGGAACTGGAAAAACTACACGGGTTTCTTCTGGGGAGGCATTTGCTTCTGCTGTATTATATATACGTATTTCAGGTTGCCGGAGCCGAAGGGACGGACGTTCGCGGAGCTGGATTTGCTGTTTGAGAAGGGCGTGCCGGCGAGGAAGTTTTCGAGTACAAGGATTGATGTGTTTGAGGAGACGCATGTCGAGGATACGGGCATCTTTCATCAGTATGAGGAGAAGGTTGAGGCGGTGCATAGGGAGGGGTCGATTGTTGCATAGGCGGGGCTGTGGAGGAGGGGATTGGTTCGCGGGAGGGGTGGAGCGCTGGGTGGGTTTGTTGCGGCTTCTGATTCTTCTGATGCGCATAGGAAATGCTTGTTCGGCTATGCCAAGGAGTAGGAATAGATAGTTGATTGAAGTTTGAATAATGTGTTGAAGATTTTCAAGAAGCACTTAATGCGATGTTGCCAGAGCTGAAGAAGTCGCGAGGGGAATGAAAACAAAAGCTAGTACAGAAACGGTATAGCCTCCTCGGCAAGTCCATGACACCCCGGGGCCCTGCCTGAGTCGGACGCGCAAACTTTTACCTTCGTCCTGTTGCATGCTTCCGGCATTGTGATATACTCATATTGTTAATCTTTGCTGGATTTCGTCCTCTCCGTGGACCTGTGCTCAGCTATCGGCGAGCTCTCTATTCTCCCAGTCCGAGCCTCACCACCTGGCTATATGTACCCCTCTTCTTATCGGGCCTTTCCCACACTCGCTCACCCGTCGGCGTCCACCTGCGCTGCGGCGCCTCATCCGCGGCACACCCAAAGATGCAATCATGGCATATTTCTCAATTCAATCCCCTCATTATTGCCCTTCATAGCACGCCCTATTATTCGTCTCTTGAGATATGGGCCCTCGAAACGCTTCTTCAGGCGCTTCCATCCCATGTACTCAGTTCCTTTTGGGTCCACTCCCAGCCTAGCTCTTGCATCCAAATACCACACCCGCCAAATGATGAGGAGCATGAGAGTCAATGGACCAGCAACAACCCACAAGATCCAGATGTCCGAAGACATCTGAATACGATTCGGCGCGTCGTCGGACATGTGAAAGAATTCTGTGCCAAAAATCGTCGCCACGGTACTTAGAGGCAAGAATATCAGCGTCATAAAGGCTATCGTTTTCATGGCATTACTCTCCGACATCATTGTACGGCTGTCGGTTTGGGTGACGAGATGGAAGGACAACTCGATCATGTTCGCCATTCGTTGATCCAGACTAGCAAGTCGGCGCTGCGTTGATTGGAAGAGCGTCCTTCGATACCTCAGAGCTCGTCGGGTGGCTTGCTGGGAAGAGTTGCGAGGCACGGCTAGGGTAGTCTTGTGAAAACCACGTAAGTCCTCCAGCGTGGCCAGCGCTGACCCGCAGTTCTCGTGCAGGTATATCGTATGTTTTGCGAGGTTATGCAGCCCCGCAAAATTGAGCTCGTTTCCTGCCGTGCCCGGATTGTCTTGAGCGTTTTCAAAGGTCCTCTGCAAATTCAGATTAGCACCTCCCTTCAAACTCGCCCAATTGGTACCTACTGTTTCAATGGGCCCGAAAGTCCACGCCACTGACCAGCCCGCTGCATCCAACAACTTGTGCATCTCCTCAACGACAATGACTAGGAGCATATACGGATCATCGAGTATGTCCTTGTAACACGCCATTTTCGCCAACCTCTCGAAACGAAGAATAAGGGCATTTGGGCTTCCGAAGCAAAGTAATGTGACTTCCGGATCCTCGGGCGGGGCGCTAGTCGGCGTGGATGTACTTTTTGTCGAAGGTGACTTTCTCGACTCTTTGATTCTGAGTACGACCCCGGTCTTGGTCCAATGATAGTTGGCCTGATTCAGCTGCGGCTCCGGTACACCAGCGGTATCCACGATTTCCTCAGAGTCTTCCTCGCACGCTTCGTCGGACTCCTCCGGAGCCCTTTCGTGTTTCGGACGGTTGACTATGGCCAACTGACCATCCACGTTCTGCGCCTTGATGTCCTTCGAAAGGAAGTGAAACCATACATATACGCCAGTCTCGTCATTTTGAGTGCCGAACGACTGGGAGACATTATGGAAGCTCTCGGCAATGAACGCGCTCGGAACATTGCAGCTCTTGAAAAGCTCAACAAGCCCATTCGCATATTCTGGATGCGGAATGTCTCGTGGAGCCAGCCTATTCCTGTCAGTATGGATCATCGAGATGGGTATGTCGTCGCCCGTACAAAATTCGAACCGTAGGTTCCTTTGGCTGTTCCAGCGTCTGAACCGTTGTAATCGAGCAACCCGCGGTCTTCGTGGTATCTTGATACCATTCAAACAAGCGAATATCAATCGCATTCCCTTGTTGGAAGTGTAGCCGATTTTCCTTCGCTATCCTCTTCGCCTCTTCAGTGTACGCCTTCAGGAGGAGATCGCGATCCTCTGCGAAGCTTGAAGGCAGACTCATGGTCGTCGAACGCGGACTTGTATCTTGCTGGTACGATCTGAGTTTCTCTAGAGACCCAGGCTTGTTCTTACTGTCGCGCTTTTGGGTGAATCACCATTGGAGGCCTTCAACGTAGGAAAGGTAAAAACCATAGAACCGCTCCTGATCTCAGAGCGCGCCCTTTTGGGACTGGCCTGGCCATGCTGGTGCGGCTCAACATCCTCAGCCCCATTTGGTGTCGTACGCAAAGCTCATCGTACGTAACACCCTTATCCTCGCTAAGCATTTCCTCTCTGATAGCTAATCGCAGAATGCGTACAGGTGGCTGTTGCAGGAAGTATTGGAATCAGGATTTCTCTCCAATGCCCCCGCGATCATGAGGCTCTTACAGGGACCTCGTTCTTGGCTGTAACCGAAAATGGATCGCTATTATGCAACAAGAGGGGGTTCAATTTATTCTGGCCCCATGGCACTACCAATCCAAGACTTCAGCGCTACACAAGATACGAGGAAAGGCTTGGTGGCGCAAGGCTGAAGCTGTGTGAACCCAATCAACGCGCATCCCCGCCACAAGCATATTAGCGACCGATTCTCCTTCTGCAAGGGCATCCGAGGTCGCTTTGGCCAATGGTTTTGTTCATGCCTGCTACAGTTATCTGGGTCTGTGGACTACATCTGTATGGACCATTTCCGGCCATGCGGTCATACAGAAGTTCGTCTCACATTCCCTTTTCTCGGGGTGCGAGATTGTGCGACCAGAGAAGGCTGCGACTTTGATGCCGTTTGCCCAACCAAGTATTGTTTCGGCAAACTCCGTTCTATCGTGGTATCAGGCGTGGGCCGCATTACGTCTCAACCAACAAGTGGAGCGCCTCTCCAGGGCATTACCTCGGGGTTCAAAATAAGGAGCGGAAGCTAATGTGTAGCGCCCGTCAACCGGGGGCCCATGCGTGTGCCCTCCCGTTGGCCGGAACACACCTTTTTTGGACGTCGCACGGTCACACGAGATCCAAGATCGACATCCCGATATCCATGGCCATGGGAGTCTCGACCAAAACTACCCGTCTAATATTAGCATTGGTCCCTAGGACTACCTCGGAGATGCATCTTTCACACGACGCGGCTTCACCCTGGGCGACCTCTGATTCCTCATCTCCGCCTTCTTCAGGCTCACCGGACCTTGTGCAATCGCTTAGGCCTGAAGCTCTAGATTGCCTTTCGATTGCCAAGCACAACACCATCGGTGAAATTCACACCTGAATGCTGAACGAAAACGCCAGCTATGCGGTGTGCCGGCCAATCCCTCGCGATCACATTGGAAAGCCACAATGCGTCCTTAGCGAGAGCAAACTTTCGAGAGGGGCATGTGCTAGGGGATGGGGGACTTTGCCCCTATCTCTGTGCTCAGCCTGATGCCTTCGAGGAGAATACATATTAGGCTTGCCTTCGAGCATGACCATAGCTCATATTTTGTATTCTCAACCCAAGGACTCGATTCCCCTTGACCTACACATTCCGGACTTTGGATGGTAAAGGCTTCACCTCCTTTCTCCTCAGAGATTTTGCTAAGAGATCCCACCAGGCACCTGTTCCCCACGGTGGTGGCTACGATCTACACTATTCTAACTCTCCCATCGCTCCTGTCAATCCATACCATCAAACTCCGGTATGTTTGCCATTCACTGTTCTAGGAAAGACTCCGCTGATTTGATGCTCTAAAGGGTAGAATTCCTCACGGAGGAGGCTACGATCTTGGAGCATCCTATTCTAGCCCACTAGCCAACACTCAACCTCAACCCCTCGCCGCTCCAGTATGTTTGCCGCTCAATCTTTAGGGAAGCCTCTCTAACTTGATGCGTGAAAGGGCCCGGTTCCCCACGGAGGAGGCTACGACCTTACACCACCCTATTCTACCCCACCGGTACACGCACAACCTCAACCCCTCGCATCTTCTACGCCGATCTACCTAAGCCAACAAGCCTCCTATACAAGCCAGGTGGGTCTCTTCTTGATTCTCCTGAAGCCTTGTCTTACACAACTATACAGGGGTATTCCACCACACATCAAGGCGGCTACTCTCCTCAGAAACCCCCACAGCAGTACAGTCCATCACCTAGCCTTTTCGGGGTACTCTGTCCCTGCTTGCGCTAGATTCACCCGCGAAGAAGGTGGAGATGGCCGGCAAGGAACCCTACGCATCATCTTACGAGGTGGGGCCGGTGGCTACCACTTCCATCTTTAATGGAGCGTATACGCCCAATGGCGACACTCCCGTGATGGTCAACCCAAATGGACAGACATATGTCCAGGTTCCGGTGCGTTCACCCCGGGTATTCCAGTCGCTGGACTAACAACGATGAAGCGGAAGGGGCCTATGCGCCTGAAGGGCTATCTCCATCTGTTCGATGCGCATACCTCCTTCAAATGGCAGTTTCCGAACTTCTACCGTACGTTCCATGTTATTGAAGCTGTCCTAATATGGCTCACAGTGATATAGGAAAGCCTGGGCTCGGCTATCAGAAGCTCGCACAGCATCGACATATTGACTGGTGAGTATTGCCACCGAGCCCCTTTGTTTTTGCAATAGCTTAGCTGTTAAGGTTTGACCGCGAGTGGACTGGCGACTGCGATGATCGGTACATCTCCTCTTTCGACGGCAAGGTCAGCAAGCTTGTTGTGCAAGCCGTCGACGACATCTATGACAACACGACGAACAGCACATGGCGCAGAACGTTCGTCAGAAACATGGCTCCATTCTACCTCCGACTCGCGAACTGGCCTTTCAACCATGTGGACTACGTGCGCAACGGAGGTCCCACTGGCGAGGGTATGTCCGTCAGGAGAGGCAAGAGAACACGTCCAGTACAGTGCTGACGTCTTAGCAGACTGGCCCTTGATCATCGTCAAGTGGTTCTTCGCTACTATTGCGATAAGTTTTGTTGTAC
Organism: Trematosphaeria pertusa; assembly: GCF_010094035.1. Lineage (NCBI taxonomy): Eukaryota > Fungi > Ascomycota > Dothideomycetes > Pleosporales > Trematosphaeriaceae > Trematosphaeria > Trematosphaeria pertusa. Next base: position 479,127 of record NW_022987216.1, on the reverse strand, counting down.
GTATTCTAGGCCCTTCAAGGCAATGCCTCACTGACTGCGGTTCTAGATTGGAACACCACGCCCGAAGCAAGTCGAGTTCAGGAATAACGGCAACTATGACCCATTCCTGTACCGATATATCGGCTATCCGAAAGTCTGTCGGAACGCCCTCGAGATAGATACACCCCGCGGCCACCGCTTCGGTGAGACGAATCCAATCGCTGAGCGCCTGCTTAGGCCGAGATACCTCTACTTCCTTGGCCAAGAAGGCCAACCGGCGATGCGCATGAATGTAGATCAGTACATCGCTCAATACAGGGCCGAGAACACTTTGAAGTATGTCTTCGTGGCGTACACGGCAGAGCAATTCCGAATGCCCGACGACCTTCAAGCCCTACACCAGATTGCGGACGCCGCTGCGCGCAATGCCGGAGCCACGGCCTATTGGGTCGGCTGCTCATGCATGCCGGACAAAGAAACCCTCCAGGACGACGTGCGTATTCTCCAGCTATCTCCGCGTATCAAGGCTTATTTTTATCAGGTATACCGCATTTGCGACGTCATTCGGGGAGCCGATTCTGTTGCAATAGCCGTCGCCCGCCCTCGAAACGACAGGGGGGAGATAACTACCACCGAACTCATGCTACAGCAATGGGGCAGACGGATATGGACTTTCCCGGAGGTTCTCCTTGCCCCTGCTGGGAGAGATATTAGAGTATACACACGCGGGACTGATCTTACAAGTCCTCTCCGGGTACCGAAGAATCAGTTCACCGTCGAAGTATGGAGGCAGGATGCTAGCGTTGCGCGCCAGGTAGGCTGTCGCCCCATCATGTGCGACCCCTCTTGTTGACTCGCGCAGCTGGTAGATCACTATGAAGGCAACCTCATCCTAAGCCAGTTGGAGCTCGTTACGCTGGCTCTTGAGTGCCTTCAAAAGCGAGAAACCACCCAGTACCTCCCCGGAGACCACAGCTATGCGCTGATGGGTCTTCTGCGCATCCGACCGAAGATCGACCCCACAGATTCAGCCTTCCAAGCTTTCGCACGGTAGGTCTTCTCTTGCGTCAATCATGCTGTCTAATGCTGACAGTAACAGACTCTCCTTGGCAAACGACAGTGACCAACTTCTCGAGCGCCTCATCTGCGTCCTTCCTAGGACTCCAGATCAACCATGGCACTCGATGGATGACGCTTATCACGCTAAGCTCTGGGACATCCTCCCTCAAGAGTGCAGCATCTCCGGCGTTGGAACGGACGACACCATCATCCTCGACGGCTGCCGCGCCGCCAACGTCCGTTGGAAATCCTTCACTCAAGTCACGCACATCCGGCGCCTGACTTGGAGACGCCTGGCTGCAGAGTATATGCTCCGCAGTAGCGGATACGTCTTCTATCTCTCTATCATCCTCATGGTTATCTTTCCCGTGATCGGTATCCCCTTTTTTATTTACGCGCTCATCTGGTTGGGGCTTTCCCCGTATCTCCTGCGTATGCTTTACCTTGGCAAATTCCTTGGCCAACAAGGTTGGCTCTTTGGGTTCGAGGGGTACATGGATATCGACACCATCGAGCGCCAGATCTTCGGTGGACGATTGGGTCGTATGCGCTGGACGCCCTTCTCGAGTCCGCTGTCCCGACATCATCGGAATGAGTATGGCGAGTGTGTGCCTGACGACCCATGCTCGGATCCGGCCGTTAGGGCGCTCGTAGAGAAGTGTAAGAATGCGCAGCCCGGCGACCAACGCATCTTCACTCTCGTAGACACTGGTAAGTGCTTTCTCTCACCTCCCATCCACTACTCGTTGAACACATGGCTGACACCAAACCAGGCAACATGACGGCAACCCTATTCATGGCCGCTCGTCCGCCTGTCTGCTTCCTCCTTGCGGGCTCCGAAGGCGGTATGCAACGCGCCATCGGCTGCTCTTACGACTGGACGACCGCGACGCTGTATCGCGAGACGGTACTCCGCATGGAGACCCCGGTCCAGGATAAGATGGCCCGTTGCAATCGCGTCAAGATTGGATTCAAGCGGACGCAGGCTCCGTGGGGACCTATTGGTCAGGTGGGCGAGCCACATGGTGCGCGGAGGGACTGAGCGATGGCAAGGGATGATAACGAGGGGTGCAGGGTTCGTTCTTCTAATTAGTCTAGTTCTTCGTGTAACGAGTGTGCCTTCTGTACAGTAATTTAAATTCTTCTTTCTTCAGCTATACATTTACTTACGTTTAGTAAAAGCTTGTAACCATAGTATATAAGTACTACTATTCTCTGCGAAGGACGTGGTTATAGGTAGGTAAGCCTCTAGCTGGCTCGGTGGCCGATGTGATGCCCATTGACTGATTTTTCAATAACTCCGATAAGGAGGGTAAGAAAAAGCTCACAACCGCAGTAGCTGGGGCTTCTGCTTAATGCGAGCTCTCTAATTAGCTAACATAATTTTCCGTCCGAAGTTTGATTCTTCCTGAAGGTCTTGGCAGCGGCCCTCCATATACGCAGGGAGAATCTTTCAGTACGGCTTGAAATACTTTGCCCTCACTATAGAAACGAAGAGTATATAGAAAGACTAGGTAGTGCAAGTACTCTACGCACGAAGAAGTCTCGCAAGCAAGCGCCTTGCAGTTATCTTCGAGGCACCAATCGGCCTTCCCTCAACGGGTCTCCCATCAACCGGCCGTCCGTCCACGGGCCTTTCGCCAATGATGCGACCAGTGACCTCTGCTCTCCTCTGCATCTCCGGCGAGAGTTTCTTCTTGCGATAGCCCGTGTGCTTTCCTTGCTGCCAGTTCTTCGCGGCCGCGGCATGGTGCTTGTGCGCCTTCTTGCTTCTGTGCGAAAACCAGATCCAGTCTTTCCAGTCGTCATCGTCATCGTCTTCGTCTTCGTCTTCGTCGTCGCCGTCGCATTCGCAGTCGTCGTCCTCATCGGGGTCGCACTCCTCCCACGGGTCGCCGTCGTCTGTTGGTGTGGGCTTAGGCGGGTGGGGCTTAGTGATGAGAGTGCTGGGTATGGTCGGAGTGGGCTTGAGTGTGGGAATAGGCGGGGTTGGCTTCGATGTGGGGAAGGGCGGCACTGGCCTTGAGATGGTCGGAGTGGGCTTCGAAGACGGGATGGGAGGGGTGGGTCGGGAGGTGGGATTGGGGTGCGTCCAAGACGGGCGTGGCGGGGTTGGCCTCGATGTCGGGAACGGAGAGCGGGTCGTGTTGAATGAGGGAGGGGTTGGCCTGATGGATGGGAACGAGAAGGATGGAACAGGGCGGCTGGTGGGCCTCAGCGTTGGGATCGGAAACGAGAAGCTGGGTCGCCTTGTCGTGTTGAAGGATGGCGGTGTCGGCCTGATTGAGGGGATCGAAATCGAAGGCAACGGAGGAAATCCGGTAGGTCTGATCGACGGAACGGAAAGGCCGATGGACCGCGAAACATTGACCGAAGGCAGTGGGACTGGTACGGACAGCGATGGCAGCAGGCCTGTTGACAGTGGAATGGAAGGCAGCACCGGAAGGGAGAGTGACGGGACCGCAATCGATGTCGAAACGTTTACTGGCGGGATGGGAAAAGGCACTGAAACCGAGGGGAGGAGCGGAGGTAGAGACAGTCCAATGGACGCAGTGGGCGCCGGTATGGTTGACGGCCTCGGAAGAGAAGGAAGGGGAACCGAGACGGTGGGCAGAGGGACGCCAGGGATGGAGAGACCGACGGATGCGGAAGGGGTAGGCAAAGGCACGCTTGGGAGGCCCGTTCCAATTGGAATCCCGCCCGAGAACGAAATGCCACCGGTGGGGCCCAGAGAGATCCCGATCGAAGGGCGAGGGATGCCGGATGGAAGAGCGAAGGACGAGTTCTGTGCATTCGCCGCGCCCAGAAGGCCGAGCATCAGGAGGAAAGACTTGACCGACATGTTGGCTACAATGTTACGATTGGCGGTCTACCGGAAAAGGACGAAGAGGAGACCCACAAGACCCTCTCGGTCAGCAGCTGATCGGCCTTTATATGCGAACTTAGACATGTTAGCTGGTGGGGGCCGTACGGCAACACCAAGCCGACCGTGTCCGGCTTCGACAACATGGCATATATTGACGTGCTCAAGGCCTGAAGCCTCCGAACCAATTGCAGCGGCTGGCCTGCGTGTGCTGTGGTGTTGTTGGGTTCGGCAGAAGGCGATTGCACAGAACATGCGGTTTTCTCAAAGTACCGTTGGCGGAACTGAGTAAATGCAATGTATGAGTGCTATATGAGGCTGCACGTCCTTGATGGGGTAGAGGCTTGGTTCCTGCAGTGGTATGGTGCATCGGCAGTGCGTAAGTCAAGGGTGTGCAGACATTGACATCAGGAACGGACTTAGAGGGAAGTGTTAAGTTCCCAAAGCCCGGATGGGTGGATCACCAAGTCCTTCGAAGTAACCATCCTTTAGACGCGATGGAACCTGTCGGTCGTGAGCGAGCAGGGTCGCAGCGTGCTTGGGAAGACTATCGTGCCGACGAAAACCCATCCGGGATGCGCAGAATTGGTGGTATTTGCGGCTCAAGGCCTAGCTCCGCAGCACTCTTCGCTAAAGAAAAACTTCCGACGATCAATGCTAGAAATGGTTATCCATTCACCCTGCGCGAATTAACCGGAGAAAGCCGCCAAGGTCGGGCAGAGAGACTCACATATTAAGGTACACTAGAGCACATGCATGCAATAAAATATAGTGAGCGTGGCGAAAGCATCGAGACCAAGTGCCGATCCGCACCATGTCCAATCAATGGGCGCAGAATTTCCATGCCTCTTCGCCCGAGACGAATGGAGATCGAGCGTGCTTTGTAGGTGAGTCGATGAGGGCAGAAACGTCGGGTCTGAGCGCGAAGTGATTATTGAGCGCTTGCTCTTCCACGGACGTAGGGTCGGGGCCCTACATCGCAACTGGGCCACGGACATTGCGACGACTTCTCAAGGCTCCTTCGCACCAGCATAGCCGAAAGCAAAGGGCATATGAGGAAACTCACTTTTGGTCATCCAGTTGGCCTCCTTCGCAGTCTCTACCATGGCCTTGAGGTCCGGATCTGTTGCGGGATCGACGGGCTCATAGTGGCCTCCTTTCCAGCTCTCATCTACCTTGTCTTTCAAGTGGTGGGCGGGGTGCGTGCGCATATGGTGGTATTTCGAACATCTTTGTGTTTCCTTATGCTGCACACAGCACTCCTCTTCAACCGCTGAATCTACAGAATCCACAAACTCGTTGCTCTTTCAGCCACATGGTTTGGGTGCCTGTATGATCCGGGGCCGGGGGTAAGACGGACCCATTGGGCCAGTAGCAATCCGCTTCTTAGAAAGGGTAGAAAACCAGCTACTAGAAGGCGGACACCTGAAGGTCGATTCGGGGGGGTTTTAGAGCCACAGTCTCTATCTGCTTAATTGATGCCTACTTTAGTTGCAGCAGGCTCGTGAACGTATGTGGTGACCAAAGGTGGTAGAAGGGGTGATTTACACAGACGAGACGGGATTGGTGTTGAATCGAACGTGGTCGACATGTTTGAGCACTGCTAGCGCGAAATCCTGACCGTGGTGACAATCATCACTAAAGCCTCCTGTGAGTATCCTGTCAGCAAACTCCTTAAGTAATCATACCTTAGTAAAGGCCTCTAGCAAGGCAAGAGCGGAGTCGACGCCTTCCCATAGGAGAACGAAGATATTGCGATTACAAAATATACCACCAAGCAGATTCTATGTCCCAACCAACGCCTCGCAATGCAAGTCTGTTTATACCAAGTTCGAAATCAGACGGATGTACTCGTACCACCTCGGCCGTAACGTGCCAGTTACCTGCAGCAATATATCGCAGACATTAGCACTTGAACCACACCGCGACCGTTTAGCAGCAACCACCCCACCCCTGCTGCCCTTTCCGCCCTCTCGCCGCATCATTCATGCCTAGGTTGATCCTCGCCTGGTTCCCACCTCCTGCGGTCGGCCCTTTGACTCCAGATCTGCGGTCGTTCAAATCATATTTCCCGGCTTCGATATTCTGGTATATCCGCTCCGCAACCTCCAGAAAGGCTCTTTCTACGCCCTCGCCGGATTTTGCGGACGTCTCGACGTACTGCATGACGCCATTCTGGCGACACCATTCCTCCGCCTCCTCTTTCGTAACCTGCCGCTGATTGTCTCCGTTTTGCCCCGACACCGTCGACGCAGCGGCCAAATCGCTCTTATTCCCCACTAGTACCACCACGATTCCCTCTTCTGCAATCTGCCGTAAATCGTGCAGCCAGCTCGTCGCACTGAGAAACGTATTCTTCCGCGTGATATCAAACACTAGCAGCGCACCCGATGCACCGCGGAAGTAACTCCTCGTGATACTCTTATATGTTTCCTGGCCTGCAGTATCCCATAGCGAGAGCTTCATGTGCTTTTGCGGCTGTTCCTGGTTCTTCTTTGTAGGAGATGTGGGCGAGGGACTAGAAGCGGCTTTGGGGTTGTTGATATGGAGGTCGAGGGAGGCGGGCGGGCCAACGGGGACAATGCGGGAACCGAACTCCACACCGATGGTTACGTCGTGGTGCGGGGAGAAGCGGCCTTCGCAGAGGCGGATGGTGAGCTGGAGGAGTTAGCGGAGCGAGATTTAAAGAGGTAGGGACAGGTGAAGAGGCGTACACTAGACTTCCCGCATCCTGAGTCACCTAGCGATACTATTTTCGCGATGTAGTCCCATGGTTGCGTCATTTGTGAGTGCTGTCCGCCGGACGGCGAGAGCTCTCTCAGGCTTCAGAAGCTTTGGGGACGCGGCGCGAGCTTGCGGAGCTGCGTGCGATAGCGACGTGGCTTGTGCCGAAGACTCAGTGAGCCGAAGATGAATCAGCGCGAACGCCGGCGAGATGCGACTGTCGTAGTTCGCCGTGCAAGTCTTGCGTGGAGGAAGCTATTAAGGTTGCGGTAGTGGAGTCGTGGAAGACGTCCGGGATGACGAGCATGATGCCGACTTGTGGCTGAAGTGGCTCAGCAAGCTAGGCTGAAACGGGTAAACGTGATATGCCAGTTTGGAGGAGCCGTGTTGGACGGCATTCTTATGGATGCTTGCTATCTTCTGTCATTCAAAAGAGCCCCAGACGCACGGGTAGTACTTTATAGCTCAGGTGCAGGCGGGTCGGAGAGTTCATGTGTTTTCATCGAGCACCCCAGGACTGTGGACAATCACGTCAAGCAGCAGCAGTGTCTCAGTCACTGAAAGAATATTCTCATTTCCCCTAAGTCTCCTCAGAGCGGGGCAAACTCAGAAGCCCCTAAATCATTGTCCCGCGCGCCTTCCACCGCGTTTTCCAGATAGTTTGTTCACCTCCCAGCGCGCGGACCCCTCAAGTTTGTAGATGGAAGCAACTCTCCTTCACCCTACACGCTCTCTGCAAAGCACCTGAAATACTGAACTCTTAAATATCAATTGAAACCCAGGCCACCCCACCAGCGTACGAGCACCGCGCGCCTACCCGTTCGCAACCCCATTTTTGGCACATTCTTATCCTATCCTATCTTCAAACACCTGGCCGACCACGATGGAGAAACGTGCCACCGTCATAGACGACCCAATCCCTCGCATGACTTACTGTATGTATTGCCGGGTTAAGAACTCCATGCTTGCCGTCGCGTGCCTGCGCTTTGTTGGCTGAAGTGCTTCTGGGTGTCGTTTCGCCACGTCGCGGGCATGGACCTGAGATAGAGGTGGCTATCCCTCGTTTGACGATGTGCTGACTTGGCACCTCGCCTTTAGACGTCATGAGATTCGACTATGCGCGACCGCCCGGCGTCGACGCCAGCGGAATCGCTATCGTGCCCAAGAACGGCGTCGGCGACTGGAGTAAGTGCCTCCTCTTCACCATCGTCTCCGGCCCCCTCTTCAAAACCCAGATTCATGGCTTTGGCATCAACTCCAAGGGCTACAACGAGCGTGAGGCCCTTCTGCAGTCTTTGCAGACGGCGGAGTACCTCGTGTTTCCGGACGGCAAGCGCGCCGAGATAGATGCAGAGGATATGGGGAAGTTCCAGAGTGTCATCCGGTACACGAAGCCGCTGTGGGACGAATACGCCATCCTGAAGCGAGTCAACGAAGAGCCGCAGTTCCGAGGCGTGCTTCTGGAAGGGGCCGTCTTCGGCTCGTGGGCAGACGCTATCTTGAGCAGGATTATCATCGTCAGCGACCGGAGGTTCTGCTGGAGGATGATCGGACGCGATCCGAGGGTGGCGGCGCCGGAGGACAAGTTGCTGGCATTCAAGGACGAGCAGTACGAGGACTTTGTGTTCACCGGATGGCAGGGTCAGGACGGGTATCCGAGTCAAGATATGATCCTTGGCTGAGCGGGTGCCCATGGGCGGAGCACTCCGTGTCTAATGAGTTCGCGCCATGGGGGTAAAAGAACAGTGGGCAAGGAATCTACAAAGGGTACCTTGGCGGAGACGGCGAAGGATGAACAAGCATGGGAAAGCGGGAATTCGTCACGGATGCCCCAAGCTGCAGGTGGGCTGAAGGATAGCGAGGTGGACCAGAACAAGGCGGCATCTACTCGTATTTGAAGCATGCGCGGTCCGAGCGCCCACCTACAGTAGGTGCTTTCCCGAAGCCGGCGAGTGGGCACAGCGGGCGTCGCCTTGGCAGGCGTGACGACAGAAACAACACCTGCACCTCAGACCTCACCTACAAACACCTGATATTGCTATTCACCGCTGCTGCGGCATTTCTCCATATCACATATCTCATCCACTGCACACATCAGTCGCTCAGCCCGCGGCAGCCCTCGCCCGGCTGGATGCCTTGAATACTGCGTCATCCGCTGTTGCTGCCTCTTGTACCGCCGCCCGCCTCACCGACCGACTGCTGACCCGCCTGACTCATCTCCACCACCACAAGGCTGCACCCGCGATACATACGCCTGAGCCACCCGCGGGAAGCTGCGCAGGCACACGAGCAGCTCTCCTCCCACGTCACGCACCATGTTCTCCGAATGTAAGCCCCCCAGCGCCCTTATCAGGCACATGTGACAGCGGCGGAGCCTCCGTCTTGGATGACCTGCGACCCCGTGTGACTGACCAGCGTGCTCCCCCAGATGCATCCAAGTTCCTGTCGCAGTCACAGTCGCGGCTTTCTCTCGGCCAGCCCGACCCTCCTTTCCCCCGCAATCATACAGACAGGCAACGCCCTCCCTCTCGAACGCGAGCTCCGGCCGGATATCTTCAGCGCCGTACCATGCCGAACCCTTACAACTCCCAGGCCATGTCGCGCTTCGCCTTTGCGTCACGGACATCAAACGCGCCCGCGCCGCTGTTCTACTCCGCCACCGACGACTTTCGGGAAGAGGACGACCATGAGGAGCACGACCGGGAAATGGCAGATCACTACGCGCTGCAGCGCTCGAGGCGCCAGTTTGGCGTCAGCAACCTTTCAGAGTCTTCGGAGGTGGATGAGCACGTGGCACAGAGGTCGGATCACACAATAGAGGGCGACGAGAACGATACTGGCTATGGACTGGGCCGCGGTATCAAGAGTTCGTGGAAGGGAGACAAACCCGGCCCGCGCGGGAGGCCCACCACCGTCACGACGCTGGAATCTGAGGACAGGGACACGAGCGTACCGCTCTCGGAGTCAAGCGGCCCTAGCAGCAAAGGGAAGGGCAACCTGGTGGATGTTGAGCTTGCCTCCACGGATCGAGGGAGTATAGAAGAGGTGAACAGGGACGAGATTTTGCGCGACAACGATGACCGGCCGCCATCCTTCCAGCAGTTCCGCGATATCCCAAGATCGAAACGCCCGAGAAGTCCGCTAAGAACGACGTTACCTATACCGCAAGAGACGGACGAGGATACGCTCTTGGAGAATCAGCATCCGATAAGCCCTGATCGCGAGTCTGTACCACAGCTCGTCGCCGCGGAGCCTGTAGCACCACCGAGGCATAACTTCTTCTGGGCGGAACTATTCGTCATCGCGCAGTGCGCCATTATTGGCGTTTTCTTCCTCGCTCTGTTACAGGAATCGCCACCTGACAAGAAGCATCCGCTCGGAGACACCATCTACACGGTTCTGCATTCGTCTTTCCACCTGATTGGAGTTTACTCGCTAGTTTCGGTCCTGGTTGGGTTGCTATGGCTATCTCTACTACGGTCTTTTGCGCGGCCACTGATCATGCTGATTCTAGTTGCCGTACCGGCCATCTCGTTCTCTTTCTTCCTCTACCCGCTCATTTCCAGCTACAGGGGATCGTGGCACGGTGACAGCGTTCAAGACAAGGCCATGCGTTGGTTATCTCTCGGCCCGCTGCTTTTTTCCCTGTTCTGGGTTTACACTGTGTGGAAAGGGCGACATTCGCTAGAAAAGGCCGCAGACATGCTCGAATTCTCTGGGGAGATTCTTCGTGCACAGTCTCCACTCCTCTTTGTAGGCATCGGTGCGCTGGCATCCGTTGTACTCTGGTCGTGGATCTGGATGCTCATGTTCACGCGCCTATTCCTTGGTGGCCACTTCACGAAATCCCGCTGGGCCATTGACCTCGGCACCTGGTGGCTCGGAGCCGCCTTCTTTTTGGATTACTTCTGGGCCTTGAGCGTCATTGCGGGCGTACAGCGCGCGACAACTGCAGCGACTGTTTCGCAGTGGTACTTCCACCGCAACACGGTTCCCGCACCCGCAGCCCACACCGTTGTCCGGGCCTCGCTCGCACACGCGTCGTACACGATGGCCGGTACCATCTGTCTTTCCACCCTCCTCGCCCTCCTCGTTCGCCTACCGCTCATCGTCCTCCCCAGACGGATCTCCGGCCTCATCAGCATGTGCGCATACTCGATCATCCCCACTCCAATTGCCGCATTGACGAATCCGCTCACTCTGACATACGCGTCAATCCACGGTCTTCCCCTGTCGCAAGCTGCTAGGGGCCTCTCAAACATGACCTTCATCTCTTCTTCATCCCCAACTACAACGCTTGGGCCGCGCTCCTTTGCACCTTCGCATCCGCGACCGTCGCTCGTCTCGTACCGGCTGGCTAAACTCCTGCTGCACGCCATCCGCTGGGTGATAACAATCGCACTCGGCTTTGGGGGCTGGGTATCCACGGCTAGAATGCTTCAGATTGGGAACGAGACGGTTCCGTACAAGGGGAGCCTATATGCGTATGTGGTTGGCTTGATCAGTGCCGCTATCGGATGGGGAGCACTCGGCGCGATGGAGGGAGTGCTGGGGGGAATCCTAGATGCGGTGCTGGTCTGCTGGGGAAGCGAAGTCGGGAGAGATGGCACTGGAGAGGCACGATATTGCGTGGATGCGGGGAGGTTATTCGGGAACGAAGCGACGGGACGAGGGAGATATGAGGTATAACAGGAAGTCATGCAAGAGGAGGAGCGGAGCATTGCATAAATGGCGTTGGGGCTTTGGCGTCTGCAATAGTACCCGACGGGTCGCCGGCATAGCGGTGGCGCCTTTGTATACTGCTAGATTTTGAATTTGCGGAATCCGCAGGTATAGGTTAGCGAACGAATATTATATCAACGACAAGTTTCCAAGGCTCGATGCATCCCTCTGAGAGCTACTTGCCATGGTTCGGCTCGCTTAGAGCAGCCCTGTCCTGCGCGACGCGGGGGGAACAACACGTCCAATTCACCGCAGCCCAAGCATCCACAGACGGCACAACGAACACAACAAACAGGACCCGGCCTCTATGGCGCCCCAGCTGCATCGCCGCTGCCATGTCCACCCGCAACCCGAACACGAAATCCTCATCGACGACTGACCGACGCTCCGCTAATTACACGTCCTCGTCGCGACCCCGCGCTCCGTCGGGCGCCATGGGCGGGGAGAATGAACGACGCGGCTCCACGACGTCGCATTCGCGAAAACAGTCTGCCAACGCCGGGACAGGCGAAAGACGCATCGAGAGGCGGGAAGTGCGAGAGAGAGAGGTGGAGGTGCGGCGGACACGGAGCCCGTTGAAGCATTCTTCTGAGAGTCGAGTCAATGCCAGGACGAAGACGGAGAAACAGCCAAGACAAGAGAGGGCGATGGCGTCGGCGACGGCGAGCACGGCTGGCTCTAGGAGAACAGTGGAAGAGCCTCAGGCGCCCTGGGAGCCGCAGGCTGTGCTCGTCCCACACACGACTGCTCCGCTCGCGACGCGCATATCGATCCCACCGCTCGCTTCGACCGCCCCCGCTACGCTTCAACCCACGCCCCTCGCCCAGTTGTCGCTAGAGCAGCAAGAGAATGCCATAATCGAAGATCTGCTGTTCGTATTTATGGGGTTTGAGGGCCAGTACATTCGCTTCAGCGATTCATATAACCCTCATGAAGAGAAGGAAAGACTCGTTGGGCCGCAGTTCCGCATCCTACCGGGCCTGGATCCGAGTTTGCGGGACCTGACGAAGTCGATGTTGAAAATGGCGACGCACTACATCGCGGTGGAGACATGTGTTGAGGTGTTGAGCAGAGAGGAGTATGGCGCTGTCAACCATTCGCTGTGCGCGGCAGTGCGGAGACTGCTGAAGGATTACCTGACGCTGATGGCGCAGCTGGAGCACCAGATGCTGACGAACGACTCGTTTACGCTGCATGTCCTGAACTTGCACACAAAGCAGACGAGCCACATGCTGTTCCAGCTTTACACAACCGGGATTGAGCTGTTGAAGGCGAACGGGATCCTGGAAGACGAGGAATCGGAAGAGTCTGAAAATGAGACGGATGATCTTGAGGGGATCCTCGAGTCGCTAAGAGAAGGCGGCAATGTCCAGCTAACCAGCAAGAAGATATGCAAAGGCGGGAGCGTACTGGGCCTCATCACAAGAAGACTGTCTTCAATGTCAGGCGATCCGGCTGCACGGGAGCTGCTCACGACATTACTCCGCGAAGCCAGCAAACCGTATATGGCAATGCTGAACGAGTGGTTACATCACGGTGGAATCAAGGATCCGCATGCCGAGTTCCTGATTAAGGAGCAAAAGAGCATCAAGCGGGAGAGGCTAGACCAGGACTACACAGACGAGTACTGGGAAAAGCGATACACAATACGAGACGCGCTTGTGCCACCGCAGCTTGAGGGAGTAAAGGACAAGGTACTGCTCGCAGGTAAATATCTCAACGTCGTTCGCGAATGCGGTGGCGTAGATATCAGCCAGACGGTTCAGGACGTTCCGACGAGCTTCGATGACCCGCGGTTCCTAGATAATGTCAACTCCGCATATGCTTACGCCAACTCCTCGCTTTTCAACCTCCTCCTTACTACACATCAACTACCCGCGCGATTACGCTCTCTCAAACACTACTTCTTCCTCGATCGCTCCGACTTCTTCTCCTACTTCCTCGAACTGGGCGCATCAGAGCTTAAAAAGCCGGCGAAGACGGTCAACATCGGAAAGCTGCAGTCGCTTCTCGATATCGTCGTCCGACAGCCTGGCTCCGTCGCAGCGGAAGACCCATACAAAGAGGACGTTAAGGTGGAGATCAATGAAGTTGGCCTCACAAACTGGCTCATGAAGATCGTCACGGTCACCGGCCTCGACCAAGACGCAGCGAACGCAGGCTCGATATCCAACTACGTTACTCCCGCAAACACCGTCTCCGTAGCGGACGACAGCAACATCACCGGCTTCCAAGCCCTCGTCTTCGACTACGCTATGCCCTTCCCTCTCTCGCTAGTCGTTAGCCGTGTAACAATCACACGCTACCAACTCCTCTTTCGCTACCTCCTCTCGCTCCGTCATCTCGAAAACAGCCTCGTCGACTGCTGGGTTGAACAAGGCAAGCACGGCGCGTGGAAACACCGCTCTAAGAACCCGCGCATCGAGCTGTGGAAACGCAGAGCGTGGACTCTGCGCGCGCGCATGCTTGTTTTTGTGCAGCAGTTGTTGTATTATTGCACTGCGGAGGTTATCGAGCCGAACTGGGTGAGCCTTATGTCGAGGTTGAATGAAGAGGGTAAGGAAGAAGGAAAGGGCAAGGGGAAGGCAAGCGGAGAAGGAGGTACGCCGCAGGTTAAGAGAACGGTGGATGAGCTTATGCAGGATCATGTGGACTTTTTGGCGACTTGCTTGAAGGAGTGCATGCTTACTAACAGTAAGCTGCTACGGGTAGGCCTCCTTCCTTACCCCCTTTCCGTCTTATGCTCTTCCATGAAGGGAACTCGGGCTAATAGAAAGCAGATCAACAACAAGATAATGTCCACGTGCACCATGTTCGCCACCTTTACACAGTCCCTCTCCCGCTACCTCATAACCGGCGACCCCGACCTCGTCGCACAAGCGAACGCCCAAACGCAATCCGCCTCCTCATCCACCCATCCTGCCTCGCTCACCTCCCAACGCACCTCCAAATCCGGCAGTTACGTATACGACCCCCAGCGCGTGGATAAAATGTTCGATATGTTAGGGAAGTACGAGGATAACTTCGCTCGGCACCTGAAGATATTGTTGGACACGCTGAATTATTTGGCCGCGACAGAGACGGTGGTTTTCTTGAGTCTTTGTGCGAGGTTACAGAGCGCGGGAGAGGGGGGTTTAGTTAGTGCGACGGTGGATGCTTTTGGGGTTTAGTGGGGTCTAGTAGCGTACGATACTTGTTGGGCGGGTTTGGCGTTTTCTTTAGTGTGTTAGGCCGGGTGGGTACGATGAATCGTGGCTCAAGATTGGGATTTGGTGTTGGCGGCGCTTAGGGGAATACCACCATGCTACTAGGCTTGCTGGTAAGGGCTTTCAAGGATGGGATAGGTACCGCAGACCTCAAACCGAACACAAGCTATATTTCGGACTTTATAGCGCTTTGGTTCATATCTGCCCGAGCACGACCGACCGCTATATCACCAATCCCCTCAACCGACTAAAACGCGATCAAACCTGATCAATTCACAGACTCGAGCTTTTCGCTCGGCTCAACGTAATTCAGAATATTACAAACGCGGAGGGAAGTCAAATTGTTGCGGCTGGAGGGCAGACGCCGTGCCCATTGCGAATCCGGCCGCTTTCTTCCGGTCGGCTTTGTACCGAGATAGACTAGCTGTCACTTCTTAATCTCCATTTGTATTCCTCAAAACCCCTTGAATTAGGTCTGTGCAGGGCTCGATGCAGCCTACCTTGGCTGGACATATGTCTCATTGAGGAATGGTTGCTGTGCACTGGGGCTGGGGAAGAGAGAGGAGCTATGGAAGTAGGCAGTAGCGGTCTGGGAGTCTATGGAGCCAAGAGGGACGGGCATTCGCTGCTTGTAATTCGACTTTGATGTCCAGAGAGGGCAGAGATGAGGCTCAGGAGGCTCACGACACACGGCGACGGCCGGTCCCACACACATAGTTTGTTTCTTGGGCGATTTGAGGTGGAGGATTTGATGCTCAATCAAACACTGCTATTCGTTAGCAAAACGTATTTAAATGAGTGACCACGTGTCATAAGCAATGAACGAAAAGGTAGAGATACGTGAGGAAAAGCAGGAGCGAGACTCCGAAAAGATGCATTGCATTTGCATATCGATAACACCGGAACATAAGCCATGGTATACCCGTCCAATCCTCCTTTTGCACTACTGGAAGCACCAGAACGAATAGCAATCGCTCCCCGAAATGCTAAGAGCATTCGTCTATAGCAGCCCAATTCCAAGGTCTGTCCCCTCAAAACGCCGTGATACACCCACAACCAAACCGATTTCTCCGGTGGCTTCAAGTCTCCGGTGGAGCCGTAATTATGATACAAGAAGGCGGGCAGGGGATGCCGAACCCAGAGCTTCGACAACCGTAATAGAACACACGTCCGGAACCCCGACGCTCCTACACGGGGAGATTGAACTTCTTGCCTTGGATGACCCTGCTTTTGTGTCAGCATACCCATGACCGATGAACGGCTGGCCGTTGGTACCCACTTTGTGTAGTAGATCCAGAAGAAGTCCGAGTAGAGGATGGTCTGTATGATGCCCGCGATGACGGCAATGGGATCGAAGAAGCGCGGAACTTCGAAGAAGTATCTGTAGATCCAGTTGGGGATATACAAGGCCCGGTACGCGCCAAGTGCAAAGAGATAGTGGGTGGTAATCGTCTCCGCTTCGCCCGTTCTCTGCAGCATGAAGAGTTGCGGCAGGATAGCGACGGACTCAAGCCAGATGGAGAAGGCCCAGAGGATCTACAGCCGTCAGCTTCGGCAATAATACGACAATTGCCCCATGCCCACCTCGGTGAAGTTGTATTTGTACGGGAACAGCACGGCCAATACTCCAGCAAATGCCAGCAGGTATTGCACTTTAAACGTGTCCAGATTCGGGTCGTGCGTCGGCTTGTAGTCGTTGAGCATGAGGTAGACGGTATACGCAGATGTGCTGATGAAGATGATCTTGAAGATGGTGTTGTAGAGCGAATTGGGGTTGTAAAAGGTCCACAGAAGATCGACGTAGCGCGTAACGTACACGGTTAGGTAGAGGAACTGCGATTTGAACGAGATGCCGGACGCGCTCTGTTGGGGATTAGGCTGTGCGCTGGGCGACGACGGGAAGACACGAGCGTACGCTTGACGACTTCATCTTCTGCAGGAGAATCAGAATCGAGAGGAGATGGGACAAGTCCCCTAGATTGCACGTATTAGCACGCGCATTCGGATGTGATGTGAATGAAGCGGTTGTGCGGCTGTCGGGCGATGCTGAGCCTGGGTTTGACACGTCTATCGAGTCGCAACGCACCTAGTAACCGAAAGATGTTCATGGCGGCAACCCGGCGTCGTAGCGCGCGTTGCGTGTAGTGCGAAGAGAGAAGTGTGAGACGTGGAGGAATCGACTTGCTGAAGAGCGAGAGCGGCCTCGAAATGAAATGACACGTTTGGAGCTCGGATGCGCGCGAGACGAGAGCTTGCATCCTTGCATGCCAAGACATTCCCCTGTCGGAACGACACCGCACTTGGTCACTGCGATACCAGCGCCCACCGCGCATGCAGTTGCGGACAGAGTGGCATACGGAGGCATGGCTCACATTCGCGGCTGGAAAGACATTCTTAGGCCCATCAGGGACGGCTATCGTCATCTGTTTCCGGCTCCGGATACAGGCCCAACTCCGGAAGAGAGGCAGAAACAGCGTGGGCTAGACCGCCTGAAGGGCTTCACGTACTTCGACACGTTCGACCAGCTCGAGGCCTGGACCGAAGCCGAATCGGATCCTCTTCAAAGAGCCAATACTCCGCTATTGCCTCGGTCTAATGTTGCAGTAAATCAGCAAGAGAAGGCAACTGTGCTAATATGCCACGATTATTCGGGAAACTATCACGGCTATGAAGCAGTTCAGGGAACAGGTGTGCAGGAAGAGAGCTATACTTGTGAATACCTTCATGCTGTTGGCACCTTCATCTATTTTTCACACAAGTTTATCTGTGTTCCTCCTCCGTCTTGGACGAATACGCTTCATAGGAATGGCGTGATGGCATTGGGGACCCTGCTCGTTGAGCCCCAGACGAAGGATTCAGAAAAGCTGTTGCAACGTGGCGGCAGCGGGGGTACTTCAGGCGCCGGCTCCATCTTCCCAATGACACGGAAATTGTCCAACATCGCAAAGCATTATGGCTTCGATGGATGGCTTGTCAACATTGAGAAGCCATTTCCGAAAGAGTCCTGGGATGCGAACCTCCTAGAGTCATTTCTTTGTCAACTGCAAGACTGCCTTGGGCCTACTCGAAGACTCATTTGGTTTGTACTTACGCTTCAGCATGCGCTGTGCCACTACTCTCTCGTTCTTACTGTCAGCCAGGTACGACGCGATTACCATAGACAACACCATCGCGTATCAGAACGCGTTAAATGCGAAGAATGTCTCCTTCAGTAAAGCTTGCGGGGCCGTCCTCACCAACTACTGCTGGAAAGAGTCCGATGCCTGGACATCAAAGCAGACTGCCCTGGAGCATGGCTTGTCTCCCGATCGCACCTTCTTTGGGGTCGATGTCTGGGCGCAGAACAAGACGACCTTGAGACATCCCCGGGTAACCTATCCTGAGAAAGGTGGCGGTGGAACGAATACCGGTGTCGCAGTTAGCAAGCTCGCCGAAGTTGGCCTTTCGGTGGGCATCTTCGCGCCTGCGTGGTCTTTGGAGCACTTTCCCGGATGCGGCCGCGCGGTTGAGCGAGCTATGTGGGAAGGTAGAACACTCCTAGAAGACGTCTCTTGCTCATGCGGAAATGCTGGTGTGCGCCATCCGCCGAACCGGGCGTATCCTATCCTTCAATTTGCGAGGCAGTTTCTTGCGGGCTCCGGGAGCTTTTTCTATACCGACTTCAGCAGGGGTTTTGGCAGTCATGGGGAACAGGAGGCGTATCGAATATATAACGGCCAGCCTATGCACTCGCAGTTGGCATCGCAGTCCGTATTGCCGACCATGCCAAGGTCGAGCGTACCAGACGATCTCGTCGAAGGCCGTGTCAATGTCGTATCTCACAGGCTGAATGACCTCGAAGGTCGAACTCACCTTCTGATCGAGGCACAGGGCGTGAAGCGGCCGAAGGGTGATACTGGGGAGACTTGCGAGAGCTGGCTTCCGCTTTTCGAGCTTGACATGCCGGCTGATGGGTCTTTGAGACTCTCGATATCGTCTCGGCATCTTCTGCAGCTTCCGGACGCTGCGGCCAGCTTTTACCTCAAGTTCAGCAGTGGCACGAAGCTACTCAAGCTCGAGGAGAAGGACAACCTTCAGTCCACGGAAGCGATTCTGCACCTAGGCAGTGGACGCGAGGCGCTGGGCCGGCTTTGTGAGATTGGCGTCCATCTACAAGCGCCACCGCTTAGACCACACCCTGTGCAGATTCTGGAGGTCCAAGAAATCCGCATTGTTCCCCGCTCCGCGCCTTCACAGATAAACTGCGGTATACATAACGTGCGGGTTGAAACACGCCGTCAGTGGAAGTCTGAGCATCGAAGGCTGTGCTGGATGTACCAAGCTGCGGATCCGTCAAGGTTGATGTTGCTCGACATGCCGTATAGCGATATTACAGGGCCTTTCTCTCACTTTCTGGTTCGGATTGACGGTCTTCACGTCGGGCGTGCATATGCATTAGAGTACGTGGTGCCGCAATCGTTGGGGGACGAATTGGCCGGGAGGGAGGTAGAGGTTGAGGTGACTGGAATCGGATTTGATGGTAGAACGCTTGCACACAAGCATGCAAGGCTGCGAGTATAATCCAGCCAGCAAGTGCAATGGAGATTCTGTTTACATGTGCCCACATGTCTTCGCCATAACGCTCTTCGCTCAGGGACCGGCGGGTGGACACATCACGTGCTGCAGCCACACCGCCTTTCGCGCCTTCCCAATTCAGGCCTAAGGCGCTCTGCTGTTCCATTTGACGACGCGCCAGCCAGCGCTTCTCGTTGTCAATTGCATTCGCCTGCGCCTGACGCAGCTTTCGCCCTCTATCTCCGGCTCGGTCGTCGGCCTGCCAATTCTTAGAGCATCGCTGCAGCTTCACGGTTCCGCGCAATTTGAGTGGCTGGGTGAGCCAGCCGCCGCACGATAATTTTGGGTGAGCAATAGTCCGTTTGCCGTCCACCTCGTCCTCTAACGCCCGCGCGCCCACCTCTTTTCCCCTCTCGCCTTCACTGACGGTCACCAAGGCCTTCCGCCTCTCACTCACCATGGCGGATCTGCAGGAGCTGTTTGCCCGGCTCAGTGGCCAAGGCGCTTCGAGCAATCAACCGCCGACCTACCAACAACCCTCCGTCTCCTCACCAATCTACTCCCCGTCTCCTAACGAACACGGTCCGCAGCCGCATCACCAGTCCGCTGTCATGTCGCCGAACACGTCGGTGGCGAACACGCCGGCGCCCGAGCAGGGCGGCGGCCCGCAGCAGACTCCACAACAGCAGTCGGCCCAGCTGCTGAACTTGCTCCGCTTCAATTCGCAGCCCAGCGTCACCCAGGCCAGGCGTGCGTCCCAAAACACGCAGGTCCCAGAGAGTGCATCCGCTCACAGTCGCGCCATCTCCGCCTCCGACTTGGTTGCGAGCTTCATGGGCGGCAAGTCGGCCCAGCCCCCCGCTTCGTCGACCCCAGCGCCTGCCGTGAGGCCCGAGCCTGCGTCCATCTCCACAGAGAACCCCCAGGATCTGCTTCTGAGGCTGTTGAATCACCCGAAGCCGGCGCAGGCTGACACCCACTCGTCACGGGCTTCAGCCGCAGCCTTCTCTCCATCTGTCGCTTCACAACTGCCAGAAACGGCCGTGGACGACATCGCTCAGGACCTTGCCGATGCGAAGCTGGAGAATGTGCCCTCTGACCCGACGGCTAGACTGCCTGCCGCTTCTCCGATGAGAGTATTCGGATCGGACGGCAGTGGCCAGTCATCCCAATTCCAGCCGGCGACAACTGCTGCGCAGCCGAAGTTTACCTACGTCAATCCGTTCGACAAGTTGGAGGCCGCGAGCCCTCGCAACAGGACCCCGGTCCCCGAGTCGTCCAAGCCGGCTCCTCCGAAGATGGAGATACTGAAGCCGAAGTCGAAGCATGGCCTTGACGGATCGTCCTCAGTTGGCGACGACAAGGAGCAGCGTACGCACAAGATTCGGAAGATGTCCCCAGGCCCATTGGCTCAGCCGCACGAAACTGTGGCTGAGGCCGTGACCGACTTGGGCGAGCAGGTCGGCCAGCAAATTGGTGAGGCGCTCGCTGAGGCTGAGAGCCGATCCCAGGCCCAGGCGGCAAAGGAGCTACAGCGCATGTCTCCGGAAGACGTCAAAGAAATGGAGCAAGCTGTTGTCGACACAGCCGTTGAGATCAAGAAAGAGCTTGAAGACGAGAGCAACGTCAAGGCGCTGGAGGAGATTGTCCCCAAGCCCGTCGCAGATGCACTGAAGGAAGTCGCCACCGAGCTTGCTGAGACCGATGTTGCCGACAATTGGGAGAATGCTGAAGCCGAAGCCAGCGCAGCGAAGGATGACGACCAGACGGTAATAGTCTACAGATTCCCGATGCGCGCCTTCGCTTCCATCACTGTCAAGGACCTGCCTCCGCGGCGCACCTTCTTCCAGCCTGAATTGTTCATGGACGTTGCCAGGTTGAAGAAGGAGTTTGATCAGATCGATCGCTCGCTTGTGTCCGCAAGCAAGAACTATATCGTCTACGCTATTGTCAAGAAGGGCGGTTTCCGCATTATCCGCCAAGAGAATGGACAGTACCGCCAGGTCTTCGAGAATCACCAGGAGCGTCTGTTCAGCGTCGCCCTCTGCAGCGGTGGAGAGGACTCTACCCAAAAGAACATCGAGAGCGTTCTCGGCATCGGCATCAACGGCACTGTCTTCTGGACGTCTGTCGACCCTAATCGCGAAGACCAGTTCTCGGAGCTTGATACTGAGGGACTCATGCTTCCACCCTCCCCCTCACAGGACGACAACACCTCCGGAGGCCAGCTCAAGACGCGAGCCAAACCATCATCCCGACACCCCGAGTACTTCGCTGTCGGTCGCGGTAAGGCTATTCATATCATCTGGCCGCGCGTTGCGGAGGAGTATGTTCGCACCAAGTCCCGCATCGTTCATACCGAGAAGTTCCTCAAGGAACGTTCGCTGAAGATCTTGACCGGGAAAGCCGGGAAGGACTTCACCTTCAGCGAGGATGACACTGTCATTGTGTCTCTAGACAAGGCTGGCCGAATGCGCTTCTGGGACATCCGCCCGCTTACCGATCCCGACGTGGCGACAGTCCGTGGCCCACCTCAACAGGTTGAAGTCTCGCAAACCTTGCTCGAGTTTCATACCACATCTCCGAATGGGAAGTCTTGGCCTACCTCAGTGTTCTTCTTCGATAAGGATAAACCCTTCAACAAAGGAATAGCCCTGAGATATGTCATGGTGGGCATGAAACAGAATCACAGCTTCCAGCTGTGGGACCTTGGTCTGGGCAAGGCAGTTCAAGAGATCAACCTGCCTCACGAGAAGGAATCTGATGCCATCTGCAGCGTTGGCTTCCACCCAAAGACTGGCGTCATGGCCGTTGCTCATCCTACACGCAACTCAATCTTCTTCATCCATGTGTCGTGGCCGCGATACAATCTCCCGGTCATGAACCAGGCGATGTACATCTCCCGTATTGCGAACAAAAATGACAAATCGCAGCCGGCGCTACCTCCGGTCAACGCCACGGCCATCATGACGAGCTTTACTGAGTATTCCTTCGCGTCGAAAGGACAGATCCGAAGCCTCCATATGCTCAACGAGCCCGCCGGACCCCCAGATGTCGATGATCCCGAGAACACTGCTCTCTTCGAGCTATACGTCATGCATTCCAAAGGCGTATGCACCCTCCGCATTCGACGGAGCGACTTGGGCTGGAAGAAGGAAGGCGAGCCTATGCATCCTAAAGAAGCGGAGGAGGAGGGGATAATCGCCATAACCCAGTTGAAGCCGCCCCAGCCTATTGCGGATGAGTCTTCTACCAGCGGTGATACGCCGGGTCCGAAGTCCACGTCCGACAGGTCCGCTCGGGAGAGCATCAAGAAGGAGAGCAGCAGTGCCTCCAGGCAATCGATGACGCCAGAGGCTGCTACGCGTGCTGCCACTCTAGCTAAGGTGGAGAGCAAGCAAGATGCTGCTCGTGCTGCCATCATCAACGGCGGTGAGAAGTCAGAAAAGAAGAAGAAAACGAAGCGTGAGGCTCTCGCTGCACGGTCGGCTACCGTAGAGACAACCTCGCAGGCTTCCACTTCTACACGCGCGCCGCCTCCATCCTATGCGCAAGCCGCTCAGACGACCCCGCGTGCAAAGTCGCCCGCTCAGCCAGAAGCTCCCGTTAGGCCCGCCTCATCGAAGACAACTGATACTGAGGCACCCGAGTGGGCTAAGAAGTTGGTCGGACAGCTGCAGCAGCCCGCGCCATCGACAGCGGCTCCCCCACAGCTCGACGCTAAGAAGCTGGAGGAGATTGTCAAGGGCGAGATTACCAAGGGCTTCTCGCGCGAGCTTGATGTCATGTACAAGCGCATCGACGAAGATAAGCGTGTCATGAATGCCGCCAATGGTGCCAAGCAGGAGGCCATACTCCGTCTTGTTTCCAGCACTTTGACTGAGAACGTTGAGGGCGTCATTAGGAAGATGGTTAACAAGAACATGAGTGACGTTCTCCTCCCTCAACTTTCGGCACAGATGTCGTCGGCGCTTGACGAGAGCGTGGGCAGCAACTTGAAGTCGGCCTTGGGTCCTCAGCTTTCTAAGGAGATTCCGGAGTTCGTTTCGCGGGCCCTGAAGAGTCCCCACGTTTTCCAATCGCTCTCTGATCAGGTCGCGAAGAAAGTCGCTGGCAATCTGGAGCCGATGATCGTCGCCTCCATCGGAGCCGTTGTTAACCCTGCCGTCTCGAACTTAACAAGCCTTATTGAGCACAAAGTGGGAGATCAGCTTCGTCAGGCGCATGCGCAGCATCGGAACGACGCCGCTAAGGTTACTCAGCTCACCGAAACTGTCCAGACATGCCTGCAGACGATTCAAGCTATGGCTGCTTCCCAGGCCGAGCTCCAGAACCAAGTCGCCAAACTGCAGCATCATATATCTCACCCGCCGTCCCAAAGCGGCTCGGTCACCCACCCTTCACCTCGTGCCACTCGCTCTCCCGCCAAGCAGAAGACTCCGGCACAGCTCGAAGAGGAAGAGATTACTCGCCTCATGGCCGACGGTAATTACGAGCAGGGCACGATGCATTGGCTCCAATCCAGTCGCTCCAACGAGCTCTTCGACACTGTATTCGTTCGTTGCAATCCGGCGTACCTCAATCATGTGTCGCCTCTGCTAGCCCTCTCGACAGGCGCCGTTGTCACCAACTCTCTGGAGAAGAACCTGCCCGAGCGGCTTATCTGGCTTGACGCCGTACTGAAGAATGTCGACCCCAACGTAAGTTGAGATATACCGAGCACCCTCGGGTCTCACTAACCACTTTATCAGGATGGCGAGATCCACGACGTGGTTCCGAAGATCATGGAAGTCATCAATCAACGTCTCACGTCTGCATATATCCAGCTCAACGAGAGCTCTCCAGGCGACCAGCTCCTCCGCCGCATCTCGTCTTTGGTCAATAAGGTGAACGAATTGTCCCGTGCCGTTGTTCCTTATGAGGCCCGTGCGTAGATAATCGCCTATCTCGCTCGACATGGGATTGCACGCATCGTCCAGGTCAATGGTCTTGCGCTGAAAACGCCGAGATTGGCTACGTTTCCCACCACTAATTGATGCGGTTTCCCAGTCTTTGTACATCTGCTGTGCATTAGTTTTTCGGTACCGGCGCAGCAACGTCTTATGACTCGAAAGCCTTGGCTATTTGGTCTATGGGGGTGGCATCGCATGGGTTCATCGATGATTTATATGACGACAAAAAGGTGGAGATGAGCGCGGTGTGAAAGATCGCCGGCTCTGAATTTCTTTCTTTGGCTTCCTTCACATTATGACGGCCGCGTTTACGGTTAGATTCACTTCTATCAGCATTCCCTCCATTCGACATCTTTTTAGCGGTGGTCGGCTGGCGTTCGTTCGAGAGTCACTGCGATGCTGAAATGCTCGCTAGGACCTCGCGTAGACGCTGGTCTCTATTAGCGAGAGCGGGTCGGTGGTGGGCGTAGCTTTCATGAGCTATGATGATGCATTTTGGCAGATGGATGGATTTGACGTGATGGACCTAGGCTATCTGCATCCCTTTCAACGGCGCTGATTTCAGGAGGAGGCATCTGTATGATACAATCGATCATGGTAGGGAAGTAATTAATTAGAACTTACTGGATATGACTCGCCCTGTTTGGCTTGTGAAATGAGTGTGGCTATGGAAGTTGGCGGGCACAAGTTGAATTTCGCGGGGAAAAAGCAGATGCCTTTCGTAATCTCGCTTGAACACATCAACGGGGTTGAGCGGAACTCACTGCCTCTACGCTGTGTAGGCGGTTGAACCGCATGGCAAGAGTCTCTGGAGGGACGGTATCTGTTGGTGTCGCGAAGGGTTATCGATAAGCACGGCGGTGGCGCGAACCGCCGAGCAGATGCTCTCCATACATCTCCTCCCAACGCTCTTCAGCCCTCCTTTCCTCCCAACCCGCTCTGCTCGCCCTTTGAAAATCCGTAACAAGAAACGCAAATTCATCACCAGTATGATTGCAGTACCATGGCTGCAACAACGCTGCTTCAGACAACAAACCAGCCAATCAAGCCGAGGTGGTCGTTTAATGCGCAACCCCAGTCGTGTTACGGGTTGAAACGCTCGACCGGGAGCGCGGCCACTAAGAGAGCAGCGACGATCCACCGCATGGACGGTTACTTGATTTTCCAGAGAACGATGGCGTGGCACTTTCGGGGAGGGTAGGGTCTGCTTTTAGGCGCATGGAGGGGTTGAGGCTAAGTTAGTTGCAAGAAGGGGGTAAGGGCATATTACTGCCTTTATCTCCCGAACAGCAAACTTGGTCGGCTACTGCTACTGCTTTCTTCGCTCCTTATCTACGCTCTTGTGGACTTGTTGATTGAGTTCTACGTTCGCTCTTTTTTGGAAGGATAACGCTCACGGCACGGGTACGGATTTGGCGACTACGCGGACGATACTACGCCACGTTTTACGGTAATCGATCGGAATAAATATTTGGGGCCAGATAAGGAAGGAAGAGGATTTCGAGATGGCTGTCAATTGGATCCTTCCGGTGCGCGGACTGCAGGTCGTGCTGTCCCTCGTCGTGCTCGGCTTGATGGCTTACGGTAACACAACACTCCTTCCGGACGCACGTTTCCCGACAGTAAACTGACATGCTCGCGCAGTCGCAAACTGGTGGACCACGCACTGGCGCCAAATGTCTCCCGTCGAAGTAAACTTCATGGTCTTCGCACCCGTCTGGTCGTTCATCGCCGCCTGCATCTTGACGGTCGTCCCTATGAAGTCGCCGTCCGTTACCTCCTCGACCGTCCCCAAACTCGGCCTCATCGCCTACGAGCTGTTCACCATGCTGTGCTGGTTTGGCGGGTTCATTGCGCTTGCAGTGTTTTTGCATGATCGGATCTGCTTTGGGACTGTTTGTTCCGTTGCGAAGGCGGGGACCGCGATCAGCGCGGTGAGTTGGTTGACGTGGGCGGTTACCTTCGGATTTGCGCTGTGGAGGCTGTTTAGGGGAGAACGTGGAGGGGCGATGAGGGCTGGGGAGCCGAAGGTGGAGATGCACCAGGGCGTGTAGAGGCGGTCGAGGTGAAGAGACAGAGAATGAGAGGCGTGGTCACGATGGGGTAACGACAGAAGGATGTAATACCCTCAAGAACGAATCATGGGTTATGGAAATGGATGGAGCTATTGGGAGCACGAACGATCATCGAGACTGGAGCTCAACGATGATGCATTGCGGTGGGAGGTGTTATTGGTCGCGGGCTATCCCCTTCTACTACTCGGACTACGTGGACTACTCACACAAACGTGCTGGAGGAGTAATAGGGGCTTTCTTGTTCATTTGATTGCTTTTTTTAACAGAGTCCTACACCGTTCGTCCGCTGCGTGGTAGTACAATAGTATGATAATGGTCAGATCTTTTTCCTCCGTCTTCTGACGCCTTATGCCTTACGCAACCTGAAACTGTGGAGAGACTCACATTGCCTGAAACGGGTACTGGTAGCCGAAACCGCCACCAGGAGTTCCAAAGTTGCTTTTGCAAGCCAGCTGCTAACCAGCAGGGTCGATGATCAACTTCTTCGAAATGTTTTCGATACAGGCTTCTGTGCAGGTGTATGTAGCGAGAACATGCGCAGCGTCTCTGCTCCGCCAGTATCTCTACGCCTACACTATGCCTGCATCCACGACTCCTTGGGCCGTCTCAAGGAGGAATAGCCTAAGCCCAAAACTGAAACCACAGCTGCGCCATCTCCGTTTAGGCTAGCGGCATGTCTCCCTACGCCGCATCCATGGATCTTCGAACGCCAGGAACTAAGGGATCCATAAATATCAACCGATAAGGTAAGCAAGCCGCGGCGGTTCAGGCTGGACGCTCTTGTCGGAGCACCGTCTCTTGAGATGTGCTGTTTCTGAAGCCGTAGTTGTTCGACAGCCCGCATCTATCGGATGATACGGACTCTTCCTTCTGTGGGTGTTCCGGGAGGGGCAGTAGCCGGTAGGCTGAGTAGCGGATAGAGCTGCACAAAGAGCTTATTTTGATCGCGCGGCGCCGTGCAATCCTACAGGGGCGCGCCTGGATCGTGAGGCTAGGCTTGTTGGCAGCGTTGGCGTAGTCGGATATCGTCAGCAGGCATTCCTGTGCTTTGCGCTTCGAAACAAGTACCACCGAGAAGCCTCCCGCTCTCCCGTGCACTTCCCCAGCTCTCCCGCCGCCCGCTCAACTGCCTCACATACCGCCGTTCTTCTCTCCGCGCCCCGGTTGTCATCGATTGGTTCGCTCGAGCGACTGAGAGCGGAACATGATGTCGAAGACCTCGGTGTTTACGACCGTCACCCCGCTGCCCGCGGGGATTACGAGGCAGAGCGTGCTCGATACTTATCGCAATCATATTGAGATGATTGAGCTGAATCCGCTGGTGGTGGAGAGGTTCAAGTGCAAACCGCCCACCTACGCGCCGGCGGAGGAGTTCTATTCAACGTGGTATACTATTAAGGGTACGTCTCCCCCTTACCCCTCATTGTCGCGTCGTACAACAACATCATACTAACGAATGGTATAGATAAAGTATCCTACCTCCCCGGCGGCCTCGCAACCGGCTCCGTCTCCTATCACGCCTGCTTCCACGACCTCCCCGACGGCCTGCAAACGCACGTCTATGCGCCCCTCGGCCTCGACATCCGCGCGAAATGGAGCGTCGGCGGCTCGCTGCCCGGTGAACCCAAGGCGCCCACGGAGCTCGGCATTGGCGCGCCGCGGGAGGGCCTGTACATCCGCGAGGACGTCAAGATGAAGTGCAACATCATGATGATGGGGTTTGTCAAGAAAACGTTCAAAGAGAGCCATAGCAAGCTGGTGGACAGGCTGGTGGAGAAGGCACATGTGCTCGAGAGCGGGTATGCGAATGAGAGGCTGAAGGCGCTGAGGGAGGTCGAGCCAGGAGAGCGCATGGGGCATGGGGATATTTTTATTGCGCCGCCGCCGGGGTATCGGGAGTCGCAAGGACAAATGCACGGGCATCCGGGACACCACAGTATCTACTCGAACGGAAGCGATCGAAGCTCAATGCTGTATAGTCCCGGCTTGTCGCAGGCGAGCACCCTGACGAGCCACAGCAGTGGTGGTGCGTATCTGGGGAGTCCGCCACAACTTTTTCACAAGACCGAGTGCGATCAACGCGGGAGCTTCCAGTCTAGCGTAGATGGGCAAAAAGAGCAGCAGAAGCTGTCGTTCCTGCCGGCGACGACGTACAACCCACATCAGCGGCAGCGATCCGTGGATGAGAGACCGGGATATCATGCCTATCATCCGCCGCCTACGGAATTGCCTGCTGAAGGGCCGCCGGTGCCGCCGAAGGATATCCATCGAGGGTATCCTGCTGAGCTGCCGGGTTGAGTGCGCATAAGCCAGCTTGGACGCCGTCAGCTTTGCGATGCCGCGGCTTCGGGGTTGGGGTTGGGGTTGGATCGCTGATCCTGAAGGCCTCGCGTCACGGTGTCACGGCTTCTAGGGCGAGGGAGGATTACCTACCCTGAAGGCCCTCAGCTCATGATCTTGTGTTTGCGATGGCGAAGAGGGATCGCCCAGCCTGGAGGCCTTCAAGTCATGATGTCACGTTCGTATCTATTTCTTTCTCTTGTATTATATTGTCGGGTTGGAAAAGAGTTGGGTTTGGATTCGCTCAGCCTGGAGGCCTTCAGCACGTCTTTCTTACTGGTAGATACCCGCATGTTAGGACTAGCTGGGCTGGTCTTGCAAGTTGCATGAGGTGTTGAGTTGAATGAAGATGGTCATGAACAACAACGGAAACCAGGCACTGCTCATATCGCATTGAAGGTCTTCAAGCTCGCAGATGCTCAACTCAGAAAGGATAGCTAATACTAGATTGAAATAGGGACCTGAACGAAGCTCTGGAGGTAAGATAGTGTGCAACGAAAGCAGCAATGTTTCGTCGCTTCCTCTACCGTATGCAGTCTAGCGCCCAGACAGGCGAATCCGGGGTATGTAGCGGCTCCACTTGCACAGCATCATCTGACGGACACGTGCAGCGCGAGAGACGCGTGAAGCCGCGTTGACTATGATTGTCTGACCTCAATTCATCGAAGCAGGACATGGTACGAGAACAGCAAGAGCTGCGGGCGATAGCGCATGCCCACACCCCTTTGGGAGCAAAGATGCCGAGGTCGACAGCCAATCCGACAAGGGTATACGAGCTCCTGCTCACCCCTCAAGCCCCTCTTATGCGCGTCGGATCCGCTCCAGAGGTACAGAAAAGAGGTACCAGAAGCTGTCAACTATATGATCGCAGCTTCTCCGTGATCCTCGATCCCGGACACCCTCTTGACATCGGCTGACCATGTCGCCGCTCTCCAACCTCGTCTCGCTCTCCGTCTCACATGTCGCGCTCAATCCCGTCGTTACCGCGTCGCTCCTCTGGGTGCTGACGAGAGGCCCGCCAAACGTACGCGATCCACTTCTGAACAGAATCTCGTCGCTTCGCAACCCGCAGACGCTCGCGAGGGTCGTCAAAGCGCTCAAGTGGCTGCTTGCGCTGGGAGTCACCGGAACGGTCAATCAGCAGCTGAACAAGCTCGCGTTGAATGCGTGGAGGTTGAAGAACGAGAAGAAGAGATGGGATTGGAGCAAGGAGATTGCCGTAGTGACGGGCGGATGTAGCGGGATTGGAGAATTGGTCGTCAAGCGACTGATAGGCAAAGGCGTGAAGGTCGCGGTGCTCGACATCCAGCAGCTACCGCCTAGTCTCCAAGGATGTAGGCAATACCCCATTTGCTGTCTGGATAGCGAAGCTGATAGTGCGTAGATGCCCATGTTAAGTTCTTCGCTTGCGACGTCACCGATGCCGCCGCCGTCAACTCGGCCGCCGAACAGATCAGGGACACACTGGGCACCCCGTCTATTCTGGTCAACAATGCCGGCATCGCGACGGCGCACACTATACTCGACACATCGCCCGAATGGCTTCGTAAGATCTTCGATGTGAACGTCCTCAGCAACTGGTACACCGTGCAGGCGTTCCTGCCAGATATGATGGAGAAGAACAAGGGCCATATTGTCACGGTTGCTAGCACGGCCTCATATCTTGGCCTTGCGGGCATCACGGACTATTGCGGCACTAAAGCCGCCGTGCTTGCGTTCCACGAAGGTATACTGGCCCCTCTTTGCTTACCCCGCGCCCGTCACTCACACATCGCAGGCCTGAACGCCGAGCTCAAGCACAAATACAAAGTGCCGAACGTTCTGACGACGTCCATCCACCCGGTATGGGTGCGCACGCCCCTGATTGCTCCATTCGAGAAGACGCTCCGAGCAGCGGGAAGCCCGATGATTGATGCTCATGTCGTCTCCGATGCCATCGCTGATCAAATCTTCAAATGCTCAGGAGCTCAAGTTTTCTTGCCTTCTAGGGTGGGTAGGGTAAGCGCCGTGAGAGGTTGGCCGAATTGGATGCAGGAGGCTTTCCGAGGGATGGTGAGTAAGGGTCTGCTGCCGGCTACCGAGCAGCAGAAGTGAAGTGGGCGGCCAGTCGCATTGCGGCTGGTCTGCTGAGACTCGGGTTTTGGGCTTTCCAGGCGTTCGTGGCAATCAAATCATACCAAAGGTCGGTCGCTTCAAGGTCAACAAATTGGTATCACGTTCAACATGAGGGAGTGGATATAGTATCTCCAAAAAAGGGACCGGTCGTGTCGGTGTAAGGGTGCAGTAAGCTGCAGCCTGCGTTATGAACCATCAAACCGGTGTGCGTTCACAGTATTGGCGGCCTACTTTTGGCACAACATGGCTCGTGTAATACATGGTGCATTCGTATATGTGTAGGACTCGCGGGAGCTGAAGAATACAGGAACGCTGACAGGCGAGGGTAAGACGAGCATTCGGTGAGCAGCCGGTAGTCACGTTACGGAGCACCTCACGCTTTCCCCTTCCGGCAAGCGAGGTCGGCAGGTGCGACTAGCGGACGTGCAGCGAATCCTGCCCAACTTCCCGCCGTTCGTCGGCGGCCCTCACGCTCTCACCACTCGCGTCAGTCCATCATGTCATCTTATATTCCATAAGGCAAGTCAGAGACGATTGCATTTATTAGCCGAACGAACCCCGGACTCCAGAATCCGAGCCCACGGCGACGCCGCCCTGATTTGCATGCAGCCCGCTGGAGAAGTACCGGATCCTGGGATAGCGCCCCCAAGCCGCAGCGCGCTGATTGCAAGCTGGTGACACGGCGTCGAACCGTCCGCCCATTCGAGCCAAGCGCAGCGCAAATATCGGACGCGGCCCTGAGGCCTCGAGCACTCTCGTGCCACTGTCTGCATGAGGACTCACGCGATGGTTTCTCGCATCGCACGCACGCATGCACGCATCGGCCGCGGGCACTACAAAGGGCAAGCTCAAAAATTCAGCCGCTCGCGTGCATCGTGGGGTAAGAACACCATTATCTTCGCACCATTGTATCTGCCCTCCCTCTTAGTATTTTTTCTTGAAACTCTAGGGTAAGGAAGAGGTACCTTAGAATTACTCTGCGCCTTATTCTTGCTCTTATAGAGTAAAGGACTAAAGAGAGAAGAGAAGGAAGAAGAGATGGGAGAGGCTAAAGAGAGAATTGCCAATTGGCTATTTCTCGGGCCGAGTTGCACGTGACACGCAGAATTACCTAGGTATAGAGCTTGCCTAGTACTCTTCGAAACAATCTTCGTCCGTGAAGAGTTTGACCATGGCAATCGCGAATGCACGGCCCCGGCGTTGGCTGCTCGGCTGGCGCTTTGTCAACGATTGGCGGCGATATTCCATCCAGCCCCGTGACGTCGGCTCAACGGCCCACTGCCACCTTTGCCAGGACGCCCGCCAGCGCTGAAGCAGGCAAAGCGTGTGGCCCGGCGTCGCCTGTGAGTCGTTGCGAGCCCGCGTCACCAAACGCCTCCCAGGCTCAAAATGCGGAGTAAAATGGCGTCGAGCCACGAGCGGACCGCCGTCTTGCTCACCTGTTTGTCCCTCGTACTCTCGCACGCCTCTCCCGCCCATGATAAGTCTTGCCATGCCGCTCTCTCTCGTGTCGACTCCCTCGCACTGCGGAAAATGTTGAGCTTGGCTTCTTTTTCTTCTTGACATCACACATCACACATCACGCTACCTCGGCATCTGCGCAGTACGACCCGCCGGCAACATGAGTCCCATACCGCAGAGCATGGCGAAAGATGTCGCGCAGAACGTTGGAGCCACAGATGGCAGCGACCCCAAGCCAAAGCAGCAAAATGAGCTCATTCTCGAGGCATGGGCTCAAGGATACATGGTCGGCTCGTTGATCATCATGGCCTTCATCACTCTGGCGAATATGCGACGAGGAGTGTTGCTGCACAAAGTGAGCGAATCTCGATGGCTTTTTCCGAGCACCGCCGCTGACCTCATACTCCCTAGTTGATTCTCCTCGAGGTACCATTCCCATGCCTGACAGCTTCGCATGTCTTTCTGGATCTAATTTTCTCCAGCTAATCCTCGGAATATGGCAAGGCTTCTGGCTGTTCCCTCGGAGCCCTATCGACGCGTGGTGGCTCTCCGTCAGCGCCATCTTCCTGAACGCATCCTGGTCGCTTCATAACGTCATCGCCTGGATGAAAATCAGGCCTTTTCTACCACGGACCTGGAGCCTATTATTCATCGGCACCGTCATTCTGGTCCAGCCATACTGGGTTGTCGAGATTTACGCGAGTACTGTCGCCCGCCCCCGCCAGTACCAATTCCATACTAACTTGCTAATAGATTTTACATACTTCCACGGAATTAACAATATTTTCAGGAAAACGCGCCCTTGGGAAGCGCTCTGCCGCGATCCCTGGTGGATCTTCACCACTCTCAAACTGTTCTGGGTCATCAAGAAGCAGTACGACATGACTTTGAAGGAGATTATCCGCATCTCACCACGCTTCGGCATCATGCTCGCCTCTATGGTCATCAGTATCATCTTCATCGTCTGCGACGTGCTCTCCGTCACCGGTGCCTTGCATCTCCCCGGAACTACCGGCATCAATCCTTTCTGGAAGCTTGCCTTTGTATTCAAGTGCTTGACCGATACCATCGTGCTAGACGACTTTAAGACGGCACTAGATAGGTTGAGGGCCTTCAAGATCAGCCGTCTGGGGAGCTTCTCCCAGGACAACAGTGACCGCCGGACGCGCAATCGTGGATCTCTTGTCGCAACATGGGAACAGGCCGAGCGCGATGCCCGCAAACCCCGACATTCACCGCCGATGCCCAGCCCTGATGGCGATTACGTCCACTCAAGCAACTTCCCCGGCTTCAAGCCCAAGCCCAAACCTCGGGAGATGAAAGACTCAGTAGTGTCGCCCGACAAGGCCCTATATCCCCCCTCCGATCGAAGCCTCAATCCAGAGGACATCGTACCCAGCGCAATCGAAGAGCAACCGCTCAGCTCAATGCAAGCCGCGCGCCACCCCGAGAAGAAGCAGGATGAGTGGATCGATGATCTGGACCTCCGAGATGTGGGACATCTTGCTGAAGAGAGGGATTACGCACAGGCGCTGAGGGATCTTGAAAGTAGCAGTCAGCCGTCAAGCCCGTCGAAGAGTAGTAGCTTTCCCCGACGGTCACTACCGCCTTGAAGCCGCCAGTCGATTCCGACGCATATGCCGGGCGGCCACAAAGCACGTTGGCTGCAAACACGTCCCAATATACGTAGCGCCACGCCGCCTATTCACCGACCGGACCGTCTCGCCACTATGTCGGCACGGGGAGAGAGCCCCCTCCGGACACCTCGCGTCCGACATCATATCGAGCGAAAACCGAGTCACGCAGCCACCTGTAAAGAATCGTTGTACGAATAAAGTCAACGGTCGACTTGCAGAGGAAACAGGAGGATCATACGGAGTGTCCCGAGGTTAAGGATGGATTGAGCGCAAGTTGGAGAGATGTGTGCTATTATACAGCCTGAATGTTCCGTAAGAGAGAGAGAGAGAGAGAGAGAGAGAGAGAGAGAGAGAGAGAGAGAGAGAGAGAGAGAGAGAGCCTTTCCTACCTGTTGTTGATACCCCCTTATGGTTTATGAAATTACTACATACTGTATAATTCCCTCTCTCTGTAGGAATGCAGTGTCCGGCAGTATCTATCTGGCTACCAGTTGACAAAACGACGGTGCATGCGGGGTGGGGCTATCCGGTCTGTTGACTCGTCGTCGTCGCTTGTCGTGCGAACAACACACTTACGACACGAAACCAAATGGCCCGATTCATACGCTCGAAATCCACTGCCTTGGCAAAAGGATTCTTGTTGCCTTTTTTGTTGGAATGTTTACCCACAGAAACAGGCGTTGGGAACGAACCCGTGCGTCGATCATTCAGTGGATTGCGACCCCCACAAAGGTGGGTTCCTTCGAAACGTTCCCGACTGTGAAGTTCGCAGCCTTGTTTCGCATGCGCATGCTTTCAATCAACATTGGTCCCTGGATTAGAGGAGTGTGTGTGCAGTGCAGTGCAGTGCGTTCCGGACGGAAGCCGTGGAAAGACCGGGATGACAGGCAGATCTTGATGCGGACGAAAGCTTATCTGCGTCAGAGGCCCACGAGGGCACATACATGCGCATGTCACCCACCCACCACGCTGCCGAGCATCATCACACAAATTCGCAAGCCATTTTCACAAAGAGCAGAGCAGAATTTTTTGGACATTCATTATCTCAAGCCAAAACCCAATACCACCAACAAAAAGTGTCCTCGAACACCAACACCGCATGATGCTATTCCCTAGCATTTCCCTATCGCATATAGACTCTAAGACCTATCCCTAGTTGCTTTGGAAGCAAAAAGCAGGAACAAACGAAAAGTAAGAAGAAGCTGATGTTACATGGCAAAGTGCCGAAACCGTCGGGTCGCAGGCTGTCGGTGGTGACGGAAGCCTTTCGCGCTTTTATTGATCGCAGGTGAACGGCCAAGGGCGTCACAGGTTTATGGCCGCTTCTCCTTTCCCTTAGTCCGTGATCCTCCACGTGCTGAACCACTTGAGGTGCTGCCACTGCGAGCTCGGTCCCACCATACCAAAGCAGATCGCCCTGAACAGCCAAAAGAGCCCAATGATAAGAACGTAGAGCGCACCGAAGATAATCCAGTTGACCTGCTTGTTCAGCCTCCTGGTCGCCCAGTCAAGGCAGAAGCCGGCAGTGAGAATAGCGAAGTACAGCGCGGGGTAGTAATGGTGGACGTAAGTGACGCGGCCCATAGCGACGAAGGGCAGATAGTGCAGGAACCAGCCGACAACCGGGTAGAGACCCGAGTAGTGAATGTGGTCGATTTCGGCGGGTTTGAGATCTTCGTAGCCGCGTTGCCAGCGGATTAGGTACCACGCGACCAAGAGTCCAAAGATGGCGAGACTGGCGGTGCTGCCCCAGTAGACGGCTGGGTTGCCGAGAAGAAAGTACTTGACAACTGAGAACAATATTAGCTAACGGTATGCGAGGAATCGGGGGAAAGGGGCTTACTTTTATCATCCCAACCGCACATGCGGAGGCCGACATGGAGGAGGGGCCACTGCCACCACTGCGAGGCAAGGTCATCTTGCTTGTCTGGATCGGGAACAAGGGCGTTATTAGAGGTCATCATAGCAACATTGAGGTGGATGAAGTCCTGGAGGAAGGGAGACTTGTAGGATCCTGGATCACCAGGGGGAACTGTATGACATTAGCACAGCCTTCACCAAAAGATCTCATAGAGCTTACGTCTATCGTTCCAATGGCTCTCAACGTTCCAGTGGGTATAGACATCGCGCGGCTTGTTCTCCTTCACGCAGGTTGTCTCAATCTGCTTGAAACCCCACTGAGGCAGGTTGACATTGCCAGCACGGAGATAGCATCCGAGATCCTTGTGTTTCAGTCGGAATGCAGTCGTGAGCGTGCGAATTTTGGAGTAATCTCTCGACGCCGCATCACGCACAACTTCAACCACCCAGTGATCCTTGGTGTCGCCGACAGTGGTGTTACCGTAGCAAGAAACTTCCCAATCTGCCTTCGTGACCGGAGCGGCGATCTGGTGCGAGTGGAGATTGCGGCCGGTTTGGGCGTGGATAAGCCGAATGGTATCGCCATTACCAGGGAAGCGAAGTTCCTCATCTGGCTGATACTCTGCCTCATGGCGGTTCGGGTAGAAGAACCAGTCGTTGTTGGCATCCTTGTGATGGTAACACGTGATTTGCTGTTGTGCTGAACCCTCCGGGTAGGTTTGGTGGTGAGAATGAAGTAGACCTCCTCCGTATCCCATGTTCTTTAAGGTTGCGCGAGAGCCATACGCGACCTCGAGCGGGCTGTCTTTGCCAACCTCGGTACCGCGAAGGTTAGCTTGGAAGAGAGAGCTCATCTGAGCATCTCCAGGACCGCTGTTTTCAAGAATGAGGAAGTGCAGGTAGAAGGAGAACATGTAGACCATGAGCGGAATGAGGATCAGACCGAAGACGCGGAAACCTAAGTGTACGGCTAGCTCCATCTATAGTCATTAGCGAGATATGTGCAAATTCAAGGATATAACATACCTTTGGCATCCTGAGGTCCCCGAATTTGTTCCAAAGATCTTCGATAGTGTA
Source organism: Trematosphaeria pertusa (assembly GCF_010094035.1). Taxonomy (NCBI): domain Eukaryota; kingdom Fungi; phylum Ascomycota; class Dothideomycetes; order Pleosporales; family Trematosphaeriaceae; genus Trematosphaeria; species Trematosphaeria pertusa. The sequence goes on along the minus strand of NW_022987216.1, from coordinate 442,503 downwards.
TAATCCAACCAATGCGGTGACGAAGAAACCAACCCACTTGACGCTGCACACACATCCAATCGAGACACCGAGCAACATCAACCACAGGCCCCATTCAGGCGCAAAGGGGTCATGTCGGAGGCGGTGAAATTTAGACCAGCAGAAGACGGTCGTGAAGGTAAAGCAGAGAAGCATCGAGTCGAGCAGAATGAATCTGCTAATGGTGGTGTACGAGTTTTCGAACAGAACCATCATGGTAACGAGCCACACGGTGGGTCTGCGGAAGTTTAGCTCTTTCGCGGTAAAGTACGCCAAGGGGACGCAGACTGCGCCGAAGGCCGAGTTGAAGAGGCGCATGAAGGTATAGTTGAGCTCCTCAGGGTAAGTTTCTCCAGACTTGAATTCGAACGAGCCATTGTATCCTGCGAGGTATCCCGACAGACCAACTAGCATCTTCCCTAGCGGTGGGTGCACATCGAAGTAGAACTCGCGTTTGAGGTAGTGGGAGCCGAACTTTCCGAAACTAGGCCGTCTGTCAGAAGCGCGATGAGATTGCGAGGGGGTGTATTGCATACTGAGCTTCGTCCCATGTCACGATTGGCGACAGACCGATTTTCCACATGCGCGTGAAGAAGGCGAGCGCGGTGAATATCAGAGGGGCCCATATGAACTCGTATTCGTCGAAGAAAGCGATGATGTTGAAAGGCTGAAAATCATCGTTAGCTTCATGCCCCGGTTCTGCGGCCACAAGCTTGCTTCAAGCTTCGACTAGGACCCCGAAAGGCTGCATACCTTCTCTTTGGCCTTCTCTGGCGCCGGGGCTTGTGCCACAGCCGGTGCCGCCGTGGCCGGTTGACCAGCGACGTTTCTTCTCCGCAGCTCATCCGCCTTGGGCTCTGCGCCCGTTGTCTGCGCAGCGGTCGCCATGTTGCAGGGCAGCCTCTAGCTCGCTGCTCGTCTGCGGTTGTGTGCGCGAAGTCGTAGAACTGTCAGAAGGTTGCGTGGCCGACGCGGGATGCTGTCGTCGCGGCTTGGGGGCGGGTATTTGTAGCCTTGCTGCTACAGCACGAAAACGAAGGGAAGAAGAAGGAATTACAAAGAGAATAGAAGACCGCAAGTGATTGAAAGCATGGAAGCCTGTAGCAGAGCAATTCACTCCCTCTGCGCTGCGGCGATCGAGGCAGGAGGTGGTCGAGTACAGAAATAGAAATTCAAAAGGTGATGTTGGAGCTGAGCAAGGGCGGCGCTAGCCTAACAGGGACAAGGGGTCCAGCGAAGAACACCTGTTATCTACCAAGTTACTTACGTGAGAGCTCCTCTGTGTGGTTTACAGTCTGCGGAATTGGGAGGCTGGAGATACGAAATGTTCACAGAGAATGCATTTAGAGCCATCGTACACTGGACTGGGAAGAGGAGGGTCCATGCGCCAATAGGAAATTACCATGTATATCACTTTGCCTGCAGCGAAGGGGTCCAGCGGTAACGGTTCTATTCATCTCTACACCCGCTCCCGGAGCCGAGTAACCATGATTAAAGATGCAACGCAGTATGAATACAATGCCAAGGCCGTGAAGCCTCGCTGAGCGATACCAATCCCGCTTTGCGCCCTCTATTCGTCCCAAAACCGGCATGCTTACCAAAGGATATCATAGCATGCTGCTGCCAAGCAGCTAATGATGCAGTAAACAATATCAAATGCTGAACGTCTGCACAATTGCCCTCTCACTCTTCGTCATCGTCTTGGCCCACGCGCTTGTACCGAGCGCTTGAGCTATCACCCTCTCCGTTGCCCTTTGTCCTCTTCACCATGTTGGAAATCCATCCGCCGATGCCCTCAGTCTGCTCCGTCTCCTCCTTTGACGGCTTCCCGGCCTGTCCCTCTACATCATCAGGCGGGTCGATATTGAGGCCGGGAATGGCGCTATCCACCGCCGCCCGTCCACTCCGTATGTCGAGCGATGGGACAGGAGAGCGAGCGCTACCGCTGAACAGCGACTCCGCTTCAGCAAGCGTCTGCGGTGTCGGCATTACCGAAGTGGCATCGCCGAAGATGGAGTTCATGTCTTCTAGGCGGACGTTCGCCGTTTCGGGATAGATAAACCAAACTAGGCGTATATCAGCGGTCGAGCTGAGACAGTACAAGTTCAAAATTGAAACTTACCAATGACAAAACTAGCAGCGCAAAAGAACGCATGGATCAAATACAGACGCCATTGAATATGCTCTTGCAGTATCGGCGTCATTTCTCCTACCAGCCAGTTAAACGCCCAATTGGTGGCCGTACTCAGACTCGCCCCCTTTGCGCGTATGCTGAGCGGAAGAATTTCCGGGGGATATAACCACGGAATCGGACCCCACGACGCTCCAAAGGCGGCATTATAGATCATTACGAAGATGACAACCAAATTGGGAGTCCAATCGGCTTGGAGGTAGATGAAGTACGATATGGCGGAGAGAGATATGACCATGGCCACGGCGCCGGAAAGTAGGATCTTTCGACGACCCAGGGTATCCACAACATACCAAGGGGGTACAGTGGATAGTAGATACGTGATGGCGTTGATACCGGTCATCAGAATTGCCTGGCGACCCATCCACCCAGCCTCTTCGAAGACGAGAGGCGCATAGTACGAGATGACGTTGATGCCGTTCAGTTGCGCTAGGGCTTGGGCGGACATGGCAATGAACACGCGCTTGGAGTAGCGCTTGAACATATCGGAATAGGATCGCTCGCCTTCTTGGCGTTGCAAGAGAACGTTCATCTTGATCTCTCGGTATTCATCACGCGCTTTGGGATTGTGGATATCGCCCTTGCCGTAGAGGTTAGCAATGACAACAATGCCCTCCTCGTCATGATCGTTATCCAACAGCCACCTGATTCGGGTCAACTCAATTTCCTTGGCAGATAGGCGGCTACAAACCTGGGGGACTCGCAAATGAGCAGACTCCCTCCGGCGAGGAGGCCGCCCATAACGCATTGCATGAGCAGAGGTATCCTCCAGGCCCAGTCATTGGTGATATAGCTGCAGAAGTAGTCGACCCAGACACTTGCAGCATAGCCGGTGATGTTGCCAGTAAATTCGATGCAGGCGAGTTTGCCTCTGTTGTGGGGCGGAGAGATCTCCGACTGGTAGATGGGCACGATGGTGGACAGGGTGCCAACCCCCAGACCAGCAATGATCCTGCCCAGCAACATCATGGGCATGCCGTTTGCAAAAGTTTGCAAGGCGCCACCAATGACGAAAATGAGCGAGCCGTAAAGGATAGTTCTGCGTCGGCCTAGTACATCACCTACGCGGCCGACCATCAAGGAAGAAACGAAGGCTCCGATCTCCAGGATTGCGACCATTGTGCCCAACTCCGCACTTGTAGGCTGGTTGAAATAGTCCTTGAAATAGACTCCTCTGCACAGTTATCAGAAACGATCGAAAGCGAAGGGTCCGGGGCGCCGCACGTAATGATACCAGACATAACTCCCTGGTCATAGCCAAAAAGAAAGACGCCTAATGATACAAAGACGCTGGTAAAGTAACTGCGAAGACGTTAGCATGCCAGTCATCTAGTCTCTTGTCTCCACTTACATCAACTTCTTCCCGTGTAGCCCGTGGATACGGGAGGGTCCATCGCGCGGAGCCATGATGGCGGCGAGGATCCTCTCTGCCTTAGAGATAGTCCGAGGCCCCGGATCGGGTACCTCAATGTCCTCCTTTCGAACCCCCCGGTAGCCACCAGGCTTTTCGTTGAGGCCGTCCTGGGACTGGTATCGGACGCGCTTTTGCTGGCGTCGATGCTTGGGAGGGTGGGCTCCGTCGAGCGATCCCCGCAGGCGGATGCTGAGCGGATCTTCCTGGTCAGCGAGCTGGTCAACGAGATCGCCTGTGTCGCTCCAAAGCGAGAGGTCGGAGTCGGATTCGGGGGTGTCGAAGGAGGAGCGTGGGCTGTCCTTGTCGTGGTCCTCGAGGAGATAAGCGGAATCAGCGTCTCGATTGTGACGTGCCGACGACGAGAGGGTGTGGAGTGGGATGTTGGCTGGCCTCCTGTTGCTGGATGAGTGGGAAGGAATTTTGAGTGGGTTGGAGCTGGATGGGAGCAGCCCCGATCTCCACGTTCGGTTGTAGGAAGAAGCGGCTGCGGTTGCGGCACGTCACCGGGCCCAGAGGTTGGGAAGCGGATAGGCGGAGGAAGCGATCAAGCGGGTCACATTGGGGTGGAAAGCATGTGGGTGGGGACAGGGTTACCACGCCGGCAAGCTTCGTGATCAAAAGAGAGTGCAGCGGACGGCGGTTGCATGCGCTCGAGGTCCCTGGCCTTGTCAGCTCGCTCGCCAAGCCTGGAGGGCATCGGCCCGAGCGTGCACAAGGCAAGTTTTTGATAAGAATTTGCTGTTGTAGTGGAGTCGCTGTATGATGATATAATTAACCCTGTCTAGTTGCAGACAGGCACAGCTCCTAGGGCACGCCTCTTGAATAGTGGTAGGACCAGCGACAGTCGCTCCTTCCGCTCGGATCCTCCGCGAATACCTGTGGTGCACGTGAATGCTCTCGATTGGCGGACACTTAAATGGAACCTTGGAACAACATTGAATTCACCATGCCAACACTGGGACACCGGAGACGGTGTATTCGTTATTGCTGCGCTCACATCTTCCTCCTCGCTGCATATTGCAACCACCAAAGGGAAGCGCGGTTCGGATGCTTCTGCCTACAAGAAGACACACCGCTGACGCCTCCCGGATTGCTACATTAGGCACTGATGGGCGTCGTGCGCTTAGGCCGGCTGCGGCCATGGGCCTCGTGACTTCGAATTCACGCTGCGAGGCCGATGACTGCTCGTGGGCCGCCGTCTCAACCGAGACAAGAAACAGACCTCGTGTCTCCAAGCCAGAGCCGGCGCGGGCTCCGCACAAACAAAACGAAGTCGCTTCTCCTGTCGCTCCCCACGGCGCGCGCATAAGGGCTAATCTGCTACACCGGGGTGATGGCTGTTTGACATGGCGATAGGGAGGCTTTTGTGAACGATGCATGAGAAGGGTGACGCCTTAGCCTCGATGCTAGCCCGCACTCTGTGCGCGGCCTTGGGCACAATAAGGATATGAGGTCATCTATCGCAGGCGTGCGAGCAGCAGCAAGCAGCACGATGCGAGTGCGCTCTCCGCCCTCTCTCGCTCCCAAGCCATGTGCGGTCGCAGCAGCAGCCGCCGCCCCGAGGCCTTGTTTCAGCGGGCGCGCGAGGCTTCGACGATGCGAGATCTGTGGAGGCCGCTGTGCATGCGAGGGCGTCTTATTTGCATCAACTCGCCTTGCACCCGCCTGCACGGCCTCCTTTTTTAGGTCCTGAAACGCCTCGGCTCAGCCGCCCTGATTGGGCAGCCGTCGTGCAATTAATCTGTTCGATGGCTCGGCGCCGCAACCGGGCTGGCTCTTTGTTCCTTCATCAGCGCCGGCGCGCTGCTCTCTGCACCACCACAGAGCTTCACCGCAGCAGCTGCATTCACTCTCCGCTTTGCCCTCGACTCCGCCAGCCTTGCAATCGGCTTCGGTGGGCCGGCAACCGTCGCATCACCCGCTCGCCTGCGCCAACCCTCACAGCTCCCGCACACCCCTGGCCCCCAGCAACAATCCTGTTTCGACCAGCCACCAAGCCGCTCAGCCAGCGCATCACCCTTCGCTCACGCCTCCACCACCTAATAATCTCCTCCGCATAATCATTCACTACCCTTACCGCTTTCAGCGGCAGACATATTCTCGCAGCCCGTCGCATCGCATCAATTCGCAGAGAAACCCGACACCGACGCAACCCACGAGGCTACGCGCCGCCGCCAGCCAGCCCAGCTCCGTCGTCATGCCTTCTACGGCCTATGGCAACTTCCACGACTTCTGTCGCGACACAGGAGACCTCTGGTCCACATTACCAGGTATGAATTGATGTTGCGCGCGTCGCTCAATTGCAATTGGAACATCTACTGACTCACAGCAGTCTGCTACGTACGTCGCACTCCAGCTCCTGCGTGTCCCCCAATGCCCGCGACCAAATCGCTAACCACGATGCGATATAGCTATTCAATCAAGCTCCTACAAGGCTTAATCAAGGATGGGGAGGCTGCGTCTTGAGGGGCGTAGATTTGAACGGCGACAAACAGCTGGCGAACTTGGGTCAGTGAATGTGAGAGAGAGAGCCTAAAGTGGAGCCATGTTAACTGTACTAGGTTCGATACTCCTCTGCGGCATTGCGATAGTCGCCGCCGCCTTCTTGATATGGAGGTCTGAGCGGAAGAAAGCTGCTGTTGGCAGAAGGTGCGCCGTTATGATTGCACCCGTCGGGCGCAACGATGGACTGACCTTGGGCAGGGAGATGCAATTATTCCTAGTTGGCTATATCATCATCGAAATCTGCGAGATCTTCACCGTCGGCGGGTTTCCCCTCGATAGCGCTGTTCGGAGGGTGAGTTTCTGGCCGGACGAGCAAAGATACCGTCTAACAAGGTCGCCAGGGCTTCGTTGCCGTTCACATGGCCACTATCGTCGCCACACTATGGATCCTAATGCTCAACGGTATTGTCGGCTACCAACTCCTTGACGATGGCACGCCAATGTCCATCGGCCTCATTCTCGTCTCCGCTGGCATGATTTTCGTTGGTGTGGGCTATATCGCGCTCGACACAGGATTCAGCTGGACGGGATATTGGGACTCAACATTGTCGGGCGACAACCGTGGCTATGCGCTGTACACGCTCTACCAGCTTGTGCCGCTGGTCTTCTTGTTCGTCTTCTTCTGTCTGGAAGCCTTCCTCGTCCTTCGAATTCTAGGCGAGAGGAAACCAATGAGTGAGTGCTCCATCCACATCAATTAGTTGTGGCAAATCTGACACTTATCTGTAGTGTATCTTTTCGGCGCAGCTCTTCTCTTTGCGCTTGGACAGATCTTCCAATACGTCATCAGTGTCCACATCTGTAATGGCACGGACGGCAAGATCAATGGAGGCCTCTTTGAAACCCTCTTTACACTACTCGCAGTCGTTATGATCTGGGTATTCTGGTCCAGTATCACCGAGGACGATTGGCCGATGCCAGTTACTGGATCTGGAGCATATTCATAAAGATCTAAAAGTTGGCTTTGGAAAGGATAGGAAACAAAGGCGTGCTTTAATGCTTTATGACTTTTTCTAGCATAGCGGATACCACATTGGGAGCTCTTTCCTGGATGCTGTCATGCTAGCACTAGTTTACGATACACAATTAATGTAGTTTGGAAAGAAGCAGTATTATGTAAATTCGAGGTCGCGTTCGCATGCAATAGCACGCGAATCATACGGACCCGTGGACGCGTTTTCGAGGATGATATCACGTGCTCATGCGTTCCGCCGTTACGGATCCGTTCGCGATCTACCTCGCATGCCTGGAGACCACCAACCAACATTTTCTCCCGGTCGCCTCCGCGCTCGATAATGATAGGGATCGCGCCGCATACCCCATCCTCAGCGCTTTCACCTTCACCGACCTGCCTTTCACGAGTTTGCAGGTAAAGCTCGCCCGCGTCCGTCCCAGCTTTCCTCCAGCCTCAGAAGGACGCAATCGACCCATTCTCCGGTCCCCACAACGACGGAGATATTATAGTATTTGTTTCCTTCATTTACCTTCCGCCGGACGCCCCCCGACAACTCTTCCAGCCTGCAGACAGCCGGCGGTTTTCTAGCATCGGTCCGTTACGCGCGAAACGAGCAATGGTGGACTCAGATTACGAGTACGAAGGCGACGATGCGTCCGACGACGAATATATCGGGTCCAAGAGCAGTTCTAGCACGCGGGCACAAGCGAGTGGGAAGAGAAAGACACAGGAGAGGACGAAGGAGCGCAAACAGCAGGCTTGGGCACGGAGAGGTAGCACGCCGATCGAAGACTTTGAATATACAGCGCCGGACTTTGAGGAGATAGAGGATGAATCGAGGTTGGAGAAAAGTGTGCAGGAGAGGGAGGAGGAGAGGAAGCGGAAGAGGTGAGCAGCCCAGGCCGTTTAGGTGGCATGCTGGTTGCCACCCCTCCGCACGCTGAACGACGCTGACATGGATCGAACTAGGCTACGCAAAGACACGAAGCCTTTTCAGCGAGGTATCATACGGCATGTCGTCCTTGTCCTCGATCTATCAGAATCCATGTTAGACAAAGATATGCGGCCTAGTCGGTATCACACGATGATTAAATACACACAAGAATACGTCCGCGAGTTCTTCGAACAGAATCCCATCTCTCAGATGAGCGTGTTAGGCATGCACGACGGCCTTTGTATACGAGTGTCGGAGCTATCTGGCAACCCTGCGGAGCACATCGCTGCGATAAACGGCCTGCGCTTTCCGCGGAGCCCTCAGGATATTCCAAAGGAACCGAAGGGATCACCCAGTCTACAGAACGCGCTGGAGCTGGCGAGAGCGACGCTTTATCATACCCCGAGTCATGGAACGCGAGAAGTCATCATTGTCTTCGGCTCCCTGCTCTCTCTCGATCCTGGAGATATTCATCAGACGATTCGAGCCTGCGTACGGGATCGAATACGCGTCAGCATCGTGGGCATGAGCGCCCGGTTGAAAATTTGTACCGAAATCGTCAGTCGGACAAATGCAGGCGATGAGAGCGAATACGTCGTCGCAACAGACCAAGAACTGCTCCGCGAGCTTCTCCTCGCGACTACGACGCCACCGGTTGTTCGCGCAACCAAATCGGCAGCGACTGCGCCTCCTGAATCAGCGGCAGCGCTTATGATGATGGGCTTCCCGTCGCGCGTGGTTGAAGATACGCCGACAATGTGCGCTTGTCACGGTATCCTAACAACAGGAGGCTACACATGCTCGAGATGCAACGCCAAAGTATGCAGTCTCCCAGTCACCTGTCCCAGCTGCCAACTCACCCTCCTTCTATCCACGCATCTCGCCCGAAGCTACCACCATCTCTTTCCCCTCCGCAATTGGGCCGAAGTAAGCTGGAAGCGCGCACGAGAGAAGGGCAGCAAAGAATGTGTTGGCTGTCTTACTGCCTTCCCTGAACCACCTTCTCTTGAAGAACTAGACGGCCAGGGGGGGCGGGGAGGCAGGACGAACGGGGAGAAGGTCGATGGAGCGGTAGGCCAGCGGCAAATAAATCAAGGTGAAGACGAGGAGCAAAAGGCAAGTGAGAGTGCGCGGTATGAATGTAGAGTGTGCGAGAGCCACTTCTGTATCGACTGCGATATGTTCTGTCATATAGTGCTGCATAATTGCCCCGGCTGCTTGAGCCAGCTCAACCCGGCCCCGGATGTTCAGGGCAACGGAGATGTAGTTATGACAGGTTAGATATGGACCTCGTTCTCTCCTGAAAGGATAGAGCTGTTCGAGCTCGAGCACATTACCCGACCGATTATGTGTTCTTCGTTCCAATTCGCACATTCTCGGAAGCAAATCTAATTCCGAACTTCGGAACGCCTCGTCAAGTGAACACAGCGAAATCCCGTAAGCAGGAGCCGCATGCTCATTTTCCAAAGGCTCGGGCAGATCAAATGCCGAAGCTTGACCCCACCATTCCTCGGACACGGAACTAGCATGACGTGGGGCAATTCCGCGTTTGCTTATAGATGAGCGGGTCGGACATCCGGTGCCTCTTGGAGAATGTTTAGTAGGCCGACTTCGCTGCTCTGCCGTATATTTCCGTCGTCAATTCCTTTGCCTCGCCCCCAGAACTCCACTGCAGCGAGTGCGCCGTTACAGTTTCGGTCGGCGAGGTTTTCCAGTGCTACGCGGTTAAGGATGGCGGCTTTTGAGCGATTAATCCGCTTCCAGGCGGAGGACGGGAGGACTTACTTTGGAGACCTGGGGAAGGAGACTCCGACGAGGGAGATGGAGGGGAGGAAAGTTGCGGTGCTAGAGGGAGATATCGAGAGCGGGTTCAAGAAAACAGGGTCTGAAGCTACCGTCTCGAAAGTAAGTTTTCCCATGCCTCAATTACCTTGCCCGATACAGTGTACTAACGAGAAGTAGCTCCTCTGCCCCCTACCCCGAACCAACATCGTCATGTGCGTAGGCCTCAACTACCGCCAACACGCCGAAGAATGCAACCTCCAGATCCCCAGCAACCCCACTATCTTCACCAAGCCCCCGGACGCCCTCGCCGGCCCCCTCGACGCCATCCCCATCCACAAAGACTGCCAATCGCAACTCGACTACGAAGGTGAGTTCACCGTCATCATCGGCCGCGACTGCAAGAACGCCACCGTCGACAACGCGCTCTCCTACGTGCTGGGCTACACCGTCGGCAACGACGTCTCAGCACGGAACTTCCAAATCCCTGCGAGCGTCAGCGGCGGCCAGTTCGGCTACGCGAAGAGCTTCGACAAGTTTGCGCCAATTGGGCCGTGCATTGTGGCGAAGGAGGTGCTGGGCGATCCGCAGAAGCTGCGGTATTGGACCAAGGTGAATGGCGTGAAGAGGCAGGAGACGGGGACGGATGATATGATTTTTACAGTCGCGCAGATCGTGGCGCATTTGAGCCGGGGGACGACGCTGAGGGCGGGCACGGCGATTATGACGGGGACGCCGAGTGGGGTGGGGCTGTTTATGGAGCCTAAGGGTTTCGTGGGGGATGGTGACGAAGTGGAGATATATGTTGAGGGGATTGGGAGCTTGATTAACAAGATGAAGTTTGAGTAGGGCAGCGCTGGTGCTGGATAGCTTGGGGGTTCAGACGACCTTGGTACGTAAAGTCAAGGCAATAATCCCACCGCTCTTGAAACATAAACCCCCCCGCAGAATTCCACTCCCAGATACCGTAGGGAGTAGTCTACGCCAAGCACTCATTACTTCCCACTCATGGAGTCATATCTAGGTATGAATAGTTACGCTCGAAATCAGGAAGGAGCCATGAAGCTCTCCAATCCCGCCGATGCCACGGACGCTACAGTTCATCTCACCTGCCACCAGAGTCTTCTCGACGGCAGGTCTACCCTAACGGTTGGGTCTACGAGGAAATAATGATGGAGAGGAAAGCCATAGGCGGCATCTTCTGGATCTGAATGACATCTCTTCACAGCAAAACATGACAATCGCTCGCGCATCGATATCCACCGCACCATCGCTATCGATGGTTCATACATATCCACAATCACCCTCGCTGACATTTCCGGTTCGTCCGGACATGTACCATGAGTGACGCCAAGGGCTACGCACGCCAGCTATCACACTGTTTCCAGGAAGTACTCCAGCTACTCCAGCAGCAGCATGACCAAATTGCAGAGCTCACGCAACTGGCAACTATGGATTCCGTGAGCCTTGCTCCCGAGCAGCAGCATGAACTACACGAGCTATTATTGAAAATAAGGCTAGCAGTCATCGCGACTAAGAAGAACACAGACAAGCAAATGCAGGAGCTTAGCGCCTCGCTCAAGTCAAAACAAAATCCCGAAAGCGGGATAGAGGGCGAGGTCAGCGCTGCTCAAGAGAGTCTGCAACCACAAACTCCGGCGCCAGAACCGGGTCTGGTCCGAAGAAGTGGTGAGCAGCACAGCCAACACAGCAGGTGTCCAACGCTGAAAGACGAGATCATCGACACAGCGCGAGCAGCACCTCCAGACAGCGACGATGATCGTATTCGCCCTCAGAGCAATCCAGGATCAGACCCGAACATTCCTCCATCCTACGAAGGCTCTGATACACCGATACACTCAGCGCCCCATGCATACAAACTTTCCCAACTCGCACGTATTCGCTCCGAATGCCCGCTCACCTGCCCTGAAGCCGAACTGCTCGACTGGGCCCTTGATGAAGCGTACGGCCACACTGCCCTACCCGACTACGTGAGCGTCGGCATAAGAGAGTTTGTGGAGCAGAAAGAAGCGGGGGGTTACACAGCCAGATTCTCTTTCGACCGCTTGCATCAGTGGAAGGTCTGGATTCGGGCTAGCCATGGCCAGTCTGAGGTTATGGCGCTCGGAGATGGTGAGGTTGAGGTGCCGGAGCAGTGTTTTGGTGTAGGATGTGGAGGTGGGTTCCTACAGTCTACCGATGACGAGGAGGACGTGGACGATTGTGGAGCGAAAACAGGGCCGAGTGTGGATTGGGTGGCTCGGGCGAGGGAGTTGTTTGAGCGGCGGACAGGTCGCCCTTTGCGCGACGACAACGAGGACGGCCACATTCCACACCTTCCCGGCGGCCGCGAGTGGCACGAAATAATCCTCTTGGAGCACCATGCATCCTCTCCGCAACGGCCCGATTTCACCTCCCCCGTCTACCACATCCGCCAGGAGCCCCCTCGTCACCGGTCCAGGCCTCCATCCTCAATCTTTCAACACGTCTGGAATGAATTGACCGGCGCAAGTAATACTAGCCAGGTGAACCCGCGCGACAGCACCTCGTCCTCTAGTCCTGACACCGACACGGCCTCGTTGCTTCCCGCAGCAGCGCTTTCTCCGCCGCCACGAGCCCTTCTACGCGACGGGCTACATGGCTCGCCGGTTCGTCTTGACGTCAACGGCGGGGGTGCGTGCTTGCGGCGAGTAGGACGGCCGCTGTTTGTGCTGCGGAGGGGCTCGAGTAGAGAAGGGTTGTGGATTGAGCGTTGGGGAGGAGACGAAAAGAAGGGGGGAGAGCTGGTGGTTTGGGTGTAGGAGAGTAGGTTCATTGTGTTCTTGCTTAGTCGCGTTTATAGTGTTGGAAAGCTGGGGATCGTATCAATCTGCCATGGTGGCCAAGTTGGAGAACTGTTCGGGGAAGATGTAGCTCTCTTGATGGTACTATCGACCAAAAGCTCGCCCTAGAAACAAGCCTTTCGTGCATAGTTGCCAAGTGGGGCTGAAGCCGCCGTCAAGATCTCGGGCGGCTACGCATATGCGGCAGTCACATCCCCAATACAAAACCTATCTCTTTTTGCCAATCTCTTTCCAAACTGTAAAAAGCATGGGACTCTCGCTGCCATATACTCTCTTCATCCTACCCCTCCACCTATCTGTATCTTTTTGCACAATGTCACCCACCTGCTCAGTCATTCCCCCTGACCCATCACTAGACCAAGGCGCAGAATCTTCGGGATCTTCGGTTTACTCCTGCGTCCCTTCCATAAACCTCGCAGACCCAGCGCGCGCACCGTACGGTGCTTGGACACTGCTCGAGGACTAGCTGGAAACGGCGGATCGCTCCTTCGCAAGGAGTCCAGTCGCACCAGGGCTCAATGATAGGAGTTAGCCGGGGCTGCGTGGCTTGAAGACGCGCTCAACCCTCGAGTCGGAACATGAAGTTTTCATATCTGGATGCGGTGAAGCCGAAGATTCCCCTCCAGCCAGGCTGTAGTCTGCAAAGCTGAGGTGTCTTATCTCGTAAATGAGCATATCGACGCTCGATAATGAGGCTTGAGGCCTCGATTTTGGCGGCCATCTGTCTGCCAGCGCATATCGGCGGCACCTTACGCAGCGAATGGCCCGGGCTATCTGTATGTGCTGTCACGGGGATGGCGCAGAGGCCTCCGAACGGCACCCTGCATGTACCCTCGTACCTCCGGAGCAAATTGGAAGGGAAACCGCGGATCCTGGATACATATTCGAGTATGCAAGGATGCCTGCTTTTAGTTTAACAGAGCAGAGTAGAAGATTCGCATAGAAGTGGGTAGGGCGGTTCTGCAGGGTGGGAGTAATGGGATGTTATAGGCTTGGCTGGAGTGGGATGTGTTGGAGAGCGGGGCAGGAGGGCCTCGGTTGGAGCAGTGCGCTGACTTTGACTGGACCTGTAGAGATATTCCACAGGTGAGGGCATCGTCAGGACTAAGTACTAGAGTCTTATATAGCTCTCGTCGAAGTACCTCAGCATCTGCTCTACCTTTGTTACCCGCTCCTCATGGGATGGTCACCGTGTCGAGCGATGTCGGGCGGTGATTGGAATGCGGGGAATGCTGCTGCCGATTCTGAAACAAGCTCCTTCCTATCGATACCCGCGGGCCTAAGCCGGATGTGCAGTAGCGCCTTCTGTTTCAAGATGGCGGTGAGCCCGCACACGTTTTTCTAGACCAGGCCGTCCATCACCGTGCAGCAAGCGTACCTACCAGATGCCCAGTGCGGCCTGCTGCGTGCTGAGCGCCTCAACAACGCGCCGAGAGCAACCCGTGGGGAGGCCGGGCGGGCGAGCAAGAGGGGGAGCGTTGCGGAAAGGCGAGGCGAGCGTCTGCTACCGGTGCTGCTCCAGCGGCGGAGGGCGAGGTTGCACGCCCTCGATCACTCTAAAACCCCGGTCGCTACTCGCCCTGCCAGAACGCTGAGCGGCCGTGGACGTGCAATTGTGGCCCTCCTTGCCTCCACCTCTGTCCAGGCATGCAGATCTGCGGCGTCCGATTGGGAAGACGGTACTGTGTACGTGCCACTCAGCGCTCGGCAGAGAGGGGCCCAGCCAGCGCGACTGTCACGAAGACGTCCAGCAACCACGGTTACCGCGCACGCAGAGCAGAGAGAGCGGGCGGCCCAACTTGCGAGGGGGGAGTACCGCGGACTCTGAACGAAACGCGCCCCAGGTGCGCTGTAGGCGAGTAGGTTCATGCGCCCGGGAGCGTCTTGGGGTGCGGGCAGCACAGAGGGACGAGCACAAAACGAAACCTCAGTCCGATGGAGCGCTGGAAGGAAGTGCCAGGCCGACAGCTGCAATTGCGTGCAGGCCGGGCGGCACAGCCTGGACCGGTAGAAGTTAGGAAGCGGCCAATATATTGCGGAGCAGAGACTCGAGCTTCCTCCGACCTGCTCTGTGCTTGAATTGCGGTGGCTGCATGCGCTAGTCGTCCTCGTCTTAAACAGGGTCCAACCCGCCGCCGTCCCTCGCAGCTCTTCCCGCCGCACTGTACTGTATTTCTGTATCTTCGCTCAACGCTGCGCTGGAGGGCTGGTACTCCTGTTTCCTTTGAGTCGGTCTTTTCGAGTTCTGCACCAGCCCGCAGCCCCAGCACGCCGTCCGCCGTGCGCCATCTGTCAAGCACACGGGCCACACTCTGCCGCGGCAAAGCGCTAGGAACCACGCCCATTGCACCCTCGCAGCACGAACATCCTCCCGCGACCTCTTCTCCCAGAGCGCAGCACCCGTGGCGAGCGAGGGCACCGGCCCTGTGTACCGATTACTGTGTGCGTGCCTTCTCTTCTGCGCCTCCTGTCGTGAGTGAAGCGTGACGGCGCGCCGTGCGCTCGCTCCTTTTCGACTCCCCCTCACCGCCAACCTCAACCCCACACACTCGAGACGTGACGACGAGCTCCGCTGACCGGACGTGGTGCAGTGTATTTGTAGCGAAAATGGCCTACCCCGCCGGCATGGGAGAGCGCGGCGCCCTCAAATCCCCCCGTGAAGACTCCTTCGCCTCCCTCGCGAGTCCGCTGCGCAGCGTCGGCACCCAGATGGCCTCCTCGTCCAACGACGCTCGCGGGCAGCTGCACCGCCGGTTTACGACCAACAATATTCCTACCCAGAGCACTCCGCTGTCGCCAATTGGGCAACAGCGCAGACAGGCGGCTGAGCCGACCGAATTCACCACCGCGGTACGTAACAGCACCGTCTCGTTGCAGGAAGGGCGGGCGCCGACGTGGTTGCTTTGCGAACATCGCAGGACGTCCCTGTGCTGTTATCCCCATTAGCATGCTATTGTGGAACTCGGACTGAGCTGGAATCTGCCTCTTCTTCCTTTTGGTTTTGGTTTCGTTGCTATTGTGCGCCCACGTACAATACGAGGTGAATGAGAGTTGAGACTGACGACCCCCGCAGACGTACCATAAGCTTCAAGTGGTAAGCATCGGAGGGTCTCCTTCACGTCGAGTTTACCTTGTCTCTTTTACCCCGACACCGCTCTTTCTATTGGAACAATAAGTGAGATTGCGCTGCCGCCAAGCGGGCTCTCTCCACGGCGACGGCCAGCATATAAACACGCCCTCCCCTCATCGCCCCTCTCCACAACACCATCTCCAACCAACTTTTCTCTCTGCATATTGCTACCACCACCTCTGTACTTCTCTATCTCTTCTGAGATCCGAGATTTCGCATCTATCTCCGCCCCATCTCTTCTCATTTCTATCAAACCTACCGCGCCGGTCCGCCTGCCTCCTACGTCACACGTGCTACGTGTTTTCCGTTTCGACAAGTTGCGCTTGACAGTCCGTGTGACCCGCTGACTGCTTGTTAGCTCGAAAAGAAGAAGCTTGAGTACGAATATCTGAAGGAGCAGCGACGACGTTTTGAAGCCGAAATGGAGCTCATTGATTTGCAGTCTCGTCGCGACGAAGAGGAGATCAGTCGCCTCTCTTCCGACATCAAGTACGGCAAGCATAGTCAACCGACTACCCCGCCTGAGTACGGCGAGACCACCGGCTTCCCGACTGCCCTCTCACGTCCGAACCGATTCAGCATGTCTAGCATCACCCCAGGCATGAGCACTCCCCGTGGTAGCCGCTCCGGCTCCCAGATTACCTCTCCCCCATCTGCTTCTCAGGGCAACGGCTATCTCCCGTCCAAGTCCATGCCGGGCTCCCGCCGCGGTTCTGACGAGGACGGCGACGACTTCGACAATGACGACTTTACCCCGATGAGCCCGGTCTTCCGCAAGTGAGTCAAATTCGCCGTCACCTTTACTTTTGAAAATCCTTGCGTCACCTTCAGTTACACAAACCCCACAGTCGCCCTCACCTACATTCCAACACATGAAAATCTCTCTCAACTACCTGACCACAATCTGACTTCAACAGCCACAACCGCATGTCCATGCCCGTTACCAACCTTGATCTGCGCGGTCGCAACGATCTCCCAGATCTCGCTGCAGTTCTCGGAACTATCAACACCGCTGCCTATCTCTTTGGAGACGAGGAGAAGCAGAACCCCGACGCCTCTCCCGACGTGAAGTCCTACCTCCAGATGAACACCACGGACGACAAGTTCCCCATCCTGGTACGTCGTAATGCCAACGGTAATGGCATGGAGTTGTCTGCCTCTTCTGCTGCACTTGATCTTGCTCTTTCACAATCGCCAGGTCCGGACGGCCAGTCCAATGGTTGGCCTAGTTACCGCCACCGCCAAGCACAGCAGTCGCTCCCTACTAACACTTTTCGCAAGGGCTCCCAGGTTGACGAGTACGAGACTGGACAAGCCAACAACAACGTCGAGACCACCCCCACCAAGTCCATGGGTGGCAATCGCCGTTCCGTTGAGTTCAGCTTCAGCCCGATGAACTCAGCTTCGAAGCGCTCTAGCTACCATGCTAGCCCTTCCAACGGCATGCCCAAGCTGCAGCAGTCGTACTCCACCAGTGATGTTCCAACCCTGAAGAACGGCGACGGAGTGAACGGTGTCGGTGCCTCGGGGGTTAACTCTCACGCAGAGCAGCACCTCCAGAACCACAACGCTAGCCTGGGTCGTATACCACCGAGCGCTCTCTCCAACCGCCACAGCCGAGAGCTGTCTACTGGCTACAAGGACCAGGAGTATCGTCCAATGCAGTCCGGACTTCATGCTAGCGCCGCTCCCTTCGGCCCTTCCACCACCTCCGCAGCCCCAGTCAACGCTTCCGCTGCTTCCACCATCGGCTCCCCGACTATGTCGCAGTACTCCACCAGCACTGCTACTACCGCCCCGTACTACGGCTACGGCATGTCTATGCTGAATGGTGCCATGAGCGGCCTCTCTCTTGGCGGACCCCAGGTCGGCGCGCCTCCCCCATACTACCCTAATGGTGGCATGTACTCCGGTGTTCCGCAGACCTTCAATCCGTATGCCACGTATGGTCCGAATGGTCGCGTCCAGGACAGCCAGGCTCGAGTCATCCAGACCCGTCGTATGCAGAACGGTACTCCATACCTTTCATCAGTGCTTCTCACGCGTTCTAACAATTCAGATCCAGATGCCAACCGGTTTGTCAACTACGACCTGAAGACCATGGCTCCCCATGAGATCTATACCCTGTGCAAGGACCAGCATGGCTGCCGCTTCCTCCAGAAGAAGCTTGAGGAACGCAATACCGAGTACCTGCAGATTATCTTTGACGAGACTGCTCCGCACGTTGTCGAGCTGATGACTGGTATTTATCTCAAAAATTCCGTTACGACATATTTGACTGACCTTGATATAGATCCCTTCGGCAACTATCTCTGCCAGAAGTTGCTTGAGTACACCAACGACGAGCAGCGCAACACACTCGTGCGCAACGCTGCTCCGTCTTTGGTCCAGATCGCCCTCAACCAGCATGGTACCCGTGCGCTCCAGAAGATGATCGAGTTCATCTCTACCTCGGAGCAGGTGAGTTCCATAAGCTTCACATTTCCTCGCTCAAGAGGTACTAATCCCTTCACAGATCCAGATGATCATCAATGCCCTGGGCGGTCAGGTTGTCGATCTTATCCAGGACCTGAACGGCAACCACGTCATCCAGAAGTGCTTGAACCACCTCAAGTCCGAGGACGCCCAGTTCATCTTTGATGCTGTCGGCAAGCACTGCATCACCGTCGGCACGCACCGTCATGGCTGCTGCGTTCTCCAGCGCTGCATCGACCATGCCTCCGGCTTCCAGAAGGTGCAGCTTGTTCGCCAGATCACTGCTAATAGCTTCCACCTGGTGCAGGACCCGTTCGGCAACTACGTCGTCCAGTACATTCTCGACCTCAACGATCCGAGCTTCACGACGCCGTTGTGTGTCGGCTTCCAAGGCAAGATTTCTGAGCTGTCGAGGCAGAAGTTCAGCTCCAACGTTATCGAGAAGTGCATCCGTTGCGCTGATGCATCCACCAAGGCCCTCATGATCGAAGAGCTGATGGACCCGAACGAGTTAGAGAAACTCATGCGCGATTCGTATGGCAACTACGTCATCCAGACTGCTCTTGAGTTCGCTCCGGCGGATCTGTGCCTCCACCTCATCGACAGCATGCGCCCGATCCTGCCAGCTATCCGCCAGACTCCGTACGGTCGTCGCATTCAGAGCAAGGTCCAAGAGCGTGAGTCTCGCCTGGCTGCCTACACTGGTCGTGCTTCTGGACACGTTTCCCCGCACAGCATCTCCAACACCCAATCCCCAGAGACGGCTACGGCGTTCACTGGTCAAGTTCCTGGATCCTCTGGCTATCCGGCCCCTCCTATGTACACCGCCGCTGCCAACTATGGCTCCAACATCGCTTCGCCCCAGCCGCACCGCATGAGCAATCCGCCGCTTCCAAACCATCTGCAGAACTCTGTACAAAACCAGACCTACCAGCAGTTCGGCCTTGCTCAGGCCAACGGCATGGGCAACTTCTTCTAGGCGCTGATGGTCTATGACGACGTTACGACCTAACTAACGACTCACGGCCGCCCTCGCTCAAATACGTTACCCGGGACATCGCCATCAATACGCTTTATCCTTACCAGTTGTCAATCTGTCGAGCTGGTGTTGGTCGGCTATTTCTCGAGGAGCGATCTCTTTCATATCTTACGATTTGCCAGCCATGAGTTGAGACCGATTTCTTTGAGCTGCTGCTCACCATTTCAGTCATATCGATCGTCGGTTGGCAAGCCGCTCTGTACAGTATCCTTGCGACACGAGCATCACAGCGGAGCTTGGGCTTATTTTTCGGCATCCTACGGGCGCTCCGGAACGGTCTTGCGGTGGGTTTTCACCACAACGACATCATATCCCCTTGCATTCCATGTATCCCTATTCGGCATTTTTCCCCCATTGTTTGCGATATTCTTCCCCCATCTTCACAGCTGCGACTCATCCTTTCCTTTCTATCCCTGTCATTTCTACGGCTCACGACCCCTAAAACACCAAACTTTTCTACGGCATTTCATGCTTCAGTAAGGGCGGCTCTTCTTTCATCATCATTGCGCGCGGTGCCAGCGATGGATATTCTCAGCTACAACTGCAGTGGTTGGTTGATGGCATATTTTATCGTGGACTGGACGGACGACGGCTATTTCAAAAAACGACTCCACTACGCTTCGATCACGTCTTTGCCAAACAAAAGATGGTCGCTGTTTCTCTGGCGTCGCTTTTCTTTGGCAGCTTCGTCGCGAAAGCGCTGCCTTCGGTAGTAGATAGATGAAGTCGATATGAATGAACATTCATAAAATTATGACAGCCCACCGACGGTGATGTGAGTGCAAGTTTTATGTGGTACAGAGGTACAGAGGTACAGAGGTACAAGTTGACGTTTGGGCGCTGAGGTGGCTGTTAAGCGTGTGGCGTGTGGTTTCAATGTGAGCCGCCACCTTCCGGTTTGAGCGGCGATGATGCACATTCCATTCCTGGTCTCGCGACCCAGCGCGCGACCTTCAATCTATTTAACAGGCACCCACCTTTCCCACCTTCCTCTTCACACAACATTGCATATACCCCCCAAGCACTCGAAGAGATTGATAAGAGGCCGCCGCTGCAACCTGCAACCCACGACATTATGCGCTTCGCTCTCCTGTCCTTTGTTCTCGCGCTATTTGTCGCCATCACCATGGCCGTCGCTCCGCTTCAACCCGTCATTATCAGCTTCCCGAAGGAGGCGCCGGATAGTCTTCTGGAGAGCGCGAAGGAGGCTATCAAGAAGGCCGGCGGTGTGATTACACACGAGTACAGTGAGTTTGTCCTCTCGCTCTCCTCCCTCTCTGGGCCCGAAAGCGAAGGCGCAACGTCGCCAGACGGCCTAGGAAAGGGCGGAATGGAATTCAAGAAGAGAAATCTAATGTGCAATGCAGATATCATCAAGGGCTTCGCTTGCCAGGCACCCGCAAGTATTCTCGAGACGGTTTCGGCGATGAGCGCCGAGTTCCCGGCGCTGATTGAGAGCGATGGGATTATGACAACGCAGGAGCAGGAAAGCAAGGCGGGACATTAGGCGGGCATGGTTTGAGCTTGTGGACGGGGGATAGGTCGACCTTCTCATTCCCGATACCGGACGTTGCCCTTCTTAACGACCTTGCGGAATGATGGCTGGAGTTAGGTTGGACGCTAGAATATTGGATATTTGGCAGGGGCGTGGAAGCCCTGGAATGCATAGCTTTATTGGAGAGCGTGTGTCCAACTGCGGGAAAGCGGTTCTGGATCAAGTTTCGTATGGTTATACAGAGGTCATGAATCGATATGCGTTCTACAGTCACGGCCCCGAAGCGTTTATGCCTGCCTAGAAAGGCATAGGAGCCACTCACAAACAGAGGGCGTTCGCTCTTAGGGTCTGATTACATACGTGCTCGAGCTGAGGGATCATGACGCTGGCCGCTGCCTTCATGGCGCTCCGGCATTGGCTCCCCTCCCCCGCCAAAAGTGGTTGAACTGGGCGGGCGTGTTTTGAGGACGCGCTTCGTTTCAGGCATGACTGCAATCTTATGCACGGCATCTGATGCCCCTCACGCAGAGATCTTCACATACGTTACTTTCTCGTCACTTCACCTGCGGCGGGAGGATCTAAGCTTGACGTGCAGCACGACCCTGCAGCCGCGGGAGTGCTTCGAGAAGGTCTCGCTTTAGCGTGGTGCCACTGCCGAGAGCATCGTCGCGTCAACCGTCAACCTGCCGCGCCAGAGCTCCCCGGGCCCCATTTTCTTCTATGAATCGCACGCCTGCTCATGATGCATAGTACCCGCTCGCTTTGCACTCGCATTTCCGCCAGAATAATAACGCGCGCTTCCGGGGCCTGAGCCCCCGCGATTCCACCATGGACGATTTCAAGCCCGAGCTGCTGAAAGCTCTCCTCGACTGGGTATGCCGCGTGCAAGCCACCTCGTACTCAGCTACAACGGTTAACGTAGATTGAATAGGTGAACACATTCGACCTCCCCGGCAGAGTCACCGCATGGAACCAGCTCGAAGACGGCCAGATACTCTGGCAGATACTGGCTGACATCGACGCCGACTACTTCAACGAATCCCTCCCCAACCTCGACGAAGGCATCGACCGCCGCAGATCAATAGCAGACAATTGGATACCGAAATGGCAGAATCTGAAGCACATAGAGCGAGCTGTGTCGACGTACATTCGCGAGGAGTGCGAGCAGCTCCCTGTGCTGAGCAAGCGCATGATCCCAGATCTCAAGACGGGCGCACGAGATGGGTCAATGATGCTCACGGCGAAGCTTACCATGGCTGTTCTGTGTGCGGCTTGCTTCTCGCCCAAGTCTAATCAGCGGATGCTGGGCATTATGCAACAGTTGGGCGAGCAGACGGCGAGTGCAATCGCCGGTGCCATACAGGAGATGCAGGCGCTGGATGCACGCATGCAAGAGCTCGGCGTCGACCAGGAATTGACCCCGGAGCCCAACCTCTCGGGGTACAGGACACCCACGCGTGCGGTATCTGGGGCTGGGTCCGCGATAGGGCGAGACAATGAGCTGGAGCAGGAGGCGCAGCTCTTCGAGGCGAACAAGGATCGGAACGCCCTCAGGACACAAGTCGGGAAGCTCCAGGAAGAGCTGGAGAAATCGAGAAGCAAGATCTCGCAGCTTGAGGAAGAGCTGGTTGAGGCGAAGCTACACTTGGACGATCGGAGAGGAAAGAGGACCTCATCAGACGAGTATGAGCAGCTACGGAACGAGCTCACACGCGACCGCCAGTACATCGATTCGTTGGAGATCGACCTTGCTAATGCCAAGGACGTTCTCGAGAGTCAAAAGCGACGGCTCGCGCGTATGGACTCCGAGGAAGGCTCGAAACAGGACCTTCGCGACCAGCTACAGCTCGTTAAGGCCGAGCGCGATGAGCTGAGCCAGAAGGCCAAGGCCAACGAGAATCTTAAGAAGAAGATTGAGTCTCTGACGAAGGAGACGAAGCAGCTGGAGACGCTCCGTCAAGAGTACCAGCAAGCTCGCGAACGGTTGCAGGAGCTTGAGGATGTGGAGGATAAGTGTGCGGCGCTCGAGAAGGTGAACAAGGAGAACAGTCAGACACTTGTCAACTGTGAGCAGTCGATATTTGAAGAGAAGGGCAAGAGGACGAGAGTTGAGCATGAGAATATCCTGCTCATGAAGCAGCTGGAGCAGACCCGCGAGCTGCAGTACAAGGCCGAGGATGCGAAACAAGAGCTTGAAGATCGGATACGTGAGCTGGAATCTTCAAATCATGCGGGTCGCGGAGGCAGTCTCGAAGACGAGCTTGAGCAGGATCGAAGCGTGGACAATCTTGAGGCATCTGCGAGCGCGAAGGCTTCTCTGGAAGGGCGAGTAAGCGCAGATGCCATCGCGTTACAGCAGAAGGTCGACATTTTGACCGCTCGACTCAAGTCGCTAGAGGCGGAGACGCTCAAGCAGATGCAGGAGAATCTCGGATTGAGGTCGGACATGATGGCTAATAAGGATGAGGAAAGCCAGAGGTATGCCCATTCATGTGATTCTTAAGGGTACAGCCTGCTGACTCTTAGCCAACATAGACCGTTCCTCGAGCAAAATCAGAAGCTTCAAGCCTCCGAGACAGAGCTTGAGGAGCTGCATCGTAGGTTACGTGAGAAGGACCTCCAGGTGGCTGAGCTACGCAACGAACTCAACAAAAGTATGCCGTCTGAACCCCTAGTCCGCCATAGCTCACCGCATACAGAATCCGACCTTAGCGATGAGGCAAAGACAGAGGCTGTTCAAGCTGAGCACGAGCGTCTACTCAATTTGCAGCAAAAGATGAACCAGAAGCTACGGGATCTCGAACTTTCGAACGAAGAAGCCCGCAGCCTCCTACGAGCGGCACTTCTAGACAAAGATAGTCTCAGCCCAGAGCTATTACAGCTCAAGAAAGAGGAGACCTTACGAAGGATCAGAGAACAGATTCAGGACGTGATCAAGGCTCCATCAGAGGCCCAACCAAAGGTCCTCGATGCTACGTCCTCCGACATCGCGGAGACAGTGCTAGCATCGCAAGCCGCGTTAGATTCAGCGAAGAAAGTAAGCGCCCAACAACTGCCCCAAGGCGAACCATCGTCCTCCCCCGCAGTCGAAGCTATAAGTGGAATCATTTTCAAATCCCCAACGTCGACAGCGAGGTCAAGGCGGGGTTTGGACATATCCAACTCCGCTGCTACCCTTGTCGGACCCTCAACACCCGCCAGAGGAAAAGGAAATGAGAAGGCGAGGAACCAGTCGATGTCTGTAGTATCTGCTTCCACGGCCAGCACAACAAAAATCAGGTGGGAAGAGAGGATCGCGGACTTCTTTTCGCCAACGAAAGGAGCCTCGGCTTTTGCGACGGGAGATCCGTTTGGCATGCACTTGTCTTCGGAGCTTCCTCCATTCCCCAAAAAGAAGTTGGCAAGTTGTTCTGTGCTTGGCGCGGTTGAAGAGTATACTTATCCGCACGACTTTTCAGTCTTCTTATTCTCCTTTTGCGGCGTTATTCTCCCCGCACTGCTCGTTTGCATGAGGTGTTTGTGATTTTGGACGGAGCGCTAATTGTGAGCCAGGAACTTGAAGAACAGAAGATTTCCAACGGTAACTTGCGCGAGCAGCTTGAGAAGGCGAAGAACGAGAGTGTGGAGAAGGGATCCGTAAGTCTTGTGGTCTCGCCCTGTCACACCTTATCATTGTCATTCCCTACCAACGCAACCGTTCTTCGACTATTCCTTGCTAACTCGGCACAGGAGCAGCTCCAGGAAGAACTCGAGCATCTACGCCGCGAAAATAAGCTCATCATGTCCGCCTGGTACGATATGACGACGCGCTTGCAGAGCAACACCGTTATTCTGCAGCGGAAGAGCGAGGCGCCGAGGAGTTGGCTGGGCAAGCAGAGGACCGCTGTTGGCGGGAACGGGAGTCTGGTAAGTTTCGTCCGGCCATCCCGCCCCCAACCACCTTCAAAGCAGAACGAAAGTCCTAACAGCTGAACAGGCCCGAAGGTAATGTCTGAGCATCCGGCTACCTATCAAAGTTCTTATGCTCAGCCTTGCCTTTCAGTTCTGATTCGTTCTTCCTCTCGTCCCCTATTTCACGGTACTCCGTTTGAGCATAGCGTCGGCTTGGTGGGCATCTCAGACACGTATACACGAGCTTCTCATTATCGTCATTATACCCCCTTCATCATTTTGCATGCGGCGAGGCGTTTTCTTTCCCTAGTACATTCGAGTAGATAGAGCGAGGGTGGCGGTCGTCGGTAATTCCTCGTGGACTGGTTGATTCAGCTTTGCATAGCGAGGTGATGCGAATGGTTTAAGCGAAACCGAAAGGAGAGATACACGAAAGACTTGTTGATTTGAGCGCGAGTGTGGTCTGACGAGCAGGAGCTGTGCTCGAGCTGGGACGATGTGCTAGAAAGGATGAGAGCGCGCCACCGGACGCTTTCGCCGCTCCATCCGCGGACTTGCTCGCAGTGGGGCTCATGTGAACTGTGGCTCGGCTACACGTAGCCAACTGCTTCCTTTGTCTCGCTAGCGGCACCAATGGACCCAAGATCTGCATGTGCCATGCCGTGTCTGAGATGCCGAGCGGGACTTTGCAAACTGGAAATGTCACCGCAGGAGCGAACAAAGAGACGCTGCGACCTGTTTGATGGAAGGGTCAAACACCAGTGGAGGCAGAGAATTGCGGAGGAGCCCAAGGCGTGACATGCCAATGAAACCATGGTGCCATAGCTGCAACATCACGCACATTGTGGCTCGCCATTCATCCAGTTCCGTTTCCAGAGAAGGTTGTCTAACGGTCGCGCTAGTCCGCCTTTGGTTTAGCGCTTGAGCTCGCCCACACCTGCCACTTTTGCGGGCAGATATTTTCTCTTAAAGTCCCCTCGCTTTCTCCCACCTTCACGTCAACCTCGCGCGCCGACGACTCAATTGCCAGAATCGCTTGCTCTTGCGGGCAGGATAGTTGGATACATTCGTCTGCGACCCAGACTTATCGCTCGTTTGCCTGATACTCGGCCTTGAAGGTGAGTGGCCACCCCGCTGCGCGCCGCTCATGACGGTACTCACACGCCCCCAGGTCCAGCAACAAGCCTTACCCAAAGCATGGATTACCAAGCAGCAGGAGGCGCCGGCGGTCGCGGCTGCTACAACTGTACGTTGGTGCGCCTTCGCAAAGGCGACTTTCTCTTATGGCGGCCAATTCGCCATTCTGCGGCTTACCTCTAGGAACGAAAACGTCATGGGTACCAATCCGACACGGAACCTCGATCCGACCACCCACCTTGTCATGTGACGCGCTCCCAGCGTTCGACCAAGACAACTGGCCTTTACTGACTTCTCTCTGATCCGTTTTTCATGTTGCGTTCTTTCGTTATCCGCCACTCCGCCACGTTTGGTTTCACTCAGGAACTGTGCTCATTTTTCTTGTAGGCGGCGACCCATCCCATCGCGCGGCCGACTGCCCCAGCAAGGGTAACCCCACCTGCTACAACTGCGGTGAGAAGGGCCATCTGAGCCGCGAATGCACCGCTCCCCAAGCCGAGAAGACCTGCTACCGATGCGGTTCCGCTGGACACATTAGCCGCGAGTGCACCAAGGACGGAGGCGCGCCTATGGGCGGTGCTGGCGGCGGCCAGGAGTGCTACAAGTGCGGAAAGCGGGGTCATATCGCCCGTAACTGCACCCAAGGTGGCGGTGCTGCCTATGGCGGAGGATATGGAGGAGGCTATGGCGGCGGCGGCGCTGGCGGCTATGGCGGACCCCGACAGACGACGTGCTACTCATGCGGAGGCTTCGGCCATATGAGCCGCGACTGCACCCAAGGCCAGAAGTGCTACAACTGTATGAGACTTGAAGACATTAACGTCAATGCCCCGCTTAGCTGACCCTGCGAACAGGCGGTGAGGTCGGTCACCTCTCCCGAGACTGCCCGTCCGAGACCTCTGCCGAGCGCGTTTGCTACCGCTGCAAGCAGCCCGGTCACGTCCAGAATGCCTGCCCGAACTAGGTCCCTCTTTTCAACGCCGATTGCCTGGTCTGGACTTGATTTTGAACACGACGATCACCCTTTTCAATCACGCTGGATCGGGAGCTTCGTTAGTTTGGCATGAACCCATGATTCACGGGCCATCGGCATTTACGATTTTCCTTCACTTGTACATGTTCTCAGTTTGCGGCTGGCTGCCGTCTTTCGACCCTTACGAAAAAGCATCATCGCCCGCCATTATTGGACTTGGTTCTTGGCTGGCTGGCCCTACAGTCAAGAGAACGGTTACGGAAAAGTCACGAATCAGAAAGATTTTGCGCGGTGGAAGATGGGGGAGAGGATTCTTTGGAGCAGAGCAGTGGGAGCGGTGTCTTTTCTGGATACTTAAAAGCACGGGAGGTAGGCGGACGTCTCGCTCGAGTTTCTTGCTGCCGCAGGATTTCTAGAGCCTTGGATGCGAAGTCGATCACGTAGGAAAATCGGAATTGATATCCTGTCTGCGGACGTGGATGCTGATCACTCCTCATTACACTAGTTTTCTATCCTGTTTGTGCAGACCTGCCACTTTACCCTTCCTCTCGCTTCGCCACTTGAAGCTATCTCCTCACTTCTCCACCCGCTGCTCTAACATCCCGCACTCCCCTCTCTTTACCCCACCGGTGATCCTCTCATCTCGAGTTCGCTGTATTGCCGAAGTTGGCCGATATCTATATCGCCCATCTATTATACCTCAGCCTAAATTAAGCTGCAGTAAATAAGGTATCCTTCCGCAACCGAAGCCGCTTCATCACGCCGTTGCCAAGGCTAACGAATTTCTAGAAGCCGGTTTCTTTTCCCCGAGACCGCTCTGCTGGGATGGATGGACAGGCAGAACCGCGGATGACGCTGCAGAGGTTTTGAATGGTCTGACCGCCGACACGAGGCGGTTGGAATTGGATTGAAGTGAGGGTGGGAGTGAGGGGGTGGGGGACGGTGTGGAGGTTAAAAGGATGGTGGGCTTCGGGAAGTGGAGTGTTGTGGGTTGGGTTGGGTTGAGGGTAGGCTGCTTCCCTTAGTCGATGCGTTATAGCACAGGAATACAGAAGACGTCCGTTCATGTCATGTTTCGAATGCGTGAAGGCTTCTTCTTGAACTTCCTCGCGAAATCTTATACAACGAGGCTGCTCTTATGGGTCGTAGTGTACAGAGGGAGTGTTGAGTGGAACGGGTATTGCCCAATCTTTTATCAGTAGCAACCCCGCTGGCTAGCTGGACGGGTTAGTACGTACTTGACGGCATTTTTCCTTTGCTTCGAGTTGCTTCTACAAGCGAGGGGGGTAGATATGTTCGATTGTGCTGTCGTCGCAAACCACCGGCCTGGGTGGATGACGAGAGAAGCAATGGAGTAGTAGTGAAGTGACTTCGGTCAAACATTGTGTACGAGACTAGGGGAGATAATTTCATGAGGACCATCTACCTAGGTGAATGGGGAAAGCCTATGGCATGCCATACTTGAAGTTAGCTGACAGAAGGTCAGAAATAAAGCAGCCTAGTTAGCTGATCTGGGAGGGTATCTCTTCCAGGTGTAGCACCGGATCGAGGGGGAATCCTTATTGCCTCAACAAGCCAAGCCGGACGGCTACATTGATGTGCTGCGTGCGCCCTGCGAGTCATCAATTTCGCTCGACGTAGTCGGAAGGAAAGACGCGAGCATCCTACAGGCGCTCTGCGGTAAACACGTCGAAGTTAGCCCGCCCACATCATATCTATTAGTATCTACTTGTTGTGTTGTCTAAACGCTTACGGGTTCTCATCACCCAGTTGCCCATTCTTACCCCAGGTACTGGTTTCTCCTGAGATAGCTTTCCGGTAACAATTTTAAGCTACGCGTACGTTTGTTGTATTTGGCTCTAAACCCTCCCTCTGAGCTCTCTCAAAGTTGCACTGGGTGTTGGATCGATCGCGGGCATACATACATGAAAGCCCGGAAAGCCATGAAGCTCCCGAAGCCAGGCTGCAGTCCCGATGGCTGGTAGCAATGGGATTCAGCTAGCATACGCGAATCCCCGTGCTCGCGTTGACGTATAGCCGGTACCGTGGGACAGTTCTCGGAGGCGAGGGCCTCGAAGTGAATTTCGGTGGCCCCCCCTGTTAAACTTTCATGCTATGTTCATCTACATTTCTAGTGAAAGGATAACAGTGCGACCGAACAGAACACGTGAGGGAAAGGGAAGACAGGTGGCGGGCACTAGTCCGCTTACGTCGTTTAGCGCCACCAAAACACGTCCATCTCAAACAACATTGCTGCGCAACCTCTCCCTCGAGCACTAAAGCGCGCAACCGCCAACGCGTTAATTAGGTTATATTCTGCTTCGCTGCCGACTCTCACTGACCTTCACAACATGGCGCCCTCGAGGAAGCGCGAAAACCGCGAAAACCAGTTTTATGATGTCGGCGTCCAGGGCCGGTGAGCTCCCAGAAGCGCAGCAGTCAACGCGTGGAGGCTGACGTTGATACTAGGAAAACTGGCATCACACTTGAGGATAGAGGTGTGCGCGACGAGCATGGCCTCGAACCTATCTCCGGCATCTTCTCCTCACCGGAGAAGTCTCCCCCAAAACGCGCAGCGGCTCTCAGGAGCGGGACCATCACGGGGTCGGAGTCGATGGACATACAAGAAAGTACGTGCTAGCACCGCGTCACTCAAAGAGCGCATACTGACCGTGTTTCGAATTACAGGTTCTCTCCCAGACCTCGCGACGTCCACCCGCCTTGTGCGCAACGAACGAACACACCTACCCCCACCAAAGTCGCGTTCCCCCATGAAGACCACGCTCGGCTCCTCTCCGCGCCGACAGTCGTCCATGGGCCCTAGAGTGCAGCCAGTCAACAACGTGTCCAGTCCATTTCGTGCCGCATCACACCCCGCAGTCAATCGACGTCTCGATTTCGATCAAGAGGAATCCAGCTTGCAGGAGACACCAGCGCTAAGTGGCTCCGCACAGCGCCGTGGAATGCGTCGTGGAATGCGCCGCGATGTGTATGACATTGAGCCTTCACCAATCCGTGCCCACAGCGCTGTGCTCGAGGAAAGCATGCAAGAGGAGATCACATCGAATGAGGATTCCATAATGGTAAATGCAATTGCGGAAGAGAGCTACGTCGCGGACATAGGAAACGACTCCCTCGCTGGTGCGCAGATCGACGGTACTGATGAGGTGGAAGAGTCTGAGGTAATCCCTCTACCAGTCAAGCAGCCAGAGAAGAGGGGCAGGAAACGAAAGAGTGATGCAGTAGAGTCAGCGGCGGAAGAGGAGCAAGAAGCGCCGAAGACACGAAGGCGAGGAGCTGCGCCGGAAAAGGTTCCGGAGCCACAGAAGAAGAGCAAGAAGTTCGTCGCGCCCCGAAGGTCGAAACGCGTCTCGGACATGACGGAGGAAGAGTCGAGCGCAGCACTGGATACGACCGGAGGCGCTTCAGAGCTAGTAGAGGATGCCTCTGTTGTATCTAAGGCTCGAGGACGGCCCCCAAAAGCGAAGTCACAACCCGAGAAGCCTGTACCTCTGGAGAAGAAGGGCAAGGCGAAAGAGAAGCAAAAGGAGAAAGAGGACGAGGAAGAGCCTGTATTCAAGAAGCCAAAGGGTTTAACTAAACCCAAGAAGAAGGCAGATCCTACAACGAACGGCAACGAGCCAGAGAAGGAAGAAGTCGAGGGCGGTAAACTCGTCGATGTGTACGGGAACCCCATTTCCCAGGCCGATCTCGATCAGATGTCTACCACATCAGCAGGTTCGAGATTTGGCCGCGGCCGACATCTGTCAGTATTCCGAGAACTTGACCCAGACACGGTTGCACGTATAGGACGCACCGGCAGGCATCGCGTTAAGCCAATCGACTTCTGGAAGAACGAGCAAATTCAGTACGATCCCGAGGGCAATATGCAAGCAATTGTTCGCAACGAGGACAAAGAGCCCGCGCCCCGAAAGCATGGGCTAGGCAGGGTGAAAGGCAAAAAGCGGGCTCTCACAGCGATTGAGGAAGAGGAGGAGCAAGAGCTTGAGCCTTGGGAGGAGGACGATGGCATCTTCACAGGCATCTATCGGGATTTCGACCCGGTCACCGAAGTCTCGTCCAGCGACCTTATCGAAGCTAGTATGTGCCTTGTTCATTTCTGCTATAGTCATCTACTGTGCTAACTCTAACGCAGCCGTTGCCTGGGCTCGGAAAGGTATCCAGCCGGTGGATGTCGCTGATGCTTCGTTCAAGTTTACCAAATTGGCATCCGCTGGCGCCGAAAACTTCCTGAGCTGGGGATGTATCGAGCTACAAGCCGATCAGATGAAGCGCACGAAGAACTCCAGGCGCATGCACATGGTCTTCAATGTCATGAGCGGTGCTGTGGAAGTAAAGGTCCACGAAAACGTCTTCATGGTCCACCGCGGTGGAGTATGGCAGGTCCCTCGTGGTAAGTTTTCACACTTTTCTTCAAACTCTGCAATCGCTATCGCGCATGCCCTCTGTACGACGGTGGTTGCTTTATGCTTATCCCCTGGTCCGACGACACCACGGCAGTGTGCATGTTTGCACTGCATTTTCGCGATCCATCCGCAACGTCGCACAGTGGGACCGGGGCAAGCGAGCACACCAGCCACATCTGCAGCGTGCAATAGCCAGCTGCACACTGCATTCCTCGCATGCTGTGTAACATGCGGCCGACGTTTCTTGTCGTTCGCGCGGCTACAGCGCACAAACCACCCACACATCCCCCTCACCCCCTCATTCCCAATGCGGTACTTGCTTTTTCGGCTGCATCGTTGTTCCGATGCGTGTACGACATGCTTCTTTCGTACCACTCACACTGCCTATTCCTCTTTTGGCCGTCCCCACGCTTTTCCCTACAGCTCGTTTAGCGTCGCTATGTCCCGCATGATCGCGTATTCCGCTATGTGGGGACCTCTTAGCTAAAACCATGGTTCACAGGCAACACGTACAGCATCAAGAATGTGGGCGCCGGCACGAGTCGCATTTTCTTCGCCCAGGGTTGCGAGACGCGACCGTCCGAGGAATGAGTCTGCTTCGAACTGACGCCGTCGGCCTTGCTCGCCTAGGCTACTAGCCCGCGCTCGCTCTTTCGCTTCCTCGGATGAGCGGTGAAGAGCGCATTCTGGCGGTGACGTCTTCTTTCTCGGCCGGAAGGACTGTTTGCAATGGGCGCACATGAGATGACGGGGTTTTCCTGCATCCCGGAAGCTGGTTTTCGCGATGGTGTGGGGCCCTGTGTTTAGCTCGATGCTGGCCGGCGTGCTTGTGGTTAATGCGCGTGTGGACGCTGGAGATCGGTAATTTTAGGATGCCGTCTACAAACTGCCCAAGTGGTGGCCTGTGGGAAACCGTGGTTTTGAGTAATGAATTGACGATGGTGTTCAGGCTTCTTTCGAAAGGTTTGCCCTTTACTAAGCTATGCGTCTTTCCAAGTTCTTTTATTTCGCGATCAGCAAAAGCCACGCTCCTTGTCTCGCCCTACTGCTACCTCCATTGTCGCTGACCGCAGTATCCCCGACCCCATACTCCCCCAACATAGCACCTACTCACCGACTTTCAAGCTTCTTCACCGCCACTTAAGTATAGCATATCGATTCCTTGATCCGCTGCCTCCCGTTCCCGTCGATTCCCGTTTGATGTGAGCGCGTCTGCGCCAAGAGGGCGAAGTTCAGTGTAGAAGATCGTAAGGCGAAGCGAAGCGAAGTTGTACAAAGATTGCTATGGTGGGAAACAGACGTCTCTGGCCCGGGCCCCCGCAGCATCTTTGTTTACGCTGTGGGACCCGAGACGAGCGGCTTGCGACGGAAGAAGAGCGGTGGAGGGAACGGTTCGTTGGCTCGATTGCAGCTGTATGCTGTTGGTCGCACGACCTCGAAACCTCTGCGTCTGCAAAACGTGCAATAGACATTAGGGGCGTCTACACGTTAATATCGCGAGAAATCGCCTACCAGAGACGTGCAAAAGCGACACTGAGCAGAAGCAGAAGAGAAAGTGACAGCTCACGTCCCCTCAAGGTGCTGACATGCCCACGCGCCGCAAACGAAACGCCGTGCGACGCTGACAGGAACAAGGAGCCGTGGCGCACACTCCTCCCCTCCCCTTCCTTCCTTCCTTCCTTCCCGCTGCTCAGGCTCGTGCAACCACACTTTTTCATCTGCGGGGAGCTTTTCTTGGCTCCGTTGGTACGGTACGACTGGTTGCCTTAGCTGCTCTGCTCTGCTCTGCTCTGCCACCGCGCGCGATGTGATCGCATGCAGTGCCAGGCACGGCCTTTCGAATCCCCTTCTCTGCCGCTTTCCCCCAGGGGCGCCGTGTGACGGTGATAGCGGGCGTGCGTGGAAGGCTGAGCAGGCTGGCTGTCTGCGGGGCAAGGTGCTCGCTGATCGGTGTGGTTGTGGCGGGCGGGCGGCTCGAGTCGAAGCGTATGGGTCGAGCCGCGCGAGGAAAGGGGATTTGCGCATGAGTGAGTAAGGGGCTGCTTTCTCCCATGTACCTTTTGGTAGGTTGGTGATTTGCGTTTGAGGGGCCGCGGGTTGGGGGAGGAAAGCTGAGCTGGCGGCGGTGAGAGGCGGTGTAGAGGCGTTTGTTGGCGGTTTCGTGGGCCGGCGCGAGGACGGCTAGATGGCTGATTAGGGGAGTTTGGGGAGGGGATGTGGTTTTGTATTGGAGTTCTGGAGGGGTGCTAGGGTTGTGCGACTTGACTTCGAGGTTGCGTCGTTCTCCGTCGTAGAAGGCACTACTGCCTGTGCATTGGGGCAGGATCTGGATCGCTGTCAGTGGCTTTTTGAGGGATCATGTCGCTTCGTGATAATCTTAGAGGAGAGGCGTATAGGGGATGGTTGGGAAGGCGAGGCTTGAAGTGGTGGTGCTTTTTGGAAGTGAAGTATTACGAAGGAGAGACGTGAAGTCGAAACTCTTCGGATGACATGCGCATGAACCTCCAATCAAAGTTTACGAAAGCTGTAGTGGTTCAAGGCCCTGAGTAGCCTTCTACGACTCTACACCACGCCGTAGTCTAAGGTGAGAGTGTGCTCCTTGTCTATTTTCGTTCAGTTCAGATCATTCGAAGAGCCGCCTCTCGAAGCGACAGTCTCTCTTCTCACAGCAGACTCACTGCGAATTTGGAACACCGGGCGGCCGGACCGTCACGAGTCAAGGCAGTGTCTCAGCCTCCGTGATGAGCTGGAGGCTGAGCTCGAAAAACTGGACTGTTGACGTTCCATGCAGACGAGACGTCAGAGAAGTCGGACCAAGGGTCGGGCTCTCCGAACTTCGGCCCACAAACCTCAAAATCCGCCCATGGTTCCTGCCACATGCTCGACTGAATCGTCCCTGACTTGCTGCCCAAGTGCCGAAGCAACCCAACGGTTGCCCTGATCGAAGTTCCCTCCCTATCCTCAAACAAGTCACTCTGCAGCAACAGCAAGCCAGCTCACGATCCAGCACACACATCCCAGACCCTGCGTCAACACCGCCTCACAAATCGCTTCAATATCCGGGTGCTCGATAAGGTAGCTCCTAGCATAGGGCTTCGGTAGTCAAATGCACTAGCTCGCCCGGCTGCAAGCCAAATCGCGATGTTCCCCCTACGAGTCAGTCAAGCCCGAACTAGCTACGGCGACTACGCTCACTTCCCCCCGGTCCCAGCTGTTCGAGCATGCTGTCCTGACTAGTCGAGTAAGTAAGCGGCCAGCCGGTGAATGACGAGCAACTACGCGGCTCCAAGGGATTGGAGAGCGATCCTGCTCAGTCCGCATTAGCACGAGCCTAAAAGCAGGTGCGGCGAAGCCTTGCGATCGAGAGCCGTAGCGTCGTCTGACTGCGAGCGGATGACTGTGCAGCAGCAGCGAGCAGCAATGTCTACTCTCTCGAAGCAATTAGTGTGCGATAAGCACCGACCGGCAATTGATCGCTGTGTTGCCGTGCCTGGCAGGGTGGCTGGCAGCTAAGGTGGGTAGACTGTATCTTCTTTCAGCATTTCTTTGGCAGGGAGTTGACCGAACTGGCCGAGTTTGAGTCGTGCCGTCGACTGACTGTCTGACTTGCAGGTGCAATAGAGTTTCGCCTGAGCTTCCCCGAGCAGTTCGACGCCGCCTCCCTTCCGGAACCAAACTTCGGGTGAACACTTGAACCGCCATCCCGACGCCCTCCGAATCGAGCCGCCTTCTCGTGGCCAGTTTCAGACGATGCGGATCTGGCGATTGGTGCGGACGCTGTACCGTAACATCCACTGCTTCTGACGGGGAGCTTGCGTTCTCATGCCGGCGACGGCAGCGAACTCGCACTCGCACCCGATGTCGAACGTCGCTGGAAGTGCCGTACCGCGAATGCCTTCAGGATAGGCAATAATGCCTCGAAAAGAGAACGGGGTGATTCCCCGTTGTGGAAGGATATAAGCGGAATACTTCCCTCCTCATAAGGAGGCCATGACCAACGGTCATCCGTCAACGGGACCTCGCGGAGTGTTAAGACTGCGATCCCAGGCATAACTGAAAGACAACGACGGCTATATACGCGCGCCAGGAGAGAGCCTGCACGCTCCGGGGGCGAACACGCCCTCCTCCGAAGGTGAGCGGTAACGCCGTGTATCACCACACGACTCATCAGTCGACGAACCTGTGGATTGCGTGCCGTTGACGCTCCCACCGGTTCGAAGTATGTATAGTGGTAGACTGCCGTCGCAAGTCCTTCTCGAACGCACTCGCCAAACCAAGCGAGCCTTCGCTTCTGCGAGACATGCTGTTTGACCCGCTCGCATGAATAAAGGTTCGAACATGTTCGCATGGCGGCGGCCCTTTAGTCTACTCCGGGAATGCAAGGCAAGGACGCTCGGCCGTTGTATCGAACTTTCCATCCCCCTTCCATGACTCCGTCGGGTTGGTTTAGTCTCAGCATGAACATTGTCGCAACAATGCCGACCTCCCACAGCTCTGCCTCCCGCACCTCTATTTGAAATCTCCACGTTCCACACACTCACTTGCCGTTCTCTATTTGAAAACCGCCCACGTTTCCGCGCCGCGTCCATGAAAGATGTTGAAAGTTTATTTATTGCAAACATGCACCCCCATAGCCTATAGCATAGCAAATACCAGCATTCTAGAAGGATACTCAGCTCCCTTCCGTGCGTGGAAATAGGAGTTGTTGCGGCATGAACTTGCCGGACAAGGATCTCCCCTGCTGCTAAGCATGTTTCAAGAGCCAAACTACCCCTCGTCTTTTGTAACCAACAGCCCACCATCTCATGTTCACTTCTCGAAATTTTCTAGAACGGACCGTTACCGGTGGGGCCGAAAGCACATCGCGCCCCGACAAGGTAATGCCCGCTTGCAGAATAGGGAGTATATTGGGCCGGGATGAACGGAAGCGTTCAGGCAAGAAGATTGTTGTTGCGCGAGAATCGTAGGGCGGCCTCATGCGATCTTGCATGGGTTGACTCGTACCACTGGTTCGGCTTGTATGACAAAAAGTGAGGCTTGTTTGTGTAACCATGGGGCTTGACATGCAGCATCCCAGCCCTCCTTTTCCAACCGTTGACAACGCAGCGCGCAGGAGCAGATTTTTGAGGTGTTGCCACGTAGGGTTCGCCCGCTCTGTTCTCTGCGGCTGTTCGGAGAGAACGGCGGGGGTGATCGGGATACGTCATCAGCGATGATTCACCGCCAGGGACAGCCCTGCTATTGTGATGCGAGAGATGACAGGAATTTTTTGGACGTGGAGAGAGAGAACAGAGAGGGGCGTGAAAGAGGATGTGTATGTGGTAGTCTACAATTCATAGCAGCGATGCGGCTTTCTCTCTATATACTGGAAATGCTTGATTAAAGAAACGTATCGATGTTATTTTTGCGAAAGTTCAAAAAGGACGTGTAGTCCTGCCGCTCGCTCGCTCAAATGCACACAACCGTGACGCTGGAAAAGCAGATACCTAAAGACAAGAGAGAAGGCTAAGAATTGAAAAGGAAATGAAGCAAGCGCTGGAAATGCAAAATCATAACCGCCAATGGGTGTATCTGTAGAAGAACAGCAGGAAGAAGAGAAACGAGACGAATGAAACGCTATGATGTAGATTCTTGAAAGAGAAGAGACGAGATGAAGGAAAAGATCAACCGACAACACCCGCCCAGCGCTAAATGCCACAATCATAAGGCCGCTCGATATGATGAGTTGACGATGAAGCGAGATGATGATGACCGTGACCCGTCCGTTATGCGATCCAAATGCCGTCCGTTCCCAAGATGTCGTAGCATACCTCCTATATGGCGCATCGAAACTACCAAATTACGTCCATGCTCTTATCCGGTTCCTGCCCGAAATGTAGATGTCCACCTCTTCCGTACCGTGCCCCGCCTCCACCTTGTGATCCTTGGTCACTCCAAAAGTACAATCATAATAGCCATGCTATGGGGCCACAGCATGGTGACGCCGGGTGGAGTCGGCTAGAGCGTTCTACGTCCGCGCGATCGCTCGCTCAGGTGGCAGAGGGAGGAGGCTCGTTGGCGGGTTGCTCTGGCTCGTCTGGATCTCCTCTCTTTGCACTCTTGACACTTCCAGTTCCACTGCGCTGCGACGCCCGATCGGGGCTCCTTCCTCCCTCGCTTCTCGTCTCCACTCCAGGCCGCAAAGCTCCGCCACCTTCTTCCTCCCGTCTCCTCTTCATGAACGGCTCGCCCAATCCTCCTGCGTCCCCCTCGCCCAACCTCTTGACACCAGAATGGGTTTCGGGGGCGGGCGCCGTCCTTGCTCCGCTGATAAGATCCGCCTCGGATTGGGGCTGTATCTGCGGAAGCGTTGGGCCGAGCTGCGGTGGTACACTGGATCTTGAGCTTGCTATTCGGCGCCGACTGAACGAGCTATTCCTCCGGCGGCCCTGGCTCGTGGCACTCTCCGAGCGCTGGTGATACGAATGAATTGGGCCTGGAGGGGGAGGCGGTCCTGGTTGGTGCTGCTGTGGAAGAGCGGGCGGAGGAGGCGGTGGATGCGGAACCAGTTGAGGCGCATTGGTAGGCGTAAATCCATGCGGTGCTGGCGCAGGCACCGCAGGCACTGACGGTGGTGAGCTGAGCCCAGTCGCGGAGGGATGGAGTTGGAAGACGGGAGCGTTTGCGCGAGCGCTCATTTCTTGTTCCCCAAGTTGCCAGTGCATCGACTCAGCCGAACGCCATGGTATGCCCATCTCCGTAGCCACTTTCTGCCACATTTGGTCCTTGAATCTGCGGTCTTTTGTTAGCACTCGTTTCGCCATACGGCGCCTTGGAACACACAGTCGCATACAGGAAAAAGGCAATGTAGCTCAGGCCGCTGGTGGCGAGCGAACCGAGCACATCAAGGGAGGGGGCAAGAAGGACCAAATGTGCGGCAATTCCCGTCCTGTTGCGATGGCTGGTAGCCACTGTGGGTGTGTGCGTTTTACATACCGAGCGTAAAGCCTTGCGAGCTTGTTCTTTTTCTCTTCGTCCCACACAGCCCTCTTCTCCAAGTAGTTTTGATAGCGCAGACGACACGAAATGGAGCTCCGTCCGGGTAGTCGCTTCGCGATATCGTCCCACTTCATGCCTTGACCTCGGAGTTCAATGGTGAGGTTGTCCTCTTCCGGAGTCCATTTTGACTGCTTCTTGGCAGGGCTCTCGTCAGGCATCGGCGTCTGCGAAGCGGCTCTTTTGACATTGGCAATCTGCGAGGGGGGAGATCCATTCGGGCCAGGCGGTCCCTGGGGAATAGGAGGAGGAACAGGCGGTCCGGAGTAGAGGGGGCGGAACTGCGCGTGTTGCGCTGGATCCGGATGGCGATGGAGCTCCGAAATAGCTGGGAGGACCGGTCCGCCTTGCATCGATCCGGGCGGCAGCGGGCCCTGCGCTGAATACGCAGGTGTTGCGCCATAGGCGGGCGAGGAGGTCGCGAATGCTGGCGACGCAGAGGCGTGGGCGGGCGAGGCAGTTGCATACGCGGGGGACTGCGTGTAGGCAGAAGGAGCGGTCGTATACGCTCTGGTTGCCCCAGTGGAAGCCGATGCTACGGAGGTCGAGCTCTTCTTGCTCGCGGGAGACTCGGAGCCGCGAGGCTCGATGAGCAGGTTGATATCCACGATAGGCGGGGTGGACCGGCCCTAAGCCAGCCCATAAGTTGATGAGGGTTTGCTGGAGTCTCCTACCTGCGCCGGGCCCGGGGATTTGAGAGGGAAGGTGCGGGGCGTGGCAGTCGATGGAGCTGTTGGCTGGCCGAAGGGTGGCCCGCAGAAGTCGATACCAATGACGGCGCTGCACCCTGGCTGGCGAAACCGGATCAATAGATGCACCTTGGAGATTTGCCGGTCCAGGTGCGTGTTTCTCTACGGGCGGCGCGGCGGAGGGGAGCCTGGAGCCGGGCAGCGGCCGTCGAGAAGCACGGCGCAATGCGTGCAGCTGCGCGGCGCGGCGTCAGGCAGAAGAGACGGCCAGATGCTGCGTCGACGACGGAGAGACCAGCGGCTGCGGACGGCGGATGCGAGGTGAGATGAGTGAGCTGAGTGTTGTGTGCGTCGATAAACAAAGCCAGGCGGAGGGCGCGACGGGAGCAGTGCAGTGCTGAGGCTGGGACGAGAGACGGAGGGGACGGCCGCCAGGCGATGAAGTTGGAATAGAGTCTAAATTGTGCCGACGTAGGTCGAAGTGACCAGTTGCGAGGTACTTTGGGCAATACTCGCTCTCAGTGGTTGCCCTTGGGAAGCTATTTAGGATAGGGAACAGGGCTGCTGGGCCGGGTTATGAAACATGCTCGACCAATGGCTCTCTAACGGCAGGCGTGCATAGCCACTAGAGGCAGCGCAGGCAGAGTGAGGAAGCAGGTCGTGTCGTGGTGCGAGGAGTGATGCGGCCAGGCGAGCGGAGAATTAGGACTGCGGTACTTGCGAGCATGGATAGGTAAATAGAGGGAGTTAGGATTAGCGGCGGCGTGCGACTGTAATGCAGTGTTCGTGGACAGGGCCTGCTGGCGCCTCGTCGCCCGTCCGCGGTAGGGATCCGGGGGCTTGGGTTCAGGACAACCCCATTTCGTCTGACGGACACTGACTAGCAGCCGGCGTCGCTTTACGCTGCCTCGATTCTGTGCTGGCGGCGCCACTGCTGGCGGCCGCCATGCCCACGGACCCTGTCCAGGCCAGACAGCTGGTCAAGGGTGTGTACTCTCTGCACCCTGTACGCTCCTCCCGGCGATCTAACGACGCTGCTCAAAAGAAAGACCACAGCCCAATTTACTAACGTTAGCTGCAACAAAAAAGCAGTCGGCCGCGCTGCCAGTAGCAGGTCATGCCGATGACGTGTCCCCCACTTCGCAGCCCTGGAGCATTACTCACTCTCGCGCTCCAGTTCTGTCCGTTTCCTAATTGCTTCATATCGACTTACTCGCACGTCTCGGCTTGATTTGCTGCCCCCCATCTGTTCCGTCGGGCTTCGACGCGGTGCCGGAACGGGGCGGCGGCGGAGAGGGCAGTTCGGCGGCTGCTTGGGCTGCTGTCACGTCTGTCTCGATCGTCGAGCACGTCGACATCACGACCACGACGACGAGGGTACCGAGAAAGGCGACGAATCAGGGGCGGGCGACAGCCTCAGGGATGGCTGACGCCTGGCCGGGTTCGGGTGCAGAAGCGCGATGACATGGCGAGGCGCGGCGAACGAAGATCTGCAGCATCCTTCGCCCTGCCCTACGGCTATCTAACGCCAAAAGAGTCGCTACCGAACGAAGCCTCACCCACGAACGCTGACATCAATATGGCGGTGCAGTTGGTGATGTGTTCACGCCAAAAGCTTGTCCGCCCTGCACGCTATGCTGTCAAGCGTTCATGCCTCGGCCAGCCCCCCACTGCTCGCCCTCTCTCTCAGCGTCCGGAGCAGGCGCCCGTCGGGCAGGAAGAAGAGCGGTGAAATGCGGTGAACTGCCGAGCAGGCCGCCGTGACGTCTAGCTTCGAATGCGTTGTTAAACAGGTCGCTCTGCATCCGAACGAGGCCCTAGCTCCGGCCTCACCCGCACAGAACAACCTCCTTGTGCCACCACGCTCCACGTGAAAGCCCTTCTGCCGGAACGCCGGGGCAGTGCGGCGGTGCTGATGGCAGATGGTGCCACGTTGTTGTCGGCTGCCGGTCTTGTGATATCAGGCGGCCCCAGAGCCGGCCTGCCCAGGTGTCCGCAACGGCGAGCGCTCTCCTCCATCAACAAGAAACGGCAGCGGCAGGGGAGCAGCGAGCCGGATATGCCGTCTGGCCGGTTGCATCACAAACAAAGCCCATCAGGGATAGATGATGATGCGCATAAGGCGGTGAACGCTGCCTGATTCACGCGCCCGAACGCTCGCGTTCCGGGCCATGTTCGAGAGGAGTTTGGACGCAGGCTATCGGTGCTAAAACGCCCGAACTGCATTAGTCTGGCGTGGAGAGGCGCACGGGGACAGTGTTCGTGAATAAAAGGCGTGCGTCTTGACGGTGGTGTGCTTCTCAGGTGGAGAGCGGTTGATGAAGGACTCTCCACACAGTCTGTGTTGCAATCTGTGTGCGGCTGCGAACTGATTCTTCCAAAGCCCCGGTCACAGGCTGTGACGTCCCGACAGTCCGTCTCGTGCTCCTTGCGGCTGCTGATTCAGAGCCACAATTCGTGGGCCTTTTGTTGCGTGTCGCAGGCCTTACGCCCCAACGACGTCTGGCTGGCTGTGGCCGCTCCGGTTGGCCATGCACTCTGGGGTAGCTATGGAGTGCCAGCTGGCTGTCAATCCCATGGGAGTCGCAGGCTCGCAGCCGAACAGTTCATCAATCTGGATACGAAGGAATGCATCCTGGCGCTCTGTATTTTTAGTGAGGGATGCATTAAATAGGCGGTGAGGCCCGTCCTTGCCAGCGGAATGTTGGAGGTAGAGCTGGCAGAGCTGGCCGTCGCGGCGCTGGCAGCACAAGAGCGCGTGGCTGGCCGATGCGAGCATCTCAGACGCACTATGACCTGGTGGCGACTCATATTGAGTGCCAGTCGCCGAGCGACGGCGCGCAGAGACGGTACCTGGCTGATGCGTGCCGAGGGCAAGGGGCGCGCGGTCACTGGGTGCAATGTGTGCAATATCACGGGGCTTGGCTGACGACGGAGCGGTTTGAACTCTGGGTGAGGCGGCGGGGTGAAGCTGGCGGCAGGGAGCCAGCGCAAAAGCAATTGGCGGGCGCGTGGACGTCGAAACGGCTCGGACGGCCACTGGCAAGCTGGCGGGGTCGCGAACGCTGTTTCGACGGCTGCGTGGGATGTTCCGGAATGTGCGCGGCAGTCAGAGCGATGCGCTGGAGGCGTGGGGGAGGGAACGCTCGGTGGCTCGTTAAGGCTTCCCTTCTCGGCCGCCGGTCGGTTACACAAGGCATGCGCAGATATTCTCCGTCAATGGTGATGTGAGGCGATTACTCTCTCCGACCACGTCCCAGGCTGCCAGGTACACCTCATCCTCTGCATGCTCCGCTAGCACCGCTCGACAGCTCACTCCCACCGAGGCCCGACCCTGCTGCCGTCGACCGTCGTGGCCCATCCCGCCGTCGCCCACCGGAATCCCACCAGCATCGGCCCCATCACCTGTTCCTTCGACCATCGCCGCACTACCCAGTTCCTTTTGGCCTGCTAAGCCGGGCGTCTGTCACTAGCCTCCAGCGAGACAGAAGGCAGCCGCCATGTCGCTCCAGGCGGCAGCAGACGTGCCCCTCCTCATCAGCTCGCCCAACTCATCGTCGGAGCGCCGCATATCGCCGTCATGGACCATAGCGCACCTCAAAACGCGCCTTGAACCCATCACCGGCGTGCCGGCCGGCAGCCAGCAGCTAACGTTGCGCGTTGGCTCCCAGGATGGCATCGCAATCTCTGCTGCTGATGAAGAGCAGACACAGCTGGCCGCCTTCCCTCTGCAGCCGTATGCGGAGATCACCGTAAGTGCATTGCGTCCCTCCTATGGAATAGCACCGTCCAGCCTTGTCCCTGAGCGGCCTGATCTCGCCGTCCTCTCTCAAGCTGCCACATCTCGCCGCTTTGAAGCCCGTCGGGGTTCCCTGTCAGCAGCCATCGCGCACGCTAACTCCACCGTTTTCACCGCGCTGCTGCCGTCTTGCCTTGCTTTTTCTCCTTCTCTGAGGCTTTGAACCCCGTCCTGCAGCAAAGACATGCAGCAATGCGCGCCACAAAACGCCTCAGCCCTCTCTATCTTTGTCACCAGCCTTGCCCAATTCGTCTTTGGCACGGGCTTGGCATATTCCGACGTGCTGGGGTGCCTGCCAACCTTATCAGATCGTGCTAGACCGGGGGTTCCAGATCCTGGAGGCTTCAGTTCCATGCTGCTCTGGTCGTCGTCATTTTTGGCTTCATCCTTTTCTTCTTCTCGTTTTACTACTTTTCTTTTTCGCTCAACAGTCAGGACAACCTTCTACTTCTGTCAGCCCCTGCATCAGAGTCTGGTCGCGGGGCAAGCTCCTTGCAACAGGCCGAGCGGCAAACGAGCGCGGTCAGAAAATGGTTCCGTTCTGACTATGTGCTGTTAGGTTGGCGACACGCGCCCACCTTCTGCGCGCACGGATTTCTCAGATCTGTCATCCGTGCCGAAGTACACATTGCCGAGTGCTGAGTATGAAACCCGGACGGACAGCGTTCTAGCGTGGAAGAAGGCTCAGCAGCTGGGCCGGTTCGACCCGGATGCGCCGAGCCTCGAACAACAGAAGATTCGTGCCTCGGAACGCGAAATCGAAGAGAGAGGTAAGTGCACTAGTTGTTTGGTCATGCGTTCAAGAAAATCGTATGGTTGTGGCGGATTAGGAGAAGCAAAAACAAAAGCAATCACTAGCCGTGGAAGCGTTCCATGGCAGGATATGCTCGCGCCGGCACGAAGCGCCAAACGGTGGTGCTTCATGTACTACCGAAAACGGACGTCTGCATATCGCCGACTCACTTTCTCGAA
Organism: Trematosphaeria pertusa; assembly: GCF_010094035.1. NCBI lineage: Eukaryota > Fungi > Ascomycota > Dothideomycetes > Pleosporales > Trematosphaeriaceae > Trematosphaeria > Trematosphaeria pertusa. The sequence continues at coordinate 398,799 of NW_022987216.1, read as the reverse complement.
GTCGCCATGTCTACTGCAGAGGGGATTCGTCATGTCTCATCCTGCAATTTGTGACGGACGAGGCCCTCACCAGACCATCGCTTCTCCAGCGCCTCGGCGAGCGGTCACACTACGCAACACGCTTTTCTTACTGCCTTTGTAATGAGCCACTTCCGAATCGAGCGAACTGCATATACGCCTTGGCCAAGTGGAGCAAAATCGCGACAGGCGAGGTGTGGATGGCGTCCAATTCCAATGCTCAACGCAAGCTGAACCGCCTCTGACAGGCACCGCAACACCCTCCGCTTCCTTTTTGGAAGTCGTCTTTTCAGTGCCCGGGGTGGCTTCGCCGATCCTGATCCGCCATCCATATTGTTGGAAACCGCCTCCTTCCCTGCCGCAACTCCCGTTGGACCTCATTTCCGGTATTCTCGCCACCAGCCTCACTATATCTACCTGCTCTCCAATATTCACCGTTCACGCAGGAAGATAGTGAAGACTGAGGCGACCTGTTGTTGATAGCGTTTCGCCATTCACCGTTGCGAACAGGGCGCGCTGGCGCCGATACGCGTTCCCGAGCCGTTTCGCGCTGCAGCCATGAACGCTTTCAGGAACGAGCCGCGTGCGGCGGCGTGGTGGCAGCCAACGGCCAGTCCCTGGACCCCTTCTGCACATCTCTGCTTCGTCAAGCGAAGAGATGGAGCATCTCCTGCAATCTCTGTGCGCCGCCTCCCCGTCTGCAAGTCAGCCTCACTCTGGGACCGGTTCTCCGCACGTGCGATCGGTGGGACATGCGGCCGATTGAAAGCGCTTAGATCTCTACGTCACATTCCAATACCGGACGGAAACCCAAATTTTGCTTCCTCTCTTGCCCACGAGTTGCGCGAGAGCTCGTGATGGGATGCTGCTTGCTTGTTGCAGCCTTTACAGCCTAATAACATTGCGAAACAGTGAGCTGACTTAAACTCGGCAGGTCTTACGCTTTCGGCCCGCGTTCGCCTCCTCCCCGAGTCAGACGCCCGGCGAGGAACAATATCCTACATTGGCCCTGTCCCGGAGATCCCGGGCATAGGCTCGTGGATTGGTATCACGCTGGACGAGCCTACCGGCAAGAACGACGGGTCGGTGAAGGGCAAAAAGTACTTCGAGTGTGGCAAGAACTGCGGCGTCTTCGTTCGGCCCGAGCGATGCGAATCGGGCGACTTCCCGCCGCTGGACATCGGCGATGAGGATATGGAGGAGTTGTAAATCACACGAAAATATGGGCATGAGCGGGATGCATTGAGTTTTCTGCAGCGTGGATCAGTGGGTCCGTCATTGATGCCCAAGAGGCGAGTCGCAGGCAGACAAGTACATGGTGCTGGCGCATCCGTCTCTTTGCAAGCGCCGGGGCGGCCTATAAAAAGGCATGGCTGATGGATTATCACCCTCGAGAAGGCCGAAGAGGCACAGCTGTGGGATATGGCCGCCGCGAGCTGCGAGTGTGGGGGTGATGGTACCCGATAGAGGCTCGTGCAAACACTCGAGTAGGAAACTGCTATCGTGAAGGGCCCCTTGATACTCCTCCATGCTATGCTCTCCTTTCTCACTGGGTGCCTGATGCTTCATCAATACATTGGGTCTAGAGTCTCAGCTCTTGGCCACTGCCACATCGGTCAGCCCGTCCTCGGGCGAGAAGATGAAGCTGTCACGTCGCGTTTCCCAGCGTCCGCAACAGAAGCAGGCACGATAGACTCGCACCTGCCATGCTCGTAGAGCCATCTCATCATCATCAAGTTCGTGAAGGAAGGAGCCTGAGGATGCTCCTGCCTCAGCGCTTCCTACCCCACCTGTTCGTGCCATGGGTGTCGGGAAAAGTCTGCAGTGAAACTGAAACCTGTCTTCTGTGGTCTTCCAACGTTGAATCCAGCCATGTCTCTCTGCTCGCCCTCTGTCCGTGCCTTTCGTGGACTGCCTTCGTTGAGTCGTGCCTTCCTCAGTTGCCAGCGCCGTCATCATGATTCGGGCGGTGTCTGGCGATTCCTCATCGTCCCTCTGTCCATTCGACCGAGCACTCGTCTTCGATCGCCATCGTACCTGTACCGTCGAACGGCCCTCTTGTTAGACGCCGTGCCACTCCGGCATGTACGACCAGACGGGTGAACGCACACCAAATCCACCCTTACCGCGCGTAGAAACCGCATCGAGCGTCACACACGATGGCCATCCTCAAAAGGCACTGTATACGCGTAGCCACCGCTCATCCGAAGAGCTTTCGTCGTCGTACTCGAGCGTGCCCTCGTCGGCCGTGTTGGCCCTTGGCCTGGGCAGGCACCGAGATCGACACGAACAACAACAGCAGCAGCAGCAACGATGCGTGAGGGTATACATGATGTAGTAGCGCCTAGGAAGCATATTGTGGATTCCCCATCAGGCTGCCCGAGTGAGGTCTACCGTGACGGCTTGATGCTCCGGTATGTTCTCTCAGCGACAACGGTAGAGCCAGCGAGCGAGACCGCACCGTATATACCGGCTCCTACGGTAAGGCACAGAAGATACAGTCTACTGACCGAAAGAGTGAGCGACGCAGCCCGCTTCACGCCCGCTCGACCCTCATTCCATCCAGGCTGAACGGTGGGTAGGCCAGGGCACCGAAACCGTCCATATCCATCTATCCGTTTTTAGGCATGCCCGCCCGCTCAATAGAGATATCAAGACACTTGCTCATCTCTAGCTATACGCCTAAGAGATCCTGAGTTCCTTCAAGGTGAACCCCGAGATTGACACTCGTGCTCACTGGGAGGACAGAGGCATGCAGTCACACCGCGCGACCAGCGAGCTCATCTCCTCAACTCCGAGACCTCTCAAAACCACAAAGGCTGATCTCAGCATCGCTGGTGAAGTCCGGTAGCTACCCTGAACGACCCCATCGCACGCACGGGAGTCCCGAGACCTCCCTCCACACGCTTGACGTGAACCATAAGGAACTCAGTTCCAACTGCGAGGACTTCCTACACGTACTTGCTTGTTACCTTGTGCCAGGCATTGCTCGCTAGCTTAGGCTTCTTCTATTCCCGCGCACTGTGGCAACAGATATAACCCATGGGCCGCGTTAGTGCGAAGTGCTGCCCGACTCTAGCATCATGTCATCCCTCCTCACCTCAATAGCCACCAGCACCGCTGCATCTTTGAAATACTCAGGCTTCTTAGTACACCCTGCGGCGGCTTTTACTCCCACGCGGCGAAGTTAAGTCAGACGGACCAGGGGTCTCTTTTCAGACCTTCTCTCCGCCCGCACGAGGATGCCACCCGCGGGCACTCCACACCCAGAAGAGTGCAGGGCTTACCTTGTGTATGCTACTGAGCACGAGTCGAAGCGCAGAGCGAATTGTTACATGCCGCCTTCCCAGTACGGAGAGTGCGCTCGAACCCCTTTCGTCCTCCTTTCGAACATCAGCTCGTGATCACTTCGTAATTTGCTCGTCGACAAATCACGTCCAAAACACGGCCCAGCAATCGGGCAATTAGAGAGATACCTAGGTAGGGATCGATTTGATGACAGCGGATACGAATGCAATAGTGGTATAGCTGAAGTTGCTGCGGCGGAGACCGCAGTGTGCTTAGTTCAAGCCAGGAGCTGCTTAAACAGGAAATGAGTTTGAATCCACAATCTTTCGCACATTCTGCTCCCATTCCTGTCCCTTTTGTGTCATCAGGTCTACTTGTCGAACTTCTGCGAGAACACTTGAGTAGCCGAAGGACTTGACTAGCAAACGTAAACCCTCTTCTGCTCTGTTCGGGTACTAATGTTCTGCTCTTGCCATATTGCCTTGCTGTGCCCGAACAGGTCGCCCCTTCCTTGAGTGGAGCCAAGGTGCCGTCCTCGTGACTCGTACTTTGTCTCAGTTTCTCTGACAGCCATTCTCAAGCTGGCAAGAGCATCACGCTCAAGATTCTGCTCTCACGAACATCGTACAGCCACTATCGTCTCCATCCCACTATCTCGCCCCATTTCTCATACCTCGCCATGTCAAGCCCAAGCATGCCGTACGGGTGAATCCGCGAGAACCTTGGAAACGCAGACGCCGATCCTGACCGCGCGTGCAGCAAGCACAAGCACGAACTCTATCCTCTCCGATAGTCATGCACAGGGACCGCCCAACCACCTACAAGCACCCACCGTCACAAAGCTCGCAGGTCGGGCACCCACGGACGTCCATCCGCTGCTAGCTCAGCCAGCGTCGTTTCGAGCATTTCGCTAGGCTCCCACAGCATCCCCTCCCAAACAAGGGCTTGACAAATGCGGACGATTGGACGACATGAGAGAGCCGCTCGCTAGTCATAGTTTCAGGCAAACGGCACAAGAGCGTGCTCCCCCCCTGCTGAACGCTCCGTATGCTGACCTTGCTGCTGTCGGTGCAGCGTGGCTTCCGAGCGGCGGCAAGTCCGGAGCAGCCACGGCATTGAGCGACCGTCGCATATGGCGCCTGGATCACTGTATGGCGTGCATGCAAAAGTATACTCTGACAGAACAAGCGAGCGGCACTACAGGGGTCAGTCATGCCCGCCGGAATCCAGGGATATCGGTTAGGAGCGGCGCGGTGGGCGGACAGGGATGGGGTGGGCGTGGTTTCGTGAGCCAGAGAAGTGATGGACTGCGGTGGGTAGGTAGGGAGAATGAGCTTGCTCCTGGGGTCTGGTAGCAGAGTCGCTGTCTCGACCTCCGACCTGAGTACGTGCCCTGTGTCCGTGGGTTTTGCTTCAGAGCTGACGTTGCCAGCCACTCGGGGAGGTCACGGCCATGGCCTGGTCGACACGGCGCTCTATCTCCACCGCTCGGGTTATAGCGGTATAGAACATGGCCAGCTTCGATTAAGGATAACAAGCGCTGGGAGGCTCCCACGGGGAAGTGTGCTGGGGCTTCTTTGCCAGTGAGGAACGCAAACCGTGAGTGCTCTCCCATCGATTTGAGGGAGTTCGCGGCAACGACTTTCAACGTCGAATAACAATTAAACTGGCTCTCTAGAACGCTCACATTCCGATCCTATAGTGAGCAAGCTTGATAGTAAGTTGTTCTATTGTTGCTAATGCCGCAGTAACTGTTCGAATATATTCAAGTATCATCAACACGCTCAGGCGAAGTCATACACCACGAGCGCCTGGCTACCCTCCCGCTTCTCTCTCAGCACTATCACATTCTGCTCATCGAATCCAACCCAGCCCCGACTTACGGTAGAGTCGTCGAAGCCTTGGTCCAGAGCGAATCGGAGATCAAACCTCCGAACGCGTCCATCGTCCTGAACCTCGTTCGAGTTGTTGTTCGGCTTCGATGGTTGGATCCTCACACTCAACTCGCCGTTCTTCGACCGTCTGCGGTTGGTTGACGATGCCATACCACCCTCCAGATCCCACACGCGAAGCTCATCTCCTAGTCGACTGACAGAAACGGCTTTCCCTCGTACACCGACATGGGCGCCAGAGATGGAAGAGGTGTGGCCCCATAGACGGGTGCCGGCGCTAATTGAGAGCGAAGAAGCCGTGGACTTGACCAGGTACAAGCTGAGCGTGTTGTCCGGATGCGCTACGAGTAGGTATGGATGCGAATATGACATTGATGTGGGTTTGGCGTTGCTGGGATTGTCTGCTAAAGCGGGCTCTCTCGATCCTCCAGGGAACGGCGACGAAGAGCGCGTGGTTGGAGACGACATGGAACGCTGCCCTGAAAGCGTGAGAGAGTGCTGATCAGCGGCAGTGGCTAATCGAGATTCTAGGAGCTCCCCATCGTGCGTAAGTCGCATTTCCTGGATGCCTACGGTCCATCCGGAGAGATACGTCGGTAGCGCATACGCGATTGATGCCGTCATACTTGTTGTCGTGGTACGGATGGACAGCGAAACAGGGGGCCATACAGTATGGGATTGGAGAGAGTACAGCAGATTTGGGGGTCCGAGGGTATCATCTAGCTGCGTGTCCTCTAGAAAGACATACATTGAAAGTAGATGGTACTCGGTCATAGTAAGCAGATACGGTGAGGAGAAGGCGACGGCCGACAGAGCTCCGTTTGTGGACGGAGCATGCTCAAAGAGCGTTCTGAATGACTGGTCCTCTCTCCTGAGCGTGTAAATAGTAAATGACCCATCTTCGAAACCTATCACTACTCTTTCATGTCCCGTGTCCCTTTCGGACGTGTCTATGGCCATCGAAGTCGGCAATTGTGGGTTGGTTGCCTCCGGCCTCAGCAGCGGCGTGGAAGCAATCAACTCGCGTTCGTTCTTAGAGTCAAATGCTCGTAGCCCTGATAGAGAGTCGGCAGTGAATATCGTGCTGCTTGACATCATAACAAGAAGTGGCGGGTCTGGCGGTCTTTCGGCAACAACGATTTCGCTGACTGCACACTGCCCTTGCGACCAGTTATGCCGTAACCGATATTGCTGCTTCCAGTTTGTGCATATTCCCTTCCTCAAAAGGTGTCCATCATCCAGCCATTTTGACAGCTGCGAGGAGTAGCGCAGGTGGTCGGAGGCGCTGGTGTCTTTGATGCCAGGTATTCGCGTGGCTCGCGGGAGCACGAAGCGTTTGTAGTATGCGGCTTTCCATAGCTCAGAGTCGATGGCAAGACGGCTAAACTTCCTGGATACCCTGAATGCGTGTTAGTATGTACTATCCTTCCGAGAGTGATTATGCGTACTGTTGGCAGAGGAGCAGCGTAGGCACTGGAACGAATGAAAGGATGCGCACAAGCAGCTCGTCACTCAGTTTTGAGAGACGGTCTTTCGCAGGTACTCTGCGCACCTTCGCGGGCCGCTCGCCGCCGTCGTTCTCCTCGCGCACCCGCTTCATGGCGTGCTGTCGATGTGTGATTGAGGGGCGAAGATACGTTTCGGAGTTGTGAGCGATATCGCCGCCAGACGGTCCGTGCGCGATGGCTAAGATCCCTCGTGACTACGCGCTAACGCCGACGCGTCCCACTTCCGCGGACAACCAAGGCAGCCGACGTGAACCACGCCTCACGAATCCTAATAACGCCATCAACCCCCGCACCCTCATGACTACCGCTGTGAGGACATCTAGGATAGAAGATGTCGGATTTCTCTGCCTGGCTGGAGAAGAATAAGGCGCTGTGGGCTCGTGTTTACGATGAAGTCATCGCGCCGGATCTCGAGCAGGAGTGGAAGAGGAGTATGATGCTGCTGATTCACGAGGCGTAACAGACTAACAATGCTGTAGGGAATGAGGAACACGAAAAAGAGCTGAAGCAAAGTATGTGCGCATATTCTCGCGGCAACACGTGCAATGCTCACACCAAGGCAGAGAACGAGCATCAGCAGATTCTGTACGCGCACGTCAACAACGAAGTGATCAAGAACGCGCGCCTGGTCGAAGAAAACGCGCGTCTGAAAAAGCTGCTCCAAAAGCAGAGCAATGAACCCGCAACCTCCGCCGAACAGCTAGAAGCCAGCACAACAGACGCGACAATCCTGGCCAGTGACTACCACCACATTGCTGACAAGTACAACGACCTGAACAAGCGATACCAGGATGCCACTCAGAAGATGAAGTACCTTGAGCGGAAGAACGCTGCGGTCATGCAGAAGAATAAGGAGATGAAAGAAAGCGTGAGAGCGTGGCAGGAGTACTGCGATCGGCACATGGGCAAGAATAGGTCGAAGACGGAGGGGAAGGCTAAGGATGAGCACTCGAAGCAGTTGGCGGCGATTGAGGCGTACGATGCAAGGCTGAATTTGCCTTCCACTCCAAGCTCATCCGCCGTTGTAACGCCTGGGTCGTTGGCGGGACAGGAGCGTTCATCGCCTGTCCAATACCTTCCGCTCGCGCATATCCGCGCTGAGCCCGTCGAGCCTGTGGATGGTCGTGTTCTCGAGAATGTGGTTGTGACAGGACAACAAGAGCCGAATCAAGCAGCGGAGCATGCCGGCTCGCGATCACCGTCACATCGGCAAGTCGACGCTCCTACAGGTACGGAATCGGGCACAGGCCACGGCAACTCTACTTTTTTAGGCCAACGGAGCTCAGACAACCTGGGCTCAAGCCAGACTACTGAAGATGAGGCAGCTGAGCACAATGATGCGGAGATACGAAGGACTGCTCATGCGGATGACGACGAAATGCCTGAGGTAGTCTCCGCACGATCTCTAAAGCGGAAGCGGAAGCCATCGAGGAGTTTGAATGTTCACCAGGACCGTGTTCCATCAGATGGAACTCCGGCAAGGCCCATTAGAGTCAAGGAAGAGCAGTTCAGCAGCCCGCCACCCGAGACAGCCATGTATCAGCTACAGCGGAAGGAGACGATGGACCTTGATGAGCTTGGGGCTCATGTGATTCGCACTCCCCGCAAACGGCTGAGGACTCATTCCATCCACTCGAATTCAACCGGTACTCTGCGGAACCAGAGGTCTAATAGTGCACCTTTCAGCGGACATCAGATCAAGAATGAACCCGCTGACGATGATGTGCAAGTCGCTGATCCACAGATCCTGACTTTGCGAAGGGCAGACACGACACTCAGTGAGCCAGGAGACTCTATCGCGATTCCACGAGATGTTCTGCAGCCCTTGGACCCGAATGTGGTTGCCAATGCGAATGAAGACACGCCTAACAAGCGTATCCAAAAAAAGGAGGCTAGACGAGCCGCTGCATATGAGATCCTCGGAGAGTCTGGGGAAACACCGCCTCTGATGGACGAGAACGATACCCGACTGCCGCCGAGCATAGCGCGAGCACAGCACAATCGAAGACTGAAGATCAATAAGGATGATAGAATACTAGCGAAGAGCGCACATCGAACGCCCAAAGCAGCACCTAGGAGGAGCAATGCAGGCCAGGTTCCGACTCCGCCACCTTCTACGGACCGCCCTTCAAACGCCCCCTCCGCTCTTCGTGTTTATGGCAAAGCTCAAGCAGCCGAATCACGTCCTAGCCCTCGCGCTGCCCCTTCCGATACGCGACCAATCTGGACGATGGGCCCCTCAAGCGAGCCACCGCGAAAGGCCCCAGCCCCTCCGCCAAAGAAGAACGTACCGCTTCGACCCAAGCCCATCTCAGAGCTGCAGTTGAAAGACTTCAAACCAAACCCAAAATACAACCAAGGCTACACCTACGCCTTCTCTGAAACCGTCCGCAAACGCGGCGACCGCATGTGTCTCCCCGGCTGCACCAATCCATCCTGCTGCGGCTCCACGTTCCGGTCTCTCGCCGCAGCCGCAGCTCCCTTATCCCGCTCTCAGGAAGAAGAACTCCTTCAAGACTATCTCGGCGATGCATACGATAGCTTCGGACTCACGCAGATGTCCCAGAAGGAGCGAGAAGAGTTGGTGCTGCAGGCGCGAACTAGGAAAATGTCCAAGGACCATGGCAAACATAGACAGGCATATGAGGGTAGGAAGACGCCGCCGGGGTTCTGGAGGGTGGGGTTTCCGAACACGCAGGAGCAGGAGGAGGATAGGGAGATGGCGGCGAAGATGGAGAGGGAGATGGTGCGGGACAGGTGGCTGGAGGCTATGCGCAGGAACGGGAAGTGGATTTTTAGGGACGAGTGATTTGCGCTGGTTCCTGCACGATGGACGTATGCTGGCAATGAGCGATCCTATATTGTTAGTGTAACATGACTGCCTGGGGATCGTGGCTTCGTCCAAGGCTGGCTCCAACATGCGGCATATCGTCGCTGCCGAAGGATAGCTTACATGTATGCATTCTTCCACGCTTCACGCAAGTCCTCTTCATGATCGGAGAGTTACGTCCCGCCTTCTTAGTCCTCCAGGTGGCAAGATTAGCCGAGAGCACATCAGTGACGAACACGAAATGGAATGCTTCGGGAATAAAGTCTCCGAACATCGCCCACACCCTTCTCCCGTTTCTCAATGCCGATGCCGATTCCGACGTTTAAATGTTCTGCTGCTTTCCTTTTGAAAAAGTCTCGTTTTTTTATGAGGAGCAGATCGCGGTGCTTCAATTGCTGCGAGCACGTTCGTGGAGAAAGAGAAGAGAAAGCATAGGCTGGCAAGCGCAAATCGCGACGAACCTCCCCTGAATTCTGCCCTACGTCTCAGACGTGTTAGATTGGCGGTAACGAATAATCTTACATTTGCAGAAAGAAAGTCCTTGGATTCTATTTAACTCCTACTTCCATTCATTCTCCGGCCATCCATCTGACCTCCCCAAAAAGCCCGGCCCAGCTCGTCACCATGCCCACCCACTGCTCCATCCTCGTCATCGGCTCCGGCAACGCAGGCTTCTCCGCCGCGCTCTCCGCCGCGCAAGCCGGCGCCTCCAACATCCTCCTCATCGACAAATGCCCCGCGGCCTGGGCGGGCGGGAACTCGTTCTTCACCGCCGGCGCGTTTCGCACCGCGCACGGCGGCCTGGCCGACCTGCTTCCACTAGTCAACAACGTGGACGACGAGACGGCGAGGGCTATCGACCTAGATCCGTACACCGAGGACGATTTCTCGGCTGATCTGAAGAGAGTGACGAATGGGCGGAGCAATGAGGAGCTCGGGAAAGCGCTGGTGCGAGAGAGCAGGGCGGCCGTCGAGTGGCTGAAGAGGGATGCCGGCGTGCGCTTCCAGCTTAGCTTTAATAGGCAGGCGTATCAAGTGGCCGGGCGCTGGAAGTTCTGGGGCGGTCTGCATCTCAAGACGCAGGATGGCGGGAAGGGGCTGATAGCGGACCACATGGCGGCTGCGCGGCGCCACGGCGTAGCTGTTCGCTTCGACACGGCGGCGAAGAGCATACTGCGCGATCCTTCTACCGGCGCGGTCTGCGGTGTTCTGGTGGAAAGTGACGGGAAGGAAGAAGTGATCACGTGCACGGCGGTCATCATGGCGGCCGGCGGCTTCGAGGCAAACCCGCAGCTGCGAACTCAGTATCTGGGCCCCGGCTGGGATCTCGCGCACGTCCGCGGCACGCCGTACAACACCGGCGAGCTGCTTGCGTCGTGCATCGCGCAGCTGCACGCGCGGCCCGCGGGTAACTGGTCGGGCTGCCACTCCGTTGCGTGGGACGCGAACGCGCCGCCGGACTCAGGGAATCGCGAGGTTAGCAACGAGTACACCAAGTCCGGGTATCCGCTGGGCATCATGGTGAACTGCCACGGCGAGCGCTTCGTGGACGAAGGCGTAGACTTCCGGAACTACACGTATGCGAAGTTTGGCCGGGCGATCTTGCAGCAGCCAGACGGCGTGGCGTGGCAGGTGTGGGACAGCAAGGGCGCAGCGCTGCTGCGGGGCGAGGAGTATCGGGAGGAAGTCGTGGAAAGGATCACGGCGCGCAGCATCGAGGAGCTCGCAGAGAAGTGTGCGCAGGGGGGATTGAGCGGGAGGCAGAGGTTCGTGCAAACGCTCGAGGAGTATAATGCGGCGGTCTACCAGCACCGGAAGGAGAACCCGGACGTGCAATTCGATCCCGCGGTCAAGGACGGCTTGTCAACTCAGTCTTCTTCGAGCGCCCTTTCGCTGCCGAAATCTAACTGGGCGCTTTCGATCGACGTACCGCCTTTCTTGGCGGTCAAGGTCACCTGCGGGATCACATTTACGTTTGGCGGGCTGGCGGTCAAGCCGGAGACTGCGGCTGTGATCAATCAAACGGGGAGGGAGATCGAGGGGTTGTATGCTGTGGGCGAGATGATGGGGGGACTGTTTTACGGGAACTATCCTGGGGGAAGCGGGTTGACTAGCGGGGCGGTATTTGGGAGAAGGGCGGGACGGGCGGCTGCGAGGTTGGTCGCGAAGCAGAGCGAGGGCGAAGGTACGGTGGTGAGGGCGAAGATATGACCAGGCTGGCAATTCAGAATATAGATTTCGACATGGCTTGTCTATGCATCTATGTGTCTTTGGATACATGCCGTAGTCCGCTCTTCAGCACTTCATATTCAATGCCGCGACCCTCTGATGGCGGAGCCCATGGCGCGAAGACGACCTTGAACCACCTGCGCCACTTGGAGATGCGGTTCTCCTCATCGTTCCACTGCTCCTCCCCATTGACGCTTACCACTAGCGGTCGACTGGCGTATACAGGCTTCTTATGCAGGGCGATCCGACATGCTATTTGATTAGTCCATACGAGACCCAGTGACGGGGTCTTTAGGGTATGTGGGGGATCAGACTGGACGTCTCCCCAGCCAGTAAACCAGCATTGCTGATGATCGAGGGCCAGGGGATCCGGAGACAGTACTAGACCTTCTTCCATCTGTGGAGGAGCATGTAATGGCGGATGGTCGCTTTGTGCCTGTGGGGTGTTTTCTCGATCGGGTCCCTGACTGTTGGTAGACGTGGTTCGTGAGGGCGCATTGGAAGTAGGGTTCGAATACCCTTTTGAGAACCGATCTGCAACCTGATTTGCGACGACTATGGCAATTCCTTCTGTGCGCGCCATATCACGTAGTAAAGCTCCTAGCTGCACGAGCTGCGCCCCTCGCTTCGCCATGGACGCAGCGCCATCTCTCGGGCCCTGCCTCTCGAACTCTGCACGGTAATTTGCGGCGACTGAATCGAGAACGACGAGACCCACATTGTGCTTCTTTATAGCCACCGGGAGTTGGTATCGCAGGATGTGCTCTTGGGACTCGAGGTCGGGGGTCTGGATGCTCAGTATTCGCGACAGGGACGGTTTCTCCTTGGGCGGTAGCGAGGCGAGGGCGGGATGGGCAGAGAGCAATTGCGTGAGGCGATTGGTAACGAGCGGTGCTTCGGTGGAGATGTAGACGGCTGACTTGGAGAGGCCGTGCGGAGGAGGGAGCTGTGCGGCCAGCAGCAGCGTGAGGAGTAGCTGCGTTTTACCGGCGCCACTGCGAGCTGTCAGCACTGTACATGAACGGTAAAGTCTCCGCATGCGCGTGGTATAGCGATAGATTGGGGGTCTATGCGGCGAGACGGTGCATTGTACTACGTCGAGAGCTAGATTGGGTGAGTGCCGTACCTCTCGCCAGTGACCTCGACCAGGTAGCCAGGACGAATGCCGCCGCCGAGGCCCGCGTCAAGCTTTTCATCCAAGGTGCTGATACCGCCCCCTTCGCCCTTTTCGGCGCGCGCACTGCCAGACGCAGACAGAAAAGAATTGCCGCAGGCTTCCTCTCCTCCGAACCCAAGGTCGGCGTGCAGGGCACGCACGACGGCGTCCACGAGCCTCCTCAGGTCGCCGGGCGGCAGCTGGGCGCGGCGCGCTGCATCGGCGGGCTCGAGGGTGAGCAGGTCGTTGGTGGTGATCAGGGCCTTGTCGAGCGAGGGCAGCAGGTGAGTATACGGCCGCGCATCAAAGTCGGGCAGCACCTGCAGCAGATCCGTCATCGGTTCGCGGCCGGCGTCATTATTTGCGCGGCTCTGCGGAGTGGCATGCGCAACGGCGTCCCGGTGCCGGGAACAGCAGACGGCCTCGTCGGCTGAAGAGTTGGAGCGCGTGGGATGGCGAGGTCGTGGCGCGACAGTACGGCATCGCCCGGCGACGAAGTTCGACGCGTGAGGTGCTGGAAGCGCGCGGACGGTCACGTGACGCTCCCCCACGACTCCAACCATCGACGTTCCTTTGCTCCGCGTGGACGTCACCCCCGGCCGCACACGCCACGCGCGCCGAGCGCTTCCCCGCGCGTTCGACACCCAATCGCCCCGGGTCGCCCGCATTGGCAGCCTCAGCCACGCCTGCAGCTCGCCCCCAGCCTTGTGATGTCTGCTCGTGCCCCTCCGCGCGCACCGCACGCAATGACCGCATGAACGTCGCAGCATCACCCTCTGCCTGCGTGCTGGCAATTCCGGCGTCACACTGCTGGACTACTCTGCCGTCCAGGCGAGCTGCCCTGCCCTCTTCCCCAGACTCGACCTTGCTCCGATTAGCCGGCGCCGCCTGGCCAGCCGTCGGACGGCGCGTCTTTTAAAGCTCGCCCTACCACTGACACTTCCACTCGTCCGCAGCAACTGACAGCTGCCAGCCCAACAGGGTTCCTGGTGCACCTCGGGGCATCCTACCCTCACGCCGGTATCCTCTTGGCCGAAATTGTCTAATACTTGCGCGAGAAGCTGCGGCGGCAGTCCTTTTCCGGCTCTTTATCCTCGTCACGCTCGTCTTGGACGGCCTCCCCAGTCTCAGAGTGCTGATAGTGCGGTAAGCGACAACGTGGAGAAGCAGATTGACTGTCCCAGGTCCGATAGCACGTCGTGTTTGCGGGTACCGTACGCCTGTAGCTCGCCGTGAGCTCAGCACTACGCGGTAAGTGCACTCTCTCCTGCGCGGCCGTGCCGTTGGTTCTCCTCATCGGCCCATACCACACCTTCCAATCGCGCCATCTGCGGGTCATCTTCCGAGCTGGCGGTCCGCTGCCTCTGCTACTTGGATTAAGGGCCCCGTAATTACAAAGCCTATCGCCCGTTTCACATGCCTCCAAGCCTCGACCGCTGGCGGGGGGGTATCCGCCTCTTCCCACTTTCCCCATTCGTCCTGTTCCATATAAGACCTCCCCCGTGCCCTGTCTTCTCTCTGTTCTGGCGGACCGCTCGCCCACGCTGCGTAGCGCTCTCAATGCCGGCCTACTGTCTCCAGGATTGCCACTACTTCTACCGCAGCGCCTTGCGGTTACTCTCTATTAGCACTTACATCTCGCCTCTCTACGCTTAGCTAATCCACTCCTCATGGCAGTCCGAACCTTCACTAAGCCTTCGTCACTGAACGGCACCCTCATGTCCGCCCCAGAGATGAACGGCTCAGTCCGCTCCGAGGTGTCCGCAAAGGATAGCCAGGGCTCATTCCCATCAGAAGCAAGAGATCCTCTCGGCCACTCTACGAATCCGAACTCGAAGCCCGGCATCACCTTCGCCAGCCAAGACAAGCTCCCAAAGCTTCCGATCCCCGACCTCGACAGCTCATGCAACAAGTATCTTGCAGCTCTCAAGCCGCTTCAGAGTCCCAAAGAGCACAACGACACTGTCATTGCTGTTCAGGAGTTCCTCAAGTCAGACGGGCCAGTGCTGCAAGACAAGCTCAAGAAGTATGCCGCTGGCAAGGCCAACTACATCGAGCAGTTCTGTAAGTACCCTTACCCTGTCATTCCTACGTCGTTCGGACCCCCGGCCGCTCGATCTCAATTTGTTCTAAATCGGGCCACTAAACGACAAACTCAAAGATATGAAGCACGCGCTGACCTGCTGCTAGGGTATGATTCTTATTTGAATTTTGACAATCCGGTGGTGCTTAATCTAAATCCCTTTTTCCTACTGGAGGACGACCCCACCCCAGCCCGCAATAACCAAGTCACTCGCGCAGCCTCGCTAGTAGTCTCGGCACTTTCCTTCGTGCGAGCGGTGCGCCGAGAGGAGTTGCCACCTGACACTATCCGCGGCCAACCCCTCTGTATGTACCAGTACTCCAGACTCTTCGGAACCGCGCGAATACCCACCGAGAATGGCTGCCAGATCGGCCAAGACCCAACCTCGAAGCATATTGTCGTCCTTTGCCATGGCCAGTTCTATTGGTTCGATGTCCTCGACGACAACTCCGATCTTATCATGACCGAGAAGGACATCTCTCTGAATCTACAGGTCATCATCGAGGATGCGGCGCAGATACCCATCCGGGATGCTGCCAAAGGAGCGCTTGGTGTCCTCAGCACCGAGAACCGCAAGGTATGGTCAGGTCTGCGCGATATCCTCCATCGGGAAGAAGGCTCGAACAACTCTGACTGCTTGAACATCGTGGACTCGGCTCTCTTCGTCCTATGCCTGGACTACACCGAACCGCAGACAGGCGCAGAGCTCTGCATGAACATGTTGTGCGGGTCAAGCAAGGTCGAACAGGGAGTCCAGGTCGGTACCTGCACGAATCGATGGTACGATAAGCTGCAGATCATTGTGTGCAAGAACGGAAGTGCGGGCATCAACTTTGAGCACACCGGTGTGGACGGTCACACGGTGCTGCGATTCGCTTCGGATCTTTACACGGACACCATACTGCGGTTCGCGAGAACCATCAACGGCAACGCACCTAGTCTATGGGCATCCTCCAGCCCTGATCCAGCGAAGCGAGACCCCGACAGCTTTGGCGATGTTCAGACTACCCCGCACAAACTTGAGTGGGACATGGTGCCAGAGCTCAGCACCGCCCTCCGATTTGCCGAGACCCGTCTTGCAGACTTGATCCAGCAGAACGAGTTCGCAACCCTAGAGTTCCCGCATTATGGCAAGAACTTCATGACCTCGATGGGCTTCTCCCCGGATGCCTTCGTGCAGATGGCATTCCAAGCTGCATACTACGGGCTCTACGGCAGGACTGAGTGTGTGTACGAGCCCGCCATGACCAAGATCTACTACCATGGAAGAACAGAAGCGATTCGATCTGTCTCCGAAGAATCCGTCGACTTTGTGAGGACTTTCTGGGGAGAAAACC
Organism: Trematosphaeria pertusa; assembly: GCF_010094035.1. Classification (NCBI taxonomy): domain Eukaryota; kingdom Fungi; phylum Ascomycota; class Dothideomycetes; order Pleosporales; family Trematosphaeriaceae; genus Trematosphaeria; species Trematosphaeria pertusa. The sequence goes on along the minus strand of NW_022987216.1, from coordinate 382,458 downwards.
CTCCAGGTGCCAAGATTGACTCTCTTCGCAAAGCTTGCGTGAAGCATGTAGACATCACCAAGGATTGCGCCAAAGCACAAGGTCCCGATCGACATCTATACGCGCTGTACTGCATCTGGCAACGAGCAATCGATGAAGAAGGTGCCGAAATGGCAAGCAGTGATGGCTGGGATTCCACGCGACCGTCGAGCCCGGACGCGAACTCCGCCGTCAACTCCCCGAAGCGCAACTCTGTCCTTTCTGAGAATGGTTCAATCAGCAGCTCACCTCCTGCCCCTGTTCAGCACTCGATGCCCGCCCTCTTCGCGGATGCCGGCTGGGACAAGATCAACACCACGGTTCTGTCGACATCAAATTGCGGCAACCCTTCGCTTCGACAGTTCGGCTTCGGCCCTACGTCAGGCGACGGCTTTGGTATCGGATACATCATCAAGGACGGCAGCATCTCCATTTGCGCATCCTCCAAGCACAGACAGACCTCTCGTTTCATTGACGCGCTTGAATCGTACTTCCTTGAGATCCGGAAACTCCTGCGACAATTGAAGCGACGCGGTACTTCGGCCGACAAGACCGCTTCACGCGCCCGCGAGGCAGAAGATCGGCCCAAGACCGGCCGGCTCAAGAGCCGCGGCCGCATTATCCTATCGGATGGAAAGACTCAGGCTCCCGCTGTAGAGGAGATTACTGAGTCGGATGACGATGGTCTCGGTGGATGTATGGCTCCCCCTTCCCCTCCTTCTTTGTACCTCGACACAGTCAACATCACCTTACGCCCTGCTGCCCCCCTCACCCCTCCCTATTCGCCGCCACACTCTCCGCCCTTCAAGCCCCTCACCACCGTCCACGTGAGCTCTCCGCGACGCCCCATTAGGACGTTCAAAACCCGGAAGTGCACAAAGGCGGTGGTGAGGAGGCTGTACCCGAACACCTTCTGCTCTTCTTGAATATCCTCTCTACCCTTGCTTTACTCCTGCATATCACCTTCGCGCACATACACTTCCCCATATACCCCCTATAGACAAGATTTCGCTTCACTACCCCTTCCCCGCGTTGCATCACACCCCCGCCATCTCTTCTCATTATTTCATTTGCTGATTTCCTTTTCTTTAGATGGTTTTTTCGATGCGGGCATGCTTCTGTCGGCGCTCAAGGCCAAGGAAGAAGACGAGCCCGTCGACCAGCGCGAAGTCGTCCGGCGGAACATCGGAAGAAGGCTGAAACTGGCGGATTATTGAGCGAAGGAAAGCCGTCGAAAGGGCATGCGGGAGGCGGACGTTATCACATGGAAATGGAGTTGCTGCTATGCATACGTTGGATTGTATGAGAAATGAAGCGGGTGTTGGGGAGTTGAGGCGAGAGACGGTCGATGAACTGGTGAGGAGGGCATATGTGTACACACTATTTTGTATACTTCAGAATGATATACCATGTTTTTCTTTGGATATTTCTGTCTTATTATTGCCTGCTGTGTTGCTTTTTTCTCTTCGCATGTCGTGCGTGGCTGTTCCTATCGTGTTCCGCGGTTACTTCGCTGCGCAACTGGGGGGGGGAGCATACCAACGAGCCAATTATATAACCCGATTGCACCTCCGAATCCGGCCACGAGCCTATATAAGCCCCCCTCCGCTCGGTATCGCGAGTCCACTACTACTACACTTTCAAGATCCAACCTGGACACTAAAACGCCTCCGCCCGACTACGTATGCCTCGAAAACGCCTGCTATCGCGACAATGTCCCTGTTTTCTGGGAACTGGATCCAAAAGCACCCCCATCTAATTCATGAGACGAGGACTGCGACTAAAAAGCCGCAGTAGATGGCGACATGGCGTTTCTCCCCCCAGCCATCCTTCTAACAGCGCATGAATGCTCGGTGTGGAAAACTATTCTCGACGTGTCTTGTGGAACGCTGCGAGCTCCTTCACACGACCATGGTTCCGCCTCCCCATCGACATGGCGGTGATGTAGGCTTCCGGCAGATATTTCTCTCAACAAGCCAATTACCTCAACAAGAATGGACGGAGCGGGTTCAACATGGGAGCGCGAATGTTGCCCACGGATGGGTTGGTTTTCTGCGCCTTGCTCTGCAGTTCCTCCGCTCATCCACTCATGCTTTTCAGATGGACGCCCGCACGGAACTACATCCTTCCGATGCGCCCTGGCCTTTTCTAAATCCAGACACGAGATTTGCATGTCTGCGAGTCCAGCGTGCTCGCAATGATATCACACTGATATTACAGTCCAGAAAAGGTTTCGCACAATGGGCATGCGGAGAGAAGTCCTGGGGTCGAAGCTGAAACCGTTAACCGAACACGCTATGAGGGGATCAAACAAAAAGCCTGGAGTGCCATGCGATGCCGAAGCCTGGTTTGCTTCAATATCACATTTCTCGCCGGTATGGCTGTCGACTTCCGAGGGGCGCCGGTTCGACTTAGGAATCTGCTGACACGCTTTGCTATGTGTCGCTCTTGGTTATCTGGGCAGCATTTGGTCTCCTGAAGGATAGTTGCGAAGGGCGGGTCCGAAGCATTCGCGAACGAAATTTTTGTTTGCCCGTATGGATGGCTTCAAGCGGCCCCGCAACCTGGGGCGTAGTAGGCTTGCCAACGCCCACGGTTATTCTACTACGTCCATTCTTGGGTTCGAAAGCTGCATCTACTGGGAGGGCATGGCTTGGAGGATCTCCCGCTGGGAAATAAAGAATGTCGAAATTGCAGCGCTCGAGTACTATGACTGCGGCTCCAGCAATAGCAATGCAACAAGACATACCTGAAGAGTCGACAACGACCGCGCCGGGGTTGCGAGGGAGGAGAGAAGAGCCTGAATGAGACAAAGGCTCAAAACACAGAAAGATAGAAGTAATGGAGGCTCGAAGAGCTGATCAGTGTGCGGACTATGGCTGCGTGCTTCCGAATGATACGGAGGACGATCCAATGGACCACAATCCCAGATACCACGCCCGTATGTGTGCGTGAAGAGGAAGCGCATCTAGGACACCGGCCAAGCCCCAAAGATTTCTGGCGAGCATACGAGAACAAGAATACAGCACGTATTCGTACGATGGAGCACCGCGCCTCGCGCCAAACAACAGCGCGACAGCCCGATGCGCCGTTCCCTCTTTGGACCAAAAGAAAAGGACCTTCGAAGAATGCGAGTAGAGAGCGGCCCTATGGACATAGGAACAAACGCTTCGCTACGGAGACGTATGTCGCTCGTTCCCGCTTCTCTGGATGCGCAAAAGCGTCCTACGACGCGCTTATTTCTCTTCACGAACGCTACGAGGGGCATATCAAAAGAAATCCGCATACGAACACATGGGAACGAGTACTTCTCGGGACAGAAATGCCTCAGGCTGCCGGGAGATCATGCTGCGCGAGAATTGATTGGGGTGGAGGTTTATGACTCCAGTTTGCTTTGCTCAGCAGTTCCAGCTTCGATATTAGAGTCGCTTTCTTGTCTTCGTCACTCTCCTGCTTTCTTCCGCACATCTGCGCGCTGAAACGACTAAAACGATTGAGCTACCTGCATAATGGGAAGGCAGATTCCGGACTCGAAAGCCAGCACCAATCCAAAACGCGTTGGACCAAAATACCATATGAACAAGACCGACGTCTTTGGGCCCTGCTTCCAGAACAATATGCACTAGTGTGCATGATATCAAAACCGGGAGATGAAACTATAATGGGGGGAAGCATGGGCTTAGAAATTCCAAGAGATTGAAGGAGAGAGTGGAAAAGTCGCGGCATATGGCAACCTATGCGGTACTGTCCGTCTCTCAAAGAACAGACCAGGCTACTCGATGTGTTCAGTTTGGAACCGAGCTCGAAAATCAGCTATCCTAACTCGTAATTCGAGCCCAACCACATCCCTCCCGAACCATGTCATTGAGACTCCTGGGATCCGAAACCCGACTTCCCCAAGGAATATGTGCTCGTTCCCGCCACAGTCGACTTCAGTAAGATAATGGATTTGCGTGCCGAGACGGGAGCGAGTTTTCTATCTTCCCAACGAACGCAGAATATAGAGTATGCATACAATTACGAAGAGATCCTCGGCTTCCAAAAGTTCACACGGGCTCGGAGCATGCCTGCGCTTCTGTCCGCGCGGGCCACAACAAAGAAAGAACTCAAACCACGTAGAAGAACGGCAGGGCCTTATGTTTGATTCCACACGGCGAAGCCATATGGCTCTGGAATGAAAGGAAAACGAAAACGAAAAGGTGGAACCTCTTCGCGCAATGCGACTGAAGTAATGGAACCGCGAAGTGATGGCCGGAGGGGGAGAGCGGCGGGTACACGCTAAAGTTGAAACCACGCGAGTTAAAGAAAAATGACAGCGATGACGTACCGATGCCTGCGCAATACTACGGAAGACGGGGAACTGATGGCGCACCGAGCGACGCTTTCTCCGAAAACCTGCAAGAAAGGTTAAATGCGCCGCCGAGAAGATTTCGGACTTCAAAACAGGGAAGGCTTGGTCTTTCATGAGGGGAAGGAGTTCCCTGCGTTTTGTTGTGCTCATTCGAATGGGGAACAAACACAGCCCTCGTCCGTCTTGGTCCCTTCCGTTGTTACCCTCCGCGTCATACCTGCGGTACCTCCAACAACACCGAAAAGACATGCGTCGCTGGAGCATGGTTGCGTTCCCGAAAAGGACCAAGAGAACAGCATGCCCGAGCAAGAAAAATGGATACGAGCCTAGAATGTGTGGAATGATGGAGTACCCGCCACTTCATACGCTTCCTCCGCTGGGCGTGATAACTCCACTGACCCTCTATCCTCTCCTGCTCGATCCCAAACGTTCTCTATAACATAGTCATGGAGTAGATCCGCTTCCGAGAACGCAACTAAAACATACCCATTAACATCGATGCGCGTCTGGACTAAAGTGGACGGAAACAATATGCATGGCTGCGGAGGAGAGTCGACGGATCTCAATATCCGCGGTCCAGAGCGGAAGTCTGTTAGACTTTATAGCACTGGTTCCGTTGGCACTAAATTTGAAGAATTGGATCTTCATGGTGTGACAAAGGGCTGCACGTTGCGCCGCATGAGAAGACGCAAACGCAAGATTTTAGCCGTTTTCTTCGGAAGGCCTCCTCAGCTTCTGCGAAACCCCGTAAGCACGCTTCAGAATATTTCAGGCCCTTTTCTCCCGGACTTGGAGGACATTTGTGCATCCCAAAGAGCTTGGACCATACTCGATATCCAGACGCCCAGACGATCAAAAGAGGTCGTTCCGGGAGACTATGGCCTCTGGTCGTTCCTCCGCCAAAACAAACAGTGGCGAGACCAAGCGACACGTTTCTTCCAGAACATCTCCGCACCAGATCCATGCCTGAGATCTGCCCAGAGAGCTTTAAAAAGCTCCAATACCCCCATTCACGCACGGAACCGAGCCGGGGGAAAAACTCGGCTACTAAGCTATGCGGACTCGTCCTCCAAAACATTCTAACAGTATGTACTATGTCTTCCTTCCTCTTCTTTCCTAAAATACTATCTACCTCAACTATGCGTGGACGGAAATGAGAGGAGAGGAAAATGAACGTGGGCGCGACTTCATGCGCTTCAGGCGGAACGAGCCTACACACCTACCAAACTGTCAACTGGATTGGGGTATGCGGGCCAAAAAAGGGTTTGACAGCTGGAAATGAGAAGGAAAGCTAAAGACCCCGCGCGGTCTCGTGAAATTGCAGTGCGTTATATGCATGCTGCTTGCCTTCTCCGGCTCTCACAAAGCTCTACGAGTGGGTTTCATGCTATGGAAAGAAGGAAAGAAGGTCGAGCCAATGCGTATGGTGGAGTTCCGCATACTGCATCTGGAAGCTTGAGGCACTTCCCGTATGCGCCTTGGGAAACTATAGTGACACTTGCCGTTCAATGGGGTGCCCGGCTTCGTAGCGGTCTTGGAAAAACAATGGAAAAGACTATCATGTCCTGCGCTCGGGCCTTTCGAAATCATCGCGCGAGCTTCATATGACGAGGCTGTGGGACTCAAAAAAGGAAGCGGACTGTATCGATGCGGTTTCTTGGATTGGGATCTTCTAGGTGGGGAGTGGGGTCAGGGGAGCGCGGGGGGTTCTGTGTCAGCTAGTGCGTGAGGAGGATGACGTGGATGGTGGTGGTGATGATGATGCGCATCTGCTTTCGTTTAGACGATTGGTAGCGGAGCAGGAATATTCGGCTGCAAACTCGAAGATAGTTGGTATCATGCTGAGCAAGGGATAATACAAGAAGCGAAAGTAACAAAAAAGACTCCAATCCACATACCATCATCACTCTCACAGCATCAGAGCTGCCACCACCACCGCAACACCACCCGCCATCAACCCCGACATCCGCAAGCCCTCAGCAGCACCCGTAAACGGCTCTGTCGCATTAACCTGCTGCTTATTAAACCCCTCCCCCTTCATCACACTAATCGCCGTCGAATGCCCCATACTCCCCTCCACACACTTCCCACTCCCCCACCTAGCGTCGACAGCTCTCTTCCACAACGGTACAGGGCTGAAGAACGACTCGAACGTGTCGAAGAGGCGGCAGTCAGCAGCCTCGTAGATAAACTCCAACGGCGTTTGCGTGCTGTCGTTCTGCTTGAGGTTGTCCAGCGCGTTCATCGCCCCCGCAATCGTCTCGGCCGTGTAATGCGCCGACCTCTTCTTCAGCTGCTCGGGGTTCGCTAGGACCCCGAACGCGCTCTCATTCAGCAGCTTGGACATCGCGGCGCCGTCGACGGCGAGAGTGTATTGCGCGACAAGTTCTGCATTTTCCACTAAGGCATCGATTGGGAGGACCTGTGCGCCCTTGCTGCCCCCGACACCTTGCGCGGGGCTGTTCATGGGGCGGCCGCCGACGAAGATGGTGGGGACGTGTGCTTGCTCGCGCATGAGCTCGGAGAAGATGGCGCAGGTGGAGCCGCAGAGGCCGTCTTGGATGATGAGCATGTTGGAGGCGTCGAAGGGTTGGGGTGGTGTGGGTTCGGGGGCGTAGCCGGTGAGGTTGAAGGACGCGGAGCTGGTGTAGCCGCCTGCGTGGTTGGAGAACTGATGACATTATTTAATATCCAGGCCATACTGCGTGTTAGATACGAGGGAAGAGGACTTACGTTGTACCGTCGAGGAGATATGAACGTGTCATTGTGGAATGTGTATGGGCCATAATAGTCCTGGAAGGATTTGAATGGTTGACCATCCACATTCATGATGTTGCCGAAGTAGAAATTGTTCTCGCTGCCATATGCATATGCGTCGGGATCTATTCCTTCGACCGTCGTATTCGACGCGAAGTCGGCAATGGCAGCGCTGAAGATGTGGAACGCATCATGGGCGCGATATCGCGAGGCTCCATATGGTTGGACAGTTGGGAAGAGCTGCTTGAAGACTTCGAAGCCCACGTCGATCGTACCACCGCCGTTTCCGCGAAGATCGATGATGAGCTTGGTCTTCTTTTGCTTGATACAGTCGGCAAAGAAGGCGCGTAGGAGTCTCTGAGTCTCCATCGCGCCTGTCTCGTTCGTAGCCTTGGTCTTAGGGCCGAAGTTGGGGATTGCGAGGACGGCGGTATCATCGTATCCGGTGTCATTCAGATAGTATCCTTGCACTGCAAGGGAACTCTGGAAGAATATTGGCGTAGGGTATCCCGTGGGTGTAGCTTCTGGCGTCGGAGTTGCCGTGGAAGAAGTCTGATTGCGGGAAGTTGGTGTTGGAGTAGGCGTCGCCTCTTCTGTGTCGTCGGGAGGACCACCTTGACAAAACGTACTGAAAAAAGATTCGCCATCGGTTACCTGATCATGTTAGTTGCTGTCTGGCAAATAGTCGGGCGTCTGTTACATTGGTAAAGTCGAAATTAGGTCCGACGAAGGCAAGGTTCTCTACGGTCTTGTTGGTGCCATTTGCAAAGACAAAAGACGTAGTTGGTCCATCAAAGAGACCGCCCTGAGCAAAGGGGCCGGGCTCGACGCTGCCGCTTGACACGCGGGGTTTGTTGAGAAAAAGCCGGTTATACCTGGCGTCCGCGTCGTGGTAATTTGCCTGCATGGAGATATTGTAAAGGTATTCAGTTGCATTTTTCCCGTTGATAGACTTGATTGGCGAGGGTGTGAAGTTGAAGCTCTCCATGGCGGCCAGATCGGTTGCAAGATAGATACTGGGTGGCGAGAGTCCATCCTGGGAGAGCGACGTCAGAAGTACCCCGTATCTCTGGAACACGAAAGGCTCCAGAATATCTGATGACCAGCGAAGGTGGAAGTCGACGGCGCTGTCAAGGAGGACCTTGATCGCAAGCTGGACTTCGTAGTCGCTCGTGTAAGCCCCTTGCTGAACTCTGCTGGAGATTGCGTCTAGCTCCCCGATGATATCGACTGGCTTGGTCTGGTTCTCCGGGCGGTCTTTCAGGTAGCTGAGTGTTGACTGGAATTGCAAGAATTGCTTAAGCTCTTCGATTTGCTTCACATCCCCGTCCTTGTCGACCGGCACGGACTGTAGACAATCATAGGCGACCTGAGCTGGGACGTAGATCTGGTCAGAGGTAGCATTCGCCTTCTGGGCTACCCATGATGCGGCTACTTCTTCGCATGGTTCCTGGAACTGCTGGCGCTTGAAGAGGGTCGGCGGCGGCGACCGTTGCTCGATAGAGCCCACAAGCTTCGGTACGATGGCCTGGGCATGCACGGTGGCACCAGCGATTAGAAGGAAAGACAAGGTCCTCATCGTTAACGAGAGGCTTGGTGACAATGGCGGGACTGAACGAGTGTTCGTACTCGTACAGATCGATAGCATGCTGAGGATCTTATCCCTATATACAGACGACATCGGGGATGAAGGTGGCTAAAGCCCACTACTACGGGGGCCGGAAAGCTGACATCGTGGCTGCACCCCGGTCGGGTATCTGTGCTCCTAGTGTCATTGAGTGAGCGTGTTGATCAAGCTTCGCGGGTGGCTGAGCGCCGGAAGAAAAAGTAATCATGTTTTGACTCGTATACGATCGCAAAGCGGAATATGGTGTTCTGATCGTCCTGTGGGTGGCTAGATGAAACTATCTGAAGTCTGCGTTAGCAAGAGGCATCATGGTAATGCTGTGACTGACATCAGCCGCATGGCAGCCCGTGCCATGGTCGCTTCAGATACGCCCTACCCATTAACACCACGATGATGTAGGCTTCCAGCAATATTCACAGCAAGGCAACTACTCCACCAAGAACGAATTTGACGTGTTCAACATATGGAGAATGTTAGCCAGGTACAGCGTCAGCCTACGTCTGTCGGAAGCGACTAGGAAATTTACTTGGACAAGCCGATCAAGGGATCTACAACGATCCGGAGATCGAAAGGCTTCGACCAGTAGCCTTGACAGAAGGTCCAGTTGGGCGCTGATTAGTGTTCTAGTAGAACAGCTCAGCAGGGGCCGTTCTTAATCAGCTCAGCTACCCGGTCCGCCCTAGGGTCCCGTCTAATGTCCAGCGCGTAATCACATCTCTAACGCGAGTCAGCACATACGCACATAGTAAGAGAGGAGCGAATTACTCCGCCTAAGTGTTCAAGGAGAAATAGCATGCTCTCGCCACCATCGTGGCGTCGTGCGGAACTTTCGGTCAGAGGCCAGCACTTGGAATGATTCGAGAGCAGCTTCATCGCAGCAGTCACACTTCGCAGCAATCCAGCCATCTCAGCTCTCATCCCTCCGTGCCTGGCCATCAGCGAGCCGCGCAATTGGACATTCGCCCAGCTGGGCCGTCCGTTTGACATGATCATTGGCGCTGCGAAGGAGGCTGTAGCATCATCATCCGTTGCTGTCGTTAGCTCAACCGCCTGTAGGGGGCGCAGGGTGTTTAGTAGGGTAGTGAGGCTGAAGTGCGAGCTGTAAGATGAAAGGAGCGGGTCGAAACTGGCCTACTTTAAGTGGGTAGTGCCAAAAATATCAAGTAAGCGGCTGCTCATCGCGCTTTACCCGTTTGGGACGACTAAACGATTCGTTCGCGCATATCGGAGAATGGGAAAATAGTTGGAAATTATAATGGGTGAAGCACGCGCGGAGAAAGCCATTGCATGATTGAGGTCTATACTTGCTTACAACGGAAAATGAACACCGGAATTGCTGAGTCGCGCACATTAAACGCATCCGCATCCCTCTTGACTCTGACTTTGCCCTTCACTCCACCGACGAGAAAAATCATCTTTGGCCTTATAACATAAGGCCATACAATACGCCCCACGTACATCGAAAGAAACATTGAACCGCACAGATAACACAGGCGCTGGGTAATCTCAAGGCGCCCTTCATTCCGATCGTGCGAAAGCACTCCGGCGGCCATGGAAACCCCGGATTTGAATACAGCATAGGAACTATAGCAACACGAATTAGCTTCTTGAGACTCCTTAATGATCATACACGGAGCGTAGCGACATTGAAACATAAACGAGAACGAAAAAGAGCAGCCATCTAGCGGGGGAGTGAGTACCCAGAGAAACCTTCGTTGCTGCTGGAAAGGCTCACGATCCGACTCGAGATGACCGGAGACGTTTAGTGATCGAAGGATGAGCCGGTGGAAAGAGGTGAGATGGTATCGATCAGGCCGTACGGCGTAGCACATCCGGATCCATCGCAGTCACTCGGCCGTCGCGCGTCCGCAAGCGACGGTAAGGCCCAGTGGGCGCCTGGTCCCAGAAGAGCCAACCCTCTCGCCCTAGGAACTCCAGAAACGGCTGCGTCCTCCAGCCCTCAAAGGAAGCATGATGATAACCATCCTCATCCTCGTGCACCCTCACATCACCAGATGCGTCGTCCATCGAAACATAGCGAAGCCATGGTGCGGCGGCGCGCCGACACTGAAGCTCGTTGAGGTAGAAGCTCTGGCAGAGTCGGCGCCAGTCCAGGGAGATGGCACGGGTTTGCTCGTTGACTGCAATGGAGGGGATTGGGATACTCCTCAGCTGGTCGTTCAGAAGCACGAAGTGGGATTCATTGATGAGGCGCTTCAGGTCGTCTGCAGAAGAAGGGTTGAAGAAGAGGCTGGCCAGGCAATCGCACCTAGCGACTTCGTCGGTGGTCTCGATCCGGGTGTCACAGGTGCAACATTGACGGCGGAGGTAGAAGGTCCGCGTATAAGTACACTCTCGCGTCCAGTCTCCCCTCACGAAGTAGTCGTCATTGGTACCGGCCTCGTAGTCAATGCTCTGGTCTCGCAGCGTGAGGATCACCCTGTCCTTGGTGTCGGCAGGTGAGAAGGTGAAAGATTTGAAGGGGAAGGTCGCGAACTGCTCCTGGAGAGGAGAGACGCGTTCCCAGGGCCAGTAGCCGATGTCGCCGCCACCATTGTCAACGCCGTACTCGTTCCAGTCCCAGACGTCGAAGAGAATCCTCCTAGCATGTTCTCCAGCAAAGCGGACGGTGAGATTATGGAGCACGTATCGGCTGAAGACGTCTTCTGTGATGTGGCGGAGGAAGCGACAGACGCGGCGCAGGACGAACCAAGCGAAGCAGTCGTCAGAGACGTGCCGCACGACGTTTGCCCAAATCTCTGGTGGAAGAGACGGTGTGGAGGAGCGTGACCTTGAGGCAACGGCCTCGCGACGGTCATTGGCGGCCATGGCTCTTGAGCACGGAACGGTGCGTGCGTCACGGTGCGTGAGTTATTCCCGGAGCGGTGGAGGACGGCAGGACGGGTCGCAAACGGTCAGGCTTCGCCGCAGACAAACCACGCTAAGGGCACTAATCACGTAATCAGAGATCACGTGGCGCCCGCCCGGCAGGCTTAGAAGTCGCTCCACCGCCGCTGATGTATGCATAGTGATGATGAGTAGTCCGCAACGCCCTTGCTACGTAAGTCCCCTTGAACTGCAAGCGTCGTCCGTCAGGCTCAGCGGGTGCTTATTCCACCTGGGCAGAGGAGAGGGTTCGGCCTGTTGCTGCCGCCGCCGCCCGACGAGCGGGGAAGGCCTCCACGCCACTCTATTATCGACACCCGTCCGCGGCGCAATCTCTGTTCCCTGGCACAGGAAGAAGAAACGGCGGTGATGAGGCATATTTCTTCTCCCGCGCAGCCAACTTAGGCTGCCGGATGCGATAAGGCGCGCGACGGGGGTCGACAGGCGACAAAAAAAAAACGGGCGAAAACTCGCCCAGTGAAGCTCGAGACACGCCCTCGTGCGGCGAATATGCACTCGCGGCGTCTGGACGTTCAAAAGAACTCGATAGCTTGCGCTGTGCCTGAAGGGGTCCACCTTATCGTCGTCGTCGTCGCTTGGGACGAGGAACGGCGGCTCGCCAAGATACGGTAAAGCTTGTTTCTCCGGCGATCAGAAGCTTAAACATGGGTAAGAGCTTGACAAATCCGGTGCTTCGCATCTTCGGCAACGACCCCTCCACCAACGTCATCCGTCGTCCAGCGATGCCGCCCGTGGACGAATCGACGCCATTGCCTGCGCTACAAGGCTTAGTCTGCTGCTCGGCCGACCCCTTCCGGCTGTCGAGCCGGGCCCGGTGCTGGAGACCGCCTCGTGCTGAGGTGCCGTTAATCGCGCACAACCAGCAGTAAGCTGGCGCAACAGGCGGGCGAGGTCAGTTGAAGACTTTACCAAGACGCCGTGCCGGGGCAAGCAATCTGAGCAGGGCCACCTGCCATGGCTGCCGTGCCTGCGCGCCGCCAATCGCAGCAGATCGCGGTGCTGGTAGACGCGTTAGCGATGCGTCCGGGGTAAGCTCCCACGTCGAGCTACATCACCACTTGCCCTGTTTGGCCGCAGCAGCACTAGAAAATCCCGCGGCTCTCACGGACGGATCGGCCGGCTTGCCAACTGATAGGCGTTCCCGCAGCCAGGCAGGAAAAATTATCGCGCATGCTGTAGGCCGGCGCGCCGGTCCCGCGCGTCGACGTCAAAGGGTCCAATGGGTAATAAAGCGCAGCTACCCCTCTCAATTGACGCCGGAAGGCCTGGGCTGCGTCACTTCTGCCTCGCACTGAGCTTCTGCTTCCCTCCCTTATCTCCATCCCGCACACTTGCTCGCTGGACCGCTGAGCGTCTGCTACTGTGACGCTTGCGTAGTTGCCTCTGGCGGCACCTTCTCCTTCTCTCCACCATGGCAGACGATGTCGAGGCTAACCGGAGAACGTCGGTCGCGACGCGCTCCAAGTCGATCGTGTCAATCACGGCGTTTGAGGGCATGGACGAATACACGGCTTTGCAGAGATATATCCAATTGTACCGGGACCCGAGAACTCAGCCTTCCGACAGCGCCGACGGCCAGCAGAAAGATGCGGCCGATGCGAAAAAGAGCCACCATTGGTGGCAGTTCTGGCGGTCGGGCGACTCTCCCCAGGCCAAGCCGGGTGCTGATCCTGGCACCGTCCCAGAGGAGGTGCGTGGTGCTCTTCCAGGCATTGCGCGCAGTCGAGCGCGTCTCGAGCTATGGGCCTCGCTGACTTTGGTAGATGCTCGATACCGATATCCGCCAGGGCCTGTTTACGAACGACGTCGAGGCCCGTCGCAGGCGCTTTGGCTGGAATGAGATCTCTACGGAGAAGACAAACTGGCTGAAGCAATTCCTCAGCTACTTCATGGGACCTATTCTTTGGGGTACTGTTCTTATTCTGCTTCTGCTGGCACTGGCTGACTTGGTGCAGTTATGGAAATTGCCGCCTTGCTTGCTGCCGGTCTTGGGGACTGGGTATGTGTCATCCCGCTAGCGCAGCGCAGCGCGCCGCTAACCTGTTGTAGATCGACTTCGGCGTCATCTGCGGTATCCTTATGCTCAACGCAACCGTCGGTTGGTACCAGGAGAAGCAGGCCGCAGATGTTGTGTCGGTAGCCCTCTTCCCGGCTTCGCCGACAGTCCAACTGACTTGGCTTACAGGGCGAGCTTGAAGGGCGACATTGCGATGAAGGCCGTGGTCATTCGAGACGGCGGAGAAGAGACCATCCTTGCGCGTGAAATCGTTCCGGGAGACATCGTGAGCGCTATCAGTCAAAACACGCTTCGCGCGCTCACACTCTACAGGTGGTCATCGAGGAAGGCCAATCCGTTCCCGCTGACTGCCGACTGATCTGCAACTACGACCACCCAGAAGACTTCGAAAAATACAAGGAGATGAAGGATGAAGATCTCTTCGATGATTCGTCCGATCCTGATGACGAGAAGAAAAAGGAAGACGACGACGACGAGGAGCGCCCGATTAGCCAGGGAGTCGCCCTCATCGCGGCGGACCAGTCGGCCATCACTGGAGAGTCTCTTGCCGTTGAAAAGTACATGGGAGAAGTCGCCTATTACACGACAGGCTGCAAGCGCGGAAAAGCATACGGGATCGCCTTGTGCTCCGCTAAGCACTCTTTCGTCGGTCGGACCGCAAGCCTGGTGCAGGGCGCAAAGGATCAAGGTATGTAGTTCACCGTGTTTCATGTTTGTCAGACACCCGAGCTAAACTGTGTTTTTAGGACATTTCAAGGCTATCATGAACTCCATCGGTACGGCGCTACTTGTGTTGGTCATGTTCTGGATCCTAGCCGCATGGATCGGTGGCTTCTTCCGGCATCTGGGGATCGCCACGAATCGCGCCGGTACCGACAACTCAGTCAATCTGCTTGATTATGCTTTGATCCTTCTCATCATTGGTGTTCCTGTCGGTCTCCCAGTCGTCACGACTACCACCTTGGCTGTCGGTGCCGCCTACCTCGCAAAGCAAAAGGCTATTGTGCAGAAGCTGACGGCTATCGAATCTCTGGCCGGTGTCGACGTTCTTTGCTCTGACAAGACTGGAACCTTGACCGCCAATCAGCTTAGCATCCGAGAACCTTACGTCGCCGAGGGCCAAGATGTCAATTGGATGATGGCCGTCGCTGCCCTCGCTTCTTCGCATAACCTCAAATCGCTCGACCCTATCGACAAGATCACTCTTCTTACTATCAGGCGATACCCCAAGGCCAGAGAAATTCTGGGTATGGGCTGGAAGACCGAGAAGTTCACGCCTTTCGATCCTGTCTCTAAGCGTATCACCACAGTCTGCCACATGGGCGGCGATAAGTATGTCTGCGCGAAGGGAGCTCCTAAGGCCATTCTCCAACTCTCAAATTGCGACGAGGAAACTGCCAGGCTGTTCCGAGAGAAGGCTGCTGATTTCGCTCGCCGAGGTTTCCGATCTCTCGGTGTTGCGTACCAGAAGAATGACGGTGACTGGATCCTCCTTGGTCTGCTCTCCATGTTCGATCCGCCCCGCGAGGATACCGCACAGACTATTGTCGAGGCTCAGCAGCTCGGTGTACCTGTCAAGATGTTGACGTAAGCAAAATAACGCTCAACCACTTTTGCAAATGCTAACGATATCTCCAGTGGTGATGCTATCGCTATCGCAAAGGAGACGTGCAAGATGCTTGCTCTTGGCACCAAGGTCTACAACTCACAGAAGCTGATCTATGGAGGTCTCTCCGGCACTACGCAACACGATCTTGTCGAACGCGCCGATGGTTTTGCGGAGGTCTTCCCCGAGCACAAGTATCAAGTTGTGGAAATGCTGCAGCAGCGAGGCCATTTGACTGCTATGACTGGAGACGGTAAGCGGTCTACAAACGCGCCGATCGCGTAATGCTGATCTAATTAGGTGTCAACGATGCTCCTTCCCTAAAGAAAGCTGACTGCGGTATCGCCGTCGAAGGTGCTTCGGAAGCAGCTCAAGCCGCCGCCGATATCGTCTTCCTAGCTCCCGGTCTTAGCACGATTGTGTTGGCTATTAAGACCGCTCGAGAGATCTTCCAGCGCATGAAGGCATATATCCAGTACCGTATCGCTCTCTGTCTGCACTTGGAAATCTACCTGGTGACTTCGGTATGCCTTGCCCGTTCGCCTCCTGCCAATGGTCCACGCTTACTCGTATAGATGATCATTATTAATGAGACTGTCCGCGCGGAGCTCATTGTCTTCATCGCCCTGTTCGCCGATCTTGCAACCGTCGCTGTAGCATATGACGTAAGGCTCATGGACCTTAAGATTAGCAGCTAGTGATCTGACCATTGTTATAGAATGCCTACTCTGAGGAGCGTCCTGTCGAATGGCAGCTGCCAAAGATCTGGGTCATCTCTGTCATCCTGGGCATTCTGCTCGCGCTCGGCACTTGGGTCATCCGCGGCACCATGTTCCTCCCCAACGGTGGCATCATCCAGAACTTTGGCTCAGTCCAAGAGATCCTCTTCCTCGAAATAGCCCTCACAGAAAATTGGCTCATCTTCGTGACACGCGGCGGGAAAACGTTTCCCAGCTTCCAGCTCGTGGGCGCCATCCTCGCCGTCGACGCCATCGCAACCCTCTTCTGTCTCTTCGGCTGGCTTTCCGGCGCCCCTTACGAGACCAACCCGGCTGACGTGGCTCACTTCCGTGCGGACGGCTGGGTCGATATTGTCACCGTCGTTGTGATTTGGGCGTATAGCTTGGGCGTCACTATTGTGATCGCTATCGTTTACTACCTGCTCAACAAGATCGCATGGCTCAACGACCTCGGCCGCAAGGACCGCAGCAGGAAGGACCCGCAGATCGAGAACATGATTGCGGCTCTGAGCAAGCTGGCACTTGAGCATGGCAAAGACAAGCACGGGGTGGAGCGGTACGTACTTGCTCAGAGAGCTGCGGAGGAGGAAGAGGACGAGTAAGCGAAGAATGCGGGCTCGGGCAACGCGTTGTTGGATGCGCGGAAGGCTGGGCAGGCATGCAACCTAAGAGCATGTCGCCGTTTTGGAGAGCGAGTAATCTCTAATTGTATTCTTGAGTATACCACAATATAGGAAATGATGATCCTGTTTGAATATGTGAATGTTCGCTGCTTGCGAGCTTGCCTGTATACACGTCTGTGGTGTCTTCGTTGGACGAGCATCGTCAACTGCTCACGTTTTGACTTCCGAGCCATTCTCTCGGCAGAAACGGGCTAGCGCACCTTGGCTCCACGATTCTTCCCCAACGGTGAATGCGAACCCGGTGAAAGTGAAAACTCGTGCACTATTGTCGCAGTTTTCAACGGAAATCGAGAACTGCCTTTTTAGGAAGTCCAACGTCACTAAAACTTTAGCCTCGTTGCACTAAGCGGAAATAGGCTAGCGCCTTGGCGATCAACCGTGGCTTCCAAGGTTTTAACTCGAGCGCTCTCTCGCCTCACATCCATCCGATTTATCGTCCAAGAGCGCGCTTCTACTGCAAATCTCCCGAAAAGATAAAGATGCTACCTCTCAGCGAGGATACACTGCATATCAACGGCCACCGAGTCACATCTCAGAAACAGTATGCGATGTAAATCATGCTGTTTGGAATACTAATGCTATACACATCCTCCCTTCATGCCCGAAAAGCGAGCGTACGCCGACGATGCTGAGACACACATGCAAAGAAGAAAACAAACACGCGAGGCCATCCATTCGCGGACAAAGCAAATAGCCTACACGCCAACGCATCGCGTTCTCTAACCGGTCCAGACAGCAGGGCCGGGGCTGACGTACTTGAACGACGAGTCGTAGATGGCCTTGGTGAAGAGCGCGTCGCTGCGAAGCAATCAGCATCAGCATACTGGCAAGCCTATAGGCGAACGAAGTAATCACGTACCTGAGCTTATAACCACCGGGGAACGACACGCCGCTCGGGGTCGCGCTGCCGCCGCCAGTGACCTTGACCTGGAAGCAGGTAACGTACGGCTGGGGCTGCCCGGCGCCGGCGTGCAGCGCGATCGCCTCGGCGCGGACGAGATAGTCGCCGGACGCAAGCGACTTGGGCACCGTGAAGGCGCGCTTTCCGCAGTTGGCGTTGAGGATCTCGGTGCCCCACGACGCGGTCGTGCCCGTGTATCCGTCCTCGGCGACCTTGAAGAAAGAGCCGGAGGTGGCTGTCTTCGCGTCGCTGACCTTGGCCATGTAGATGAGCACCGGGCCGTAGTGGTTGCCGCCGATGGCCGCATTAGCGCACTTGCGGTCGCCGGGCTGGGCGTGCATTTCGACGGTCAGGGAGCTGCCGGCTGTTACGATTCCTGGTTAGTATTTTGGTGCTGGGAGAGAGGGGCGAGGGAGATGTTACCGGCGACTTCGCAGATGCCTGAGGAAGCGGCGGGCCCTCGGCCGCAGAACATGTCAGCGGACGTGAGCGAGGTAATCGGGTTGTTGTCCTTGACTGTGCGGGCGCACGTCGTCGCTTTGTCTTCGCTGCCCACCCACATATCCTGCCAGGTGGAGTGCGCGGAGACGGAGGCTACCGCCGCAAGGAGAAGGAAGGCCGCCTTCATCTTGGATATGTGTCTCAGGGACTGTACTGTCCGTCGGGGAGAAGTCGAAGTAGCGAGGGAAAACCGGTCGGCGTGATGAGCTGCGAGTGCCACGGACGAGAAGAGAATCCAGGATGCAGAGGAGTCCGCGGTATTTATCTTCCCCAGGATCTTTCCCTATATTACCCTCTATACTGCAGACCTCTACAAGAGTATGCCGGCCCGTTGAGCCACCGATCGTCATACCGCCGCACCTCAATTTCTCGCATAGAAACACGCCCTCCACATTCAGACTCTTTATCCCCATCTGAGCCAATCAATCCGCATCGAAAGCGCTAGTCGCCAAGGAGGCCAAGACAAGCCCTCTATGTTTCAATTACAGCGGCTGGGCGTCTAGGTATATTTGCCGATCTGGAACCACTGGCTGCGCTCGTATCCCCGCAATATGCCGGAAAATTTAATGAAAACGCACCCCAGGTTCTTGTGCGGCGTTTCCGAAAAGAGTGCGGAGGGGGATGTTTTGTGTCATGAGTCGAGGTGCGCTACCTGCAGTGCTGCCCTTTGTATATGAGGTGGGTGGTATGCGTGGGTGTGTCGCCTTGCTATCGTGTGTAAGCGCGACCGTCTAGACTGCACAGTCTGGCACCAGCCTTGAGTTGAATCGAAACGAAAGGGGAGGAAGTAGTGCGCCGGCCGCTTCGTTGTTCAGTGGCTACCCGGTCGAGACGCATGCTATTCTGCGGTCGTAACGAACGTCGAGAAACGAGTACGGTATTTAAGCGGATGTGTACGCTAAACGAGTTCCTGGGTATATGTGAGCTTTCGTATTGCTCTCCACCATCACTTCAAAACGGAGCCACTTCCCACGAAACGGATATCTAATCGCAGTATAATTGACACTCCCGATAAGGAGAGTGGATATCCAAAGCTGACTTTTTACCGCGAACCGGTTCTGTACGTCCGATTTCCCGGTTTTGAGCCAGCCACTTCCGTCTCTCGAGTGTACATGCGTCTGCTCGGTACGCAGCACTCAATTTTAGACGACCCGCGCTTTTGTCGCCCGCTGCAGAATGCTCATGACATGAGGGGGAAAGTTACTCCGTACATAAAATTCGCTCTGATGCCGTTTGTCTGAGGTGGACGAATACTCCGGCGCGACGGACATAGAGCGGCCAGAAAGCAAATTGCATCCCATCCCTCATCGAAGCGAATCACGATGCCTTCACAAAGTAATTCGCCAGAGTATTCTTCTGCACCGGCTTCTTCTCCTTCTTCGGGCTCCCCTCAGCCTTCTTCCTCGTATTCTCACCCACACCCATTGCTTTCTTGAACTCCTCCCAGACCTCCTTCTTCACGATCCCCCCGCTAGCCTCCTTATGCCCCCTCGCGAAGCTCTCGCCCAATCTCCCCCTCAGCTCCTTATCGTCTGCCACGATACCTTCTAGCTTCTTGATAATATCGACCTTCGCATCGCCCTCCCTTGCCCTCGCATTCTTCGCGATTCTACACGAGAAGTTGACCATGCCGGGTAAGTAGCCTTCGTTCGCGCACATGACGACTTCCAGCTTGTCGGACTTGAGGTGGCCGGACCAGCGCGTGGCGATGACGGGGTGGACCTGCGCGGCGGAAGAGATGGTGAGGACGGCGATTGTGGCGTCGCAGGAGAACTTTGGAGGCGTGTGCGTGCAGCGCTCGGTTTCTTGTCGGACTTCCCAGTTCGCGTCGTAGAGTTTCTTGTTCTTCAGCAAGGGCTCCGGACTAGATGCCGAGAGGACTGCATCCCAGGCATCTTGCACGTTGTAGGCTGCTGAGCGACGGGGCGAGTTGACTAGCCCGACGGCGTCGTTGATGGACTTCTTGGGGTGCTGCTTGAATGTTGCTGTCATGTCGGGGAAGGGGGGCTGCCATTTTATGGTGCTTCCTAGATCGCCGTGCGTTCCGAGAGCGGCGAGCCAAGATATCTTCTCGTCAAGATCCGGGTGCAGAGGCAAACAGATGTGGTAAGTTAACAGCGAACTCGTCGCTACTGGCGGGCAGTCGTGCGCAGTTACATATTCTGCGCCTTCAGGAAAGCCGCCCTCCTCCGCAAAGTGATGGTCGATGACCAGGCAGGTGTGAGGTATGTCGTAAAGAGGACCGCTTTTCCTGCTGCCTTGGTCTAGGACGAAGATAAAGGACGGCGATTTCGCGGATATCGCATCTCGCGTGACCTGGTCGTGTACGGTCGTTCCTTTCGGCGGGAAATAAACTGAGATCAAAGAAGATGGTAGTCCACGGGAAGTAAGCGTGTGATGGAGTATAGCGCCTGAGGACAAGCCGTCTGCGTCCTTGTCGGGTAGGATAAGAGTCGGTTTGTTGGCTCGAGCGCTATGAGGACGTTAGCTACCCGCCATGTCGCGCATTCCTAAGTTCGAATCCGAGCTAGAGGATCAGGTGCATGCTGTGCATACCATTCCTTGATGATGTCCCTCGCTCGCTCGATCTGCTCTTTCGGTGCGGGCCATATTATCTCACCCGCCTCGTCCCGTCTGGACGGCGTCAGATGATATTCTGGGATTTCAATCTTCGACCTCTTGGCTTTCGGTGATGAAGCCTTCAGTTTTCCGGCCTTGCGCTTCAGCGGGCTTGCCATTGCTGCAGATGTGTGGAAGGAGAGAGTAGAGAGTGGAACAGAAAAGCGTTGGAGAGTGCAATTGCTGAATCGCAAGAGGTTTGATGGAGAGACGGTACAGGGCCTGCAAGTTCTGTAGCAGGTAATATGCATGCCAGATTGTGATAAGGTGAAGCTTGAGGGAGGTGGTTCCGTCTTGAAGGGTGAAGGCAGGAATTGATGACGTCGTCCCGAGGTCTTCTAATTGGCTAGTGTCTCCAGCCACAATACTCAGCCACATCTGGCACATTTGTGCGGCTTCCCGCAGGACGGCCGCCTATTTTTCAATATGAACATAATTCAGCACCACACAGACTAAAACAATTCATCGTTCTCACGCTCCAGCCTCCGCCGTTCTCATTCACTATGTGCTTCCAAGTTGTCGAGCGCTATTCTGTTTGTCGCTGTCTCTACTACAAGCACGCCATCGATCCATGTGCTGCGCATGGACAGAGTGGCCATGCTGCCCAGGAGAAGACGGTGTTAGTGGGCGAAGCCTGCGGACCCCATGGCGGCTCTCACTTCGGAACTGATGTGCATGCCACGACACCGGCGAAAAAATCTCGCAAGACTACCAAGAAATTTCAGCCTCGTGCTGATCAAATTCGTGGCACCGTATGGCCATTGACCCCTCATAAAGAACAGAGGCAAAGTACGAGCAAAGATAGTGGGTATCGGGGAGCCGAGTTAGTGAAACATGATACGCTATGTAAGAAACCCTACCGGATCCGTCTCTAAAAGGCAGCACTGAGGTCTCTGAATCCCCAGTGTCCAAGGTGAACGTCAGTACAGATGCTGTAATTGAAAATGCAGGCCGGCCATGCATACCCATGCAATCCGGCAAAGCCAGAAATCCCTCTCAAACTCCCGATGGCAAAGCATCAACAGCGTCCTTGTCACAAGACACGAAACATGAACGGCGTTCTCTCGGCCGGGCCTCAAACATCACACGTTTCGAAGGGCAAGATATCAGTGCAGCAACCTTGGGCACTCATAAAGACAGTCTCAAAGCCCCGAACATCAGCAAGCTCATCCAGTCACTCTCCTTACAGCGCACTGTCGCCCCGGGGACCTCAAATTCAGCACAGCAGAACAGGAACACCGAGTCGTCTCGTCCTACAAAGGAGACCCAGCAGTCACATGGGAACGCGCCCAGGAAAAGATGTCAAGGCGCCGAAAAGGATCTCAATGACGGTGGAGATGACTCAGGCGACGATGAAGACGATCCACGAAAGAAGAAGAAACCCAAAGTTGCGGATGACCCAATGCTGCGCAGGAGACTTAGATGTCCGTTCTACCTCTGGGATCCTAAGAAATACGGCCATCTCCAAGCATGTAGCAGCGGCATGGGCTTCGAAGACATGAGTAGACTGAAGTTCCACCTGAAGAGAGTCCACACCCAGCCATTACGGTGCCCCTGTTGCCAGGCCGAAATGAAGTCTAGATCATTATTGAAAGAGCATCTACGCAGCAGCGAAAGGTGTGAGGTGCTTCCGGAGCCGGATGATGATCGGATCAGCCAGGAGCAGTGGGAGCGTATTGACTCTGCGAAAGAGTATGCGACGAGTTCCAAAAGCGTGGAAGAGAAGTATACGCAGTTGTATCAGGCTTTGTTCGGAACCGCCGTCGACTTGCCTTCTCCGTGTAAGCCCATCATTCTGAACACCGTACTAGTGGAAAGCTAATTGTAATGATAGACGAACGGTCATTCATCATGTCCGAACTGGAACGCTTACTCGTATGCGCGCTGGAGGAGGTATTTTCGCAAGAATTTGCTTCCATCATGCCGAGGATTAAAGAGAAAATTCCCGAGGTCATTAGGATTTGCAAAGCCAAGTTGCGTGACCATACGCACGAGGGCTCCTCTTTGGAGATGGCGGCGTCAATGAGCTCGGTCGAACAAGAGACAGGGTTGTTCTCGAACGAGAAACTAGGTCGGGCTGGCGATGCTGTCGACAGGTCTCTCAGTGGTCATCTAACTCCCACTCAGGAGAATGGCATTTCCAGCGGTTACGTTTCAAATCTGCATTTCGATAGATCAATGCGCCACCCCAGAGTCACCTATCCCCATAATGGGAATAGCGGACTTTCCAACCTGCCTATCGCACAGCAACCTGTACTCGAATACCCCGGCCCCACGCTAGCTAACGGTCTTCACCGCGGAGGGTTCGACAACCCTTTCTCAGATTCACACCAAATGCCAAGGAACTACAATCAGGGTAGCACTACGGAGCACTTCCCCTTCCAGCTCCAATCGACGCCCCTTCACCTCAGTCAAACTTCGAGCCACTCTGTATCCACATCGGACCACTCGTCACTGCAGACTTTCGAGCCGAATTCACTGGACACCGAGCTGACGCCGGAGAGCTCCCGGACATCTGTCCTAGAGATGACTGATAAAGGAGGCGAGCGAGCCCATGCCAGGGGTTTCTTCTGTGACGCAATGGAGCAGGGCGCTGCTTTGCCGGTCCTGGCGGGACTAGGGAGCGATAATAGAGAACGCCAAACATCGGATACGGATGGCCTGGATGGCTATTTTGCTTTTCCAGATGGATTGGATACTGCTCTTGCTGATGCTTTCTTGGCCGACTCTGAGACGCTAGCCATGGACTATAACTGGAATGGGGGGTAACATTGAAGAGGCTAAAAGGGACTGCAACATACACCTCGGAAGAATCGGTAGATTCCAGAGCTATGAAGAGACTTTAACGAACATGTCCACTGACCCCTTGCTCCGATATTCTCGTATCCTAGTCTATTAGTCACCACGATCCGCCACAAGGAGACGCCACAAGGAGACTAAGAGGGATACTTAGAGGATACTTTCAAACGGATCTTCCACTGTTTCAATATCCTCGACACCACCAAGGCCTTACGGCATCCTCCCGTCTCTGCCTTCAACCTCAAACGGCCCATGTACGGAAACATTGTCGATGATAAAAGTATCCTGCGGTACAGGTCCCTCATCCGTACAAACCGAACAAATTTAGTCTGGGCTTGGAAAATAGTCTACGGGTCTTCAAGCCGACTTTTGCAGCCGAAGATTGGCGGGGAATGTTTACGGTCTTGGCTCTAGAAGACTTCTCCTACTATAGGCCCTCATATGTTGAGGAAAACAAGAGTATGTTGGCGTGTGGACCGTAGCCTACGTACCTAAGTAGCCTTAGATTCCAGGCAAATCCAAAGTAGAGTCTTCAAGAGATCTCTCATAAAGAGAGAATTGTGGGCCGGTTGACTAAGGAAGGCTGCAGAGCGACTAACGGTGGTGAAACGCCCAAGACGAGGAGTCGTTTAACTCTCATTTCGAGTGAAGTGACTGTAATCGGTTGCAAGATACGCGAAAAGAGTGGGTGGGGATGATAAAAGAGGAAACTTTTGCTGAGGAAGACTGGAGAAGCGCTATTATCTTGGCGGGATGGCGAACTAGGCGTCGTGTGCGTCGTTGCGGCGGCGTTGCGGCGGACGGCGCGAGAGGTTGCGTCGTTTTGCGGAGGACAGCGAAGGCACTGGAGTAATCGGGCCGAGTTAGTCCAAAGCGACTAGCGCGGGGGGCTTAGCGCACCTTTTCGAGGTCATATTGCAAGGGTAGGTAGGATGAAAACCTTGTGTAGACAGGAGCTGATTTATAGATATCTGCTTCCAAAATCCAGGCTTCTCTATTCTTCCTCTACTCAAAGTTAGCGACCCCTTCTAAAGAACAGGTTTCTAATTCCATCGCCTCCCTTTCCAAAGACCCAACTTCGTTCAGCCGTGTTACGTTCTCAGCATGGCTACACCAAGCCCAATCGCAACTCCACTCGCTTCTTCAGATGCGTCAGACTCGGCTCATAGCGAAATCATCTTTGGGGTTATAGGATCCTTGATCGGGCTTGCCGGCCTGGTACTCACAGCCATAACACTTCGATTCATGTACTTGCAAAGGAAAAGGCATGGAAGCCCCGCGTACGTGCCTTCACTTTGCTCGGGCGGATTGGTCATCTCTCTCGACCTGATGCTGATGTAAATTCGATAGAGGAGAGCCTTAGAACTACGTTATCCTACCATAGGATCACATTGTCCTGCCTTAAAAGCATGAGCTCGTCCTTCGCTCATTACCTCTTACACCCAACTTTTGGAAGGGCGTTGGTCGCGTGCCGAGGAGTTCTGGAGGGAATCTAGGATCGGCGCGGGGTCTGCGCTGCGCACACTTCGAACGGGGCATCGGTCGCTTGTACGTATAGTTACGATCATCGTTCGGTGTATGGTCGTGCTTTTAGTGTTCTCGATAAGGTTTGACAAGAAAGACTTTCTTGGCTTGGTTGCACTCTCTGGAATCGTGCGCGGAATTGCAGATGTTCGGCTCGCAAGCCTCAGCCTTGTCCGTCGGAAGTGCGACACGTTCACCGCAATAACTGTAGATCTTGGCTCCGGGTCCCGCACTTCAGCCTGGTCCGTCGGAAGCGGAACATGTCCAGCGCAATAACCGCAGATCTTGGCTTCGGCTTCGGCTCCGACGCTTTTGCCTACCTGTTTGGGGGACACGCACCTGCAGGTTGCCGTAATATCGTCGTGCGAGAATGCAAGACTTGCGCGGCGGTCTGCTCACATTGTGAAAGACTGCTGGAGTCCACTAGGCAATAGGAAGGTCGGTATCCGATATGGCTCCAAGCTCTTTAACCGCGCGATTCCCCCGTCTTTGTCGTTTGAGCGCAATTCTAGGCTTAGATATTCGACGTTGAGATGATAGCGTTGACGACGGCGAAACCGAGCTCGCCGTGGCTGTAAAGAGATGACCTGTATATTGGATAAAATGAAGCAACACAGCAACCCGAATTCTCAATAGATACCAAAAGAACCATCTGGATGTATGTCCCACTCACCAACACGTCTGGGTTTCGCCAACGAACTCGCTTCCCTCTTGATGAACTTGCCATACCCCTTCTTCCCAAGCAATCCACCATTCTCCTTATCCCACACCACCTGTCCTCGCAGGATCGTATACCGCGGCCACTGCTTCAGCTTCCGGCCCTCGAAAGGCGTGTAATCCACATCATGATGCAGCATCTCGTTCTTCAGCTCAAACTCTTGCATCTTGCCCGGCGGATACCAGATATTGATATCCGCATCGGACTGTCCCTCAACAAGCGCGCCCTTGAGCGGGTACAGACCGTACAGTTTCGCCGGGTTAGAGCACGTTACTTCGACGAATCTCTTTAGGTCGAGGCGATTGGCGGAAAGTGTGAGCGCAAGACGCGTTTCGATGCCTGCGATGCCGTTGGGGATGTATTTGAAGTGGCCAAGCGGGTATTCGTCGTTGATACTTGACTTCTTTCCGATGACATTGTCGTCGAAGCGGAACGGGCAGTGGTCCGAGGACAGGATGGTGAAGGTGCCGTTTGCGAGGCCGTCCCAGATGACGTCGCAGTCTGCTTCGCTTTCGCGGGGTGGCGGACTGCATACGCATTTCGCGCCCTCGAATCCGGGCTGGTCTAGATCGGCCTTCGTGAGGAAGAGGTACTGTGGACAGGTTTCGGCGTAGATGGGGATGCCGCGGTCTTGGGCGGATTTGATGTGTGCTGCTGCGGCGGGAGTGGAGACGTGCACGATCAGAATAGGGCTGTCCATAAACTCGGAGAGGCAGATGGCGCGGTAGGTGGCTTCGGTTTCAGCCATAGACGGATGTGAAGTTCCGTGATATTTCGGAGCGAAGAGTTTGCGTTTCTCAAGCTGCGCAGTCATCCAGTCTATTACCTGGCCGTTCTCGGCGTGCACCATTGTCGTGATCTGCTGCTTTCTGGCTTCTAGCAGGACGTCAAGAATCTCGCCGTCATGCAGTTGAAGCGCTTGGTAGGTCATGTAAATTTTCAGGGATGAGACACCCTCTTTGCGGAGAGTCTTGAACTCTGATAGCGCCTTTGCGGAGGGATTACCAACGAGGAGATGAAACGAGTAGTCGATGTAACAGTTGTCCTTTGCTTTTTCATGAGTGGCATATAGAGTGTCCAGGAGAGTGTCTTCACTCTTTTTCTGAGGCGCAAATGTTACCATGGTGGTCGTGCCACCGCATACTGCGGATCGGCTACCTAAGGGATGGTTGAGCGGCCATGAGGAGTAAGGACGCTTTGAGGGTGCATACCGGACTCGTAATTGTCTGCTGTTGATCCTTTGCCGAATAATGGGGGTTCCTGGAGATGGACATGTGCGTCTACACCTCCCGGCTATAGATGGTCAGCCGTCGTAACGAGGTTGGGATGCGGAAAGAGGTACCATCACGTAGCCGCCCTCTGCATCAATCATCTTCGCAGCTTTCGCATCGTTCAGGCCTCCTCTTGACACTACTTTCGCGATCTTCTCGTCCCTAACAGCGATATCGTACTCTCCAATCTCTGTATCCGACACCACGACGCCATTGACGATGATAAGGTCATAATCCGTAGCCATTCTTTCCTAGCTCTTTGGAGAAATCTAGGAGTCCCAACCTAGGGGGCTCTCGCTCGTATATAGGAGCCATGGGCGGCTATTGCGTCTCGACGATTGAAGTGGAGGTTGGATGACCGGCTAGCTTCAAACGGTCTCTCCCTATCGCAACCCCTCATTCGTGCCCCGCGCCGAGGAGCAGCACCTCAGCGTCGTTCTCCTCCGACGTAGCTTATCATCACAACGCCGCTATCCGTGAACGGCATCTCGCAAGGATTCTGCCTGCTACATAGTCATACTTATCTGTCATGATTCCCGCGATGTCCAGGGTTTCCCATCGGAGAACGCGTGCTACACAGAACGCGTAGAATCTTCAACACCATGCGCATCGCCCGCAGCGCGGAGCTGCTAAAACTTCCATCGGCTTCGCTATGGCCACTTCTTCGTCCTTGAGGATCAATGCGGATCGGCTGAACAAGACGCTGCAGAGTACTTGTACGCAATGGGGTGCGCTTTCGGAACCGTCGACGGGCATGTGTCGCTTGACGCTCAGCCAGGAGGATAAGGAGGTGCGGGACTGGCTTGTACAGGAGTGCAAGAGCCTTGGATGCGGGATAAAGGTCGACCAGATTGGCAATATTTTCGCCGTACGACCAGGTGTGGCGAACGATAGGAAGCCGATCGCGATGGGCAGCCATTTGGATACCCAGCCAGCAGGTATGTGATCTCTCCCAAATCACACACTGGGTTAAAGCCTGACAAGAGTACTCAGGGGGAAGATACGACGGCATCCTCGGCGTCCAAGCGGCGCTTGAAGTCCTCCGCACGTTGCACGACAACAATATTCAAACCCACTGCCCGATCGCGCTTATAGACTGGACAAACGAGGAAGGCGCGCGGTTTCCTGGAGCCATGATGGCTTCCGGTGTGTGGAGTACGAAGAGCTCAACACCGCTAGAAGCCTGCTGGGATACACTGGACAAGGAGGGAATGCGGATGAAGCAAGCGCTTGAGGAGATCGGATACCTGGGCGATACAAAGTGCGATCACCGCGAGAATGGACTGGAATGCCATTTTGAGCTGCACATTGAGCAAGGCCCGATTCTGGAAAGAGAAGGAAAGAGTGTAGGAGTCGTTACATCCGTGCAAGGCATGAAGTGGTTTGCGATCCGCGTGACGGGCGTGGAAGGACATTCAGGGACCACGCCGATGCCTGGTCGCTCGGATGCGCTCGTCATGGCATCCCGACTCATCGCTGCGGTGCGTGATACTGCGCTCAAGACCGGACTCGGCGTGGCTACGGTGGGAGTCATCAGGAGTGATACCTATAGCCAAGCTACGATTCCAGCCGGCATTGACTTCATAATCGACATCCGATGCTCTACAGACGAAATGGTTGATCAACTTGCAACCGCGATATTCAAAGCTTTCGACGCAATCATCGCCGAGGAGAAGAACGGCACGTCGTACTCTACACAGCGCACGTGGGGCCTTCCGGAGTCGATATTTCACCCGCGCTGTATCGACGCTGTCCGCGCTTCTGCACTTAAGGCAGTTGGCAAGGATCAAATCATGGATATGAAGAGTCGTGCTGGTCACGACAGCGCGTGGACCTCGCGCGTCTGTCCCACGAGCATGATCTTCGTTCCGAGTAAAGATGGGATCAGTCATAATCCGCATGAGTATACGAGCCCGGAACATTGTGCGTTGGGTGCGCAGATATTGCTAGATTCGGTACTGTATTATGACGAGAGGGTGAAGAATGGGGAGTACTAGTAACTCTTAAGATGTATAAAATTGACGAAAATCCTGTAATTGAAGTTTGAAAGTGCTCAAGCTTACGTTCTACATCTTGACGACTGCTTGCCTGAACCCAGGATGGCGGTTAAAGCCCTGGAATCTTAGGGAGGCCTAACCCGGAAACCCGGTTATATCAACTCTGATCGCACTATCGTATACTCTTCGGAAGACTGAGTCTTCGTACAGTCAACGCAATGCCTTACCTTATCCCAAGAAAAGGGTGCAATTAGCTCGGAATCGATGTCGGAATGGAAAAGAAATCCCAGACGTCAACTCTCTCACTTCAGCCTTCTCTCCGCAGCTTGTAGCCATCAAAACAAGAGCAATGATAGTGCGTTATGAACAGTGGATGACTGAGTCTACTATTCAGTTGCCTACCTGTCGTAGTTGTCGTAATCAAAGAGATGCTTCTCCGACGGATCCTTCGAATGTCGGAGATTAGTCATCGGCGTTTTGCTTCTTATCAAACCCCCATCTTTCGCTCGCCTGCATCCTTTGGTCAACGTCGCATCAGCCTGCGGAAAACTCCACCGCATTTCGCCATGGCAGAAGCAATTGCTCCAATCGAATGGACGGAGCCTTATCGCGTGGCACAAACAGCCCGTTATTCCCGACGGAAAAGCTTCGTCCCACGACATGAAGCTCGATAAAATGAGCCACTATGCAGCTGCAGAGCCTCTCGGAGCTCAATTCAAGATCTTGGAACACTGAAGAATATGGCTGCAGTAGAGCCGGCTGTCGAGTATGCGGATGTTCTGGTCGTAGGTGGAGGACCCGTTGGTACGGACATCCATCCCTGGTCGGTCCACTCCTCTTCTAACAACCAATAGGCCTCGTAACCGCCTACCAACTCGCCCGCAACCTCCCAACTTCCGCTCACCGCATCCGAATTATCGAGAAACACCCCAAGTCCTCCCAAGACCAATATGGCCGCGCCATCACGTTGTTCCCCCGCTCGTCGGAAATGCTAGACCAGCTGGGTCTGGCCGAAGAGCTTGCCCAGCAGTGCTTCGCTTGTCGACACACCGTTAATTATGACAAGGATGGAAAGGAGTTTCCTGGTAGAGGATGGAGCTTCATGGAGCAAATGAAGGATACAAAGTGGGACTTTGCGCTGGTGTTGAGGCAGAAATACCAGGAAGAGATATTCAAAAGTGCGCTGAGGAAAGAGGGAGTAGAATTGGAAGCGCCATGGGATCTGAAAGGCATTGAAGTGATAGAGGGTGCGGGTACAGGTGGATACAAGGTGCTTGCCGGCATTGAGAATGTGGAGACAAGGGTCAAGAAGGTGGTGAAGTGCAAGTATCTCATTGGCGCTGATGGCGGGAGATCGTTCGTTCGAAGAGCGATGAACGTACCATTCGACGGATCTTCCAGCGAGGATAAGTGGGTACGCGTCGACGGCGTGATCGAGACGGATCTACCCAAACCGAGGACGTACTGCGCCATCGAAAGTCCCACCCACGGGAACGTTCTCTGGGCCGCGCTTGACCATGGAGCCACGCGAATCGGATACGCATTCACCGCCGAGCGACAAAAAGCCTACAAAGAGTTCAACGAAGAAGCCGCCGTCAAGGAGGCCATCGCATCTGTGAAGCCATTCTCCCTCAAATTCAAGCAAGTCGACTGGTGGACCATCTATGTCGTCGGCCAGCGCATCGCCCGCTCCTTCTTCGTCAAAGACTGCGTCTTCCTCGCCGGCGATGCATGCCACACGCACAGCTCCGGTGCCGCACAAGGTATGAACACCGGTATGCACGACACCGTCAACCTGGGCTGGAAACTGTCGCTCGTGCTGCAAGGTCTCGCTAAGCCGGATCTCTTATCCACCTACGAGGCGGAGCGGTTACCGAATGTCCAAAAGCTCATCAATTACGACAAGGATATCTCGCGCCTCATGACCATGCAGCTCCCTGAGAACTGGAAAGGCGATCCGGACGCTGATCCGAATGAGATTCTGGGTACCGTCATGGCGGAGGCCGCGACGTTCAGTAGCGGACTCGGTATCTTCTACGAGCCGGATACGTACCTCAATCTCTTGCAGGGCTCCGGCTTATCCTCAGTGCAACCAGGTCAGCGCGCACCGGACGTCTCTCTCCAGAAACCAGCCACTTTCGAGCCTACACGCCTGCAGGCTGAAACACCCAACATTGCTCGCTTCTACATCGTGCTCTTCGTAGGCGACATCGCGCTCACTAAACCTGCCCTCGCCGCCTTTACCAAGTCGGTGGCGAACTCTCAATGGCTTTTTGATTCGAAGTACCCCATATCGTGGATATCCATCTTCGATGGGCCTGGAGGACCCTCTGCGTATGAGACGCTTGGTGGTATGCCCTTCGGCAGGGTGTTCTACGACGAGGATCATAGCGCTCATGAGCGGTATGGCGTAAGCGCGCAAGGGGGCGCTGTCTTCGTACTGAGGCCTGATGGGTGGGTGGGGACAGTGGTGGAGATGGGGGCGAGGGCCGAGGAGAAGTTG
Organism: Trematosphaeria pertusa; assembly: GCF_010094035.1. Classification (NCBI taxonomy): domain Eukaryota; kingdom Fungi; phylum Ascomycota; class Dothideomycetes; order Pleosporales; family Trematosphaeriaceae; genus Trematosphaeria; species Trematosphaeria pertusa. The sequence goes on along the minus strand of NW_022987216.1, from coordinate 350,919 downwards.
AAGAGATACTTTGGGAGGTTTTTGAGAGTTGACGGGAAAGCTAGGCTGTAATTTGAACGTAAATATGACAATCATCCTTCAAGGAGCCAGTTGTCGCCCAGCATTAGTGACGATCAACGAGTGCCAGACCATGTATCACAGATGCAGGTATAGTCACTCGAAGAATACTCAAGCTGGCACGCAAAGGTACTGTAAGTTCCATTTTCGATGCGATTAAGTCCAAGCAGCTAATAATCCGTATTTCGCCAAGGTTCCAGAACACATATCCTACACACAGTAACGACTTACACCCAGGCCGGACCCGCACTCACTGCCATCAGGGTGCATCTCTACTGAATTACATTAGCTATAAGCTCATGCACTGCGCACTGAGCTATCGTGTGCGTTGTGAACTACCCAGGTACTTACGTAATATTTCCCTTCTTTTGCTTGTACATGAAGCGTAGCGTCATTGCTGCTAGAAAGATCCCGGTGAATCCAATCAGGGTACCAAAGACTCCGAATATCACGTCTTTGCTTGAGTACGCTGGATTGGAAGAGGGAAGCTGCAATAAGGTTGTGGTCTCGATGAGGTATGTACTGGTGGGAGACGGAGCAGAGGCGGGAGTGGATTGGTTCGAGGTTTGGATCTCCGACATGGCTTCTCCTTTGGGAGCAGAAAGATGTAAGCGTAGTAAGGACTGCTAAAGGTATGTTGATGTATGTCATTGATGGAAAGGAATTGACTTGGGCAGCCAGTGGAGAGGCAGGCTTAAGTATCCTTCTGTCTTCGCGCGCAGGATCTTGTATCGACCAGTACAACGAAGCTCGGCCCCCGGCTGTGCTCTACCCCCAAAGGCCTGGTGGTGGGCGGCTTCGCGATGCCTTTGGCTGGGCCTGCGTGCTCTGGCACGCTCTCACCGACTCTACTGCGCTCCAAGCCTGCAACTTCGTCATAAGTACCTCTACCCCCTCCTCAGCTAAAAGCCCGACAGGGTTCATGTACCAATACCTGGGCTGGAGTGACTCTACCCCGCTTCTTGCCTGCAGCTCGTTTCATGTAGCTGTCCCTCCTCCTCCGCAAGATGTTCACCGGCATGGCCGTACCAGTACTTTACCCCGCTTCTTGCCTGCAGCTCTGCCACGAAGTACGTCTACCTTCTCCCCAGCAAAAGGCTCACCGGAATGCATGTACCAGTACCTGAGGTAGTCGGGCGAAGTCTGGAGAGGCTGCAGACCTGGAGCAATTGGTCCAGCTGATGGGTTCGCCTGATTCTCAGTCTCGTAAACAACGGGCCAATGTTGGAAGGGAAAAGGAAGACTGGGAGGGAACTAGACCAGCTCTCGTGGGCCGCCGGCGCAGTTTTGGGTCTTGCCTTCAAGTTTAGAGGACGCCCTGTCAGTCGCCGCTTGCACTCGCCTGACTGTTGGCAAAGTATGTCATTCGGACGCAACAGACTATCGGACGTACCTCAGCCTGGTTATCGGTAATGGTGAGCAGGAACCATCCATCCACGCCCGAGCTAGACGAGGTATAAGAGCGAAGCGTTAGCAACGCCCTCGATATAGGCAAGTCAGATCACGGCCTTCACTTAGGAGTAAGCACTTCCGGAGTGTTCCAGCACACCAGACACTCCAAGGCACCATGATACGCAGCTAACTCATCTCACGGAGTAGTCTGGCAGGTAGCTTCCATGCCCATGAACCAACTCTGGGACCTTCAAACATACCGGGTTCGTGGAGAGAATGGAATGCATTGGCACTAGTACCTTCAATTCGTCGTGAGTTCTATTCGAAGACACATGACAAGCCAGTTACTGACGCCAGGGTGCAATCAAAGCGCCGAACCGGGTCACCGCGCCCAATCGCGCTCACTTCAATCTCCTTCCGCCGCATACAAAGGGGCTTCGGAGATGCAAATCCACCACGCGTTAAGCTTCGCTCCTGCTCAAAGATCAGTGAGACAAGAAAAGACAGGCAGCATTTCAGAATGGAAGAGGAGGTCAAGATCTTAACGATCCCAAGTATATTATAATTATTCGGCGACGCAGTCATATCAGAACCGACGAAAGATCGGTCAGTCAAGCTTAGTGTGGGGGTGACGTGGGATGCTGTATCCATACGGACTGGAAGGAGTGTCAATTGGTGAATAGGCTGGGTAAGCGACATGGTTTTGAAGACAGCTAGTGTGGTGTGGACGGGAAGCGAAAGCAATCTAGGTGTGTTGAACTTTCTTTGAGAGCCTCGAAGAAAAGAAGACGGCGTAAAAATAACTGATTGAAAAAATTCGAGTGGTTGACAATGCTGCAGAACAGCGAGAGCGTGCATTCAGTACGACGTGATCAGATGGGAACAGAACGCGCGCATGAAAATAGGCGATACCGCGCTCTATTGGTTCAAACCTAACCATACCTTTTGACTAATCGAGAATGAGCCTCACATACTTCTGCGCCGGACCTATGAACAGCACCCTAGCTACATGTGTACCCTACCCTGTCTCCAATGCTAGGTCCCGGGCGATGTAGTCCGATAGCAACGTCCGACCCTCAGACAGTCAAGAACGCAAGCATGACGATATAGAGGCCTAGCTTGAGAGCAGTTGAGGCATCCAAATCGAGACTGGCCAGTACACTGCCGCGGCTGCGTTACCCTCAGAACGAAGTCAGCGAGAGAAGGCACTCCGACGACTTGTACTTACACCAACCTCTCCAAATCGGTTCGAAAATTGTTTCCATCTATGGGGTTCTTGGGGCATATTCCATGGCAGTGACAGTCTCGATGTCCCCGCCTTCAGCATTTCTCTCGTTATGGCGGGCTTCCGTGTCTTGGCGCTCAATGTCCTGCATCTCCATCTCCACAATCTCGCCCATATGACGGTCGCTCTCGGCATTGTGTCTCGCCTTGTGGTTGCGATACATGACACGAAGGGTCATGCCAGTAAGAACGAGGCCGACGGTAGCGAGGAACGTGCCGAAGACGCCAAACACAATCGTACTGCGGGCTTCTAGGTCGGATGAAGGACCTGTGAAGATGTCGGGAGCTTGGGTTGGAGAGGTTTGTTCTGGTATAGTGGAAGTGGCCGTCGACACGAATTGTACGAGGAGGGTGGACTGGGGTGGCATGTCGGATATCGGAAGGAGAGAGGAGAGGCTGCGTGTGCCTGAGGTAGAGCGGTAGATGGGACAGGTAAGATGAGGGAAGAAGAGATTCAAAGGGTGACTGAAGCAATGAAGACTCCTTGGATGGGTGTGGGATATTTATTTTCAAGTCCAAGAAGGCGATCCCGAGGGATGAGGCGTTCGGTCCGGGAAGCCTGCGGGCTGCAAACGTTGCGTGAGGGCATGCTCTCTCCCGCGCGCAGATGCGAAAGTGCGAAGCCTATGAACGAGACATCCAGGGAGGTGGAATGGGAAGGACGCATGCCTGGTCGAGGGATGAGGCCTCTATCAACGAGCAGAAAGACATAATTGGAAGTGCGATAGTGCGTGGCTAATCGAGGGGAGCGTCAATCGTGGTGGCTTCCCTGAATAATGCTGCCTCGTGAAGTCGAGAATATTGGCGTGGCTGAGAAGATCTGGGACCCGGGGAGAGGTGCGCAAGGTGCGCGGCCTATGAGAGACAGCCGGGCTTTCGCTGGACGAGAGGTAACCATTAAGAGGTTTCTGTCAAGGGTCGGTAGTGTTTAGAGGCGGATGCAGGAGCAGTGAGGAGCAAGTATTCCAAACAGGGGTAGATGCGGGCGCACGGGCGGTCACGCAGCCGCAAGCTCCAGCGATACAGACCGGCGTTACTGGCGTCGGCCGTAGGAACAAGCAGCTCTTCCATATTCAGCATAGGGCAGCGAGTATCCCTGGAATTCCGGCGCGGGCGCATGTCGAACGGTGGACTAGGCAGCAGAGGTGCGAAGGTGCGCAGCCTATCAGAGGCTTAGTAGGCCAAGATCGACGAAGGGACAAGCAAATGTGACACGCGAAATGTGCGCAGCTATGAAAGCCCGCTCCGTGGACCGTGCCACACAAGCTTGACCGGTTGAGAACGTGGAGGCTACAAAGTGCGCAAGGTGCGCAGCCAATGCGATAGGCGTATGGGGGAGAGAAAACCTCTTCTCAGTCATCTTGGCACCGCCGCGTTCGTGAGAGAAATCCTCTTCTCAGTCATCTTTGCCCCGCCGCGTTCGTGAGAGAAATCCTCTTCTCAGTTATCTTTGCCCCGCCGCGTTCGTGAGAGGATTCCTCTTCTTAGTCACCTTTGCCCCAACGCTGTAGAGCATATGCACGTGTCAGCCTGGTCGACTTGGAATATCGCGCCCCGCACTTTGTCGCACTTTCCGCAACTCCTCTTGGCTGACGATATTGCTTTCTCTTCTTGCTCAGCACATCCGTCTCGGTCCCATCACGTTTTCTGTTCCATTGAGCGCTTTGCGTTCTACTTGGACACTGTTCTTGTTATGCTACCATCATGGCGTCGCTCCTTCCTTTGCAGCATATTGACAGACCAGTCGCTTCCAAAAGAGTAACCCGCGACAGAGGCCAGTTGAGCATGATACGCTGCGATCAGTGCCGAGAGGACAAGCAAAAGGTACGTGAGTCCGTCCGTCAGAACTCAGATACTCATCCTTGGGACAGTGTTTACCACTCCGGAGAACATGGCCAACGAAGTGCAACCGCTGCGAGAAGAGAGGCCTGCCCTGTTCGGAGGGTAGGAGAGCACCGAGAAGGCGGAAGGGAGAAAGCGCAAATGCGGCTCCGCTACCAGATCCTAGTAGCACCGCGGGGATTCCGGTCGATCCTCCAAATATTGGCACGCTCGATTCGTAAGTGCAATCTATCGTGGCTCCGGCTTGTGAACGAACTGGCCTAATTTTTTGAGGCCTTTACCGGATGGAAACGCCTCGGCAGACAGCACTCCGACAGACCGCCCAATTTCAGGGGCTTGCGCTCACTGTAGGATACAAAATATCACTTGTCCTGGCGACACTGGCGACGGCTCTGGATGTACGAATTGTAAGCAAGCTGTCAGGCAGTGCCTGTTTGCACCGGCCGGATCGACTGAAGCGCCGATGGCACTCGATAGTGTCCCAGCCCAGGTCGCAGCAGATCCTCTGGGCATCGAGATTCGCCACATGTACGGCAGGCTCCTTTCCCAAAGGCCGATGAGTTGCCACTGATACTGCCGATTTAGGTCATTCTTGATGTTATATCGCAGAAACCTAAGGGTGGCATTGGACCGCTTAAGAGGCCTGGAACAGGAATTGGAAGAGCTCCTTCCTATATATGGTAAAGAAGGTCTCGGCTTTTATGGAGACTCGAAAACCATAGATCAGTTCCAGGTATTCTGCGGCAAGCTTGATGCTATGATTAGCAACGCAGCGACTCAGTTAATCCACTACACAGCGGAAGGAGATGAGTTCGCGGACGCTCGCATGGCACAAGCACGCTTAACCTTGGAACATGCTCACTCCGAAACGCTTCGTTGTCTACTATGCCACGAGCAATCCTGGTCAAAGAACGACATTCTGAGATCATTCAACCATGTGAACGAGAAGTCCGCGCCTTGGGAAGGGACTCCGCACTTGCTTGTGGTGGAACTTGTTGCGACTTCCCTTCGCACATGCAAGAAACACCGTACGTACTCGGATGAGCCCCTTCGTATAGCACTGTGGCGATGCCTTAACTTATCGCATACGGCTCCCTCCGAACTCCGTCTTCTACTCAAAAGCTTGGGCCTCTTCAACCTGTTCCCAGATATTATGCGGCCATATCCGTATTTTATCTCCGACGAGATCATTCTCCGCGCAACCGAAGTGTCACTTTTCCTTATCCCTGGAATGGTTGAAGATGAGGCAGATTGCCTGGGGAGGACGCATCTGCATCAAATGCTCGATTTGCGTCCTTCGACGAGGTCGAGTAGAGCCACCTTGGAAGCTAGGCTTGAAGAATTTCAAATGAAGATCTCAAGGGCTCCACAAGGACTTCACGTTGATAAACGCGATATCCTCGGAAGAACGGCTTTACATATCGCATGTCAAAGAGGCTACACGTCTATCGCCAAGGTATTATTGGATAAGGGAGCGAATCCAATGGCAAGAACCCTCTGCGAACTGACCCCTCTTCATCTTGCGGCCGCAAGTGGATCATTGGAGATCTGCCAGACCCTGAGCTCCCTTTCGGAAGTGGACTTTGAAGCTTGGGATGATGTTCAAAGTACACCGCTGGATTATGCGATTGCGAACAATCACTTTTCAGTTGCTGAAAAGATTCATTCCACTATTGGCTCTAATCCGGCGACATACCGTCAATTTCTCCCACTGCTGTTCTCGGCGATACGAGTCGGGAATTCATCGTTCGTTCAGCATCTCCTCGACACTGGGACCGATGCCAATACGGATATCGTTGGATATAGCGCTTTCCTGTGGGCCATTCGATATCGCGATTCCGAGGTCGCGAAGTTACTCATTAATCGGGGAGCGGATGTGAACGCCAAGACATGCCTCACTAGACAAACAGCTCTGCATATTCTTGCTCTCTATAATAGGCATAGAGAAACAGAGTATCTCATCAAAAATACCAGCGTGGATCTTTACGCTCTTGACAATAGAGGGCATACTCCTCTGATGGACGCCGCTTCACATGGGTGTCTACGTGTCCTGGACACTTTTCTACGTCATTGCCCCGTCGAGTACCTCGAATGGAGAAATGGATGGGGCTTAAGTGCTGTAGACTCCGCCCGAGCTCATTCTCACTGGGATTGCGCTCGGCGACTGGAAGAGGGGATTTCCGAACTCAAGGCGCAAAAGGCAGGAATATCTTCGAGTAATGTCTCAGGAGAAGGCACCATATAGGGGTCAGACTGTCGACCTGCCATCACATGATTACCCGTAGTCACGCTTTCAAGTAATAACTCTCGGGCGGTCCCAAATAACTCTCCCTCACACCACCTAAGTCCACAACAATCTTCTCCAAAGCTATATTCCCATCCCTCAAACTGATCGTCAAAACATGGTTCCCAGTCTCGGACATGTCGGCTTCATGTCTCCTCGTCCAGGCGCAGTCCATCACCGACGCCGACCAATCAGGAGGCAGCTCGCCTGCTTTTCGCGGAGATTGAACAAGTCGGTGGGATTCGGCTGGGCGGCCTTCAAGTGAGAAGTTGTATGACAGAGCCGAGCTTGGATCGGTGTCGAGAGTGAGAGCGAAGTAGAAGGAGAAGGTGGCTTTTGGCGCGGAGGTGAAGGTGTAGAAGGGATAGCGGAGGGTGCAAGTCGCTTCGTCTATGGTATCTTGCAGTGAGACATATACAGCGCCTGACTCCTCGCGACCGAGATGAGGATTTATTACAGCGCCAGGCGCTGCGTCTGTGAACCGAGTAGCCGGGATGGAGACATGTCGATCGGATTCGACGTGTCCGATGAAGGAATCAGTTACGCGGCGGTTGATAACGGGGACGTGAACGTTCTCGTAATCGCCGAGATCGCTTTCCAGAACAACCAGGACTTCGTCATCAAAAGCCTCTGGCACCTTGGCCCACTCGACCGATACCGAGATCCTCACATCGTGCTCGGGAACTTTCGGATCCATGACTCCCTCAGCAGGCTCGACATGCAACCACTCCACCGGACTCCTCAGGCTCCACTTTACCACCCTGCTACTCCTCGAATACAGCTCAAAGAACATCTTCGGCCCATACGGCTCCACAACCGGCACCGTAATCCCGGGCACCAAATCTCTCCGACTCGGATGCGTCCGATCACTCTCCTCATTGCACAATCCCGGTCTCACACCCTCATGCCCCTCCACCACGACTCCAATATTTCCCACAAGTGGATTAGAGTCCTGTCCCGCCTGCACGAGACACAGTCCGCTAATCATATCGCGCGAGGGTGCGTGCCATGTATCGCGGTATCCGAGATGTGGTTGCTGCATAATGTGGTTCCATTTCCCGTCGAGGAGGGAGTGGTATTCTTGGCTGAGGTGGAAGTCTTGCTTGAAGAGAGAGATGGCGAGGTCGAAGTAGTGGTTTGCGGATGTGCGGCGTTGGAGGGCGTAGAGCTGGTTTCTAGCCCGCGTGATTTGGAGGTGGACGTAGATGGTGGCCGCTTTTATGGGATGGAGGACGAGTTGGAAGAACGAGGGTTGCATTGCGGTGGAGATACGGGTGTAGAGCGTTTCGGCATCGTGGAGCAGTGATTGCCATCGTTCAAGGATAGTGTCTGCTTCACGATAATTGATAATCGAGAAGGTTTCGGGCTCGATGTGTTCGTGCTTCCGCATAGCGATAAGCTTGTCGTATCTGAGAAGCATATCTACGCATTGATCTGCAATGCCACCGCCAAAGGTCTGCTCAGAGAAGGCTTTAAAGAAGGTCGGTAGCTGACCTCGTGGAAGGGCATCGGCATTCCAGGCGAGGCCCATCACGAAGGATATCGGAATCTCCAGTGGCTTGATGTCACCAACATTGAAGACCCATATCCGGTTCGCGCCGCGGCGATGGGCTAAATCAAGCTGCTGCCATACTTTTGCGAGTGAATTGCTATTGAGCCACTTATAGCTTCGCGGCTCGCCGACGTATTCGAGGTGATAGTATATCTAGTTCAGAACGAGTTTAGCATGCGTGATAGGAATGATGGAAAGGGACTTACGCCAGCGCCTCCTTTACGCTTTCTCTCCTCACCAGTGGGAAGTCTTCGTATGGTCCCGAAATTGTCGTCTGCGAAAAGTAAGGTGACGTCTTGAGGGATCTCCAAGCCATTCTCGTAATACTCTTGCACCTCCTTGTACAGCGCAACGAGCTCTGCGAACCTCAGCAATCTCTCGCTACTTCGTGAGAACACACTCACGAGGAACTCCATCCTCCTTCCCATAAGCCTCCCGTATAATCTCCCTCTGCGTATCCAGCACCTCCCTCAGCACCTCCTCAGGATTCTCCACATCCATCTCCCGATCTCCATCCCCTCTCATCCCCACCGTTACATAACTTTCAAAAGCCTTCGCCCTCTCTGCTCCCTCGCGAAAATATTCGGTAATCAGCTGCTTATTCTTAACCCAGCTCCAGCTCTTCTCCGGCATGTGATACGGCTTATCAAACCACTCATTCATCGCCCTCTGCATCGGCTCATGATGCGACGTCGACACCACAATGCCATACCGATCAGCAAGCTCCTGGTTCAAAGGATCGTCCATGAAGAAGTTATTTCCGGGATGCGGGAAGCCGAACCACATAGCTGGCCAGAGGAAGTTCGCTTTAAGGCGCAAGAGAAGTTCGAAGATGCACTTGTAGAACTCTGCGTTGTACTTTGGGCCGTACTTCTCGTGGACCCAACCCGATAGGGCGGGCGCCTCGTCGTTAACGAATATTCCTCTGTATTTGACGGAAGGGGGCCCGGCGTGGGTTTCGACGTTGTATGCGTATATGGTGGAGCTCTTTTTTATCGGGACGTCTGCCCACCAGTACCATCTAGAGGAATAAAGTCAGTGTAGATTATGATTGTCGACGGCGGCGACCTACGGCGACACCCCGATCTGCTCCGACAGCGAATATATCCCGAATATTGTCCCTCTCTTATCGCTGCCGCAAATAACAACAGCCTTCTCGCATCCTTCCCATGGCATCTCAACCAGCGTCGTAATATATGACTCCCATTTCCCTCTGATGCTCGAAGGGTCTAGTTTCCCACTGGAGACGAGACTGTGGATGACGGACGATTTCTCCAGGCTACCAGCAATTATTCCATACTTAGTCCTGATGCCAGGCTCTGAAATGATTAGGTTCGGCGCGTCGCCCGTGACTCTTGCGAAATCGGCCGACAGAGTTTCCGCTGCTATGAGGACTCCCTCGTAGTCGGAATCGGAGATAATGATTGGAGCATCGACGAGGCTGGCGCAGCCAGGTGCGAGTTGATGCCCTGCGAAAGTTGGTTCGAACATCGGCATCCTTTGAGAGCTGCTCGTGTGAGTTGTTAGTCGAGGAGTCTTGGAAAGTCCTCGCCGAAATCCCCACCCTAGGTGGGGTTAGGCGGAGTCTCCACAATTTAGCTGGTTCAAGCCTTGCGAAGCGCATCTTGTTTCATGGCATCTCCGAACTATGACCGCGTGTATTTTGTCACGTGGTGCGTAAGTATCATACCACGACCCGCTATCTTATTCGGAACCCCCATCGCACCTTGAGCACCAAACCGATTCACTCAAGCTACCACGGAAGTATCCACCCCAGGAGCTTATTCCTTTAAAAGCGCGATTGTCTCCTGCCATATCTTCTTCTGCGCGTTCTGCCCCTGCGGCGACAAGACGAAACTCGATGGGCTGAAGACAGTCAGCCAGGCTCAGAAACCAAATAGAGTGATAAACGTACGGTACCTGGCGTTGTTCGCTGAAATACTCGCCATGCGAATCACGATGCTGCACAAGAGCATCGGTCAGACAGTGTCCACCCTGCACGCTACTCCAGCCGAGCATCCACAAAAAGATCTTAATGATGCCCGTGCTCTCGTGTCGGTGTAGTCCACTGTAGCAGAAGCCTGGATTGACGGTATTGATAACGACTTCCTCTGGAGAGACCTTGCTTGCTAGTTCTCTGGCCCAAAGCACGTTCAGGAGCTTGGAAGTATAGTATCGCTGCATGGCTGTCCCGAACGTCTCTTTGTCATCCATACGCTTCAGGATGTCCGGCGCGCTTTGCTCCTTGAAAGGAATCCAAAAATGACCTTCCGATGAAACAATAGTCAGCCGGGTTGGCGAGTTGACCTTCCTAGCCGTGTTCCTAAGCACGGGAAGTACGGCAAGAGACACGGCGGAGGTTCCGATATGGTTGACTTGAACATTGAGTTCATGTCCGGTGCTCGAAGAAGCGGAATATTCTAGCTTTTTCACTCCCGCATTCAACAACGCGTAGTCGATGCGATCCAAAGCAGCAACGCGCTTCCCAAACTCGGCAATGCTGTCGTACGACTCGTGATCAAGGCTCCAAACCTCGACGGCGCATTCGGGTGAGGTGGCTAGTATCGATTTTTTCGCCGCTTCCCCTTTGGAAGCATCGCGCACGGCCAAGATGAGGCGGGAAAGCTTGTGTGCAGCGAGCTCACGAGCTGCTTCTAGCCCGAGCCCGCTGTTTGCGCCTGTGATGAGTGCCGTCTGCCCCTTCAGCGACGCGCTTGTCGGTAGCGGGTGCGGTCTGTATGTCAATTGACGGTAGCAAAATCCCAGAAAGCCGCCCATGGTGATGTCGAGCAAGTAGGTTGAGGAAGTGGGTGAGATGGCGTAGGGTGAGAGGAGGTGTGGGGGCCAAATTGATCCAAGCGGCACGGCTCCGTCGGACTCCGCGGAAGGAGTAGAAAACCGCGCTAGTGCGGGGAAGCAGCAACCGTCTGACAACAACAACCGGCTTTCGTCCGAGTCAAGCCAACTTTGATAGCATGGAAATTGATAATCGTAGGAATTCTTGTTCTTGCATACTCAGTCACGATGAAGATCGCCTTGAGGTTGTTCATTGCGTTGCTTAGAACATACCGCCAGGCGCGGTAAAGCTACGCTACTGAACGTTGTACAAGAAGGGCTTATAGGGCTCTTCTACGGACCGCAAATTACTTTTCTAGCCTGCTGAAAAGAGTTTTTATCTTGCTTGGTGGTCGTATTAATCGCATCGTTAACAGCTGCTTCATGCTTCCACCAATTTAGTCTGGCTCTTTGCTTAGCCTTATCCTAGATCGCTCACCGTTCGCAGTGCGGATCGCCTACCTTGCACGGCAGGTTTCGACTAAAAAAGCATCGCCTTCATGGCAAGGTTGTGGCGGGAGCGGGTCGGCCATCTACCTTCAGATGTTCGCCACTACGTCGGTTTCGTTACCATACCATGACTGTGGCCAATTCTCAGTTACTTTATTCAATCATGCGTGATAAGGTACGTTTGCGGTGTGCCTAAGGCGTGCAATTCCAGGGATGCGAGCGAAAGAATTGCCTTAAGCAGACCCGGACCAACATATTCCCACTCCAGAGGATCATTTCAGACAGGGTTCCCCCTTAATGCACAACATGTCGACGACTGGGTGACAGTCCCCCGTTATTTGGACCTCCCAGTGCGCGCGACTATCTGATCAAGCTGCATATTCGGAATTCTGGCTAGCCGCCCTTTGTGATCCTTCCAATATTCGGGCGCACTGTGGTCTCAGGGATAAGTTTTGTAAGGAGGCCAATAGCAGAGGGGTAGGAGCTAGTAGGATGAGGGATCACGGCATTTAGGGAGGTCTTTGCACCGAGCGTTGAGAGGGATATTGAACCGAAATCCTTCTGCCGCGCCCCACTCCCCCAACTTACAAAACTTATCCCTGAGACCACAGTAGTCCAGCACCGTGTATCTCTACATTGGCTCAGCACTAGCATGATCAATGCTGTACGAAAGATTTGTAGAGATGTGTTAATGTCACGCCTTAACTATCCACACTTCTCGCCTATGAATTCGTACGTGGATATAACTTTGGCTGATTTCTTCCTATACGACACTTCGTTATTAAACGCCAGTAGACCTGTTTATCCTTTCACTGCGTCTAGCGTAATATATGCTCATTGCGTGCGTGTTTGACACACGCTCCAACCCCACCTTTCTTCCTTCACAATATTTTCAAGAATCACAAGGTCGCCTGGATGCGGGATGTTTGTAACCTTTCGCCATAATCAGGATAAAGACTCGTTGGACGCAGTGAGAGAAACCACCGATCCACCAGTTCCCAAAGGCGCACAATCCGACGCATGCCGTAGGTGCAGAGAGAAAAAGGTACTTAAACGGTATCTCCCACGAAGGGTGCCTTAGACTGACCTCGGCAGCTCAGATGTACTGGAGAGAGGAGTGGGTGCGATCGGTGTTTGGCCAACGGATGGCAATGTACCTATCCGGGAAGGCTACGATCAAGACAAAATTCACTGGCCACAACTGGCAAACGAAAGTCCTCTAGCACGACAGATCCGGGGGTCCAAAGATCGACCGAAAGCAAAAGGTCTCTTCCTAGGGCTCGCACGCACTCCCAGTCTATGACACCATCGACGTGCCCTGACGATTCGGCAATAACAACCGCGAACGAGATGATCAACTTTAACGATAATTCATGGCAGATCGAGGCAATGCAAATACCACCTTCCCCAAGAGCAAGCCCCGAACTCTTTCCGATGGATGCCATGTCTAGCTGGAGCATGCTCAACGGCGGTCACGATCACAGCTTTAGCTTGAGTGGCCAAGGCCACATACAGCAAGATGCTACTGATGGATTGGCGATGAACTTGGACTTCGACGTTGACGAAATCCTTTCCATGCCAGGAATACTTTCATCGGATACGCGGTCGCTGGATGCAAGCCCGACCGACAGGAGCATCGAAATGGGTCAGCAAACCGTGCTGGGTGCACAGCAAAGCGTGTGTTCGTCTGCTCTATTCTTTCAAAATATCAGTCACGCACAGTCATCACCGTCTATCCAAACTCGATCGAAGAAGCCATCCAGCAGCAGTCAATCTGCCCTTACGGATCATCAATGCACAGCAAATGCTCTACGCGTTCTAGAGGTCTTAATGGCTGGCCCGAAAACCCAAGTGACTGTGGAGGACCTCCTGCGATCCCTCGCAAACGCGAAGAGCAGTGCGCGCTCTCTGGCGAAGCTGGCCAGGTGCAGCATGTGCATAGAATGCTCACCATTCTTGGTTTTGATGGTGATCAACATCAATGCTCTATTGGATGCCGTCGATAACGCACTCAAGCTCCTAAGCGACCATAACATCAGAGCTGAGGCTTCGGTCTGGAACCAATATGGCGTCGACACCGCGGAAGAGTTTGGTAGGATGTATAGCCCACTTCTCCTACCGATAGTGGGTGCTCTGAGAACCGTTATCACTGAGATCCATCAGGTGTGTCTGGCTCAGGATTTGCAGCCGCAGCTGGACCAGTTAGAAAAAGGGCAAAAGCGCTTAGGATTGCTTCAAGTGGGCCTACAGGGTCTTCTTTGATGCGCATAATATCGGCCCTTCTATTGTGGGAAGGTCATCTGTAGGATGAACAGGCAGTAGCCATGGTAGATCATAGAACATCCTTTAGACTTAGATCTGTTTCAAAAGAATTGGTGATTCAAACATGGTGCTCCAGATCAAGCCCATTATTGCTACGTGTCGCATAACACTTGTTGCTAGCATGGCGCCAAGTGACCCATCTAGGCGACTCACCTGCAGAGAATCTGTACCACGAGTAAGGGCTGACGTGACCCCCAGAAGACACCCACGGCATGAGCGCAGAGAATGCCAAGATCTCTTTATCTTCGGTTTGTTAGCGAAATTCGCACATTGATGCCTGTACCAGGTACTCACCAGCGGCAAAAAATCCTGCGAGGCGCGTCATACCAACCAGGACCGACTCTTGGCACGTCAACAGACACGGCCCAGGGATAGACATGGTGCAGTCGTCGTGTGGCTCTGTGGATATGGCCCTTGATAGCGCTTACCCCTACGACTTGGCATTAGGGTTGCTGACATGGCCCACATGGTCATTCGACACGTGAACTATATCTGGGACTCGATACGGTAGATCGATCAGCCTGCTGCGATGCATGCCTCACGACGGCAGCTGGGGGAGGACCTCATAGGGAGGAATCTCTTTCCTCGATCTTGCAAGGGTCGCATCGTGCTCCAATGCCATACGCACACATCGAGAATTCCCTGGTAGCCTCGAGCTTGGTTCATTAGCGAACCGATAACCCAGGGCCTTAGGTAGAGTACATGATGACAATAACGCGAACCATCAAGGAAAAGACACCTTCTTAACTACCTCGATGCTAAGCCTGGAGGTGTCTGGAACTAAGAGGCTCGAACGTAGTCGCAGTGTCCACACACCGTGTCCCGGACAACCAATTCGAAGACCTCTCTTTCCCAAAGATATTCTCCAGCATGAACTTTGCGAACTCATCAGTCTCTTCTGGTGCGACCATGAAAAGACACTCCGCGTGAGTGCGTCCGACAAACCGCACATCTTGGTCTATAGACATCTTGGCCCACACCGACGCTGAGTCCGCTGACCACAGCCCTTCGCGAGTAGTGAACATGACATCGCCATTGCATGGTGCCCATCCTTGTTTAAGGCCGTCATATGAGGCACTGATGCCTTGGATTACGAGCCACGTTCGCCTCAAGCTCTCAGAAATGATCCATGATCGCCACAATAGCTCAGCAGGTGCAAGCAAATGAGCGAGAGAGAAGGTAGGCCCGTCCATCGACATCTCTTGTTTCAGCGTCGCGCTGGCATTCTTGAGGGTGCGATCAAGCAGTTCTGCTAGAACCGGGGCGCGGCTCTCTGCAAGGTGGCGCGAACGTATATCACCATCAAACAGGCCTATCATTTGATATGCGAATAAGGCGTGAATATAGGCGAGATCTTTCACGAGGTCTTTCGAGCCGTGGATTTGGTCCAATTCGGATACCAAGGCCGTCGCTTGATCGTTGACGGTACGAAGAATAATCTCGCTCGCGGTGGGTGTCCTGTTGATATAGGCCGAATACGTAGCAAAGGCAATCTGCAGACATGATGGAAGGCTGTTGCCATACAGATGAGCATGGATGAAAGCGTTGCTCCCGGTGGTTACCCAGATCGTCAGCCAGCTCTCGATAAGCCGCACAAACTCTTTCAGATCTTGGATCTTGAAGTTTGGTGGTAAAGGCATAGGCGAGTGATCAACCATGAAGGCTTCGGGTGCTGTAAACCAAGAAGCACGCGCATCGTTGGTGAGAGGTAGGTCTGTTGGATTTGCAAAATCCAGAGCGAGCTCAGGGGAGATTCCGGCGAAGGAGAGCTCATTGCTCATCGTCTGGAGGTCAGGTGAATTGGTACTAGGAGGAAGGCTATAAGGATCGATTGTTTCGATTGGTACGAAGCTCGATGGCCTGCGAGATGGATACACGCATGCTAGTCCTTTTCTCCTGCAGAGACGGCATGATGGTGACATCTGATCGCACTTTCGTTTGGCTTCATGGCACCGACTGCAGGACCTGCCAGTGGCAATGGCGGACATGGGAGTGTAGTTGGCGGAACAATACGTTGGGAAGAGGTGAATGAAGGAGGATGGTGAGACGCTGAAAGTGTCGAAGGATTCGGAGAGCGCGCGAGGGCTGCCTTGACTTGCGGACGCTATCCCGAAGCGGCTAAATCGGGCATTCCACGCGGGCACGTGCGGCGCTATCCCAAAACAATTTAGCTCCCGCATCTGACCTGCACCACACCCGAGACACCATGCAAGCCACGAATCGCAGGAAGCGGCGTATCTCCGCAAAACGCGGGCGGCCACGCCTTGCGGACACTATCCCAAAGCAATTAGCTCCCGCATCTGATCTGCACAACCGCCGCCGTAAGCACACCTAAGACACCATGCAAGCCACGGATCTCGGCCAACATGATGCTCGCAGGAAGCGGCGTATCTCCGCAAAGCGCAGGGTCATTCTCACAGACTCCAAGGACCCCGCATGGATGATCTGTGCTGGCTTGACAATTTGTGCCATTTTGGCAATCTGCACCGTCAACTGCTTGTCGGCATTCGCCATAGAGGTACGCATGCAGACGAAGGCCTATTTAGCCGGAGGACAGCCTTGTATTGTCACGCTTGATCAGCCTTGTTGCGTTCTCAATCGCGGAAACAGTCGAATTGTCGCGTCCCTCGTCCACTCACCCATCTTGTCATTGCCGATACCATGGAATCTCGTACGTCGTTCGAACAGAAAGAATCTCCAGAGACGTTGCAGCTCCGGGCATCGCATAGCTCTGGTCAGCCCGCTCAGCCAGCTCAGTCACCAACTGGACAGAATTCAAAGCGGCTCGCGCGAGCAAAGCTCTTCCCCGTCTTATTGGCCATCATTCTCTCGGTCTTTCTCACATCTCTCGACTCCACGATCGTTGCCACCGCCATCCCACGCATCACCGATGAATTCGGATCTTTGGACCAAATCGGCTGGTACGGCGCCTCCTTCTACATTACCCTTTCGTCTTTCCAGGTTGTCTGGGGCAAAGGTTACAAATACTTCCCTCTAAAATCGACCTTCCTGCTGGCCAACGTTGTCTTCGAGCTGGGCAATCTTATCTCTGGAGTCACGAAAAGCAGCAACGTCCTCATTGCAGGTCGCGCCATTGCAGGTGCGGGGGGAGCCGGAATCACCTCGGGGGCATGGACCATTCTAGCCTTTTCACTTCCTCCTGAGAAGGTAGCACGCATGGCCGGCGTGCTGGGAGCTACCTACGGCAGCGCAGCAGTCATCGGACCTCTGCTAGGTGGTGCCTTCACAGACTACGTCTCGTGGCGATGGTGTTTCTACATCAACCTCCCAATCGGTGGGCTGAGCATACTTATCATCGCTTTCCTGTTCAAGACACCGGACGCTGCTACACCTTCGCCTGCCCCATTGCCCCAGAAAATCCTCGCCCTGGATTTCAATGGCATGTTACTTTCCGTGGCGGCTCTGTCTTGCCTCACACTTGCGCTTCAATGGGGTGGAGTCGCAAAGCCTTGGAGCGACGGAAGTGTCATTGGAAGCCTAGTTGCATTCGCTCTTCTTCTCGGCCTCTTTGTAGTCAACGAGTGGTGGATGGGCGAGCGCTCTCTCCTGGTTCCTCGATTGATCAAGACAAAAACACTGGCCCTAATGTCCAGCTTCGTGGTGTTTAGCGCTGCCAGCTTCTTTATCGTCCTTTACTACCTCCCGGTCTACTTTCAGTCAGTTGACGGAATCTCTCCTGCCGAGTCTGGAGTGCGGAACATCCCCTTCATCATCGGAGTCGCACTCTTCAGCATCACTTCTGGGTTCATTGTCGGTGGTACTGGTCACTATGCTGGACTCCTATTGCTCGGATCGACATTGATAACGATAGGTGCTGGCCTCATGCTAAAGCTTGACATTGGCAGCCCTAGCAGCGCATGGATCGGATACCAGGTGATTATCGGCATAGGGAGTGGCATGGTTCTCCAGACTCCAATAGTCGTCTCTCAGGGGATCGTCGAAAAGGCCGACATGTCTAATGTCTCTGCTATCATGCTCTATGTTCAGACAGCGACCGGAGCCGTCTTCATCGCCATTGCGCAGTCGCTCTTCACCAACAGGATCATCGAAGAAGCGAAGGAAAACCTTCCACAAGTTGACACAGCCAAGCTGATCAACACCGGGGCGACAGAGCTACGAAGAGTGTTTTCCGGAGAAGAGCTGCATGCGATCCTTGAGATATACCTTGACGGCTTGAGAGCCGGATATTATCTCGCCATCACCTGTGGAGCTGTTGGGTTGCTGCTTGCTTTTGCAATTCTGATATTCGATAACAGGAATTTGAAAAGGGAGAGAAAAAACGAAGAAGTCGCAGAAGTTGAGGAACCAACGGAGAATTCGGCAGCGTGAGGAGGACGTCGTGCGATATTCTCGGGCTCATATCGGTAGACTAGCGAGTCAGATAGATGGCGAATACGTTGCAAACTGTTGACAATGTTCTCTTAGTGTACATGATTCTATGTCTGCGTTCTTTCCGATCGGTTCATTTATATGGGGAGGCACGTGCAGGAACGCTGCCCTCAACAAAATAGTCAACTCTGGTTCAACGCGATCAGATAGTCGTACAGCTCCACTCTAGGATCATTGGTGGCGCATGCTGCAGTAGACTGCGAAGCATTGCTACCTTACATCAAAAGCGGCTATACACCTTCGTCGAAACAGCCCGGTTCCAAAACATACCAATCAACTATGATTAATATGTGCTGAAAAAAGGAACTACGCTCGCACCTGCAGGATCCTCTCGCACTTGAAGTTGTGCGAGTCCCCCATTTCTAAATAGGGTGCCTAGGTGGTCACCAACATGTGAAAAGCATCTTATGCAATCAACGAAAGTCAACCGTTCAAAGCTACATATGACTCAGTCCAATCTATGGAATCGACTCATCGATATGTACGCACTAGGTTCCGCCATCTCTCCCTAACGAAGCCCAATGCAAGATCACTGCCAGCCCGCTAATTCATAGCAATGCCGCCTGGGCCTTTCAAGCCGCAACAGTCTTCTTTGCCGGGCGAATCCTGCACATCAACGGCCTGGTCCTCCAGATCCAGTATGACTTTTGCTGAGGCCACTCGGACGCCTCATCTGCCAGCTCAATATCGAAATTGAGCAGGAGAGATGCGAAGACAAGACGAATGACATACCATGAGAATATCTGGAGCGGGTCAGTATCACCGAAGCTCAAGAACCCTGTTGGTTTGGCTCACCTCTGCAGGGCATCTTCTTGCGCCTACTGAGAATATTTGCACGCAATCGAGTCGATCGTTCTTGAATTTGGGATGCCCCATCCATCGCTCAGGGTGATAACCATTGGCGTCGTGAAAGTTGGTATCGGACCGATAGGTAGCCCATTGGTGAACTCCAAGACTGGTGTTTGGTGGGATCCAGACTCCTTGGACCCATGCGCCTTCTTTCGGCGTACAGCGGGGAAGGATACCCGGTGGAAGCGGGTATAGGCGATGGCCTTCCTTGATGACAGCCGTCAATAGGTCCATCTCAGACAAGGCTTTTACGCTCAGGTCATCTTGTGTCTTGAAGCGGGTGCGTATTTGATTGACCAGAGTTTTGAATGTCTCCGGCTCGCGGAACAGGTGGTAGCCAATAGTGTTCATTGCAGAAGTCATGGCCTCGGGACCCGCGACCTGCACCATACATCAGCAATGGCCTGGACCTTGTCTTTGAACGAGACTTACCGTCAGAATCTTTGTAGTGGAGTAGAATTGATCCTTTGGTATGGGCACGGGGGACAGTTCGGTCTTCCTCAAGACTTCCGTCAAGACATCATTCGTAGGAGGTGGATCGGCCAATCGGGCGTCAATACGCTTGGAGAGCGTAACAGCAAAGTTATCGAGCAACTTCCTGACGTGAGGAATGTTTACGATGGTCTTCTGGACCGCTCTGCCAATAGTAGGTGAAAAGAGACGTAAGGCATGAGCGACCGCGACTCCCTGCAATGACCCGTTCACAACAACTTTAGTGGGTGGGTAGTCAAGAGTTTTGAGCGACCCCGCATCCACGCTAAGAACCAGATCGGTCTGCAAGTCGACTGCGACACATTGGAATGCCTTACCCAGATCCATGATTTCTGCTCGTTCGGCTATCGGCACGAGTTGCTCGACCATCTTTTTCATCCATCCTTTGTAACGTGGCTCAAAGTGAACGTTCATGCGAGGGCTGAAACTCGAGACCACAAGCTTGCGGATCACCTTGTGCTGTATTCAATGAGCATTTTGGACTGAAAGGGAGCGCGAGGTCACAATCTTACTAGCAGACGTGTTAGCGAACGAAAACAATCGACGATGATATTTACTTACCCACGTCGTCTGGCGCAGCTGCCAGAGAATCTTTCCAACCAAAGCAGTCTTCTATCAGGTCGTAGAGCCGCTTGTCCTTTGGGAGGCATTTCGCGTAGCCCACCTTCTCGCCGTAGATCTCTGGCCATATCGTCGCCGTTCCGATGTACGAGAGGTGCCTTGGACCTATTCGGACCACCGGCCCATATTTTGAGTGAATGTCGGCCATGATCTCATGCTCTCTGCCTGTAACTTTCCAGTATCCTTGCGGTAGATCCGTCCAAGCACACAAGCGAGGGCCGGGGAAGGCACTGAGTGGCCCGCGAGTAGCATGGTGAGCCTTTCGTATGGCCAGCCAAATAAGAACCGTGGAAAGAAGGAAGATTGCCAGGTCAACAGTTGAGATTGTATCTAGGTGCTCTTGCAAGACGTCCCTTATAGCCATATTGATGTCACCGTATCAGCGAGATGAAATCTGAGAGTATCGAATAAATGGAAACGAGTTCAAAGAACAATGGAGTCGATGGATTCGAGAAGATCAAAGTCTCATACGAGTTCAAGACTACGATGGTAGGAAAGAGAACATTGTCGTGCACATGTGCGTGGCCTAATACTTCCACAAGAGGCGAGGTCCGACTGACTAGCCTAGAAAGTTTGAGCCGGTTCATTGTGGTAATCAGTCCCTCAGGCTCTAACTAGGCGCTTTCCCTAAACGTAGGTCTAGAATCTCGCGAGGCTTAGCGTGGATGTTGCTTTAATAGGTGCATGTTCTATTTCCTTGAATAGGCAAGTCTGCACCACTCGTGCTGGCTGCTTCGAGTACTATGCACGAAAAGAACGCACCGTTTTCGTCCTAATAATGGGATTAAAGTTTCTTGGCCCCCACTTCCCTTTAGCGTAACTCCGAGTTCTGTTATCGGACGAGGGACCATACAGTCGCTAGCGAATGCGGCTTCACCCTTGGCATACAGCTGTAACACCATTTCGCGCTGATTTGGCAGCATCACCCTCAGCTACACATGCAAGGGTTGAATGAAAATTGCTGGCAGGTCCGCCCCAATTGCTAGCAGCCCTTTCTGATCCTCCCCATCTTGCGGCGTAGTCTAGCACCGTGTTTCTGTGCGCAAAAGAGAACCTAGGTAAGTAGGGCTAAAACGACCAGGGTAAAGATCCGGCAAAACTCAAGACGGAGAAACAGAGGCTAGCCCCACGCTCTTCAAATGCTGACGATCTCAAGGTGAGATTGCGCAGGTGTCTACGAAGCGTATACCCTGCAAACAAGTGCCACTACCTATCGTGGCTGGAGTGATTAGACTCTTTTACAAGAGCAAAACCCCTCACGCGCTAGGCAGTCATACTTCTTTAGGGAGTGTAGGCGTCCATCCGCAGGATGGTACCTAGGTATGGAACGTGATCACAGTGGATACTTTGGGCCCCGATTGATCTATCTCAGTGCCCGCTATTACCGATGTGTGGATCACTTGCCAAGATCTCGCGATTGCCTTCCCGCATCAAGTGGTGCTGGACAGCTCTGTGCAAGACATGATTGCAATCGAGCTTGCCGAAGAGCACATGGTGCATATTTGACACGTGCAGATGGGAAGGGAGAATGGTGTAGATGGTTGGCGGCTACACCTGGGGCTTGCTCGACGGTTCGCCGTCGCCGCAGCAAGCGTAGGTTCGAATCCTGCTTCTCTCACAACTTTCGCCTTCAACGCTGCAGAATTTTCATTGCTGGACAAGGATCCTTCTCCATTGGGAAAGGACATGCAGGATCAACATTGATGAGGGGTAGCGGCCCACTTCCTTTTCAAATGCAGTTTCAGTTTGAAGACCATAGGCAAAAAGAGGGAGGTTTTTCATCACTTCGCGTGGTTTTCCTTCATCTGCCCTGCAGGAAGAATTGTGGAATAATTGCATAGCTCTCAGAGCCAGGTCAATTCAATGAGTTCAAGTCAAGTCAAGTCAAGTGCAGATGGGAAGTTTCATTCATCTATACGCGACGCTGTTTTCAAAGGAAGGCCATGCGCCACCAATACATGTGCCGCCTTCCTGCTCTAGAGATCCGGAATCTCAACATACCATCAGATCTTCGAATATCTTCCACCACGCTCGCCGGTCATCCATTTAAGAGTGCCACCATGCACGTCCCGCACTGCTTGAGCAAGGCCTGGGCTGAAGCCTGCGAGCTCATCCACCGCATCAGCCATCTCTTTCTCATATCTGTAGAACTCATCCACCATAAATTGGATAGCGTCGCTAAGATCGATAGGAACAGGTGACTCGCGCTGCCAAATCTTGACCACGTTGGTGTACTCGCAGATCTCCGCATGCGACCCATTGAGTTTGTAGAGATCCAGTGCAATCCCAACAGACTTCCCCGAAGGCTGTTCCACCCGGTCCCACAAGTCAGGCTCTTCGGCCATCAAACGGTTGAAATCCGCCGTCAACTCTGCCTGCGCGAAACCGATAACGCGGAACATGAAGCCCATTGCCGTATTGGGAACTCGGATGTTGAGGTATTCTTCGACAGTGATGATACGTTCTTCGATTTCGATCGCCCGCAGAGCCAATGCGCCATCCATGAAGCGTTGAGCTTCAGCTATGGTCTCAGCCAGGTTCGTTGGATCCCAGCGCTTATCCGTCATGAACCTGGCCAGCAAGAAAAATCTTGCGTCATCGGTCGGTATCCCTCCAGAAGTGGCCATGAACCTGTCCACGATCTCCGATATGTATGTCATGTCTGTCGAGTTGTCGATGAGATCGTCCAAAAACAGGAAAGCCATATAGCCATCAATTGTTACCGGTAGACGGTGAAAGTCCCCTCGAGGGTACAGTACTGCTGTGCATGAGCCCAACATCGGGAGTTGGCTGTGCGGTGTGCTGCTTTCAATGATGGCAACCGGCTCGAGCGACTCGGCATAGCTGGCATTTGCGTACGCGACACATTCGCGAAATTTCTCGTGCTTGTTGCAGGCGAAAAGAGAAGTCAATGGGGGCGAGGTGATTTTAGAGCTTTTTAGCACCGAGACAGTTTCGCTTGTGGTTGTGATTGTGGTAGCCATATTCTTGCTTGGGAATATCCCAGACGAACGAAAAGCAAAATAAGTATTAGTGTGTTAAAAACCATCGACTCTAACGAAGTGCCTTTAGTAAATGCGTACATCTTGTTCACAATGCTCTCAACGACTATGCGCTCGACCCGAAACTTAGCTTGTCAAAATTAAGGGCTTTCCCGAAGTAGTAACTCCGACCACAACCCTGAATGAGACGTTAGAGTACACCTCGATTCATAAACTGAATGGTTTGGGAATCTTACCTCAGCAATCGGGATATAACCCGAATTGGTCACTAAGCTTCCCCAGCTAGTACTAGTGGAGAAGCTGCGAAGCATGTGACTCATTCGCAGGACTTAGCTTCGAAGCAAGAACAATGACCTGGTTCGAAGTGCCAGAGAAATTATCAAGGTTCTACTGCATCTACTCACTGACTTTGGATGTCGGATCTAAGTCGAGCCCAGCCTCTTCACGTTCCAGAAACATCGCATATTACGACAGAACGCCAATTGGAGTACCTTGTGCTACCCTAGGATAGGTAACACAACGGGTGCCTGTACTCAAACTTTTATCCACTGGCCATATTTCAAGGATTCGAAGTCCCACTTCAGCAACCGGACTTCATGAGTGTCGCATCAGAAACCCGCGAAACTTTCCGAATGCCTTCGTTATGGGAGCCCGGACCACAACAGGTGCTTCATCGGCCTAATGAAGCCTTTGCGGTACAGTCAGCTAGGCCGATCTCGAAATCTCCAAGGCGCAATCAAGCTCCCGATGGCCCACAAGAGAATGGCACGACCTACACGCTGTCGACAACGACGCATGTAAACGGCACAGCACCAATCGTGGAGCCCTTCGAATCTCAGACTAACCACTACGAGACCATCGTCAGACTGCCTTTCGACTATGTGGCCGCCTCGCCAAGCAAGGGCATAAGAGAGAAACTCATCAAAGCCTTTAATGCTTGGTTTGCAGTACCACCTCCGGCCCTTGAACACATCACGACAGCTATCGGTATCCTTCACACGGCCTCACTACTGGTCGACGATATACAAGATGACTCCCCGCTTCGTCGAGGGAACCCAGCTGCACACACGATTTACGGAACACCACAAACGATCAACAGTGCCAACTACATGTATTTTGCGGCACTGAAAGAACTCCAAAGTTTTAGGAATCCTCGGGTTCTAAACATCTTCACCGAAGAACTCCTACAACTGCATCTCGGCCAAGGCATGGATCTCTACTGGCGCGACATGCTCCAGTGCCCCACAGAAGCGGAGTACTTCGACATGGCCAGCAAGAAAACCGGCGGCCTCTTTCGCCTTGCTGTTCGGCTCATGCAAGCCGAGTCCGCCAGGCCGGTCCTCGAAGGCTGCATTCCCCTCGTGGAAAGCCTCGGCATCTTGTTCCAGATCCGCGATGACTATCAGAATCTGGTATCGAGCGAATATCGCGATCAAAAGGGATCCTGCGAGGATCTCACTGAGGGAAAGTTCTCGTACCCAGTGATACATAGCATCCAGTCCAATAAGGCAAATCCGCACCTCTTCCAAATACTGAAGCTCAGAAGTACCAGTGATGGGGTGAAGAAGGTGGCGTTGGACTACATAGAGAGCACGGGCAGTCTGAAGCATACGAGAGACCTCATCTTGACGCATATTTGCCGTGCAAGGACTTTGGTTGATGATGTCGGAGCCGCAACGGGAGGCGTCCTGGAGACGAAGGGGCTACATATGGTGCTTGACAGGCTGGCTGATGGATTGTAATCGTCTTTTTATCATTACATTCATGATACCACTGCGTTTCTTTACTTTATTGAGGCCCAATTACTTGTCAATATTCGTCCAGTAAATCATCCAAACCAAGGCACGGTGGTCTCCGAGAGAAAGAGCGTTTCCGTCCGCTTGTCCATATACAAGCAGTATACCGGTAGCATTAAATAAGAGTTTTCGGCCGCATAACAAATCTAAGCTAGCAATCCGTCATCGCAGCATTTTTAATCTTTCATTGTAAAACTGGATTTTAGGTTGTGTCTACGAGTCAGGGGGTTTCAGTAACACACCAAAGGTTGTGGCTCCTGCTTTAAGAGCAAAGAACAAATCCTCGTTCTTTGTAGCGTTCGCAAATACCAAGTTGCTGCTAGCATCTATAAGCTCGAACCCGAGAACTCTGTCTGCCACAAAACCATTTACCTGGGTAAATTCGATAATTGGGACAAACCACCTACGCTTTGTCAGTGCTCGAATACTACCATAGCAAGACCAAGAGCACTGTGTACCTCCCATGATAGTTGCCAGGCCAACGGTGAGAGATCTACCGCCGGGAGTGATCCGATTGAGACTCTCGAGATATCCATATAAGTCTCCCCAGGTATTTCCAAGTCCGACTCGGACGGTTTGGGACCCTTCGTCATACACGATAGCGTTGATCCTCTTGGTAGAAAGGAGCACTCCCCCGTCTAAATTTGCCTAAGAGGGTAGGGGCGAGTGTCCTGCACCCCGAATGGTGAACGTTTGGTTGGAGGCAATCAAAAGGGAAAGAGCAGATCGGAGTTCGTCGACGGAAGTAGGAGTGAAAATGCATGCAGGATATTTCCATGCTGTTTGTGACCTATGTATTGAGTTAGCCTTTCCATTGGCTGCTGGAGCCGTTTACATCAGCCTATCAATGTGCTTCTCGCAGCTCAGTATACAGTGCACTAAGGTTACGATCGTGGCGGCATTTGGTATGGCGATCCGAGAACACGCCGAGCTCTTTGATAGTTGATCAAGTCGTCTCTCAGCAAAGCTGACAAAACCCAACGAGGCGGGGAAGATAACAAAAAGAGCCAATGTACTGAGTAAAAAGGGCTGCATTGTGGAAAATGTTTGCACATGTGAAGGCACGATGATTGTGATGATCCGGGCTACGTACTAGCTGATGGCTTTACCAGTAATCGGGTCAAAAAAAGGGCACATCGGTTACCGCGAAAAAAAGACTAATTCTCAATTAACATCGCAATGGCTCCAGTCACTACACTCTACGCCCCATACAGATGTTGGTCGAGACGCAATTGGCCTTCGACGTTTCATTCCACTAACATAGCTGTGATGAAAATAGATGATGTCGAAAGCCCAACCTCAGCTGACGGGACGAGGCAAACGAGGTAACGGGGCGGGGTTCACGAGGCTTAATCAAAGTTCGGGGAAGCAGGAAAAGAACCAGACACAGCGTGGGGGCTGGGAACTGCGCCAGTGCGGCGAAGCCTCAACCGTCTCCCGACAACAACAACCTCAGAAGCTTTCCTTCTAGACGAGCCGACTTCCACTGCATGACTGTGGATAATCGCAGCAGCACTTTCGCTCCTGTATACTCAGCCACGATGAAGACCGCCTTGAGGTTAACCATTACCTTGCTTGGAACATACCTCTTTTTTTGGATCCTACGAGCTGCATATAGACTTTTCTTCCATCCGCTATCACGCTATCCGGGTCCACTTCTTGCGGCCATTTCGAAGCCATGGTACGTGTCGTTCATGAGAGTTGCTCAATAGGTCTCGTCTGTATTCCTAATCGCCCCTGCTGTAGGTATGAATGGTATTGGAACTTCTATCAGAAGGGACAGTTGGTGTTTGAGATCGAGCGACTCCACGAACGTTTAGGTGAATATCCAGACGAGTTGTGATCCTACTTACTGACTTCGGAGGGCCCGTGATCCGCATTGCTCCCAATGAACTCCATATCAACGATCCCGACATGTTCCTTGAGATCACCAAGGTCGGTTCGCAATTCACCAAAGATCCAGGCTTCTACGACTACATCACCTTTCCGGGCACCTCGATCGGAGAGACAGACCCCATTCGTCATCGGATTCGACGGCAGGTCCTCACACCTGCTTTCTCTCCTCTACGCGTGCAGGAGATCGCTCCCATGGTAAGAGCCAAGGTCGACCGACTACTTGAGCGTTTCGACGAATTCGCTGCTCGCTCTGAACCTGTCAACATGTTCAGAGCAACAAAAGCATTTACCATGGACGTCGTCTCTACAATCGTCTTTGGAAAGGGACTCGGATGTATTGACGATCCTGAATTTCGCAACCAATTCATCGAGTATCTCCATTCCACATTCGAAATGGGCTGGACTGCCACTGCGTTCCCCAATCTCACTGCCTTTTCACTCTCTTTACCTGAGTGGGTGTCGGAGAAACTTTTCCCCATACCCATCATGGAGTTTAAGAAGGTAAGCGATTATGGTGTCCCAGCAATGCAAGGAAGGCCGGCTCTATATGACGTAGCTTCCCACGTAAAACCTAACTCAGTGTAAGGAAGACAGGCTAATAAAAACTTAAGAAATGCATTGGGCTCATGGACAACTACCTTCAAGACCGCGATGCGCCAACCCTCCACGCCCAAAATGGAGCGAACAAGAAGACCGACTTCGACAGGTCCATCGCCATTGACCTGCTAGTCGACCCCGAGTCGGCGAAGGACCACAGCACGCTTGATGCCAGCCAGCTGGCAGAAGAAGTTATCATGCTGCTGTCAGCCGGCAACGATACTACATCCGATGCCATGATCTCTGGCACCTATCAGATCCTCAAGCACTCCGAAATACACGAAAAACTCGCTCAAGAGCTCCAACAAGCGTTCCCCAGTGTACACGACGACATTACATACGAGAGGATCAAGAAGCTGCCGTATCTGGTAAGAGGACTGCGGCTCCCGCTCCAAAACGAGCTGACACATCGGTAGACAGCAGTCATAAAGGAGATATTGAGGTACAGTAGCCCACTACCTGGGAAAGCTCCTCGGATTGTGCCCCAAGATGGCTGGACGCTTTATGGCCATAAGCTTCCGCCCAAGGTAAGCCATGCCCGTTCCACCTTCTCGCACTCTAACTACTAACCTCGTCTTTAGACCGTCATCAATACGTCAGCTTACCTTCTCAACAAGCACCAGAGAGTTTGGTCCGAACCAAGTAAATTTATCCCCGAACGCTGGCTCGAAGGAGACTCTGCACATCTCGACAAATACATGGCGAGCTTCTACCGTGGCACGAGACAATGTCTCGGCAAAGAGTATGGCATTTTTCTCCGTGCAATTGGAAGAAAGGCGCTGATTTAATGAATCGCAGCCTTGCGTTCTGCGAGATGTACACCTTGCTGGCAAATCTTTTCAGAAAGTTCCATGTGGAGATTCACAATACGACTGATGACGATATGAAATGGATTGATCTTCTATTCACATAGTAAGTGTATGCCAAAAGCACTAGGTTGCTTCTACTGACAGATACCATAGCTTCGTCGGTCGGAACCTCCACGTGGCCCTTCGGAGGCGAGTGGAATGAGGACGCAATTGGGTACTCCGTTTGTAACGGTCGGGATGATGGGAGCAGTTTGAGAACTATGGCAACGGCGTGAAGCAGCAATGAGGTAATACAAGTTACTTAACAAAATCCTTCACTATCCATGCCGCTATATATTTGTACCATGAATGCATTAGCTACGTCACTCGAGCCATGCCTAGGGAGAAGATATGTCGTTCGCAGGTCTTCCACGTTTGGCCATAATTTAATTAATGAAAATACATTGATCAACGTATATCCTGACAAAATAGCAATTTCCAGAAGTCAGTCAAAGAAGCCAATATCTCACAAGTCGTCTCAGTGACAGCTCAAAAACGCCTTCCTCCTCCAGTCCAACCCGCTCCTCACAGGGACCTCAAATCTCCTCTCCCTATCCACGAAACTGCCCCTCAGCAGCTCATATGTTTCCCCGTTAGCCTTGGCGCCTTTCTCCTTCGCATCGAGGTTTTCATCCCAAGGTCGCCAGCCTTCTTCCGATGGGATATCCCAAGTCATCACGACTGGCGGTGTCGTCATTTCGGCTTCGGCGGTGGAGCAGTATTCTGCATCGAGTGCGAGGATGAGCATTTCTTTGCCGGTGTTGTTGGGAAGGAGCTTGAGTTGCGGGCTACGGTAGGGCGTTGAGTAGGGGAAGTAAACGGGGTCGCGCAGAGTCTGTATGTTGGATGCGGGAGGCACGGAAGGAGACTCGGCTTTCGGGAGATGCATGCGAAGGAGCTTTGTGTTGCAGGATAGCGGGGGCAAAGCGACGTAGACGTAGTTAGAGTCCCAGTACGTCAGGATCAGCGGATGCTGCATCGCTCCAGCACTCTCATAAGCGACGGATACCGTAGCATGTGTCCGCTCTAAGACGCACTCTGGGTCTCCAGAACTGCAAAACAGAAATGATGAGAGCGAAAGTGTCTGCTTGAAGCCAGTGTCCGAGTGTGCGGCGGTGTAGAGCAGATAGTATAGCGTTTTGCCGGATTCCGAAAACTTGAACTCCTTGCGCATAGCGCAGGTAGTAGAGACCTGAGTGTCTACAGGCTCGGGTAAGATCGTAGATTGCACGTTGCCAGATGCAATGTCCATTATGCAGAGCTGGTGCGGAGATGGGCTCCACACCGCAGTCGCTTCGGTAGGATGGAATGCGCATACAGCATCCATATCGATTTTGGACTTCCAGAAGTGCCAAATTGGTGCACCACCACTTCTCACTATGAACATGCAGTGCTGCGAGAGTGAGTCGCCAGTGTCAGGCGAGTCGTCGTCCGCGTCCGAATCAGACTCTATGTCAGAAGAACTCATGGAACCGTACCCCGATTCTTGGCTTGACTGGGTCGACATCGTGTCACTGTGGCTCGGTAAGTCCCGCATGCAATGGATAGCAATTGCGCGGTGCGACGTCGGCGAGTGATCATGAGGAGCCGTGGTAACTTTGCAGACGCCCTGCCAAAGCCCGATTGTTCGTTCCGAGGTATAGGTGTCTGCGTGGCTAGCGTCAACACCTTCGTCCGCGCTCGAATAGTAACTGGTCGACAGTCGAGCCGTATCCACGAGCCAATACCCTTGGTCAATATCCGGTATGCCGCCGAAGAAATACGAATGCCCCGCTACAGGTGCGCAGATTAGCTGAGTAGCAGTTCTTGGAGGGTCGGACGAAGAACTTCCATTGGCCGTTGGTAGTGTTGACCACTTAATGTGGTATCGGCTGGAAGAGCTTCTGTGGGCGAGGGTGAGGGCTTTGAGAGAGCCGGCGTCGAGCTGTATATCCACCAGGGCGTCGGGCGAGGTGCCCTGCGAAATCTTGTGCATTTTTACACGCTCATCTCGCCACGGCGCCCTTCCAGGAAGAATTCCGTCCCATTCATCATCCATAGCGCACTGAGCCACTGCTGCAGGGTGCGAGTTGAGTAGCGGATGCCACTCAGTCACGAAGTTGTGGAATGCCTTGAAGATGCGCGCCCCCTCTGAGCCATACACATCTGTATCCAGCCACTCAGGAAGTGGAATTGCGAAGCACACATCATCCACACACTGCGTTTTAAGCTTAGGCGCCGTAGCAGTGAGATGATAGCCGCCAAGATAACGTCCGCCATCTTTCGTATACGTCGCGAAAAGATAGGGCACGACCCGAGTCTGCACAGCCACACAAGCCCAGAATGCCTTCGTCTTCGTGAAATCGATGATCTTCTTGTAGAGCTCCTCTGAACGTTCCGCATTGCTGAGGTACCCGTGCCAAAATGTTGCAGCGTGTCGAAGGAAGGAATGGTCGTTCGCTGTAATAACGGTCGAGACGTCTAGGGTTGCATGGTACCTCTCATAGCTAAGGTACGAAAGGGCTGATAGTCCTAACTCGAGGTTTGCTTTCGCTGGCGACACGAAGTACTGGCGCAGGCGCTCGTCTGGCAGTTGCAAGACATCAGGATCTTGTACGAAAAAGTCCTGCACCGACTTATGAGCGACCTTTAGTAACGGATCATCTTCAGTGCCCTTCATAGTTCGATCGAACAAGACAAGATTAGAACACAGCTCTTCTATGAGCTCAGGTTTCGGTAAGCTTCTCGGAGAGAAGTCCGGGATGCCTTTCAAAGCAGCAAGAGCATGAGTGAGCTCGCTCAAATGAAGCGGCTGGGCAGCTCCAACGAGCATCGTGAAGATCGAGCGCGCAAGCTGCTGGTGGCGTTCGGGGCGCATCAACAATCGTGACAAGCTCCGCGTGTAAGCGCCAGTTAGACCTTTCGGAAATTTGTCTAGCTCTTCTTCAATTTCTTCTTCACAGGTGGCACCCTCCCCGTCTAGGATGTCCATCATGTGGCGCACCCACAAGAAATTGCCTTGTGCATGGCTTGTCCAGTATTCAACGCAGCTGTCGCATTCATGATCGATACGATCGGTAACATATCTTCTGATGTCCTCTGTGAGGCCCTCGCCGGAGGCTTCGAGTTCCGTGACATTATGCTTTCGCATCATTGTGCGGATATCGGAGTCTGGTCGACTAGCAAAGAAGAATTTTGCGATGCCGTACGTCTTCGCGTGAAGGAGATGACAAAACGACAGCAGAAGAAGTCCCCTATCTTCGCACTCGTCGAGCCCGTCGATGATGATATGGATGCGGCTTTGCTGTTTCAGAAGTGCCTCTATGATTTCGGACGCAGTCTTTGGATCGTTCAATTTGGAGCAATGATTCTTCAGATCTTCCTCGTAGAGTCGCTGTACTCGTTCGGGGATGGAATCAGAATGGGTGAGTATCTGGAGAGCAATAGATCGGAGAACATTGATGGCTTTCTTCCGCACAAAATCGTTGAAAGAACAGAAGAAAGTTGCCGTCCGGTAACCTTTTTCCTGTAGCTTCCGGACGAGTGTTGACGATAAGATCGTCTTCCCGGCCCCGGGAGCTGCGTTGTACCAGAGCGATGTCGACTTCTTCATTGCCAGCCACTTTTCCATAGTCGGATGTTGAAACAACCACTCGCAGCTTTCATCGTGACGGATTTCGAGGTGTGTCCGGATATCTTGCCGGACGTCGAGCCTATCCTCCTCCTGACCTGCTTTGATCCAGTCTACGATGTGGCTTCGCAGCTTCGATTGCTGACTCGTCGATTTTGCAAGGTCCCTCTCCCTGCCCAGGTCCGCCTCAGTTGCCTGTGCTAGCATTTGGACTTTCTTCGCATCCGCCTCCAAGGTTTGGCGACATCGTTGCCACTCAGCATCCAACGGTTTGACGATGCCAGTGAGTAATGTTTTGTACGCCTTACGACTGAAAAGCGCCGCTGCTTTCTGCCAGAATGACACGATGTTCTTGTAGGTCTCGACAAGAAGCCGTTGCATGTCTGCGGATGCTTCATATGCTTTGGCGAAGACGTGGTAGCATTTCAACAGATCGCCAACGCTTTCCATCATTGACAGAACATCTTCGAAGCATTTTCGGAACTTTTCAGCCAGCATGAGAACAATGCGAGCCCCCCCGTATAGCACTGCAGATGCTGCGGGCCCGGCCTGGATCATGACATCGCAGGCTTGCGTGTACTGAGAGAGGCCTGTTAATAGCGGATCCAACCTCTCAGAGATACGTCTGGTATAGCTGCTGCGCTTCTGCTTCTTGTCTAGTTCCTTGACGTAAAGTGCAAGCTGCTCCGAGCTCCGGCTACTGTGGTCATGCGAGTTGCTGTCGGAGGGGCTTGAAAGGAGCTGCGAAAGGACCTCTTTGTAAAACGGGCTGCGGATGTCTTCATCGCGCTTGACGCCGGAAATGAACGCTTCGAGAGACAGGGCGAAAGTATTCGTACCGGTGGTCGCCATCGCTGGCTTTGGGTGCGGACGTAGGTTGCCAGCCTTGGGTGAGTGTGTTGGTTCACTCCACCTTCAAATGCCGTCCTAAATCTGCGAAGAAGGCAACGAGGCAAAGGGATTGGGGTGCGATTACTCATGGCCAAACGACTGGATAACAGACTCGACCCCGCGCTTGGAGCATGTCGGAAGGAGAAAGTGGGCTTTTGAGTGCATGCCGTATCGCCTGACCATACCCGAAAGGGCAAGTTTGGGGTCCATTTCAGCCCCACTCAGGAGGCTGGAAGCAGACCCCTGCACCTAAAGATTTCTTTTTGCTTATGTGCGTCGGAGCTTCACCGCCTGCGCAAGGCTGAAAGCTGAAGTGCAGGCTGGAGGGGGTCCTGATAAACCAGCCTGTGTCTTTGATGTGGACATCCTGCCAAATCGCACACCATGACCGAGAAAGACAAGGTTAATACGGACAAGTCGGAGACCAGTAACGAGGAGGTGGGAAAGACATGTGAGCTGCGCGTTCGGCAGCAGCGATTCGATCGAAGCGGGAATGCAGAAGATGTCGTGGTCGACAGCTTGAAGCTTCCCCGCGGTCATGGATTCGACAAACCGTACGCGGTCGTCGTTAACCAGATCTTTACCGAGAAGAACCTTCTTGATAAAGAAATCGCGACGATCAACTCTGAGCACATCTTGGAGGCCTTCAGAGAGGTTATCGGATCATATCCAACGGTAGCAGCCGACTTCTCCGAGCCGTTCGACATGGAAAGTCCGTTCCAAATGCTATTCCATTTCTGGCACGAGCTGGACGCTTACAAGGAGGCCGTGGAGGACGACGTAGCGCGGATGCATATGAACCTCCTGTTCGACTTCATGGAGATAACGATGGGGCCCGAGAAGAAGAGAGTGGAAACCCAGATCAAGAAAGGCCAGATCGATTTCTCCCGGGCGTGGACCTTATATCGGCCGGGGGACATCCAGATCAAGTTTGAACATGACCATCCATGGTTGCTTAAGTGTGTGAAGACGGCATACGAAGAGAATACAAGACAAGGTAAATGGATCGAAGTCCATTGTACGCACACCGATTTCGACGGGAGACACGTTGGGGAGGCGACCCTCATTACCAAGATCCATCAAAAGCAATTCTTCGCTTCAGAGAATCCAGCCAACATCAAGGATTTGCTCGTATATCCGCGAAAATATTACAACGAGGGGGAAAGTCTGGAGAGGCGCCTCACCGAGCGGGGTGACCGCTTTCTGGCTTTGACGGAAACCTGCGTTCGTCAGTATGATGGTCTCGCTGAGCACATCAAAGAGCCCCCATACAGCTTCTGGGACCCGGACATGGCGCTTTTCGATCCGGTTTGGATTACGTATAAAGAGACGGGAAGGATCATGGTCGACCGCAAGACGTTCCAGGAGGATAAAAATCTGACGCGGGTTGCCATCCCGGCATCTCAAGAGGACGTTGACAAGATCCTTTGTCCGCCATTCGTGTACGGCTTCTCATTGGCAATCAAGGAGTGGTGCCGTTTTTACCTCGAGTACATTCGTGATGTACAGTGGAACAAGGGCTGTATGGATGCTTTAGTTATGAAGGAAGAGCAGAAATCCTTATTGCAGGCGATGGTCTCGAGCCACGACTTCCCAGAGAATCCGCGCGACCAGACCAAGCAGAAGGGCAAAGGACTGGTAGTTCTCCTGCACGGTTCGCCAGGTACGGGCAAGACTTTGACTGCTGAATGCTGCGCCGAAATCACTGGCCGAGCGCTGTTCAGCACAAGCTTGGCGGAACTGAATAAAGAGAACTTTGCCTGGTATTTCGAACGTCGGCTGGTCACGGTCCTGCAGTACGCGACGATATGGAGAGCCTGCGTCTTGCTGGACGAAGCAGATGTGTTCTTGGAGCAGCGAAGAGACGACGTCGCAGATTCATCCGAGCGCAACGGACTAGTCGCCGTCTTCCTCCGACACCTGGAGTACTTTAGCGGTATTGTCTTCCTGACAACGAACAGGATTCACGTGTTCGATGAAGCCATGAAGAGTCGCATCCACCTCGCTCTAGGGTACAATCCACCTGAGCTCGAAATGCGTCGCATGCTGTGGACCAAGAGCCTGAAAACAGCAACCGGGGGCGAATTGGAGGCCGAGGTGGAGGAAGCGATCGACGTCTTCATCCGCACCAATCTCAACGGAAGAGAGATCTCGAACACTATCAACACGGCACAGACTCTTGCGAGGTTCGAAGGCGGCAGGCTTCATCTGAAGCATATTGAGCAGGTCCTGAATGTCCGGAAGGAATTCGAGATGGGATTGAGGAAAATGATCAAAGATGCAAAGAGGACGTCCACTGGGCCGATTGCGAGGCGAGGATCGATGTTGGGCACGATGTGCGAGGAGCCAGAGGAGTTGGAAGGATGAGGTTAGAACAGAGAGGGGATGTGAGGGAGAGGACAGGTTTATAATGGGGGACGCCCAAGCTTTCGGGCTAGACCGCTTTTGACTAGCTTGCTCTCAGCGATCGCAACCTGCGCGGGCGCTAAAACCATCTCACTCGTTCACTTGATGATTAGAGACGCTCTGTTTATTACGAAAATATGAAGACTTGGCACATTTTACGGCCTGAGGCTTACTTCTGCCTCTCTCCGGCCTTTTAGGCCGTCCTCAAGAACGGTTCACTCCCCTTTCCCAATCCGGAATGCCCGCCGTTGGCTGGATTCACTAACCTGCGGCTCAACATCTTTCATCGAGGACAGGGAAATCTGAAGAACTCATGCGTATACCTCATCATGCCCGCTTGTTCCTACTGTTGCAGTACATAGCACCGTGATGGCGTACGATATGTCTCCGAGCAGGTCCGTACCACCCAGAATGTCTCCGACGGGAGACGCGTGAATTTGAGATGGTTGTTGAGTCGCAAGATACTCTCCGGCGTGACCATGAGCACATTACAGCCGTATAATATATAATTCCACTCCTTTCCCGAGAGCGCAGATTCGAAACGTGCTGCTCCATCGTCTCGGAACAAGGCCCACACAATGGCCACCACTCCCAACCCTCAAGATGTCGGGTACGTATCTACCTTTCCTACCCCCTACACCATACTTACTCTCCAAAGAGCAATGGCGGACTGGTTCGATAACCGTCCGATAAACAAAAAAAGTCGCGACCTCCAAGCCCAAGCCCTACGCGACCGTCTCGCATTTGTCGGACTGGACTGGGCGAAACAAGTCAAAATGCTAGACTACGCCTGCGGTCCGGGTTTCCTGTCGCGGGTAAACCCTTATCTCCTTTCTCCTCTTTCTGGTGCAACCACTGAAGGAGCGTAGATCTACGGCCCGCACGTATCCTCCATCGCCGCAATCGACATCTCAGATACGATGCTAGATCGGTACAGATCAAACATCGGAACCTATGGAATATCGACGGGGAAAGTGAACGCGCTGGTGGGGAATCTGCTGGTTGAACCTCCAGAGCCGGCCTCCCTATCATCACCAGAATACCACGAATTTGATCTCATCACCGTCGGCGCAGCACTGCACCACTTTCCCTCTGTCCCCTCTGCGGTCCACGCTCTCGCAGCGCGCTTGAGACCAGGAGGTGTGCTTCTAATCTGCGACCTGTTCGATTCCGATTCCAGAAAGGATGCAGATGGCGGAGAGGGGAAGGTGGAAGCTGCTAAGAGACCGAAGGGTTTCACCGAGGAGGGCCTGAAGGAGGTTATGGAAAAGGCGGGCTTGACGGAGTATAAGATGGAAGTGCTCCCGGAGAAATATGAGGTCGAGCTGCCGAGCCTAGAGGTGCTGAAGATTGAGTGTTTCCTAGCGCAGGCAGTGAAGCCGCGCAGTTGAACGGGTCCTAAGTTCTTTCATTCTCCGATCATTCGCAAGAATTCAAAGTCTGTTTAGCTGCATATGCCTCTCAAAAACAGCACACTTAACTTACGCTACACATCTATGCCCTCCCAAAGCCAAGAAAGCTTCGCGCTCCGCCCTCATCTTGGCGGTAAACTGACCAAACGTACTTCGAAGACAGCCCACGTGTTTCGGCTAGAGACCCTCGGAGAGAGATACTGCGAAGGCGGAGAAGACTCCGACAATCCAGGCTCAGCTGAAGGCGATATGATCCAGTAAATCGAGCGACTTACAGCTGCATGCAGCTGAAGTGGGACTCGCTGCACGGAAGGCTGTATCGAAGGCTAGGCGGGAGAAGCGCGATAAACATCGCGTGACCAGTTTCGAAGAACGGATGAAATGGAAGATGGTAGTACTTTCGACTCGTGTTGATGCATAAGTAGGATGTCCAGTCTACCAACGACGTTGCAAACCATAACCATGACTCAAGCAAGCGAAATCACTATAGTTGCCAATTACACGCCGGCCCACCACAACCCCAAAGAGGGTATCACCATCCGCAAGGAACCAACCAACTAGACCGGCCACCCCGGCCGCACAGCTACGACTTAAAGTGCGGCGCATTAAGGATAATGCCCATTAGCACACCGCCAATAGTCCCCGCAACAGGGATCGTCATGACCCAAGACAGCATAAGCAGACCTACACGCTGGAAGTTAACAGCCTTGAAGGTGCCGTTGCACAGGCCGACGCCGACGGTGGCGCCAGTGATGCACATAGATGTCGAGACGGGGAGGGAGTACTGCGAAAAAAGCAGGACGGTGATGGCGGCGCCCATTTCCATCGAGCAGCCTAATCAGCGGTTAGCATTCGGTGTGAGTAGAGGGGATGAGAGGAGATTACGAACCTCGGCTGGGAGAGTGGTAAGTGATCTTGTTGCCCATAACCTTCATGATGTTATAGCCGTAGGTGATCAGACCAAGGGAGATGGTGGCAGACAGAACGGCAAGCTGCCAGACGGGGACTGGAGCTTTCGACGCCGCCGCGTTGCCGGTGTGCCACGCGGAGTAAATGACAGCCCAGGGACCAACAGAGTTACCGATGTCGTTAGCACCATGGGCGAAAGACGCAGTGCAAGCAGTAAGAATCTGAACAAACGAGTACGTATGCTCAACTTCGTTGGGATACTTCTCCGCAGCCGCATACACGCGCTGCATGCGAGCACCTTCCGGCGTACCAGCGATACCAGTCTGTGCCGCATGAATATCGTAGTGCAGGCCATAAAGAGCACCCACAACAATCATGGCGGGAATACGCTTGCAGAGAATCTTCATGTTGTGCCATTCGTAGATCTCGCCGGCCGCCATGGGATTCTCGTGCAACAAGCGCATAGCCCAGCCAAGGGGCCCACGCTTGGCCCTGAGCCTCGCGTGGAAGCGCTCCTCGCCCTGGGCTACAAGCTCCTTATAGGTGAGTTGCTTGGTCTCGGTGACAACGGCGCCTTTCTCACTATCGGCGGATACGATAGCATCGGCGCCTTTAGTGTTGTTGTCGTCGGAGTCGCTGAAGGATGGCGACCGCGTCTCAATTTCTGGCTGGTCATCCTCTTGGACGACAGCGTAGTTGGGTACGTTTGCACGGTCGGCTTCGGCAGGGGCGGGGCGCTTGAAGAGCAGGGGGCCTTGGAGAAAGTGGTACCATTTGACGCTGTGGTCCTTTTGAATGACCTTCGCGTAGACGAACGGGACGAAGAAGAGAGCCGAGAGGAGGCAGACGCCGGCGCCAGTACCCATGGTAACGGACGCCACGTACCAGGACGGCTTCTTGTTCAGACCGAGGTTGGGCGAGCCCTTGTAGACGATCGAGAGCGTGCAGATGGTTCCCGCGATGAGAAAGAAGAACGGCGCAGTATAGATAGCCCACGGGACAGAGTTCTTGCGCATATGCACGATGACCTTGATGAGCATGAAGATGGTCGCTGCAAAGCCGCCTGAGATGGCGGGAGCCATGCCCAAGCCTGCGAAGATAGCACCGAGACCTTTGCCGTTATTCCATCCCCATTGCACCTTAGAGGCTCCCACGGTAGCGACCCCTACGCCGGCCACGGAAGATATCAAGGAATAGGTCGAGGAGACATGAGCTGAGTGGCGAGTGCACCACATGACCCAAGTCGAAGCACCTGCCAGGGCACAGGTGAAAGCAAGCATCTGTACGTTGGCATCGCCCTTAAATGCCGAGTTGGGAATGATGCCGTTCTTGATTGTATCTGCCGTTCGTGCGCCGACGGTTATGGCTCCTAGCATTTCGAATATGGTGCCGAATACCATGGCCTGTCTGTATGAGATGGATCTCGAGGAGACGCTGGTGGCCCATGCATTGGCGACATCGTCTGAAGCATTTAGCATTTGCAGTCTTCGAAGAGGACGAAGTTCTCTACTTACTTGCACCGTTGTTATAGGCATCGAGCATCGCAAAGAATGTGCCGATGACGAAGACGTAGGTGTAATCTGAGAGCACCATCTTGACGGCTTCCGCTCAGTGAAGGAGAGTCAAGAGATAGATGGATGAGAAAGACAGAAAAGGGGCCGCTGTGCAACTAGATGCCGAAGCAAGCTGATGGAGGAAGGAAAGCAGAAAACGGGTCCTCTAAGAAGTGTTTATACTCTAGAAACTGCTCGTTCTGCTGCGACAGCTGCATAGAAGGCTGAGCATCAGACCAATGAGGATTCCAGAACCGCACATAGGCGTACCAGCGACATTCCATCCACTCCTCAGTGGAACCGATAATCTCGATGTCAGCTAGAGGCATTTTCTAGATTCGTTCTTCGAAGCCATCATTCCTCTTGCGATACATCTTCGTGAAGTCAAGCGATGCTCAGTCTGGGCGGGATATCTTGGCCGCTCGGCGGAAGTGGCGTGAATTGCGCAGTAGCGAACCAAATCGCCAGCATAGAGCACGTTTTCCGCCACAAAGTCGTGGATACATCTGCAGAGCGGTGCTATCGCGGCGAGAGCACAGGATCTGGCCAAATGGTTCGAAAAATGGACACGGAGGGAACGACGACGGCGCCTGAGCAGCAATCAAGATAAGCAGAAATTTGCATTAGGCGTTTTGTCGAAGGACGCCCGGAGGCACTCCGGTGAGGCAGACAGTGGATCGAGGGAGATGCATTGGCCTTGCAATCTGTCGTTGGATCGTGGATCTCTCCCACCGAGCCCGGCCCCGGAATAGCGCCCTTGAAGTCTCATCCAAACTCTTCTAGCCCCGCAAGACTATGCATGCGACCGTGTGAGAAAGGATGCTGGGGATATCCGCAGGAAGTGCGTAAGCCCTTTATCGGTCCGTCTTGTGGCGGGAAGGGAAGGTGCGATGAGAGGGCTCGACAAGTCCTGGGGTCTGTGAAATGTCCGCGAATAACGCAGCGGGAGCTGCCAACCCCATTGCGCGTTAGGCGGCAGAAGTCCTCATCCTCTTGTTGGCGGCACCTGGGAACTGGACCAGGTCCTTTCATTAGACCGTTCCTGGTCAATTCTTTCGTGGTAAACGGGTCTTCGCGTTTCTAAACGGTGGCATTGCGACGTTCCTCGATCCCCTCGATGTCGTAGGAAAATCGAAAGTGCGATGTGTCCTGGGCCGTCCTCCTGCAGGGTTGAAGAGGTTCGACAGTAGGGTTGCGGTTGCAGTTGAGGTTGGGGAAAGCCTCATATATACTGGCCCAAGAATTGGCATATCTCAGTTAAGATCGGACAAGAAAGCCACCTCATGAGATCTCTTTTTATATACCTTGGCTCCTGTAATGCGACGTTGAAATAAGACTGTGTGGCTCTTTGCTTGCATTTGACCTCAGATCTGGGTTCAACGCTGAGAAAGGCAGACCATGTGTGGAGCTTGTGAAGTCTTGATTGGGAAGAGACGGGTGTTCGGCACACAGGGCTGAGCCTCACCAATCTAAATCCTAATAAATGAGCACAAACATGATAGAATGGGATACCACGCCGAGCCAGTCTCAAGATATACACGGAAGTTTCCACACCAGCAGTTCTCGCTCCGACGGGCTGGGTTCCATATCCAACGAGCCAGCTGCGAGATCCTCGTACCGCCACAGGTTGCCAGGTGATGCCCAGGAAAGCCGTTGTGAATCGCCTTTAGTTATTCCTTGCGCGGATCGCACTTGGTTTGGGATGGGAGGAAGCCCATCTTGGGGTTAGTTTGAAAAACCTATCCGTTCGCTACCGTCTATGCACTCGTATTCATTGCAGTCGTCGAGGGTATCAATAAACACCATCCAAACGCCAGCCATCTATAGAAAGAGAGCCGTCCGATGACTATCGTTCAGTCAGACTCGTCCTTATACCGTCGCGCCTCCTTCGCCTTCTCCAAGTGCTCTTCATCTTCCCTCTCCCGCTGCGCCAACGACTCCCGTAGCCGCTCTTCTTGCTTCCTCCAATGGCTTCCCTCCTCGTAGTCCTCAGAGATGCCGAGCGCCTTCCGTAACCGCTCGCTCTCCTCGATCTTCGCTTTCGCAAGGTCGTGTACCTGATGCGCTTTTAGGGTCCGCGCATTCGGCCCTGTGTCTTTGCCAGCTTTGTGATCTTCTTCGAGCTTCCTGCGGAGGCCATCGCATCGGTCGTCGATTTCGTCGTCATCGACACTATCCGCTGTTACTTTGCATGCTGGAGATTGTGGGGCTTGTACATACCCTTCATCTTCGAGCTTGTCGCGGAGCTCCATAACCTTGACTTCAATATCTCGTTTGCGCTCGTGCTCCAGGATTTCTGGGTCTGGCTGGCGCTGGCGGTGCTTCGTCTGCTCCCAGTCCTGGGGATAGGGTGCCGCCTTGTCGCGCGGCTTGAGGAGTGATCTGTTCTTCTGGACGTATCCGGAGGTACCGCTGCCGCGGGGAGTAGAGAGACCGACGTTGGACGACATGGTGAGTGCTAAGGTACGAGTTGTGGTCTGCAGATGGGCAGTGGATGCGGATTCGAGGGAGGCGTCGATGCGGAGTTTTCGGAGGTCAAGGTGGCCCGAGCTCCCGCACTTGCCCCGCGAATTCTTTGGAAGTTACAGAAGACTCATAAGTCACAACCCAGCCATGGAGTCATATCCCCGACATCAACAATACTCTTCGCTTCATTCTTCAACTTTATCACTAGAACATCCACCATGAGCTCTCAATCTGAGAGCAGCCAGCCTCAACCCTCTTCGTCGCCCTTGGAGGGTTCCTTCAAGGAGCTTCCGTTCCCTCCGGTGACGAAAAGCCATGTCCTGAACTGCTCATATCACAACTGGCATCCGAAGTAAGGCTTATCCTTAGCACACGTTCGGATTTCAAAGTACAACAGCTGACGGTGTCCCAGGTATCGAGCCATCACACCCAAAGCACGGCTTGTGCCACTTCCGGATGCTTTCATCTCGTACTTGCGTGAAGACGGCATCATGCTTCCTCCCGAGGACAACGACCGCCCAGAATGGTCCGATTCGGACAGTGGAATCTTCTCTGGGGCCGACAACGAGACCGACGATGATGACGGAGCCGACTACGACCCCTCCGCCAACTGGCGTGATACTCACGAAGCGATTGAACGCACAATAGAGGAGCTGGGCGGGAAGGTTGCGCCGAAGTTAAACTGGTCAGCACCAAAGGATGCTACATGGATCGCTGCGACGAATAGCATGGAGTGCCGGACGCCGAACGACATCTATCTACTCCTGAAGTCTAGCGACTTTGTCGCCCACGATCTCCAACACGCTTTCGACGATACCGCCGATGAAGGAGACCCTACAGGGCCATTTGGTCCTGCTGTTCCCTACCATCTCGTCCTTCGTAAATGGATAACGCTCAATCCCTCCGTGGAGTTCCGCTGCTTCGTGCGCAACCGCAAGCTGATTGCCATCTGCCAGCGAGACCTCAATCATTTCGACTTTCTCTTCAAGATGCAAGACAAGCTACGTCAGTCCATCCAGGAATTCTTCGACATTCGGATACGGGACACCTTCCCCGACCGCAACTTTACTTTCGACGTCTACATCCCGCCTCCGCACGATCGCGTCTGGCTGATGGACTTCAATCCTTGGGCGCAGAGGACCGATCCGCTCCTGTTTAGTTGGCTTGAGCTTCTGACGCTACCTGAGTCTGAGATGAATGAATATCAAGAGCGTTCGGAGGAAGAAGATTCTGCGGGCGCCGAAGGAGATGAAGAAATCACCGAGATGTGGCGGCCAGAGTTCCGTCTCGTTCGGCGAGACGATCCGGAAGCTTATGGGTTTACCACTCCTCAGTATAGCGCGCACAAGCTTCCGAAGGACGTCGTAGATGCTAGCAGAGGAGGGGAGGGAAACCTGAGAGAATTCGCGCTCCAGTGGCAGGAGGCGCAAAGGCTGGCAGAACAGCAGAGAGCGGAGGATAGCGAAGATGATTAGTGGAAAACGTGGGACCTGCGATCAGGGGCTAGACTTGGTTGAGGTACTTTAGTATGAAAGACCAAGCGGGTCTTTTGCATCATGGCGCGTCCGCACAGAGCCGGCCGCAAATGGGCAGAATTCAATATAAATTCTTCGACTCAAGGGAAAACTCCCGCCTCTCCATCTTTCTCCTACAATGTCCTTGGATATGACTAAGCACGGCCAATCGTTTCCCCGCTCCGTCTCGAATCTCATCGTGTCAACATCACCCCTCCACAAGCTGGGGAACCCCCATTTCAGGTGCAATCAACATGGCGAATGAAGCGCCAGACCCGCGAACGTTCAAAAGCTGGGAAGATGCCTTCCAATATCCCATTCCCGTGGTCCGGAAGCTGGAGCAACAGCTTCGCTCCAACGCCGATGAGAATCGCGAGAAGCTGCGGTCACTCGTGGGGTAAGCAACATCGGCAACTTATCTATGAGAGCGGATTAAATCTAACAAATTATTGTAGAGCAAGCTACCGCAGCCTCCTCGACACCGCCGAGACTATCATTGACATGGAAGCCCGGATGGAGCAGGTGGAATCTAAGCTGGCAAGAGTAGGGCAGAACTGCAATTCCCGGAACTTGGAACGTATAACGGGCAATGCGGTCAAAATGGATACACATAAGCGGAGTCGCGGTCAGTCTCCGGCTGCTATAGCACTCTAGGGGGCGAGTGGTTGACGACGGAAACAGACCTGGAGCGGTACACGTTCGCTTCGCAGCTCGCTGTCCTGCGGAA
Organism: Trematosphaeria pertusa; assembly: GCF_010094035.1. Lineage (NCBI taxonomy): Eukaryota > Fungi > Ascomycota > Dothideomycetes > Pleosporales > Trematosphaeriaceae > Trematosphaeria > Trematosphaeria pertusa. Next base: position 306,902 of record NW_022987216.1, on the reverse strand, counting down.
TTGCCCCGTCGTTATGACACGGTTGATGAAATCCGGAAGCTCGTACCTGCTCATTGCGAAAGTCCTCGTTATCTCGAGGTTGCTGCACAAGGCGCTCTCGCAGTCGATGAGCAAGCCGCCCATTGTGGATCAGCTTTGGGAGAGGCTTCTTTCCGTACGACGGAAGCTCCTGCGGCGCATAGATAAGTGCCTAGCGAGCACTACGGGAGACACGTCGACGCTAGTTGAAAGCATGTGCGCGTACGCTCTTGCGACGAGTTCGACGCCTACCGATGTGCTGCAACATTTCCACAAGATTCGGATGGAGAAGATTACCGCCTCGTTGCAGCATGGCGATGAGCTGGCTAAGCACGGGATTAGTGCTCTACGGTTGTGTATTCAGACGTGTCAGGATACACAGGCGATATTTCCGCGGCGGTTGGCAGAGTCTCTCGCGAAGCTCAAATCACTACCTCTTGTCAAGGATTCAGAGGTTCGTGGGCTATACGAGCTGAATCTAGATGTCCATGATCGATGGATAGGAGACGAGGCTCGCAATTATACTCCCTGGCCGCGGCACGACGAGCTCCAGAGATCGGAGGCGGAAAGGATACTGCACCAATGGTCCAGGCAAGCTATTGCTGCATTCCTCAAGGGCATCAAAACGGCACTTGGGAAAGATGACCGGCTTAAAGAAGTCGCATCGTTGCGACAGGAACTAATCGAAACTTGGATCCTGTCCGGCTCGCGGATGGCAGGCGTAAAATCAGCGAATGTCCTGGACGACCTGCGCGACACGATAAACAGCCACCTGGAATCCATCATCCGATCTCGAACACAATACCTAGAAAACGTGGTATCCGAACTGACACGCATGCTCGAGTCGGGAACGTCCGCGAAAGCGCACACTTCTCTATCCCTGTGGAGTACAGTACCAAAACCCGCGGATCTAAGCAACGGCGCTCAAGCCTTCAAATCCAGGATCCTAAACACACATCAAGGCCGCGACGCCTCCGTCATCGATATCGTATCCACATTTGACAAGTGGATGGACTCCGTGCTCGAAGTGAAAAGCATCGCGAAATCGATGAAAGAAGCACGGTGGGATGATACCTTCGCGGATGATGTAGGCGATGACGATGATGACGACTTCGGAGATTCAAAGCAAATCCTGCTCAGCCACGACGACCCCCGACTGCTGGAAGAAGTGACACAAGAGGCGCTTAGTGAAGCGTTGAAGAATCTAGGAAAGAGCTTTAATCAAATTGTACAGCATCTGGCCGGGGCTAGTGAGGATGGAGGCGTACAGCAGGCTTGCTTTGTGCTAAGAGTCATGAGAGAGATCGGAGAGAGGATTCCAAAGCTGAGGCTGCAGGACAAGGCGACGCCACTTGCGACGCCCTTCACGACTGAGCTGTCGAAGCCGCTGCACGGCGCGCTCGGCCGCCAAATTGTCCAGCCGTCTACCAAAGCGTATAAGAAGTCGCTAGCTGCTGCGACCAAAGCGAGCTCAAAGAGCCACATCCTCTGGGAGGGCAATCCAGTGTTGCCAGCCCAACCGACTCCAAGCGCCTTTAGGTTCCTTCAAGATCTAAACAAGAGCATGGCAGGCTATGGAAGTGACCTGTGGGCTCCGAGTGGTGTCAAAGTCCTTAAGACATTAGCTTGCGAACAGCTCCCTCCAGTCCTCATGGAGAACATGGATGCCATCAGCAAGATAGGCAGCGAGAAGCCCACCCAAGAAATCAAAGATGACGCCGATGCGGAAGCCCAGCCCAAGCTCAACGGCGAGACAGACACCACCCATCCGTCTCCTGCCACTGCTATGCAAGACCTGAAAGACCAGAAGCTGAAGCAAGCGCTCTTTGACATGCTCTACATACACCGCTTCGTGGGCGAGGCTGGCAAGTCGGATGACGCCATCGAGCGGCTGGCGCGAAGCATGGCCGCCGAAAATAGTCTGGATGAGAGCAGTATGGCTAGGCTGCGGAAGAACGCAGCCGATTACGCGAAGAAAACGTATCTGCTTTTTGCACTACTAGCATAGATAGATACGTCAAGAAAGAACCTTTAAACTACATACTCAGCGAAGCTGAATCTGCGTACCTCCGCTATCAGGACACTTGCTCATGCAGTTCCAATCATCTCGTAGGTGGAATGTGAGGGTTGGGTTGGATGTCAGTAGCTCGTTTCCCAAAGGTCCTCTGCGCTAGTCCCGCTTCAGACGCATCAGAGGTTCCCTTGCACCATTAACAACTTGTGATTTACACTGCAAGGACGCATCTGCTATTTAAAAAATTGGTCTTGCATTGTGTTGAAACATTCGTCGAGAGTTTCTAAATCTATGGTATCCCATCCTATCCTCGTTGAGCTGAGTTAAACGCCAAATGCAAGCAAAGTAAGCTAGCAAAATGCAACCCCAAACGCCATAGCAGCCGACACAACACCCACCCATCAGCTGGGTCGGTCATCACCTAATCCTGCATCCCAAAGCGCTGAAATCCTAACCTCCTGATCTCACTCTCCAACCTCTCGAGCCCCTCAATTTCCGGAACGACTGAGTGGCCATCCGTAAATAAAGAAGACAGCTTCGCTGCCGCACCAGCGCCCTCGGACCCAGCAGTAGCAGGCCCAACATCGGCCGTGAACGCTCTCGCTGTGCTCTGGAACTTGCCCAGCATCTCTTCGTACTCGGCGTCCGGTACGCTTTGCGAGGTGATTGCGCCGCCGGCGCCGATCTGCCAGACGTCTTCTTGGGAAGTGGTGTTTGATGAGGCTGAAGAAGAGGGTTCGTCAATCTTGACAGCTGTGCGGATGACGACGGAGAAGTCGCCGCCGCCGCCGACATCCAGATAGCCCAGTACGCCGGAGTATATTCCACGCCGGCGGTTCGGTTCCTCGCGCTGGAGAAGCTCGCAGCTGCGTTTCTTGGGTGCGCCGGTCATGCTGCCTGGCGGGAGGGACTCGACGAATGCGTCGAATCCGAGATAGGCAACCTCCGACGGCAGGGGCGACTTCGACGCGGAGACGTAATTGGGCGGCTCCTCCCATTCATCAGGCGTCCGTGGTTTACGTGCATCGCGAGGTACCGCATCGACGACGGAGACGAGCTGCCATAGCGTCTCGTACTCTTCGACTTCCATGAGTTGTCGCACGTTCACATTTCCGGAGCCGTATACGCCGTGCAGTTGATGCCGAACTAGGTCGACGATCATCAGGTTCTCCGCCCGTTCTTTAGGCGAGGAGAGTATGGCATGTGCGTCCGCAGCGGTAATGCCGGGTTTCTTAGCTACGGTGCCTTTGATAGGGCGGCATTGTGCGGTCTGCATGCGGTCCCAGCTGATGTACCTTTCGGGCGACGAGCTGACGATGTGTATGTTGTGGAGGCGCATGTAGGCGCTAAAGGGAGCCGGATTCTGTGAAGCGAGGCCTTTGTAGAGCTTCCACGAAAGCTCATTGTTGTCAAATTTAGACAGTCGGCAGATCCGGGGCCTACGTGCGCGAATCTCGTTTGTAGTGGTCAGACAGATCTCGTAGCTTTGGCCGTCTGCGATGTGGGCCTGGCAGGATGCGACTGAGGCGCAGTATTCCTCTTGGTCGGCGACATATTGTTTGCAGGAGGCGAGGTAGTTATTGAATGTCGCGTCTTGCTCGAAAGGGTTGTTGAGCTTAGGCATGGGTGTCGAATTCGGGGTTGACTCCAGGCTCTTTCTACCGGCAGCTTCGTAGATCTTGTCCAGCGCTCTGTTCACCCAGTGTTCGTCATCCGGACCGCGAATGCTCTGTGCATATATCTTCTTGAGCTGGTGGTCGATTACAATAGTGCGCGTAACATAGGCGAAGCAGACATCTGGATACGCCGCATCTTGTCCCGATTGCACATCAATCGTCTCTAAGCCAGCCTCGTACGAGGCATAGCCCATCAAGCCTCCCCAGAACGGTGCCCAGGTGGGTGTGGTCGGCGGTCGCCGCATCATTCGCTGCAGGTACACCATGACCCCACGAATGTACTTCCAAGGGTCCGAGACACGCCACTCGCTATGCACTTCATCCATACCATTCCTTAACTGCATCAGCCGGCTTCCGGTGTAGTAATGCAGCCGCAAGGTCTCTCCTGGGATGACCAGACCGATAATGCTATATCGACCCGTCCCTACCGCCATGGGGAGCAAATTTCGCTGTAGTCCTGACTCCAGAATTATGGCTTCGTACCGAGGTATATCCAGTACTTCAACGATATCGGCCACAGTCAGCCTGCCACTCCCTGTTGTGCCGCAATGGACCATGGTAGGCGGCAGATTCGGCAGCGACTTCTGGTCTCCATACGCAATAAGGGAGGCTAATTCTTCTACGTGGAGGAGTTGGTCACCCTTGAACTTAGCGCTCTTGAGCAATCTCGAAATGGGCGGTATATCCTGAGCCATCTCAGCTAGTGACCGCCGTTCTCGACTTTCTCGCTTCAGCTCGCTCGAGTCGAGGGGGTAACGAAGAGCTTCGATAGCTATCGAGCCGTCGGAAGATGATGACAGAGAGTTCTTCCCCAGTACATGACTGGACCCGCGTTTATGAGCCCAGAGTTGGACGTCATGCCACCAGTTCTGGATGATGTGCGTGCCTTCGCTGTTCGTACAGATGGACTCCGGATGAAATTGAACGCCCCAGAATGGCTTGTCTGAATGCTTTGCGGCCATAAGGACGGCACCGTTGCGCCTGCAGTCGAAATCCCATGCTAGCGGTTCTAGCTGGGGACATGTTTTGGTAGCTTCCCAGAGCTCCGCTGGATACCTGACAGCTTTCTTCGTCTGAATGGAATGGCCAATCATGACCTGCAGCGAATGATACTGCGTAGCGAGCATTTCTTCGACTCCGGCAAAAATTGATCGCCCTCGATGCAAAATTTCCGAGACGAGGCCATGTCTAGGTTCGACGAGCCTTTCGATGTCTGCGCCAAATGCTAGACACATGGATTGGAAGCCGAGGCATATGCCCAAAACAGGGAGCATATGCGTGTCTTGGAGTGTCCAAAGCTCTTTCATGAGTCCGACGTCCTTGTCACATTTCGCCCAGCCAGGTCCGGGTCCCGCGATGACAGCATCGAACTCCTTGAGGTATTCCACGAAGCGCAGTAATCGCTCGTAGCCCAGGAAAACGGGACCATCATCGATGTGGCATTTGACAACATCAGCATCGATGCAGTGTTCGACCAAGGCGATGATATTGTTCGAGAAGGAGTCGTAGGCGTCCAAATACAGAATTCTCGGTCGCCTAGCCAGAATTGCAGGTGCCATCGCGAACGATACAGGCTCCGCGATGGGCGGTCAGAGCATCGGGTTTCCAAGATCCCAGAAAGAAAGGTCCAGGAACGGGCGTGAAAGTTCTCGGGACAATGTGAGAAAGTGGACAGCAGTGCCCAAGGCCGATTTGCTTTGTTGTCGTGACCCGAGAAAAATGTAGAACAAAAGTTTGATAGGGCTGAGTTGTCGCGGAACCTAAAAAAAGAAGCCGCCGGAACGCCGGGACGCACAAAAGGGAGGGCCGCGGCCAGGCTGCAAACCGCCCAGAAGGACGCGGGACAAAGGAACGACGAAAGCGCACAGGAGCACTGTGGGCCGGCAGGAGAGAATGTATGACTGCGAAATGATGAGTGAGCGATACGGCTACTTATCGTGACGTTTCCGAACCCCCTGTCGCGTGGCATGCAGGGTCCAGCTTGGCGCTGCTCCAGACCGCTCCAAGCCGCATTTAGCGCTAGCGGCATCGGCAGCAGCATCAGCTGGGCCGATCAAGCGCCTGATTCATCCAGCGCAAACCTAGATCAGCTGCAGCGCATGCCCACATTTGGCCACGGCATCTATATGAAGAGCAGTGATACGCAGCACTAACTATTCAAGTCTCCCTTCACTGTCGCGAGCGTGCCGAACTGGACCCCGAGGCAGTGAGGGAGCCCGCCACTTTTTGGCTACCCGAAGGCGAGCAAGGGATCTTCGTTGAGGAGTCGTCCTCCACATCCGCCTCGGCTTCGGTGAGGCCTTCCGTTTCCGTCTCTGCGTCGACATTATCCGGGAGGTCGTCATGATGAGCGGCTGACTCTGCTGCTGCATCGTTCCGTTGACGTATGCGACCAGCGAAAAAGGCCAGAAGCAGGAGGTCGTAGGCACCCTTCATCGAGCCAGCTACGACGAAAGCCATCCAGAAATGCTCGTGGTCAGCCAACAGCCCCGTGGCCCATGGCCCGGCGCTCTGAGAAAGCGTTTTGAGGATGTTAACGACGCCCATTACCGCGGTCCGCTCTTGGGGGAGAACGACAACTGATAGGAACGCCGACCGCGGAGCCTGATCCATGCTATTAAGGATCGCACGGGCGATTAGCAGGCAAATGGTCAACGGCAGACCCGGTGGAGCGGGTAGGAGTGCTAGAAAGATGGAGCTGGGTAGATGTGTGGCTACCATCGCCTGAATGAGCCCGATGCGCTTAGCGAGGGAAGAGGCGAAGATGTTCCCTATGGTTGAGATAAACCTGCTGAGGTTAGTTTGCACGCCGCAGGGATATCCGCCTTCATGCTTACCATGTCGCTGACATAATACCACCGAGCTTGCTTTTGTCAAGCCGAAACTTTCGTTCCATGTAGAAGTTGATCAAGGAGAAGGGCGCCATCCCACTGCCTAAGGAATCCAGAAAGAACAGGCCACAGAGCTTGAAGAGAATCCAGCGCGTGGGCTTGGATATCGTGCTAATCGGAGCCCATCGTTTCGGGGTCTTCGGCCTCGGTAAAGTGACTTGCTCGGGAGGACCAGTGCCGTCCTGACCATCCAGAAGGGGTTCCGCCTCGTTTGCGTCCTCGTGGTATTGGTCATACTGCTCTTCCTTGTGGCTATGCTCGCAATGTTTACTTAGCAGAAGAGTCATGATTGCTTTTGCAGCTCCGACGCCAGTGTATATCCAGAAGATCATACGGTAGGCATCCAACTCGGTCCACCCTTCCAGAGCCTGCAATCGGTCCACAGCTTGTCCTCCGACGATCAATCCGGTAGACGTTCCCAGCACAGCCAGGACCACATACCAGGTAAACACATCGGGTCGCTGTGACTCCTGTACTAGATGGGCCAGTGTCGATTCTTCGATGGCTCTGAAGGGCCCGATCTCATTGCCTGTTGGACTAATAACGCCAATGATTGCCGCCAGAAGCAATGCGAGGTAATTGCTCGTGAGGGCGAAAACAGCACCAGAGATAGCCATGGCAATCGCGCCGAGCAAAAGCGTCCTCCTTCGTCCGAGGGAGTCGGCGATGAGGGTAAGAAGCAAGCTGATGATGACATCCCCAAGGAGCGTCAGGGTCATGAAGAGGCCAATCTGCGAGTCCGAGAAGCCCAGCGCTTCAAAGTAAAGGGCAATAATTAGAGCGACGGCTCCGTACGCAAAAAGCCGCAAGTAGCGAGCGAGGATGATGATGTAGACATCCTTTCCGGCAGATCCCATAGTCCTGAGCCCGAGCTCGTTGGCAAGCCATCCTGCAGCCTTCGTGATGCCATTCCCCAACGACATCCTTTCCCTAAAGTTTAAGCAAGGAATTGAAGCGAGTTATTCGCCATTCGCGTCAGCAATCTGAGCCCCAGGGAAGCTTCAATCAACTAGCAGCGAGAGATATGGAAGCCAGGTCGGATCGAGTAGGTCGAGCTTTAGCCGTAAGCAGCCCAGAGTTCGGCAAAGGTCGGACAAAGCGGGAGTTTTTCGAGAAGTTGTCATGAGCGAACAGGGCTATAAGGCAAATGAAAGACGCGTCGAAAAGTAATGTAAGAGGAAGAGAATGTGGGAGGACGCGACATGCACAGCCATGTTGGAGTGTTTGAGGATGCAGGTGCCTTGGGAGGATTCCCGCATACGTCAGTTACGAGCATTGCCGAATACGGAAGGATCGACGGGTCCACGCAACATCAGCAGAGGAATATAATGGACGCGAGAGCGACAGGAGGCCCCCGATCATCGCGAGGCGTGGACATTTAAAATGTATTGTAGGAGACGCAGCACGAGGAGATGGCGTAGAGGAAGACTTATTGAGGTAATGGGGTGCGTTCGTTCTGCCAAGAGGCGACTCCGCCTTCGACTGCATACGAAACCGAGTACAAGCTCTGGAAGGATGTAGCCGATTCTCCATTACCACTCTTTTGTGATTACTGTTTGCTGCATGCGCTCAATCATGCCTACAGCTTGGATATTTATCTCCAAAGCCACGGATACATATTGGATGGCAGGTTTCCACAGCTGGGGATGGGATTCAATCACCATTCCTCGTAGTACAAGAAATGAAAATATGGCGACACGAAAGAAGGCTTGTAGGTGATATGATTGCTCAGACTAAGAGACACCCAACAAAGAAAGTAAAAGGAAGACCCCAGTGATCAACACAAGATGGCCATGATAGCAGTCTCTTCTAGTCTCCGGTCCAAAGGGCTCCACAATCTGCTACCATATCCGTCTGCCGCGATCACTGCCCTCCCCAAGGATGCAGAAAAAGATTGCTACCGAGACCCAGAAGGAGAATCCAACACAACCACCTCATGTGAGCCATGCATAGAAGACCGAGGAAAGATGGACATGGACGGCGGCTTGCTGTTGTAGAGGGAAACCATTAGGTACCAACCCGGACGAACACCCACGCCTTGAAACTGGCAGTCGTTATCTTCACCCATCCTGCTCACCCCCTCTAGCAGCAGCCACCGCCTGACCCGCTCTGCACGCCCTGGCCTTGACCGATCGGCACTGTGGGCTTGTTATTGACGGTTGTGGTTCCCATGCGCTCCTTGATCTGGCGGGCCATGGTCAAGAAGGCTTGCTCGACGTTGGTGGCGCTTTTTGCGGACGTCTCCAGGAAGGGGATACCGAGGCTGTCTGCGAACTCCTATATACACCATCAGAATGACTCTTCGTTTTCAAGTGTGGCCTTCTCTCAACGCACCTTCGCCACGGTGTACTCAACCACCTTCTTGTCCGCCATATCGGACTTGTTGCCCACTAGCAACTTGTTGACACCCTCGGTGGCATATCGGTCGATCTCCTGGAGCCACTGCTTCACGTTGTTGAACGAGTCCATGTCCGTGACATCGTAGACGACGCAGATGCCGTGGGCGCCCCGATAGTACGAGGATGTGATGGTTCGGAATCGCTCCTGACCGGCGGTATCCCACTGCAGTTCTTGTCAGAAAAAGCAAAAGTTGTAGGCAGCAGGTGTACGCACGATTTGTAGCTTGACCGTCTTGCCGTCCAGCTCGATGGTTCGGATTTTCTGCGCTCAGGTTAGCCTATCGCAGGTTGCCAGGCAGCGAGCATTGGCAGTGAACGTACGAAGTCGACGCCGATGGTGGAGATGTAGCTCTCCGTGTATGTATCATCGGCAAAACGAAGGAGCAGGCATGACTTTCCGACGCCGGAGTCGCCGATCAGGAGGAGCTTGAAGAGGTAGTCGTATCTGTGCAGAGCGAAGGGTCAGCTAGACCTTCGATAGAGAATCCGAGGACACCGAGGCTTGCGAGGGAATCGAAGATACTCTATATGCGACTAAGTCAGCGATCTTCCATAGTGATATCGGCCATCAAGGTCGCGAGACCAGTGGCGCTGGGAGTTGGCGGAGGTTACGTACTACTCAGGATTCATGCTGGCGACGGATATTGAAGTCTGTGGAAGAAGATGAAGAGTTGTGTCAGTGGGGTTCGGCGAGGCGAAGGCAGGAGGCGGGGATGGCAGACGCTGGGGTGGACGGGGTTAGGTAGAGGGTCGGCGTTGATGCGCAGTGAGGTTGAAAGGCACCTGGCAAGCGTTGGCTTGGCGCGCCTGTGCGTCAACGTTCAGCCCGCCCGCGGTCACAGGTCGGGTACATCACATTCGCACTGTATCTCTGCTGCCTTGGTCGCGTTTGGTCGTGATAGACTCATAGGTCTCACCTCGTGTCTGGCCTGTGATTCTCATTCGTTTTCGCCAAAACCTCACATGGTGAAGCACCTCGGCAGGGCGCGAACGAGCCGACACGTGATGCGATGCATCTGGTCAGCTGGGGACGAACCGCCTGCTTACGACGCACAAAAGGGCAATGCGGCTCAACAAAACGCGTGGAATGGAGAAGGATATATTAATTCCAAGAGCTCGCGGATGCATCCGCCCGAGTAAGCTCTTGCAGCGCTAGATTAGGAACCTTTTATAAACCACCCAGAATCCCGGAACCCTACTATTGTACAGAACACCATCCCTCGGCGACGACCCGCTTACATTACCTTGCTGAATGCAGGTATAAGCGTTTGAGCTAGCCAGAAGGAGAACACGAGCTTGGGGCCGGTCATCAGAAGCTTTGGCGTCAGTCCCTTGAAGAACGACGTGAAGCCCTCGTGGCGGATCATGTTGGAAACGATCCGGAAGCCGCTCTCTGGGTTTTCGAAATTCCTGTTCTGGATCCTCGTCTTGATGACATCGAGCGGAGCGGACACGAGAAGGGAAGCGCTGGCACCGGCGATCGAGGCAACGAAGTTCTGCGTCCAGCTGGCAGCGTTGTAGTCGTTCAGCTTGTACAGGTATTCCTTGGCAGCCGCAGAGCCACCGAACAGCTGTTGGAAATGTTAGACTATGAATCGAATGCATAGCGGTTTGACCTACCGCGAATGAACCAGGTGCGTTGCGTGCCGCTGTCCAGCCCCAGCCACGATACAGGCCAAACCCTTCATCGGCAATGATCCTGAACAGTCCCCGTCCTCTGAAAGCTTCTGGGTTGGTTTGTCGCTTGATCTTAAGAACATCCAGAGGCAAGATGACGATTTCGCCAATACCAATCAAACTTCCTGCCGTCGCATGCATTATCGCCTTGCCGTTGCCCTTGCCGAATGTGCGATCGAAGCTGCCTCCGTGGTGCGTTGCGAGGTAATCCCTGACGAAGGGTTGGCCGCCATACTTGTACACACGTTGGAGGACCTGACAATATCAATACAGTGCCTCGTTCTTCATGAGCGTGGCATGTACCTTGTAAACGGCCGCATAGCCTAGACCAGGGAACAAAGATATGAACCGACCCCCAACCGATGCTTGTGCCTTGTCCTTGAAGATGACCGAGTTCAACTGCGAGGCAGAGGTGATCTGATAGGGCGTATTGTCAGCACGCGTGGTTTACGACGCAATTAGAGGGCATACTTTGCCGTAATTGCTCATCAATCGCTTCGCGGTGGTGTCGACGGGGTGGAAGACCATAAGCTCAGCAATACCGGCCGTTCCTGCCAATTGTTAGCTATACCGTATGCATACGAAAATCGCGATGTATACCTGCGCCCACGAATCTTGCTGTCGCCGATTCCTTCTTGAACTCCTTCGCCGACGATGACGTGCCCGCGGCAACGTTCGCGACTTTCGCCGCGGCTTCAGATGCCGATGGGGCCATGTTCGGATCGAATGCGATGGCAGAACAAGTCTGAGGAAAAGGTCTTATCTAACTAAGGGGAAACTGAATAAATGCACGCAAAGCTGGGTATCAATGGGCGCAGACTGTATCGAGGCTTGTGATCAACCGGAAAAAAAAGTCGAGATAAGTCGCAGCTCGCGAACATCGGAGTGTGCTGCCAAGACGCTAGTCTAGAAGCAAATCATGGACATGGGATTCAATTTCTATCTGAACCTCAAATCTTCATTCTCACAGTCCGTCATTCGGGATTGTAGTACTTCCTCCAATTATGGTTCTCCTTGAATCCTAGCACTTCCCGGATCTTCCTGTTACTCAATGGCGCTTCCCACTCACTCATCTCCCTCGTTATCGGGGTGTTCGGGCACCACTGCTCGAGGAATTGGCGCGTCGGGAACGTCGCGGTAATGGTGTCATTTGTCGCATTGAATACCTGGAATCCCAGTCCATCTTTCTGGATGCATAGATCGCAGATCTGGCCCAGGTCTCTGGCGTCAATGTACGACCAGGCATTCCTCTTTCGTAGCTTCGGATCGTTGATGTACTTGGGGAAGTCACGCTCATACTCATGAGGCTCGACGACGTTGCCAATCCGCAGAGCATAGATATCGGCGTCGAATCTTCGGGCGAACCCACGAGCTACTCGCTCACCGCACAGCTTGGAAATGGCGTAGGTGTCCATGGGATTCACATCGGCATCCTCATCTAAAGGAAACGCGCTGTAGTCCAGGTCGCCCTGTCCGAAACAGACTTCATACGTGGTTTCGCTGCTGGCAATGATGATTTTCCTCACTCCAAGCTTGCAGGCGGCTTCGATGACGTTGTAGGTGGACGTTACGTTTCCCTTGAAGCACTGGTGGATAACTCAATCGTATGAATCTACTATGAATCGGACGGGGGGAAGCCTCACCTCGTTATCCGGCACTAACATATTCCTGGCATACGCAGCAAAGTGTACGACAGCATCAGGCGGTCCTGGGACATTTGGCCCTTCGTAGCCGCCGAAGTTGAAATGCGATGTCTGAGAAAGTGACGGTACGCATTAGCAATGCCCTGAATAAGACACGTTAACACTACGTACCAGGGCGTTGAAGACTTGGCCGCTATCCGTCAGGTCCGTCTTGAGCGTAAATACGTTCGCACTAGGGTCGGGAAAATCCACCATATCCACGTTGAGCACATCATAGCCTCTTGTAATCAATTCGGGAATCGCATGTCTACCTGCTTTCCCAGAGCCGCCAGTGAAGACGATGCGTTTGGCGGAAAAAGAAGTCATATTGAATGAGGCCGTAGTGAATGGTCGTCGAACGAGAGAAGATCGAAGAAATTTGTGCATGTAGCGGTCGATCTAGTGACTTGGAACGATCAATTCACAGTTCTCCGGGTTTCAGATTTTATATCGCGGGGTGCATTCAGCAGGAGCAACTCAAATTGATTAATGCCTGCCGTAAACGGAGGTCACCCACGTCATTCTGCCCGCTTATCGATTCTGCAACTCCCTCAGCCGACCACTAATTGTTTCTCCACCTTCTGCCGCATCACCAAAGACTCTTGACCTAAGGCGCCCTAGGAACTGCCGCTTTCTCTCTATGGTCGCATATTCCTACAGATGACCACCGGTCTAATGCGGCGGTTATTTTCGTCGTCGACCCGAGCACATCTGCCGCCGCGATCTACCTCAACCCATCTCACCACGCCCCGGTTGCTGGGCCTCAAGCAATACCAGAGGACCATTACCGACGTCCGTCCGCGGCAGGCCTCAGTATCGCGATCATGGTTTACGAGCTCGACACCGTCCCTCTATCCAGGGGCAGGCAGCGACCATCCGCCCCCGGATGAGCGCAATCTCAAACTTGGGAAGAGTATGAACCACCTTCTAATTGAAGCAAACAGCTACTGACAGTGATAGCCATTCGCATACTCCAAGAACGTCTTCCGACGCTATTAGTGTCGCCGCTGCCGCAAGATATCCTTTCCCCGCGGATTAGTCTCCACCTATTTCCTTCGACGCACCCGCATCTCCCGACCGTGAGTGGAAAGCTTGCATATACAGCCGCGCTATATACCGCTCCAGTCGCATGGGGAAGGGTGCCCGTTGTGGGCAATGTAAAGCTCAAGATCTTGTCTGAGCGCATGATCAAGAATGGAGGCACATCCACGCCTGCCGATATGCGACACGAGAAGCTCATCGTCAAGTGGGAGACGTGCGGGAAATCAGAGGAGAAAGAGCATGGTCAGGTTAGCGAAGCAGTGGAAAAGATCAAGAACATTGTCGGGGGTTCAAGACGGCCTGACGAGAAGTTTTCTGGCCTGTTCATATTCGAGTTCGATGAACAGGGGAGGATCGCCCAGCACACCATTGAGCATGTTGAAGAGAATGGACAATGGGACAAGACGGCGAAGGTCATCTCCGTCACCGACTGGCTGCTGGGTCGGGCTTGGGGCAGGCGCGAAGAGGGCGCTCCAAGCCTGGCGTTCTCTAAGAGCGTGAGGGCGAAGGAGACTGGGCATCCCAAAGGACAGCGGTGAGGGCATCGCCCGCTCTTTGGATATGAGACTCATTGCTTGTTGAACAGTTCAGCGTGAGGGGGCCGGGAGACTCTGCTGTCGTTCCGCTCTTCCCCCTGTACCACGCCCACTTGCACGATGTATGTCATGGCCGTCCATTTCCCGCTCGTGGGACGATAGCCTGCGGGCCATTGGCTAGCAGCGATTTCTTGCCTTTGATTATCCTAGGCCCCCGCAGTATGCAGCTCGGGTTCTCAGACGCCACTGTACCAAAATGTGTAACTAGAGGCCACGTCCTCTTCGACCTCTGTAGGGTAGCATACGCAATACAAGCCCCATTCCTCTCCTGAAGATGCATATGTCGGCAGCGTGGGGGAGGTCATGTGCAGCGCAGGGTGGATCCTGAATGGATACAACCGGGAAAACGTATGCTGCACGCCATGCGCGGGTAAGCTGGCTGGGAGAGGCAGAGAGACCTCCAACGGCGCTGACAGGTGCGGGCGTGATGGGGCAGCCAGTGGCCAGCCAATCAGGCGAGGCCAGGTCCGCGACCCCAGTAATCCCAAGCTGGGAGCTAGCAGCGACGACGTGGATTGGCGAGGCATCATCCTCGTCGTTCCGCGCATCTCTCCCCATCGCTCCTCCAGCATCTCTATCCTCTCATCTCCGCCCCGTGCTGCGGCCGCAACAATCACTGTCGTTGAGCAGTTTGGCGCTGTCGGCGTATTGCCAGCCCCCCGACTTTCACTACCGGCTGCCAGCGCACGCCTAGCTTCCCCGCCCGATTACACGACAGCGCCAGAGCTTCAGCCTCATTGCAGCTCCTCCCTCATCGACGCGCTGCATTGTTCAACCTGCCGCAGCCATGGCGGACCTCTCATCGAGTGGAGAATTGAGTACGTCATTGCAGCCCGCGACAGCTGTCACAGCGCAGACAGAGAGCTTATTTGGACGCAGACCACCCCATCCTCAACCTCACGCCCGAAGAAAAGCGCGCCTTCCAGTACCTCTTCCAGCAGGCCGACACGGAGAAGCTCGGCGTAGTAACAGGCGAGGTCGCCGTCAAGTTCTTCGAGCGGACAAAGCTGGCGCCGGCCGTGCTGGGCGAGATATGGCAGATTGCAGATACAGAGAACCGCGGTCTCTTGACCTCGTCAGGCTTCTGCCAGGTCCTGCGCCTGATCGGACACTACCAGGCCGGAAAAGATCCATCGCCAGAGCTGGCCTTTAGGCGTATATAACCTTGCGCCTGTTATTGTGATGCCAGCTGACAGCTGTAGCCGCACCGCTCCCCAAGTTCGAGGGCTTGACCATCCCGGCTGGCCCTGCACCCGGCCCCAGCTCTTCGCAGCCGCCCGCCGCTGGTATACAACCGCAGATGAGCGGCGGCCCAATCCGGGTCCCTCCGCTGTCTCCCGCGAAAGCCGCCGAATATGCGGGTCTCTTCGAGAAGTCAGGCGCCGTCAATGGCCTTCTATCAGGTAAGCCCTCCCGGTAGGATTAGAGGGCCGTCAACTGACCTGCCACGCCAGGTGAGAACGCAAAACAGATATTCGAAAAGGCCAGGTTACCGAACGAAACTCTGGGTCGCATATGGAACCTGGCGGACACCGAACAGCGCGGAGCCCTCGGTGTGACAGAGTTCGTTATCGCTATGCATCTGCTCGCCTCGATTCGCACTGGTGCCATGGATAAATTGCCCAACACTCTGCCAGCGGGACTGTATGAAGCTGCTTCGCGAAGAGGACCTGTCCCACCGCCAGGACGACCGAACTTCGCTGCGCCTATTCCTCGACAGTTCAGTGGACAGAGGAATCAGAGTCCACTGGGGCGATCCGCTTACAGCACGCCCCCGCAGTCAAGCCAGCCGACCGGAAGCGATTGGCTGATCTCGCCGCAGGAGAAAGCCTCCTATGATAACCTCTTCAGCAAGGTCGACACAACGGGCCGTGGATACATCACCGGAGAGCAGGCAGTACATTTCTTCAGCGACTCAGGTCTGCCCGAGGATATTCTAGCTGGAATATGGGACCTAGCAGACATCAACTCAGAGGGCCAGCTATCCAAGGATGAGTTCGCAGTGGCCATGTACCTAATCCGACAACAGCGAAAGCCTGACCGGACACCGCTTCCTGCGGCGCTACCTCTAAATCTTATTCCTCCTACCATGCGCAACCAGGTTCGGCCACCACCGGTCGGTGCTCCAGAGCCAGCACCTCCCGCTCCATTGCCAAAGTCAGCAGCAGAAGATCTGTTCGGTTTAGACGCCTTCACCGCGCCCGCCCCTGCCCCTCCGCAGATCCAGCAATCGACGGGTGGTTCAGGTTCCTTCAGTAGGCCCTTCGACAATGACCCGTTTGCAAGCAAGGCCGCCTCCCCGACTTCGCCGTCGCAGCCGTTCCAGCCATCGCCGCGCAATCCGGCATCGACCTTCAAGCCTTTTATGCCTACCTCGTCTTTCGGTCAAACTCTTACCTCTCACTCTACCGGAGCGTCTGGAACATCCGCGTCACAATCTCGAGCGCCTCCGTCTGCCATGGATGATCTATTAGGCGGCGAGAGCGATCCCGAAATCAATAAGAAACTGACACAAGAATCGACTGAGCTGGCGAACATGTCGAATCAGATGACCACCCTTCGGAACCAGATGCAGGAGGTGCAGAATAAGAAGGTCACTACCGAGAGCGATCTGAACAGTGTGAGCTCGCAGAAGCGTGATCTTGAGGTTCGACTTTCGCAATTCAAGTCCCAGTACGAGCAAGAGGTCAAGGCCGTAAAGGCAATAGAAGATCGCCTAGCAGCATCGAGGACCGAGATCCGCAAGCTCCAGCAGGACATCGCTATGCTAGAAGGGACACGTCAGGACCTTCAGGCCCAACATCGCCAAGTGGCAAGCGCCCTGGAAGCCGATCAGCGCGAAAACAACAACTTGAAAGAGCGCATTCGACAAGCCAATACAGAAATCGCGCAACTGCGTCCTCAGCTTGACAAGATGAGGTCTGACGCCCGACAACAGAAGGGCATGGTGGCCATCAACAAGAAGCAACTCGCTACCAACGAGGGCGAGCGGGATAAGATTAAGAACGAGATGAACGATCTGAGCAAAGCCGCAGAAGAATTCCGTAACCCCCAAGGGCCAACTCCAAGTGTTGCTAGCCCAGCCACTTCCACCGCGAGCCACAACACCAATCCGTTCTTCCGCAAGTCACCTCAACCCACCACTGACAATACCATGTCCCCATCCGGGTTCGCTCGCGATGGGCCCCATAAAGATTTTGACAGCGTCTTTGGAACTTTCGCTTCTCCCCAATCTACCGTTCCTCCGACATCTTTCCGATCCGAGAGCCAGAACCAGATTCCAACCTTCTCTGCTCCGTCGGGCCATTCTGTTCGCTCATCCGAGGGCCCAGATGTGCCGACGCCATCAACATCCCCTCCCCTTTCTTCCTACCAAGAGAGCCCGCGGGGTGGAGAGCCCCCAGCTCCGCCGGAATCGCGCCAGTTTGCTTCCGCTTTCTTACCGCTGAGGGATAATGTGCCCCGATCAGACTCGTTTAGCTCATCGGTCAAGGTGTCCGCACCAGCAAGCAGGTATGGCGGTCCCGGCGGCCCTGGGAACGAGACACCCACGATTTCCAAGGCCTCCCCGGCCAGTACCCCAGTTCCGGAGAAGCCCGCTGTTGAACGTACCGACACGCAGCGGACAGAGACCGACAACTTCCAGCCTTCTCTCTTCGACAGGAACACAACCGCGTCTCCAGTGGCAAGTACTACCAGTGATACGAAGTCCATTCCCAAGGCCGAAGAGCGGAAGGATACCTTTCCAGGCTTTGGAGGCCCGTTGCCCAATAAGGATATCCCCGGCGCTTTCCCTAGGGATACCAGCTCCCCGCTTCAACAAATGCCCACGGGAGGGAGTAGCTTGAGCGAACAAAGCAAGGCTAACAATCGCGCGGATGCCTTCGGTCCCGTCGGCAGCGACCAGCCCCGCCAAGGCGGAAAAGTTGACTTCGATGCAGCATTCGCTGGATTCGGCACCGTGCGTCAAAATTCGGAGTCCAGCGGAGCCAACGGGTCGTCAAAACTTGCGAGCAAATTTAACAAAGAGTTTCCGCCGATCGAGGATCTCAGTCGCGACGATGACAGCGACAGCACAAGCGAGCAAGGTTTTGCTGATAACTTCACTTCGGCATCACCCCATCAGAATCGATCAAGCACTAGACAGACTCAGCGTCCACAGCCCAGCACAACAACGATTGGAGGCGATGCTTCGCATGATGATCTTTATGCACCTCCGCCCCCAACCACACGGCTCGACTCCAGCACGAGCGGTTTGCCCTCGCCTGGCGCACAGAAATCCCCTCCAACATATGATGCTACTGTCGGCCAAAATAGGAGCGGCTCAAACCAGTTCCCGCACGAATTTGGAGGGCTCCTCCCAGCCCGCACTGATCCCACTTCGCCACCTACCTCTCAGTCACCGGAGAAGTCATTCAACGCTAGCTCAGGTGGTCAAGGCGCTGCACTATTCGGCGGCTCTGCTTCCGCAAAATCAGCGACCACATCGCCGCCTCCGACTGATACGCCTTCGTCTACCGTTCCATCCGATGCGTACCATTCGGCAGTGTCCCAACCTGCCGGTGATGCCAAAAGCCAGCCGGGAAAGTCCACTTTCAATGACGACTTCGACGCCGGGTTCGATGACCTGACGGAGGCGAAGGAGGCCGATGATAAGGCGGATGATGATCTTTTCTCTTCCCAACATCGTGAGGGTTTTGACGAGTTCAACCCAGTCTTTGATTCTCCTGCTGCATCTAAATCAAACACGATGGCTTCCCAACAGACACCCACTGGCAAACCACATGGCGACGACAGTTTCGGCGACTTCGAGCACTTGACTCAGAGCTTTGGACAGCCAAAGGGACCCCAACCGGCTGCCCCATCCCAGGACTGGGACGCCATCTTCTCAAGCATGGACTCTTCACAAGACAAAACCTCGCAGCAGACGCCCGGTGATCTTGGCAAGTCTGTGTTTGATACGCTTGACAGAGAAGAGGCTGCTGCTTCTTCCGCAAAGTCCCCTACGATGCCCCAGCTCGGTCGCGCCCTCAGCGCGGGAACGGAGCACGATGATCCGATCTTGAAGAAGCTGACTGGTATGGGCTATCCACGGACGGACGCTTTGACTGCCTTGGAGAAATTTGACTACGACATCAACAAGGTGGGGAACGAGCCCTGCCACGACTCTTTCGCACCACTAACGTCCAAATAGGCGGCCGACTACCTGACATCGAACCACTAGGTGGAACTCCCTTGACGTGTTAAATTGAAACTGCACCCTAGCCGATACGGATACAAACGGCCCTTCAATGTGCGCAAACCGTTCGCAAACCAGCCAATGGAAAATGGATCAGCGTACATCCCCCGTTATTTGTACCGGCGTGCAGCATCTTGGATCAAGTTGTTGTATGAATACTACGTTTCTAAATGGACTTCCCACCCGCGAACATTGACCTGCTTTCCATACCCTTGAGCGTTGGTTCTTTGGTTTGCAGCAACAATCAGCGCGCATGCAAAGGCCCCGGTTATGATTCTTTGGACCATCCCCATACTTTGGTCTGTCTTTCGCGGCATGGCATTCGTTTGGTTTCGGTTGCTTTGGGCGGTTACTGACGACTTTCGCTCTGCACATACTTGGTAGTAATTAATGTTCTTTCTTATGTTCCAACGGGGCTTGGCACACTCACTTAATGTAGCGCCTCTACCTGGTTAAGGCTGTATTCTTACCGATTGCCTCGCAAAAGGGTAGGATGCCCTCCGAATTTGGAAGCGCACGTGGTTTGAAACTACCGCGCGCACAGCCACATGCCGCCACGATGACGCGTAGGCCATTGAGCGCGCATTCATTTCTCGGCCGGATATTCCGCGTTAGCTCATCCTTGCCCCTCCTCCGCATATAACCCATCTAGGCGACCCTCCCGCACCTTTGATCACTCGCAAGCTTCCTAAACGCCTTCAAGTCGACATACGCATCATCTCTCACTACTTGACACACACAGTAGGCTCAAACGATGGCAGACTACGCTCCCCCAACGGTACGTCAGGTACAAGCGGAAGCTCGGAAGTAGTTGCTTACGTCGCATACA
This sequence comes from Trematosphaeria pertusa, assembly GCF_010094035.1. Taxonomy (NCBI): domain Eukaryota; kingdom Fungi; phylum Ascomycota; class Dothideomycetes; order Pleosporales; family Trematosphaeriaceae; genus Trematosphaeria; species Trematosphaeria pertusa. Next base: position 286,840 of record NW_022987216.1, on the reverse strand, counting down.
GGGACCGCCTCCGCCCAAGTTGCCTGAGGGCTGGAAAGCCGTCTGGAATCGTACGCTTCGCCACAACTCCATGCGAATCGAAGCTGCGACGCTAACGCGACACAGAACAGTACAGTGAATGGTTCTTCGTCAACATCTACACCAAGAAGTCGCAATGGGACAAGCCCACCGAGCCCGTCTACCCGCCCGGCGAAGGCCCGCCAGACGGCCCGCCTCCCTCGTACGCTCCACCTCCCGGCGGTGCATCGCCGCGATCCTCGACCGACAAGAAGACGTTCGGCAGCAACAACCCATACGCGGGCAAAGCCGATATAAGCGAGGATGAGCGCCTAGCGCGGCAATTGCAGGAGGAAGAAGACGCGCGGGCGCGCGCACACGGCGGCGATAGCAGAGGCGCGGCGGACGCATACTATGGGCAAGGAGGCGCGCCGCAGCCGAACCAGTACGGCGGCTATGGGCAAGGCTCGAGTCCGTATCCGCAGGCTCAGAGCCCCTATGAGCAGCCGGCTACGCAGGAGAAGGGCAAGTCGAAAGGCGGGTTGCTGGGGAAGCTGCTGGGTAAGGCTTCTCATAGCAGCTCGAGTCACCAGCAGCACGGGTATCCGCAGCAGGGTGGGTATGGAGCCCCGCCCGGTGGATACTATGGCGGCCAGCCGCAGTATGCTGCGTACCCCCAGCAGCAGATGTATGGCAGGCCCGGGAGAACGGGCGGAGGCATGGGCGCCGGTGGTGCTGCCGCGCTAGGCCTCGGTGGTGGATTGGTAGGAGGCGCGCTGATTGGGAGCGCATTGGGCGATGCGGGAGACGGTGGTGGAGACTATGGCGGTGATGGTGGCGGCGACTTTGGAGGCGGCGATGGAGGGGGTGACTTTGGCGGCGGCGATATGGGTGGTGGTGATATGGGCGGTGGGGATTTCTAGATGGATTGACGCGCTGGGTGCTGTGTCATGGACTAATGCGTGGCTTATGACTATGAGGCCTCTGACCTGCTTTAGCTATTATATATAATTCCATGGCCTTCTTTTGAGTATTGCATGCATGTGTCTTGCAGCTGTGAAGCTTGAGCTTTGCCATCCCACCTATGACGTTATCCCAATTCCTGCAAGCCAAGACGTCAAGCTTCAGAGCTTCAAATACCGTTGCGCCACAACCACTGTTCATTCCATCCCTGAACCAAACCAACCTTCCATGCTCAGATCTGCTTCCCGTCTCCGGCATCATGGCCTCCGAGCAGCAAAAGAAGAAGAATATCGTAATAATCGGTACATGAAAAACAGAGGAAAGGAAAAAAGTCCAAAGCTAATCTATCCGCAATCAGGTGGCGGTATCATTGGTTCCACAACCGCATACTTCCTCTCGCACCATGAGAAGTTTGATAAAGAGCGGGATTCCATAACGCTGCTGGAGGCGACGCAGATTGCGGGCGGTGCGTCGGGCAAGGCGGGCGGATTGCTGGCGCTGTGGGCGTATCCGAGTTGTATTGTTCCGCTGAGCTATCGGTTGCATAGGGAGGTGAGTTAGTAGATGTAGTGGTTTCTGATAGTGTGTTTGTTTTGTGTTCTGAGGGCTATGTGGAAGGAGAATGGTAGGAAAGAGTTGGGAATGTGTGGGGAGCGAGCTCCTCCTGGGGGAAGGAAGGCTGTGGATTACATCGACAGTGCTCGAATGATACTGCAGAGAAGAGTGCGAGGCTGACACAATGCCGCCAGCTTGCGGAAAAACATGGAGGAGCGGAGCGCTGGGGCTACCGCGCCGTGCACTGCGGCCAAGTCGACATGTACGGCATACTCGCCAAATCCAAAGCGCCCTCCTCCACTGACTCCTCCTCCAACCTGGACTCCATCTCCCTGCAAAAGCGCTCCGAAAAAGCCAAGCGCCTCCTCCGCGCCGCCGGCGTCCCAAAAGAGCTCGACTGGCTCGCCGCCGAAGGCCTCCAGAGCTACGACGCCATGGGCGACCCCAGCACCACCGCGCAAGTCCACCCCTACCAGTTCACAACGAGCATGGTGCAGCTCGCGCAAGAAAAAGGCGTCTCCGTCCTCTACGGCGCCGCAACCTCCATCAACCAGGAGCAACCCGACGGCGCCGTAACCTCCGTCTCCTACACCGACAAAGAAACAGGGGAGGAAAAACAGCTCCCCGCCACCACCGTCATCCTCACCGCAGGCCCCTGGACGAAATCCATCTACCCGGCCGCACCCATCTCCGCGCTGCGCGCGCACTCCGTGACCATCCGGCCCAGTCGCCCCGTCTCCGCTTACTGCCTCTTCACATCCATCGAGCTCCCCCGCGACAAGAGTGGTCGCAAGGCGCAGACCGTAACACCCGAGATCTACGCGCGCCCCAACAACGAAGTCTACGCCTGCGGCGAGGGCGACACGCTGATCCCGCTGCCGACCAGCAGCGACTTAGTGCAGGTCGACCAGGCGCGCTGCGACGACGTCGTCGAGCAGGTATGCTCTATCTCCGAGGAGTTGCGGGACGGCGAGGTGACGGCGCGCCAGGCGTGCTATCTGCCGAATGTGAGTAGTGGGCGGGGCCCGCTGGTGGGCGAGACGGGTGTGAAGGGGTTGCTGGTGGGCGCGGGGCATACGTGTTGGGGGATTCAGAATGCGCCGGGGACGGGGAAGTGTCTGAGTGAGTTGGTGTGGGAGGGGGCGGTTAGGAGTGCGGATTTGAAGAGCTTGGATCCGAGGAGGGTTATGTGAGAGTGGGCTGGGTTGATGTGGAGGCTGACGGGAAGGAGGGTGTGTTTGGTTGGGGAGGATTGTGGTAGGATGGGTGATTGCGAGGAGTAGGAGAAGTGCACACTGATATGTATGGATAGTCAGTGCACTATTCCCTATAGTGTTGTTTCTCTTTAGTAAGAATGAAGAGGATGTGAGGGACTTCAGCCAGATCCCCAAACGAACCAATGCAGGCGACAGAATGCCCGTTCAAATGCAAGGAAAAATGACCCCCTGGGGAGTAAACCACAATGCCACACCTATGCAAAAGGCCAATGCACTCCAAGCCAATGTTATCAAAGAATGCCAAAGCATCGAAAAAGCCCCCAAACCCCAATAAGCAAAATGATGTCCTAAAGCCCCTCCGGAACCAATCCATCCAACCACCATCAGCCCTTTTACTCCCCCTCCTCCTCAGCGCCCCTATCCCCCGCAACCCAATCATCGACCTGCCACCACTCTCCACTCAACTTTCCCCACCCCGTAGTCAGCATCCTTCCGTTTGGACGCGGCTTCACCGTCATTTGTACTCCACTACCATGCCTCCCGCGAAACACCTTGGTGTCGATCTCGCCACCGTAAGTGTTCTGCAAGATGCGCACGATGGGGCTGCCATCGTCGCTCCACACCGTGGGGTAAGAGGCCGGGCCAGGGTACAGGATGCGCGTTGTGAGTTTGACCGGGGCCGAAGAGAAAGGCGGGAAGAGCGTGCGGGCCAGCGACGCGATGGCGGTAGTGGCAGCTGTGAGGCTTGCGATGGGTTGGTGAAGCAGGGTGGGAGTCTTGTTAGACCGCTGGCGAAGGGGCGGGTCGAGGCGTAATCGGAGGCGCCGACCGCTCGCGTCTTCTCCTCGCATGGGCGCTGGATCTTCGAGCCGGGGCCGTTCGGAGACATATCGCGAGCTGGAAACTTCCATGCCGACTGTGCCGAATGAATGCTGCAGCTCAGGGTCCACATTCTCTTTCGCCTGGGGACTAGCGTAGCATCCCGAGATATCCACTCTGCTCGCCTGCTTGAGCAGCTCGGGATAGCACTCTTTCAGCACTATTAAGCCGTACGGGTACGTGACATATAGCGTCAATCCTTCCTCTTCCTCATCTCGCCTCATTCTTCTCTGCATGCAATCCATTAACTCATGGCGAGTGAGCTGGCACGTCCGCAGCAATGCCATTGTAGCCGGCCAGAGCACTTCGCCGCCCTGCTTTGTATGCGCTAAGCCATTGTCCAGCGCGATCTCTGGCGGATTCGTGATGCTGAGGAGGGTGTGATCGTATCCGCAGCGCACCAGCGGCACGAGTTCGAGCGGCAGGCCTGCTATTTCCTTCGCTCGTGCGGTGTCGCGGATGCGGTGGCCGAAGACGGTGAGGGGCGCCGCGCTGATAGTAAATGCACTTGAGTCTGCGAGAATGTGCTGGTAGATCTGCAGTCGTAATTCTGTCGGGATAGCGAGCAGCCAGCTTTTCTGGGTTGGAGTCTTTCTGTGCATCGCATGTAGGTATGTTGGTTGTAGTTGTTGCGAGCCAAAAGTTGTGAGGTTGGTTGGTATGTTGTAAGAGTTGGGAACGAGGTGAAGGCTTAGTTGGGAGACGGGAGGGGTGAGGAGTGACGCGTGGGTGAAATGTTTTTGTTGTGGTGGTGAAAAGACGGGAAGATCGAGTCGAGTCCGCGAGCCCCGCTTGCCTATTGTGTCACAATACGAGTCAGGCGCGGATAGTCCACTGCAGGTACCCTTTCTCTCATGTGTACATGCAGCCGAGGAGTGAATAGTCGGACAGTCACCAAAGATTGCGGGGAGAAGGCACAGGACATGCTGGTAAACTGTAGTGGAGTGACCTCGTCATCACCGGAGACCGAGAGATGAGGGGTCCAACGTCAGTTCCGACTCGGAACAGCATCGGATCCCCATGTGTTCTCCACTTACACCGCATATGGACCTACGGCCTGCAAGCATGACATGTCTTATTCGAAATAAAGTAGCTGAGTCCAAATCCATATACGGCTGAAAAGCCACTTTCTGCTCCATTCCTCTGAATCCTCTCACTATCCCTTTGGCCCTAAGATCAGAGCTGCAGCTTTACCTTTTCAGACATCGCAAGCGGAGACGACAACATGGCGGCACCAGCCATTGCAGACTGGCAGACTCTCGCCGCCTCGAAAAGAGCAGCCAATGCGAACAAGATTCCCGCAGAATGGCGCCTCCCATCTTCCCTAACCGCCCAGTTCACCGAAACCTCGACGCTCAACGTCCTCGACGTGCCTCGAACCTGCGGCCTGCTCACCGAAAAGGAGCTCGAATTGACCGAGAACTACCACGCTACGGAACTCGCCCATCTTATGAGTAGCGGCAAAGCCACGAGCGTGGATGTAGTAACCGCGTTCTGTAAGCGGGCGGCTATAGCGCAGCAGTGCGTAAACTGCTTGACGGAGACCATGTTCGACGAGGCGATCGCGAGAGCGAGGGAGTGCGACGAATACCTTGCGCGGGAAGGGAAATCCATGGGTCCACTCCACGGTGTCCCGATTTCTCTCAAAGTGCGTGCCCTCCACCATGCCTCTCAAAGCAAGAGATAATTGAAAAGTCTCCGAGAAGCTCTACTAACGAAATATAATAGGATTCGTTCAACGTCAAAGGCACCCAATCCACCATCGGCTACGTCTCCTGGATCTCCCACCCGCCGGCGAGCTCAAACTCCAACCTCGTCGACCTTCTCTTCGCTGCCGGCGCAGTCTTCTACTGCAAAACGAATCTCCCGCAAACCATGATGACAGCTGATAGCCACAACAACGTCTTCGGCCGCACGCTCAACCCCAACAATCTCTCGCTCACATCCGGCGGCAGCACCGGCGGCGAAGGCTCTTTAATAGCCATGCGGGGAAGCATCCTGGGACTAGCCACTGATGTCGCGGGTAGTAATAGGATACCTGCGCTTTGCAATGGCGTCAAGAGCTTTAAGCCGAGCGCGGGGAGAGTGCCGTTCGGAGGCGGCGCGCCGCCGGGGAGACTGGGCAGTCCGAGTAGCATTGTGCCGGTTATCGGACCTATGGGGTGGAGCGTGAGAGATCTAGAGTTGGTGATGCAGACCATATGCGACAGCGACGCGTGGAGATTCGATGAGAACGTGCTGAACATTCCGTGGCGGCGCATCCAGCCCACCACTCGTCCACTGCGATTTGGACTCATACGCGGGCATCCAAAGCGCCCGCTGCATCCACCGATTGCGAGGGCCCTGCATTCCGCTGCTACGAAGCTAAAAGAGAAAGGTCATCAAGTCGTGCTGTTGGATGACAAGATCCCCGATCTCTGGGAGAGTGCAATTCTGGCTTGGAAGTTCTTCCTGCTGGATCCGAAGAAGACGCCGGTGCAGCATATCACGGCGAGCGGCGAGCCATGGGTGCCGTCGATTGCGACCTGTCGGTTTGAAGAGTTGAATGGGTGGGAGCCAAGCTTGGATGAGCTGTGGGATATGAATCTCGAGAGAGCGAAGATTGTGAAGAGATATCATGATCTGATTGTCGAGAATGAGCTGGATGCTGTGCTCATGACGGGGTATAACGCGTGCGCGCCGCCGCATGATACTTACGGTGTGACCATATATACTGTGCTGCAGAACCTGCTGAATGTAAGTCAACAGGAGCTAGTGAAGGAAATAGAAGTCACTAACGCCTTGTAGTACCCTTCCGGTATCCTACCCTATCTGAAGGCCAATAAGGAGTTGGATGAGCCCTTCTTCAAGGCTGAGGCGGTTTATGAACCCCCTTGTACGCCACCCTTCCTTAGCTATGTCTTGACACAAACTGACCACCTTCAGATAACCCCGAGACGTTCGAAGGTATGCCAGCGCACGTTCAGGTCATGGGAAAGCCCATGAAGGACGAGGAGTTGATGGACATACTCAAGCTCATGGAAGGCATATTAGAGGAGTAGGCGGAAGGACACTAAGAAAAAGATCAATGAATGATGCATGGAGGTCCTAATTCGTTTTCTACCTATTGTGATCGAACCAGAACACTCCATGAAATGTAAAGTCAGGGTATCTAAGTGGTTTCCCCCTGACAAGCGCTTAACCTCTCCGTCTCTCAGGCCTGTCATAAGGCGACCTGCTCCTGCGCTTTCGGTAGCGTTCCCTTGATCGCGAGCGGGATCGCTCGTCATCCGAAATTGGCTCCCTACGCCGTTCGTGACGATCTTCTCGTCGCCTATGCTCGCGGCTTCTGGAGCGGTGCCTACGCCTCTCTCCACTCCTATCCCTTTCCTTATCTCTTCGCCTCTGCGATCTTGACCGGTCTCGTCGCCTGTCGCGGTCTCGTGAACGGCTCCGAGACCGTCGCCGCCTCTTCCTCTCGCGGTCATCATCGCCCCGGTCCCTTCTTGAGCGCTCCTTCCCCTCGCGGTCGCCATCCCCACGGTCCCTTCTCGAGCGCTCCTTCCTCTCCTTCCTCTTCCCTCGCTCACCATCTTGAGCTTTCTCATCCATAGCCTTCTTGCCCAACGGCGTCAAATTCGCATTCCCCGCCGAGCGATCCGGTACCGGAAGCCCCATAGCCTTCAGCATAGCATCTTCCTCCGCTTCCTTTAGCCTGCGCTTCTCTTCGGCGAGTTTCTCGGCTTCGGTCTGTTCGTCGCCCTCCTTATCGCCCTTGGCGTACCAGTTGAGATCGCGGCCCTGTTGCCAACGGCCCACGGGCGCCATGAGTGAGTGGCCGAGGTAGTTTTCGCGCTGCGCATCTTGCTTAACGTCTTCCCACTTGAACTCGGCGCGGCCGCCGCTGGGATAGAAATTAGCTGTATTCGGAGAAAGACACGAGGTTTGAGGACTTACCGACTGCCTTCTTTGCGCACAGTCTGCACGAGATCCATGGTTGCGGTGCGAGGGAGTGTGGTGTTGGTGACGAAGTGCGGAGTGAGCGCGGAGGTCTTCAACATCGCCTTGGAGCTTGGGCCACCTTGCCAGCCCCGCGTGAAAGCATCTTCATAGCTGCCTTCAATTTACTTCACAACTTCAAAGCTCTACATAATCTCCTACCTTCCATCTGCCCACCTCCGAGCCCGCAACCATGCCCCCGCAACTCCAGCCCCTCGACGAGTCCGAATACGACGAACCCGCCGCTCTGCGTGGCCTCCCGGGCGGCACCCTCAACTCCGAGTCCATCCTGTGGTACTTCATGGGCAGCCCCTTCTTCGACGCGTCCTCCAACAACGTCGCGCTCTTCAACCACCTGCGGCAACTGGGTCCCGCCGGCCAACCCACGCTAGACAGCCGCCACGCGTTCGAGGAGGCGCTCCTCAGCAAGTACAACCACGGGTCATATTTCGTCGTAGCATCGGAGCCGAAGAGAGAGGGCGAGCCATGGGTGATCCAGCGGCAGAGGAAGGACCAAGGAAGCGCGGAGATTGTGGTGGAGGGCACGTGGTATACGCAGGGGACCAAGATTCTCATGGCGCCGAGCTTGCTGGATGTGCTGCAGCTGCGGTTGTTGAGCGTGAGCACGCAGCTGCAGGACTTCTTCGAGCTGTCGAAGAATCTCTCGCACTTTTCGCCGGCGATGGGGCACACGTACTTGCCGCCGTCCTACGAGCCGCCGAAAGCTGCAACTGCGAGTCGCGCCGGAAGCCGCATTGGCAGCCCAGCGCTCGCCGCCATCGATGCCCCTGCGGCGGCCTCCCAAACGCAGTCGCAACCGCAAACCCTTGACGCGGAAACCAACCCCACCGAGTTCTCAGACCCCTTCTTCTTCCAATCGCTCGCCCTCACCAACGCCTTCGGCAACGAGTACATGGACGAGAACCCTCTGCAAGGCGAGCCCGGATCCTTCGTCTTCGCCAACACGCTCGCGCACGTCGATGCTCGAAACAAAGCACAGCAACAGCAACAGCAACAACAACAGCAGCAGGCAGCTCAAGCAGCAAGCGGTGCGTCTACCACTACTCCCGCAGCAGGAAACATCAAGGCTGAGACTCAAAGCGTGAATTCGATAGCCGCGACGCCCAAGGCCGCGGCCGCGCCTGCGCCTGCCCCGGCAGCTCCGGAAGCGCAGAGCAGGAAAGCCAGCACAGCGAGCCTGCCAAAGCCGGGCAAGGAGAAGAGGCGCAAGTCCAAAGGCCTGACTAGCCCGACGACGCCAGCAGCCCCGTGAAAAAGCGGACTTGAGTACCTGTCTATCTAGAGGCGCAACAGCACCGGGGACGGAGCCCACGGATTCCTTTGTTCATGATACCCAGAGATTGCATACATGACTCCTACCTATCACAGTGCCGCCACCATGGGATGGGAGTGGCGTCATTCAGGTACCCTTTCCGGTAGCTGAGGCCCACATCCACGTATGCCCACGAGGCTTGGACCCGCCCGAGCTACCGTTTTATTGAACGTGGCAGCCGAGCTGAGAAATGGGGCTGGATTTAGCGAAAGCCTGCTTGCTTGCTCATGTGCCAGGTGCAGGTGATACTGATACGAAAGTGGGAGAATCATAATTCAGGGCTTTAGGCCAATTAAAGGATTAACTTGTCAACTGATTATGATTATGTGGTTGCCTTGGTGACAAACATCCGTGATGTGCCGGAGAGGGGAAGGGGCGACGGACCACCACCACGACGGTCGTTGCGGAAGCCGCAGAGGACACCTATCTACTTTATACCACATGACATCATCACAGATCACATCGCAAATCGCAGTGCACCATCATTCTGAGTGGGTAAATCCCGGAGCCCCGGTCGTCCTCAACACTTGAAAGACGGCCGAAGACTCCCGACGGATACGAGTCTTGACTAACTAATCATCCCTAAGAACAGAAGCTTAAAGTAAAAAAAAGGAAACCCATCTTCCGTACAGTTTCGCATAATGCTAGTTTGTCCCAACCCCATGCGTCCGAGTTTCCCAATATGCAACCCAAGAGGCAAGTAACAAAGGAGATACCAAAGGTAGAGTACAGGAGAAGATGGTATATGCTGAGGTGGGGTATCGAGAGAGGAGAGAGGAGAGGAGAAGGTAAGGTAAGGAAATGGTATCTCTAGCGCTACAAATTGACGGGGAAAAGGGACGCTCATCCTAGGGTTCGTTTTGCTCTGAAGGTTAAAATCATTTTTCTGCGTTCCAAGGTAAAGAAAGTAAAAGGGATGAAAAGTGTCAAGACTACAAGTGGAAGGTGGAATCGTTCCAACCCCCAACCCACTCTAGGTCTCCGATGTCGTCCTGAGACGGCACCGGGTGCTGCCGCCAATCCTTGCTCAAACTCCATTGATAATCCTTCTTTTGATGTTGTGGTTGCGGTTGCTCCAAAACCCCATTCTCATGGTGACTTGGGCCCCAGTGGATCGGACGTCGCCAGCTTCCGGTTCGGCTTCGCTTCCGGGCGGAGTTCGGAGTGCCTGGCGATTGCTTGGGTGCTTTAACGGTCTTGGATGTTGTGTGTTGAGGCTGCTGCTTCTGTTGCTGCTGGCCGCGCCTGCGGTCACCAAGTGCAGCCCACTTGTCCATAATGCTGCGCTTGGAGGGAGGGGAGTAGCGGCCGGCCGCGGCAACGTGTTCCTCGAAGACAAATCCAGTGTGTTCGCTCACATGGTCGGGTCCGCGGCGGTTCTGCTTTGGAGATCGGCTCCTGCTGTTGTTCACGATAGCAGGGTTCTTCAACTCAGAAAGCCCACCGCGAGGAGTAGAAACACCGGATCCGCTCTCGGATTGGACAGCTGGCATCTGCTTCTTGAAGCTGTCGAAGGGGAGATAGTTGTTCTCAATCTCAGCAATGGCATGCTCTTCCTCTTCCTCGTCCCATAGATCACTCCAGCTCTTGGAGATGACATCGCGTTTCTTGCCAAACACAGCTGCCATGCTATTGAATGGCCTGGCAGCATTGGCCGGAAGCGAGCCCGAAATGGGAACCGGCCTTGACCGGGCAATCTTGATCGGTTCCGGTCCGCTGGCGTCGCTTGACTTGAACGACAGGCCCAGCCCAGAGTCAACGAACGAAACCGTAGAGGCATTGTCTGGCTTGACATCGTACCATGCGCGGTCGGAACGTTCGGAGCCAGGGAAGAGGTCCTCTGAATAGATCTCAGTATCCGGGATAGCCGAGAGCTGGCGGATTGGTTGAGGTGGGGACATAGCCAGAGCCTTAGCCCAAGGGAACGAGCCACCCTTGTCCAGCTGAGGCGTGGAAATGGAGGGTGTGCGCAGAGGCTCACGGTTGGCGCTAGCAACGACTGTGTCACGCTCCTCTGTGCAGAACTCGTCGAGGCTTTCATCATCGGTGGTGAAGCTGATGACACGAGCGAGAGCCTCCTTGACGAGCGACAGATCACGCTTCTCGGGATCGATGGCCAAACAGTGCCTGAGGACTTCGAAGGTGTCCTGAGACAGGTTAGGGAAGACATCGAAGAGGGTTTGACGGTCGAGAGCGAAGTCAGCATAGAGAGGATCCGAGGTTGATGGAACGGCAAACGGATTGCGAGAGAACAGTACGTTCAACAGGCAGATGCCAATTGCCCAGATGTCTGCTTTGGCCGTGGAGTAACCGGCGCTGGTGGGATCGTATTGCTCGGGAGCCATGTAGCGGTCGCTGCCTACAGCAATCTCCCAGGACCAAGAATCTGTGGTGGCGAGGCCAAAGTCACCAAGCTTCATCGCACCATCTTGGGTAAGGAAGATGTTCTCTGGCTTGATGTCGCGGTGGTAGATGCCCTTGGAGTGAATGAACTCGACCGCACCGACCAGTTGAAGCATGAAGTCGCGCACGTGCTCGGTCTCTCCCGGACCCTTACCGAGGCGGATGGCTTCGTAGAGGTCGCCATTCGTGCAGAACTCGAGGACCAGGTAGACGTGGTTCTGGGTCTCGAAGGACTGAATCAGGTTGACAACGTTCGGGTGCGAGGAGCCGATACGGAGATGGATGCCGAGTTCCTCAGAGCGCTCGTCGACAGCAAAGGCGGAGGGCCAGGAAAGAGTGGCGCCAGTTTTGGTGATGACTTTGATAGCAACGTGTTCGCCAGTTACAAGGTCCTTGGCCTGGAAGACCATTCCAAAGGAGCCATGGTTGAGTGGAGAGATGGTTTCATATCGTCCATTGAGCACAGCACCTTCGTGAAGCTGATTTCGCATGCACTCCATAAGGGTGGCTGGTGGACGGGTAATAGACAGCTGGCCAAAGGGAATCCGAAGGTACACCCGGTGGCAGAGAGCTGAGTCGAAGGTGAAGGCCGATAAGCGAGAAGAGGTGGATACGCCGATATATGAGGTTCGAAGTCGTAATCAAACAAGGGTCGACGGCAGTCAACCCACGAAGCGATGAATGTATTGCACTTTTGAGGTGTCGGCAGAGCTTCGAAGAAGATAGTAATAAATGGCTATGATAGACGTCCGATCCGGGATGGGGTAAAAAGCAGATAGAAGAGATATCGTCGTCAAGTAAACAGGCTGCAGGTTGCAGCAGGCCGCGCCAGGAAAACCGCAAACAAGGGAAAAGCCGTCGGTGATATGCACAGGGGTCCGTCGACTGGAAAGACAAGGAAAAGCTCAAGAGAGTGTGGTGCTCATTTGGTGTATTAATTTGTTGTATGGATAACCCGAGTCAACGAGCGGTCGGAAAGGGAAGCTGCGTGGTGTGGAGGTGCTAGCCGTCCGGGAAGCAAGAACGAGAGGAGGATCGCTGCGTGAGAGAAGGTCGTAACACGTGGAGGGGCGTAGGGCTGTAGACAGGGTGGGCTGTCTACGGAGGACTCGTCGGCGGGCGTGAGTCAGCGGCACGGGCTCGCAGGTAGCTAGCAAGGTACTCGGAGGTGCGAGGGTGCGGAGGTTGGCGGCTTTCGCTGGGAGAGTCTGATGGATCTGAGCATCAAATGTCTGTCCAAGAAGCTGGGGTGCGGCGCGGGTCGTCGGGCGGGCTGATGTGAGGGCGGAGAGCGAGGACGGGCAGGTGCAGGAGCAGGTGCAGGTGGCCGAGGGTCGCCAGCAGAGCTCTCTTTATCACATCAATGACCAGCGCGGGCGTGTAGATGGTCGACTAGATGGTTGACGTGGAGCGGGGCGGGCAGTGTGTCGATGGGTGAAGCCTGGGGCGGAGGGCGGGATGTTGTGGTCGGGTCGTCTAAGCAGTGCAGCGGCGTGGGCGTGGGAGCGGCAACAACGAGCGGCGGAATGCGAGGGGATATTAGGGCGAGAGAAAGCACAGGAGGAAGGAATGAGGACGGGCGTTGCTGCTGCGACGGCGAAGAACGACGAGAGGCACGAGGGGGTCAGGCTTCAGGACATGGCAAGGTGAGGTGTGGTGCAGGCGATGCGTGAGCCGGAGCGGGCAGGCAGTCTTATTGAAACGGGAGCTGCTGGGGAAGGGGCGGTGACAGACTTGGACAAAGAGCGCTTGCCTGCATCGGGCGGCGTGGCTTGCATCACGCTGACCGGGGCCTGCAGCGGTCGGCCAGGTTCCATGAGCTTCTCCCATTTCTGCCGACGCCGACTCCAAGGCTCGTCATCCCCCGCCGCGCGCGTCGCACCACTTGTGCATTCTGCCGCCGCGCTCGGTCGGGCGTTGCGTGATTCTGGCGCTGAAAGCCCGCGCGGTGGAGCCCGTCGCTGCGTGCGGCCTCGGACGAGTGCGTGGATAATGACGCTGCGGACGGCCAGCAGGTGGTGCACTGAAACAGCTCCTTGCCTCGCAGTGCTGGCCGGGGCGGCGCTGGGCCAACACGAGTTGGGGCGGTGACGGCGCTAGCAGCCAGCCAACGAGTGCGCTCGTCTGCTTGGGGACGGCGCGGCGCCGATCAGCAGAGGGCTCAGGGCTGTCAGCAGGCCGCCCGTCGTCCTGCTTTGTCCAACATCCGTCGAGTCGCACGGCAAGTTGCCACCTGGCCTCTCATTGGCCCCGCCGATCCTCGCCCACCCTCCACCACGAGCAACCCTCGCGAAGCCGTTATCGTTCATCTATCGAGATTCGCTCGTCATTTCCCTCCCCGCCTGCCCTTTGATAGCAGTCGTCGCAGCCGCAGACGGCAGCATTGCAACCTGTACGTCTCAGGGGCCGCTTTGAACTGCTCGCCCGATCAAGCCATGCAAGCGTTTCAAGTGGTTAGCGCTCGGAAACCCTCTGGTGCGCGCACCCATGCCCTCTAGGCTCTGTGTTCCCCTCGCGTTCCACCTCCAAGCACGGCCGGCGGGTAGTGGCGGCGACGTCCTGGACTCTGGGGAAAGCTCTCGCCATCGAGCTGCTTGCGAGCCCCGCCGCAGCGCGAATCGCTTCGAGCATCGTGGCCTCTGTAGACTGGCGCGAGAGGGCTGCACCGGAGATGAAACAAAGTCGGTGTAGACCGCCTCGCGCGAATAGCAGTGCGAGGAGGCAATCCTGCTAGCTATTTTCTGCCTTCCTGCTGTTTGTTGTCCGGCTTCGGGGTCGTCGACCAGTGCCATCGCTCCGGAGTGCTGCCGAGGCTCCGTAGCAACGTCTCGACTGGTCTGCAAAGGGGATGCTGCAGTAGTCTGCAGCAGCCTGCATAGCTAAGAGACGCATGTCGAGAAGCGTGCGTGACACCTCGCCACCACCGAAGCGTGCTAGACAGGTACTCGACGGCCTCCCGAGAGCACTACTGCAGGAAACACGCCTGTACCCACTCAGTCCCTGAGGTTTCCACGGCGGTGAAGCGACGGCAAATTTTTCGACCAACAACACATCGTATTTGCGGGCTCTGCGGCCTATGGGAATTCGTACATTTCTCGAAATAGCGGGAGCCCCCTGGTCGGATCTGTCGCACACGGTGGGCCTGCGGAGCCTACCCGCGGATACCGCACCGTCTAGATGCAGACATCGAATTGTTGGAAAACCCTACTGCACGACAGTTAGCAATTGCGATCGCTGTCTGGAGAGACAATACTTTGGCCATATTCGTGCTATCTCCACGACGTGTGTGTGGAAGTGGAAAGAAGCTCAATTATGCTCAATTGGCAGGGGCAGAGGCAGCTGAGGAAAGTACGCTCGCGCCTTCGCACCTGCCATGTTGACAGCCATCAACAAATCCTCAGGGCGGTCCGTCTTCCTCAGAAAATTTTCTTCACATCTTCACGCCTACAACGAGCTGTACCCTATTCGGCCATTACAGTCCTTATCAAGACCAGGGTCTGCACTACACTTCAGACCACCATGTTGTAAGTTCTGTTCTCGCGATATTTGCACCAACCAGAGCGTGAGGCCGGCACACAACAGCCATTGTTCAAATGTCGAAAATTTTTCTGTCTTCACCGCCCTTCACCGCTCCTAAACAATAATCAACAACAACAACAATGCCCAGCATGTCCATCGAGCTGAATCGCTGGGTGCAGTGTCGGACTGTCCTCCTCGACATTGGTGAGTTTGCAGTAGTTCTCTCCTGTTTTTCCTCAAAGTCAAAGTCTGCATGCAGCCTTCCGTTCTCCAATGCATGCGGCAGTTCTGGTATGGTCTGGCCAGCAGCCTGCCGACACACTTGCGAAGCCAAAAACGAACCACGCGCTTTCTTGCAGCATGCTGGCGTTTCTTGTTTTCGTGGCCGGGCAACTCTACCCCAGGTTTTGCTTGCGCCGACCCCAGCCATCTCCACGTCTCGACCCTGTCCAGCGACGCGTGCAATTGTTACTCAAGACAATACTGACCGCGCTGTGTCACCCATCCAGAGGGGACCATCTCAAGCATTTCCTTCGTCAAGGACGTTCTGGTGAGCCGGCTTCTGTTCCGCTGCACTTACTCATTAGTCGTCCCCATCGCGTCGAGGCTACCTGTTTCCCCGCAATCGGAGCGCGTGTGATCACCAACACCAAACTTAACTCGACCTCGAGACGGCCCGCGCTTCCAGCCCTTTGGCGCCTTCTCGGGGAGCGTCAAGCCACTCATTCCATCCCACGCCTGCGTGATGCCCCTGCTCTCTTTTCTCTCGTCTTCTTTAAGCTTCTATAGTCCGTCACGCGCCCAGTAGCAGAGGGTCACTCCCTATTCCAGTCCTGTTCTCACGATAGCCGCAGTATGCCTACGCACTTGACCGTCTCACAACACTAGCACGCCACTCGTGGGACGATCCGGCTTTTCAAGACCTAATTGCGGGGTTCCCAGAAGAGACAAAGGCGGACGCCCAGACACTGCTTGCGCATGTTGAGGACCTTACGCGTAGAGACGTCAAGGCTGTGTATCTGAAGCAGCTACAAGGTGGGTCTTCTTTTCCTTTACGTGTCTCTCGCGCGCCCTCAAGCATGCTCCTCGTTTTGTCTTTGTGGGTGCGCGTTCGGCCCAGGGTCATTCCTAGAGATCATCGACACGTCAAGAAGCCGGGGCGCGATCTCCGCCGTGTTCGATCGGGAATCGGTACGAAACGATGCGGGCCGGCAATTAGAGTCGGAAGGCCGACTCCCTGTGATATTCGCCTTCGCTATCACTCCCAAATGTGGAGATGCTGAGTTGGCTCTTCGGCCCCAGACGCGCTTACCACTGTCTCGCCCATACGCGCTGACCGCAGCTATATGAGAATAAACATAGATTGTTTTGTTTCATCACACTCACCTCAGCCCCTTTCAAGCAGATCGCTTTCGATGCCCATTCGTCGAAGATGGGTGCTACTACGGGTGCACTAACGCTGGCGTATAGGCAAGATCTGGAAGACCGGATACGACAACGGTGACCTTAAGACCCCGCTCTTTGACGATGTGATCCCGACATTGGGAGCCTGGAAGGGTGCCGGCAAAACTTTGGCTGTCTTCTCCTCCGGCAGTGTGCAAGCTCAGTTGCAGTTCTTCTCAGTCGTCGAAGATGGCTCCACTACACGAGATTTGAAGCCTCTCTTTGCAGCGCACTTTGACCCCACCATAGCGGGTTCAAAGCTCGAGACGAAATCATACGAGAAGATCTGCCGCGATCTTGGCCAGGAGGCTGCAGAAGTGACCTTCCTGACAGACAACGTGAAAGGTATGTACAGTGCAATTCTACACCATGTCCGGGTCTCTCTCTCATCCCTTTTCTACGTTGCTCCGTACACGCGGTTTGTCTATACGTGGTCACCCCGGTCGCTACGCGTCGCTTCTGTATGTTTCTACATGAAACGCTTCCGACAGATTACTGGATCGGCGGGCTCAGCACTCTATTAATATGGCAAAACCACCATCCTTATCGCTTACTCTTCGCTAAACCCTTCAAACTAACCCCGCCGTCATCGCGCTTTTCTATTAATCTCCGCAAAAGCCCGCAAAAGCCCGCGAATCCCAACTCCGCGTCTCTGGCAGTCGATCTCCTGCTCGCTCTGTTCTCCCTTGATCTGCCGCAATCAAAATACCCCGCATACCACTCCGTCATAAGCTGTTTACTGACATTTGGGTAAACAGAAGCCGAAGCTGCGACCGATGCGGGTGTGCTCACCATACTGGTGGATCGTCCCGGCAACGCGCCGCTGTCGCAAGAGTCAAGGGCGCGGTTTCCGGTCATCCAGAAGCTGACTGATCTGCCGTGATGCGAGGGCAACTGACGTAGAGTGCGGCGAGAGACATATGGAAGGACAATGTAAGGACGAAGGGAGCTGGCGGTGTATGTTTCTGCATCGGTAGCTGAGCCGAAAAGGAAATCTGGGTCATGAGCTAGCATACGAGGAAACATTATGGAGCATTCATTCCTCGACTACATCATCCTCCATTCCTCTGTTCCAGCATAAGCTAACCGTTTAGCCCCATGCTCAAACAAACATCCTCTTCCAGCCACTCCTCACGTGCTCCTCCACCCATCGGAATGCGCCGCCTCCCCCTCATACCTGTAACGTGTCTCAAGCATTACTAGCCTCCACATCACCAATTCAATTCTCGTCCGACATTCGTTCGTGGGGTACAGTGCCGCATTTCTGGAATGCGTGGGGGTGTGCAACGCTGCGAAACGGGAATCGCTTCATGCAAAGAGTGGAGTGACCATCAACTGTCGTTCGGTCGGCCGACTCGTCACGCCATTTCCCCCGGCATTTTGGCGGGGTGCCCATACCGCGACGCTAATCAATGTCGGAGAAATTGTACTGTGCTACGCGTGCCACGGTAGTTGGCGGTGTCGGTCGGTGGTCGGACGATGCTTTCCCGGGGATTTGGTCGGGCGGGTCTTGGGTGTGTGTGTGCATGTGCATTGGAGGGAGGGAAGTTGTTGATACTGCACGTATGCGGGCATGTGAACGCAGAGAGGGGAGAGATACTATGCTATGCGTACCTATGCGTCTGGTGACCTTGTGACTGATGCGTTGCAGGAGCTCGACGGGGTGATGAGGGAGCGGAAGGGTAGTGCGGCAAGTGCTTCAATTCCATTCCTGAAGGTCTCGACAGCAGGGCCGCTTGACTCCGGCTGACATCTTGCAGGACTGACTGACTAACTGACCTGCAAAGAAGTTGCTACTGGCAGGCATGACAAGAAAAATTTGTAGAAGCTCAATCGGTGCTCGAGCGGACAAAAGCAAGTACGGCTACGGCGTTAGTAGTCTCATGGCCCTCCGAATTTTTTTTTCTCTTTCTATGCATGAGGAAGGCCTGCATGCGCAGATGGCGAGAGCAGACAGACAAGAAAAAGCTTGCCTAGGCTTACTTACTTACCGGGTGAAAGGCCAACTTGGCGTACGTACCAGCTCGATGCGTCAATGAGATAATTGGTTAGTTAGTTGTGTTGTATTCTCTACGCTCGCTCGTTCTTGATCGTTCGGCCTTATCGGGTTTGCCGAGCGAGCTGCACTTACGTCCCTTGCACGCTCTGATAGAATATAACATGTCGATTGAGTTCGATCGTTCACTGCGTATGTAGGATCTCGAAGGCATCATTCCACCTCTTCGGTTGCGTCGTCCTCTCTCGCTCATACCGCCACCATAACCCCCTCTCCCGCGGTCCAGACTTTACGCTCCGTAGTTTTCTAGCTAGCTAGCGTCATATTTGGATATGAGCTCGGCTCAGAGCGTTGCAATGGATGAGTACGGTAGCGCGGCTGGTACTGGGCGAGTAAGTGCGGTCGCTTGAGGGAGTGTTTGAGCGTTAGACACAAGGAGCTATACGGCACTAAGAAGGGGTATGGAAGCGAGCAGGGTTGCGGGAGCATGGTCCGACTTAACTAGAGGTCTGTGACCGTCACTATGGTAAGCGTCTCAACTAATACCTCGTTGCATCCATAAGTATCATAAAGGTAAAGTCGTGTCAAAACAAATGGTATACCCCGCTAGACGAAGTCCAAGACATGGTTAGCTGGGTAGCCATGCCTCAATTAACCCAATAGTGCGGCTTCCACCTCAGCCATGCTGTACCCATTCCTCAAGCACACGTGTCATGGAACCAACTGCTGGTCACTCCCCTCGTCCAAGCGCATTGATGTTTCCAATATCCAAGCCTTCTGAGGTGTTGGTCACGGTATCGATCTTGAAGCTATTGTCGGTGCTGCCGAGATATCTAGCATTGTCGATGTTCCCAACGCGGTGCTTTTGACCTCCTATTTGCCCGATTGTGAAGGTATTCCGGTTTTTCATTCCATCTCTCGTGCCTCTGGCGTAGTCGCGGGCTGCATCTCCGGCCTGTTGTGGACTGGGTGGAACGTCGTGCTCATCAGGCTCAACCATCATGCACCTCTCAGAACCAAACGCCTTACCCTTCTCCGGCGTACCATCACGCCCAGCAGCTTGTGATGTCTGATGCCTTGGGTTGTACTGCTGGTTCAAGGAGGCGTTCGCATGTGGATGATCATAAAGAGGGCGTACTTGAGACAGGGGAGGATACACCGACTCCGTATCCCCGGATCTACCTTCGGCAGAGTCGTCTTCATCACCAGAGTCCGATTGCTGCTGGAAATGTTTTGGGTGGGGAGTAGCTTGACTCTCATTTGCTCCATCAGAGGTGGGCAAAAGATGGCGGTTCTCGCGTACAGACCGCCGTCCATGATCCTCCGAAGAAGTGACCGAAGAGGGCGACCTAGATCCAGCGCTTCGGCCAGGATCCCTCCGGTACGAGTTGGCGTTGTATTCTTGCTCAGGAGGAGCCATCTCAGTGACCTTTTTCTCGGCTTGGCTGATCAATTTAAGCTTCTCGATATCTGAAATTGGGCGCTGCAGCTGGATTGACCTGTCTGGTATATTAGCTTGAGCACATCCAAGATGAATACACCCTCACTTACAACTGGGTGATAGCAACAGCTTAGCAACGTGCGGTCTCTACCCAAGTGGGCTCATGGATGATTGGCTGTGCGCTTGGAGAGTGCGACAATCCTGCTGTTCCGGCTCGCTCACCGGAACATGTGGCATGTAACGCGTAAAATGGCGATAAGGAAGGCGATGTTTGCGCGCGGCGATTCGAGCACGAGCCGTTGTGTAAGTGTGGCGCAGTGAAGGTGTGTTGTGGTGGCAACCGGTTGATCGCCGGATTTGGCAAGCGCACTGCAGCCCTCGCCTTTCCCTCAAGGTCGATACGCCTTGCGCCTGTTGCCCTGTCCTCTGCCTCCTATCTCTTTCTCTGCCTTCTATCTTCATGTCTAATGCGCAGTAGGCTAGCTTACTGCCACCGAACGAGCTATCCGGCCATATTGCCTCGCAATTCATCAAGTTCGCGAGCTCGCACGGATGAGAAGCATTGACATACCGCAGA
This sequence comes from Trematosphaeria pertusa, assembly GCF_010094035.1. NCBI lineage: Eukaryota > Fungi > Ascomycota > Dothideomycetes > Pleosporales > Trematosphaeriaceae > Trematosphaeria > Trematosphaeria pertusa. Next base: position 266,539 of record NW_022987216.1, on the reverse strand, counting down.
AGAGCATGGACTCAGTCGGTCAGTATGAGGACGTCAGGCTGCGCTGACGGCCAATGCGGGATGTATCCCGCGCGTGGCGTTGCAGTATGCAGCTTCAAGGCATGTCCCATTGTGAACTCGGCCACACGATTACGCCTATGGCCCTTCAGGCCAACAATGCTCCGCTCAGCCTCCCAGATAGGTGGGAGAAAATCCAGCTACAGTTCGACCTGTTAACTAGCGCAATGCCCCAGGCTGAAGACGGTCCTGGAACCAACGACAGCATAGGTACGCAACTAGAGACACTATACAGCTCATACGTCCTGGGGATACGACTCTATTTTCACAGAATTGTTCGCCATGGACGATACCCCCAGCCCCGAGACTTATTTCATCGATCTCAATATCAATAGTCTCGGTGGGCGCGGCCACGCTGTTGGTAACATCAATGTCAACGACGGTATGCTCACCCACAATCTTCAGAGGCTAGCCGAGATCAGTACATGACTGACCTAAATGAGCAGGAGGAAATGCAGCAATCGAGAAGTGGATGAGCTTGCATTCCAGTCCACTCAAGCCGGTTCAGCTATCTTCTGTTCGACCATTCGTTGAAAAACTAACGGATAGCATCTTTAGAGACGAACGCCTGCAGCGATGTCTCAACAACCAGGGCGAGTCTCTTATCCTGCAGGGCAAGATGGGGGTGGGGAAGACTATGACGATGCTCGGCATCCTTAAAAGACTCGATCAACTTCGCGAAGCCGCGGCTGAGGAAAAGCAGAAAAATCTCAATGACGCCACGGGGGAGCAACTTACCAGAGAGCAGGAAACAAATGAGCACGAGATGGGAAAGCAAGAAGAACAAGAGCAAGAACTAGAGGAATTGTTCAGGGAGATCACAGACCGCTTACACGACGCAGAGGAGCACGAGACGGAAGAGCAGGAGCAGGAAAGGCAGACTGGTGTCCTACCTTCCATGCCTTCCGATGTCGTCGTGGCTTCGGTGTTCTTCAATGGTAGCGAGCAGGAAAAACACGATGCCGCGCAGATCCTGATGTGGGTCTTACAGAGTCTCGTCCAACAAATTCCTAATAGCATGAGACATGTCAAAGACCTGTATGAAAAAAGCAGGAACGCGGGTCCCTCGGCAGAAAATATCGCGGCTGGGATTATCTCCGTGCTCGAAAGAGGTAACCCCGCTTGTATTTTTCTAGACGCACTAGATGAGTGCTTCAAGCCGAGCCTCCAGCCAATCCTACGACAGCTCAAAGTCATCCAAGATGCGACGAAGGTCGGACTCGTGATGACCGATCGACTGGACACTAGCAAATGGCAGAATATCTTCGACGAAAGCTGTGGGCGCATATTGAGTGCCGACGAAAGGGATGTCCGGGACTATCTGAAAGCATGTTTAGATCAACTGTCCAGCACCAACCCGGGGCGCTACACCTGGGCGAAGGGCGAATCTCATCGTACGGATGTTATAAGCGTTATTACCAAATCGTCTGGTGGCATGTAAGTCAACAACTCCAATCTGTAAGGTTATTGCTCTCTGACTTGTGCTTCAGTTTTCTCCTCGTGGAGTCGAATCTTCAATTCGTTTCGGGAGCCTATGGCGCTAAGGATCTAAAGACGAGTCTCCTAGCCGTCGAGAAGCTGACATATGATGACGATGGCCAAGACCTGTATCTTGATTGTGTGCTCAAGAAGGCCTTCGACCGGAATCTGGAACGGGTATTATACCAGAACCACCCGCTGATGCGGCATGAAGTCGAGAGGACCCTAGGGTTCATTCGAGACGCAGCTCGAGTATTGTCCATCCTGGAGCTTCAGACGTTGCTCAGCATAACGCTAAGTGGTGGAGAGCCATGTCAAGGCGACTCCCCTTTGTGGGAAACCATCCAACAGTCTTGCCAGGGGCTAATTACAGCGAGAGACGACCACGTATATTATTTACACGAATCACTCGAGAGATACCTTAAGCAAGGCGCTGGTCTCGAAAGGATACCAACCCAGAACGAGCAGCTGGGGAAGAGATGTACCGCCTATCTTACATTCGAGTTCTGCCGTGAGGGTGTATGCAACACTCGGGAGTCTCTGACCGAACGATTAGAACGGTGGCCCCTCTTAGATTACGCCGCAAGATACTGGCAAGACCATCTCACGCGTTTCGAGCAAAGCCTGGGGCACATCGTGACTCCAGAAGATCATAGTTCGGGGTCCTTCCACACACTCGCCCTGCAATATCTCAGGAAAGACTCTCACGTCGAGGCGTCGTATCAGATTACATTGTTCCCAGACCGAGGCCTCCAGGCCTTACGCCGAGAGACCCCAGCAAATGCCACAGCCCCATGGAAAATCATTCTGATTAAGGACGACGGCTTGTCGGATCCTTTCATGCCTAATGGGTTCAACGGCCTCCATCTTGCCTGTCTTTATGGCTATCGCACTTTGGCCCAAAAGCTGATAGATGAACGTCCGCGGGAGTACGTCAACGAACCGACTTCGGAACCCATTGCTTTCGCGCCGATGCACTGGGCAGCTAGAGGCGGCTATCAAGACATTGTCAACATCCTGCTCGACGAAAATGCTGACCCCGGCTGTCGAAGTTCGCTTGGTGCTACACCGTTGATTGTGGCTGCCATGTTCGGCCACAATGGCGTAATCGATACACTGTTGCAGAGAGCTCCAATTCAGGGTAACATTAACGCCCAAACAAGGCTACCCGTCGACATGGAACATCAGATGATAGAATTCGAACTTCGAAAGAAAGAGGACAAACTCTGTGTGAGAAACAACTTCAAGGTCTATGCTCAGGCCGATGGTCGTACTGCATTACATTTCGCAGCAAGGGAAGGCAACATCGAAGCGCTCCGGACTCTTTTGCGCAGCCCGCACATCGACAAGAACATACAAGACTCCGACGGCCAGACAGCACTGCACAAGGCAGCTAAGAAAGGAAAGCTTCAAGTCGTCAAGGAGCTGATTGTGTCCGGGATGGATCCAAGACTAAAAGTCGGCGAAAAGCCTTACGCCTTACTAGACGCCTTGTTCGGATCCATCAAGGGGTTAGGCGGCTTTGTAGGAGCCCCAGCTGAGAATTCTAGGGGCGACTTTCACCATTGGACTGCTCTTCATCTCGCGAGCCCGTACCTACGCAGTATCGGAGTGGTCGAATATCTCTTGAGAGAATGTCCCAAGCTGTGCACTGAAGTCACTCCCTTGGGTGAGACGCCATTACACCTGGCCGCTTCCGCAGGAGTGGTTAGGAATATGGAGCTTCTAATGAGGCAATCAAACGTTGCTATAAATGCCGTGGACCAGGACGGGAAAACGATCTTGCATAACGTGGCCTTGGCTGAATCGGCTGCGGGGCTGGAGCTGATCCTTGAGAAGGGCAGCATTGATGTGAATGCTGAAGATGAGCAAGGCTGGACGCCGTTACACTTCGCCGCTCTCGCGGGGGAAGTAGAAAACCTGAGACTCCTTCTCAAGCAGCAAGGCATCAAGGTCAATCATCGAGATAAAAAGGGTCGCTCGGCGCTGTTCAAAGCTGCGGCCTCACGCAGTGTTGAGTCATTCCGATTGTTACTAGAGCACTCTGAAGATGGGATTCGTCTTGAAGCCGCTAAGATGGTTGCAGAGGAAGCGATCAAGACGGGGAAACGGCCGCCGCTTTTGATTCTCAAGACGATCCTGCACATGTAAGTTACACGAACATCCTGAGCAGCAAGCTCCATCTGACAATGCGCATTAAAGCCTAAGACAGGCCCGATTCCACGGAAACGTCGACGCGTTCATCGCCCATTTAGCTGGCCAGTTGAGATCAATTCGGTCCTCTCCAGAAACACCAGCATCTCAATGGAATGAGCCAGCAACTCTACCCAGGAGAATGGTCACACATTCCAAGTCCCCTTCCCAGCAAAGCCTAGATTGAACCGGGCAGTTCTAAGGGACTCCTCTCTCACCCATTCCCCTCTCCCCTCTCCACGCACTTAAACGTCCTCCCCAGCGGCCCTCCTAATCCACGCCACCGTCTCATCTACCCTGCTCAAAAACGGACTATGCCCGCTCTTAATCCTAGTGATCTCGATCTCACCGCCCATCTCCCGCACCTGCCCCGTCATCAGCTCCTGCGCAAACGGCGGAATCGGAATGTCCTCCTCGCACAGCAGATAGCCCGTCGGGATCTCCTTCCAGCTCGCGGCCGTCGCCTTGGCCGTTTTCGTGCCGAACGAGTGCGTCGACGTCTTCGCGTACCAGTACTGCTGGTCTGCTTCGGGCAGGTCGTTGTAGAAGACGCCGGCTGCGTGGGGCTTGGTGATGGAGTAGTCGCCCTGTGGAGCCAGTGTCAACGAGGGGGGGTTGAAGAGGCATGGAATGGGATGAGATGGGCTGAGGACATACCTGCACCTCCCACCAATGCGGAATCTCGCCCTGAAGAGCATCCATCAAGCTCACCCCCTCAGGCGCAATAAAACTACACATATACGCCACCCTGACCACGCCGCCCTTCTCGCCCCTCTCCTCCCTCTGCTTCTTCCCCATGCCGGTCAGAGCGCTGCCGGCCACGATGCCAGACCAGCTGTGCGGCACGACCAGCACGTCGTTCCCGTCTCCGATCGCGGCGGTCACAAGTTCCCTGACGGCCGCGATGTCTTGCGAGAGATCCGGCGGAGGGTTCGCGCTCCCGACTGAGGGGAGCTGGCGCGTGTGGACTGCGTAGCCGGCGGCTTGCAGCTTCGGAGTGATGAGGGAGAAGCATTCGGGGGTGTGCCAGGCGCCGGGGATTAGGACGAGTTGGGGCTTGGTCATGGTGGGCGGGAGTTCGAGACTGATCTGATGGAAGGCGGAGGAGGAATTATTGAGAGGTATTAGGTATGAGCTGGAGGAAGGGCGTAGTTATGCTGTAGGAAAATCGCTGGGAATCCGCGTGCCGCCAAAAAGAAGATTTAGGCGTGGAAAAGTACTGAAAAGAAAAGCGTCAATGGACCAAGGAGTGAGACTCTGGATGTGCTGTGCTGCTGACAGTGTACTGACGACGGCGGGGCAAGTCCGCTCTCGCTCAACAGCACTGAGACTACTCGTCTGAGACCGAGCTCGAGCTTTCAAGAGTAGTGGGCAGCTCGCCTGCATTTATACAAATCCACAAGCTCGTTCCTCCCTAGCTCGCGAGAGAGTCAGCACTTATGTATACATGGGTGGGGTGGCCCTAAGGCACTCCCTCCAGCAGGCTTGTCCAATGAGGTATGGCGAGGGGAAGGGTCTAGGTCTGTGTGGCTGCGGCATAGTACGGTCGGAGTACACAGGGTGGCCAATGAGAATGTGTCTAAGACTGCCTGCCCCATCTTCAGCAGGCTGTACATCTGCTGGTCGTTCGGGAGTCGTATACAGGCACGCTTGCTGTATCGCACGAGATACGGAGCATCTTTTGACCGTGGGGCACGGTGCAATGGGCGGAATGAAAGCTAGTTCGTCTGGTTGTCTATTGAAGTTGTCGACTCCCGGTTTGCCGAGGCACGTTGGCCATCCATGAACTATCGAATTCGCGCCAGCCAAAATTACTGTATGTCGCTGCTCATTCTGGGTAGGGCCGGGAAGCAAAGATGGTATTGAAAAGCGCAATCCGAGTTAAAGGCCACCGCGAAAGGTAGATGTGGGTATTATTACGTCTTCTAGCATACCTTCCCGACCTATAGTAGAAGACCCTGAACGCCGGCTCTTGCGCAAGAAGCATCTAGTCCGTTATGCACCGAATCGCAGTACCCAAACCTCTCAAAAGAACCGCCACCAGATGAAGACGATTATGATGAACACCAGCGCGCCGACCGGCCCGTACTGGAGCACAGTTAGCATCCGCGCAAGCCTGTGGGGGCCGCGAAATTATGCCACTCACCTGCTTCAGCAGCAACTCCCAATTGATCCGCACCGCCGCCTTCCTGTACTTCCTACTATCCTCCCGCAACCTACTCGAGATATCGCCCATGCGCTCCAGACTATCCCCCCTGTACAGCAGATCCTCTATATTCTTCGTCATGACCTTGGTCACGTCCTTGAGCTCGTCGTTCAGCCGGTCCAGGTTCGCGGGCATCCGCGAGTCCTGATACGTCTTCATGGTTTTGTGGATGGTTCGCTCGAAGCCAACATAGGCGAAGGACTTCACGCCCGGGGCGAGGTAGTCGGAGGGCTGGTGGCTGACGTTGAATTCGTTTGCGAGGTCGGCGAGGTATGCGAAGGCTAGTTTGCGCGGGTAGGAACGCTCGCATAGGGTGAGGTAGCAGAGCCCGTCCTTGACGATGTAACTGCGTCCATGTGTCAGCGTCGGCGGTCCTATGCGTCGGTGCTCAAATGGCGACGCGGATGGGGCGAGGGGCAGCAGCAGGATGCGCATACTGGTATGTGTAGGCGCCGGTCTCGACGCTGGCTTGCGGCTCGGAATTGCGGTTCATGCGGCGCTGGATGAGCTTCGCCCTAGACGTGGCCTCCTGCAGCTGCGCGTCTATCTGTTGACCGTGAGCCGATGGTACGGGGCACGACGAGCACGACAGTCGGACGCACCTTTGTCTCATCTCCCCCACTTGCTAATATGATGCCTGGGCTGCCGTTAGCTTGCTGTATGGCCCTCAGCGCCCGCGTCGTGGAACACAACTGACCGTCGTCCACCCGCGAAATCCACGTCATCTTAATCATGGTGTGTGCGTGATTGCTGTGTAGCGGTCCTAGCCAGTGGGTATCTTCGAAAAGAGGAGCAGTCGCAATCAGGGCGATTTCGGGTGGTCGTGGGGCAGGGGGAGAGGCTACGTGTCGGTGTTGAAGCTATGGAAATGCGGAAAGCATGCGGAGAAGCTCGGGCCACCGACCAAAAAACATCGTGACTTCGCCGCGGCCCACCACCCTTCAACCTGCCCCTCGGAATATGACTGTGGCTCTTCGGCCTCGTTGATTCGAGAACCAAAGCTTAGCAACACCTTCTTGGACCACTGCCATTGGCATTTTTGGGTGCACAGGGGCGGCACTTCCGTACGACGAACGCTCTGGACACCATGTTCGATCAACCTTCCGTCATCCAGTCACTCTGTCCTCCGCACCCCTCAGGAGCAGTCTCCAAGCGGAAGCCACAGTCCAGGGCTTATTTCTGGTTCTTTAACTCAACTTCAGCTCCCTGAGCCTACCACCTCTCAGTCGGTTTCCTACCTTTGTCTAGCCTGACAACGCCCCTCTGCTGCCTTGCCCAACACGAGCGTTTATCAATCGCCACAGCCCCTTACCGGATCTGCAGTCATTTGAGAGTCTAATCAACCCCTGACTGCCATTCCACGCTACATCGGTAGTGAAAAGGCTGGTGCTTGTCTGAAAGGATTGCACGCCGTTTTCCAACGATAACATCGTCTTGGCGGTGTGCCACCATAGAGCTCGCCATGTCTCTCCCAGTGCGGTATGTTCAATTCAACATCTAGCTTTCATTTAATCAGGACGCTATTGTTCCAGAGCCCTATTCTGCGCTCCATTCTTACCCTGATTCTGGTTCTCGTTGCCCTGCCGCGTTTCACCTGCAGCACTCCAGCTATTGTACTCTTATTCGCACGCACAACCAACGCTCTCGATCGCAGCCGTCGCTTTCACTCCAACCAAATCGCCGATTGCTCGCCGGCGTCGTTCCATTCTCCGTATTCATTCTTATTGTTCTTCGCTTCCCTATTCTTCCGCGTTATTCGACAATACCAATCTCAACAATCGCCGCGGCCGGCCACGTCTTAACCGAGTCGTTACTGACACAAAACCCAAGGCCTTCCTCTGCTTCTCAAGACTTTCCTCCAGATCCTCAACAACCCACTTCGACTTTCGACTCGTTCGACATCTCTCAGCTTCCATCACAGCAATCACAGCAAACCAACCAAGCACTTCCCACTACACCAAACAACAATTCAGCAACCATGTGTGGTCCTCTCATCGACTCGTCTCCTCTCTCTTCGCCGGGCTCTCCGCTTCCCGCCGCGCCTGGTGCGTGGAACAGCGCCAAAGCCTCTCGCGATCTCACCAAGACCGACTCAGTCAACACCAAGAACGCAGCCACCCCGCCTCCTGCTCCAGTGTCCCCTGGCTCGACCAAGTCGACCACTTCCAACATGAGCAAGAAGCGTTCCCGCCGTGACAGTCACGACCCTTCCACTCCTGTCTCCAAGTCCAAGAAGCTCAACAAGGTGTCCAAGCCATCCTCTCCGCGCACCAGCACTCGTCCCACGCGCAGCCGCAAGGCCCCAGAGCGCTTCACCGACATGAAGGAGCCGCCCAAGAAGCCCGCTGCTCCCCGCAAGACCGCCAGCAAGGTCTTCGACCCAGTCTACATCACCACCAACTCCACGTCGCGCCTTGGCAAGGCCGACATCTACCACATGCTGCTCGAAGATGCTCCCTGGGTCTGCCTGACCCTCGCCCAGAAGCAGATCCTCCTCGACATGCTCCCCAAGAGCCAGGAGAATGTCGTTCTCCTCAGCAAGATCGTCTCGGGCGAGGCTGCTGCCGCTGAGCGGCCACGGGAGTTCAGCAGGAACTTCAACCTGTTCCGGACGGACGTCGCCAAGTTCGTCGAGGACCTGAAGAACGGCCACCTCGCCAAAGGGTGGCAGGCAGCTGCCCAGCAGGCAGTCGTCGAGCGGGCCGCAGGCCTGTACGACGAGTGGAAGGCGGAGGAGGCCGAGCTTTGGTGGGGGCAGAACTGAGTGGTCCGCGGTGGCCGGGACGGTGCTGGCATCGTCCCGGCAGCGGCCACTCATATGTGCATGTATCTAGGCCTATCCGGCATTTGATGAGAGTTGGGATGACTGGGCTGGATAGTGGTGGCTTTACTGGGTAGTTACTGCACCTCAATGAACACCAGATGTCCTCGTATCCATACATATTCATATGCCACGTGATATGACGTAAAGCTAGCTGAGAGCCATCAGCCTCCCTATTCCCTCCTCAGATATATACAACTCCATCCCCACCCTCACGCCCATCCCACCCACCGTACAAGCCTCTAAAGGCCTCCACGCTCCCTAATCCCCAATTCACATAACCCCCACCATCCCCACCACCTTCCTCGCCACCTCCAGACTCTCCGCATCATCCACCCTCTCCATCCCATCCCTTACCATCCCACCCCTAGTCTCCACACTCCCAGCCCCCCGCGCAACAATATTCAAATCGCTCTGCGTGTGCGCCGCGACTTCTTTCCCCGCGACGGCGAAACGGACCTCGCATTCTAGTCTGTAGCTGCGCCAGATGTTGTACGTTGCAAAACTCGGGAGCATGGTTGCTGGGAGCGTGAGAGTCAGGGTGATGCTTTGCGAGGAGAAGTCACCGTCGATGGGTATGAATGTTCGGGAGGACGGGAGCGTGGTGCTGCGGAGAGCGGTGGATTTGAAGGTGTGCGAGTGGGATTTCGCCTGTGCCCCGAGGGCGTGGTTTGATATTGGACTTGGATTTGGACTTGGATTTGGACTTGGATGCAGAACCCGCAGACCCGTGAACGATTTGACCCGCGCGTCCAGCGACGCGATGCAGATATCCGGGACTGCGAAGTTGTACAGTTTGCCCAGCGGGGGCGGGAGCACGGAGAGAGTAATCGGGAGGTGGAGGTCGGAGCCTGGGGTGGCGAGCTTGGGGCTGCGGATCTGCGCGGCGAAGTAGAAGCTTGGGGCGGAGGGGTTGAAGGCGTCGCGGAGTTGCTCGCGCAGGGAGAGCCGGCGTTCTTTGGTGAGGGCGGCGGTTTGCACGGAGAGGTTGTGGCGGGTTGTTGTTGTGTTGGAGGGGGAGGTCAGGGATTGCAGGCGGGGAGGGGGGAGGCGCAGGGTAGTGAGGTGGATGGGGAAGGCGTGCGTGGCGTTTGGGATGAGGGTGTTGGGGGATGGGGATGGGGATGGGGAGGGCGTGGAGCGCACGGCGATGAGGGAGTAGGATATGGAGGCGCGGCCTGAGGCGAGGGATGTGAGGGTGGTGGAGGTGCGGAGGGGGAGAGTCATGGATGGGGGGAGGGGGTGCGCTGCGCTGGATTCATATGGTTCTTGGGCTGGCCAGGTATGTGTCCAGAACGGAGTATGCGTAGGGTGGTCTGAGGAGAGGCTGTTCAGGGTCTCATCGAAGCCGCTGGTGGAGCGCTCGGGAATCGTGATGCAGAACCGCGGGATTGCGTTGTGAGTTTCGGGCTTGAAGTGCAGGATTTGATAGAGCAGCGGTGCGTGGTTTTTGTGCTCGGTTTTGTCGCCGCGGATGTACGTTGTTGCGCGTCCTTCGAGGATGAGATGGATATGTGTGTTTGAAGAGGGAGTCCAGCCTAAGATATAGCCCGTTATACTTTCTCCAGGGGAATAGGCTCGAGATGGATTGTCAAGGACAAGTTGCAACTCTGCGGTATGGGAGGACGGAAGCGACACGGGTATGGGAGCTTGAGAGGCATTGCTATGAGTCTCCGCGATGGGGTCATCGTAGAGCGAGCGATTATCATCTTCTGGACACAGTCCAACTTGTATGAAGCCAAAGTCGGAAGCGCGGTAGACTGAATCGGAAGCCTGCGCCGAAGCTCTCGGAGGGGATACTGCGGATGCGCTCGATGGAGGACGCGGAAAAGTAGAAAGAAGCTTTTGCTCTTTGACCGAGATCGCCATCTATGGCCTGTAACGGGATCCTGCGACGATGCGGGGGTGTTTTAAAACAAAGGATCCCGACAGAATGGTATAAGATAGGGCGAAGCAGTAACCGGGTCAAGAACTGGTTCGCCGGGTCCGCGATGGTCAGCGATGAAGTGGGTGGAAACTCGCCTGGATAATTGAGGAAGGGAAAATCGGATGGTTGAGAAATTGTGGGTTGAGGTCTCCATACAGTAGTGTGGGCGCATTGCCTGATGCTCCAGACTCTATTATCTATATGCGACGTGCAACGCATGCGGTTTCAAGGTGCAATGTTTCGCAGAGGACACCAATGGTATGGCTCCTACGTACTATTTCAAGCAACATCTGCAGTCCATGCTTCCACAGATTTGATCGGTCAACAATCGTCGGGAAGGCTATTTTTGTACAAGGAGTATCTGCAAAAAAAGACAACGATGAAGCACAGCGTGCAGCGACGACATTTTAATCTTCTTCTGCTGGGGAATGATATCGCGATCGGATGAATAGATGACGGACCTCATTGCACGACGTTCGCTGTTCAGCTCTCTCACTCGTCCTCCGGGTCAGCCTTCCAGAACAGCCACGCACCGACAGCAACTGCTTTCAACGCGAAAGCAGTCCAAAGCGCTCCGGCCAGGCCGACAGAACTATGCGCCCACAGACCCCCAAACACGGCGCCAATCAAAAGCAGAATCGGCGCAGCGGTCCTCCTATTCCGCTCCACGTTGGTCAGGGCAAACAGCTTCGGGTCGGAAAAGAGATCGCAGTAGTTGCTTGTCAGAACGACGCTCGTGAGCCCGCCATACTGCAACACTCGTGAGGTGACCGCCTGTCCGCTCGATTGGAATGCGACTGAAGCAAGCGGGATGAGCACCTGCCAGTGGAGGCCATTCGAGGATTCGGTCCCGAGAGTGACAATCAATGCAGCCAGGAGGATGAGGACGAGTTGGATGAGATAGGAAGCAACAAGGACCCAGCGTCTGCGCGGCGAGAGGTGGCGATGGAAGCGGCTGAAGAAGAAGGAGCCGAGACAGAAGAAGGTTATCGAGGTTAGGGCTTTGACCCAGCGTATGCCTTCGTTGGGTGCTATGAGACCTAAGCCCAGGTACACGGTGTTCCCTAGTCTTGTGTTAGTGATCATTTCTACAACACATGAGATGGGATCAAGCGCTTCTTACTCACCAGTTTGCATGCTTACGAACGAGCCCCAGATAAACACGGCGGAGCTATCCAGCAGCCCCGTGATGATGTAGCAAAACAGCAAGACCAGGTCTGCCCAGTCCTTGTGGACATTTACCATCATGTGTTTCTTCAGGCGATTCCATGGCCGAGCTGGATCCGAAGGTTTCGCGGGTCGGGGCAGCAGCGGGGTTTCCTCGTCGGCGGCATTGCGTCGGTGCGAATTGAGATTGTTCATGTTGCTGAATTTGCTGAAGGCGGCTTCGGTGTCCAGAAGTGAGGGCGAGGGGCGGACTTAATAGAATACTAGCGCGGGAACGGCAAGTCGCCAAGCAACTCCGCACACAGATCGGGGGGGCTGGATGTTTCCGCGACGACAACAAACCGCGGCAATTCTAGGATATGGCCGGAGGAGTGACTAAAGACCAGTAACGCTGCAGAAGCAGATGCATTTAATGTTTCGAGAGGACGAGTCCGCAGGGATAAAACAATAATCCACGAGTAGAAAGCAGCTGGCGGGCCAAGCGATGAAAGGAAAGCCCCGGAAATGTCGTCATGGGAAAAGGCCCGAGCGGGGAGCGGGAGAGTGGCCGGAAGACGTCTTAAGGAGCGCCATACCATCAGTCTGCGACGCGCAGAAGTTCCAGCAGAATCGACCGAAATCAGTTGAAGAGGAGCCATGCATTTCTCACCGTTGCTCGTGGTGCTGGGTGCCTGCAGCGGCGTCTCGGCCGCCCCCGTCGAGCAGCAGCCGCTAACCGGAAACGGACGTCACGCTGGGCCGCATGGGAAGCCCTACACGCCAGAGCATCGCGACCCGTACGATGGGAAAATCGACGCCATCGGAGACAAGCTTCAGCCTCTGCCATGGGTAAGTTAACAATGCCGTCCAAAAGTGTCGCGTAATCCAACCAAGCATCGTAAAGCGCCTTGGCTCTCTGGGCTGCACCCTCGCGATACAGCGCCGCTCTGCCAAATGAGCGCAGAAAGCATGTGCTAACTCTCTGATCAGAGAAATGGAGATGGTGCGACCATGCTGGGCCCACGCAACAAGCCGCGTGAGCGAGAGAACCCCGATATTATCCGCCCACCTAGCACCGATCACGGCACCATGCAGAACATGCGCTGGTCGTTCGCCGACTCGCATATCCGCATCGAGGAAGGCGGCTGGACGCGAGAGACGACTATCCGCGAGCTCCCTACCAGCATAGAGCTAGCTGGCGTCAATATGCGACTCGAAGAGGGCGTGATCCGAGAGCTCCATTGGCACAAGGAGGCCGAATGGGCTTACGTCCTGGAAGGTCGCGTCCGCATCACTGCGCTCGACACTGAAGGTGGCAGCTTCGTCGACGATCTCGAGAAGGGCGATCTCTGGTACTTTCCCGCCGGCCATCCTCACTCTCTTCAGGGACTCAGTCCCAACGGCACCGAGTTCCTTCTCATTTTCGACGACGGCCACTTCTCCGAAGATTCAACCTTCTTGCTGACCGACTGGGTCGCTCGGACGCCGAAGAAGGTTCTTTCAGAGAACTTCCGCGTCGCCCCGGAAGTATTCGAAGCGACCCCGGACAAAGAAAAGTACATCTTCCAGGGCCGCGAGCCTGACTCCATCGATAAGGAGCTCCCCAAAGGTAAGGGTTACAAGAAGTCCAAGCTGCAGTTCACCCACAAGATGCTTGCTCAAGAGCCCATGAATACTACCGGAGGACTGGTCCGTATCACGGACTCCACCAACTTCCCCCTCTCCAAGACAGTAGCCGCGGCACATTTGGATATTCAACCGGGTGCGTTGAGGGAGATGCACTGGCACCCGACCGCAGACGAATGGAGCTTCTTCATCAAGGGTCGGGCACGTGTGACCATCTTCGCAGGTAAAGGAAACGCAAGGACATTCGACTATCAGGCGGGCGACGTGGGCATCGTCCCGAAGAACATGGGCCATTTCATCGAGAACCTGAGCGACGACGAGCCGCTTGAGGTGCTGGAAATCTTCCGCGCAGACGAGTTCAAAGACTTCTCGCTCTTCCAGTGGTTGGGCGAGACTCCTCGAAAGCTGGTTGTGGACCACATGTTTGCTACAGACCACAAGACGGGAGAGAAGTTTCTCGATGCAATTTGGGATGCCGAAAAGGATCCTATCAAGGGTCGCGTCGGTATTGACGAGGAGGACAAGGAGGAGTTGTAAATATTTACTCATGTGCAAGGCGCGGGTTCAGTTGTGAGATGAGCGAACACGGTCGGCGTTGGTGCTGGTGCTTGCATGTAAAACACGTATATTGGGCCCCCGACTAAGCTCCCAGTTTGAAATGTCATCCATAATATGCCTGCTTGATTACATTAGTTTTCATGTCACAGACGATGTTCAGCCTGCAGAACGTGAGAAACCGATGCGTTTAGTGCCTATTCCATAAGGCGAGGAATACTTACAGATCCCAAATGTAATTATATTCTTCTCTTGACGTAGCGCAGAACCGCGTCTTCTTCGGAAACTCCTCATACTTAAAGGTATTCTCTGCTACTGCCAAAGCCCTACCCTCATCGTACAGCTGCTTGCACGTGAAGATAACAGCCGACGTGCACGTCCACAGGGGGTCCATCCGCGGGATAGGATCGAGGGCCGGCAACGACGGAATCGTTTGCGACGCCAAGGCAAGCTCGAGGATGCGGTTGCGTATCTCGGCGGGCATTTGTAGCAGACGAGAATCGGGTTGGGCTTCGTACCGCAAATCCTTATCAAGTCCTTTTCCGATGGGTTGGCAGAGATAAATCCGTGGCTCCCAGACCAGTGGGTCGGTGCATTTCCAGGCGGGGTACGCAGCGATATGAGGATCTCCTGTTGTAATCCTCTTCCCAATGACGCGGTCTCTCCAGGTCTGGGCGTCCTCTCGCACGCGTTTCGCAAAGCGCTGTCGGTTCATGGCGGCTGGAGTAAATGCCGTGTTGCAACCCTGCGTCTCGGGTGCTGGCTGGACGAACCGTTGGAATGGATGGGCTTTCCGGGGCGGTGGGATCCAATGTAGTTGTGTCGTGTAGGAGGAGAGGTAAAGGTGGCAAGTGCCACGGTGCGAGTGCTATGTGCCATTATTGCCTGGGGCATCCCGGTCGGTTCGTGGGACAACACCCCACGGACAAATATGCCACGGTATGCATTTTAATCCAAGCTTTCGCAACTTTAACATAAGTGAGTGGATAAAACTAATGCGTTGGAGGTTTGTTTTAAGTCTCTGAAGCGGTTTTGGTACATTCTCCCGCACTGTAGCGTGGGTTGAAGACACGGATGTCTCGCTGTCTATTTCAAGTTAGCGGGAAACGAACCCCGGGGCCCTCGGACTTCAGCTCCGTCGCTTACCCTGACCCCTCCTTTCCACCTTCAACACCATCCCGTCGGCCTGCTTTTCTTTTTTACGCAAGCATGATCGCCAAGTCAACCACACGCAACTGAATCCGCAGGCGCATCGGCAGTCCGGGGAGGTCGCGATCAGTACGGCATTCTATCTCACACTGAACAATGCGATGCATGTCCAGTTCATCAGAGTTATCTGCCATTTCGGCATCTTCTCGCCCCCGGAACATGCCGTCTACCGGTTTGAGGAGCGACGAGCGATGTGTCTCCGGCCTCCCAGACCTCATTTTTTTCCCCACATTCTGCGCCTTTCTGTACTTAATTCCTCAGGCAACACTCGAGGTTGACAGCGCAGTCGCCGACCCCTGAACAGAAGGACGATGGCGTTGAGCGGTGAGCTAGATGATTGGCTGCCCCGTCGTGCCTCTTCTCGAGAACATGCTGCTGCAGGACCTGACCGGTCGCCCCTCCAATAAGAGCTGCCGCGGATATGCCATCATCTGCCTCCTGAGGTTTCTCGCGGCTTTGCTCTTTCCTGCGATGAATTCTCACCAGCAGACACTTTCTTCATAATGTTCTTTGAATGCAGAGCCGCTTTCATCATGAGCCTCAGCCTTTCGCCTTCGACTCAGCGCCCTCGATATTCACATTGGTGACTAACTGCATTGAGTGGCTGCCACTTCCGCCCAGATGCCTTGCAGAGTCGATAAAGTCGGCCGAAGCTACGTTTGGTACTGCTGCAATTGCGAAGATGGCCCGTTTTCATTGGCGAACAACTCATACTGCCCTAACGATACATGCAACTTTCACAAGCGATGCAGTCCGGGTACCAATCCGATGACCCCCCCTAGGTCTCCGCCACCTACATCTTACATATACGATGCTACTCGTAAGAATGCCGCTTCCCCTTCCGACATCGCAAAGCCGGTCCCAGCGGAGGACGAATTGCGATCCATCGTTTCTCCGGAGGATAAGGAACCTGACACACGACATGATTCCCGGGGCAAAAGGAAGGATCGTCCTTCGAAGGATACGCCGCACGCGCCGGGTCATAAGCCTGAGGAATCCTTGGCGAACATCGCACGACAGGCTACCCTTACGGTCCTGGATTTCCTGCACACTTTACCCTCAAATGATAGCCTTCCCTCTATATCTGGATACAAAGAATGCCCCACGGCTGGAGCGTCCTCAGCTGGTCGGCGGAAATCTTCCCTGCTCCAAGCGGCGGGTCGGTCAGAAAAAAGTCAAGCTCGAAAGCATGACAAAGATGACACTAAGAGAAGACACGACGAGAGCGATTCCAATGACGAGAAACCGAGGCTGCCACAAGATCTTGAGGTACAGGGCACTGATGGTGCACCAAACCAAAAATACGCTTGCCCCTTCTTCAAGAACAACCCCCACAGGTTTCGGCATGTCGTGTCATGCAGTTCGGGGTATTCTGACTTCTCTCGCCTCAAGTGAGTGGTCAAGCTTGCATTGGCCTGAAGGGCCACTAACCAACGACAGAGGCCATTTATCCAGGCAGGGAAGTCCGCATGAACTGCAAGAATGCGTCCGATGCCTTCGTGTATTCTCGACCGAGAATGATCTCGACAATGATGGATTTTGCGCCCAACAATGCGACGCAGCAGAGCCATACTACCCAGCCGAAGGAGTCGGTATGAGGATACGCAGAGCCCTTCCCAAAGCAAAGAGGGGGCCTAAGGCTGGGGCCTCTCAGGCTAGGGAAATAGAACAGTGGAACGACATATACCGAACGCTTTTCGGTCATGATGTTGAACTGCCATCATGTTGTCAGTACTCTGCGTTGGAAAGGCGGATCGCCGCTGACACTGCCAAGTTTACGAAGACGACGACATTGCCCGCAGCATCGACCCGGAACGTCAAGATGAATACCGATCAAGGCTTCTTCAGACCTTGCGTCGCCAGCTTCCAGAATCGCAATGGGAGGAGGTGCTGCTATACCACTTTAATAGCATCGTCTTAGCGGAGGCTGAACTCCTTAAGCAGAGGCTTAGTCCGGAAAAGGAGGCTCGCAGTACGCGTATTCTGCTTTCACGGCCTATATCTGTCGGACGGCCCAGAAGGACATCCCGCAACATAGAGACAGGTGCAGGAACCCAACGAACAGGATCCGCCACGGTGACTAGCCGGGAAGAGGATCCCGGTCAATCCGAATCGACCGCGATTGATATACCTTCGACGTGCTCGACCGATTCGCGCTCGGCGCCGTCAGAAAACATTGGAGAGTGTGGTGCGCCGCCAGCTTTCGATGATGGAGTCGATCCAGAAGACTGGACGTCACTTTTAGTGGAATCGTCGTACGACTCAGCCATGAACGACTCCATCAACTACACGGAGGAGCCGCAATTTCTGGCACAGGGCTATGATCACCCTTCCATGATAGGCTATATCAACAGTGCCCCATATACCGGCGCAGTTCCTAAAGACGGTATCGAACCCTACTTAGCGAGCAACATTTCCATGCCCGCTATGCGGGATGCATTTGACACGTTGCCTCCTCTCCTCCCCGGTCCGCCACCTCAACCAGCAATCCGCATTGTACAAACCGAGATGACCGCAGCTTCCTCAGTCAAACGCCGCAAACTCGAGATGGAAGAGCTGTGGCAGTCCGTGGCAGCCGTGGACCAGTTCACCATGGCTCTTGCACCTGAATCGCGAAAGACTGGTCCTTCTAGCAACGACTTGCCCCGGCCCAGGGATGTCATAGATCCCCTTTATGCCCCAACGCAGCTACCTGCTGGAGGCGAAATTGATCCCTTGGAGGGTTTGGACCTGTCACAATGTGGAGGTGGTCATTGCGAATTTTCAGGCGGGTTGGCCACTGCTCACCCGGGTAACCCCAATTCATCGGATAGTTCGGTGACGGCGCTGGACGACATGGAATTGTGCGGAGAGTTGACTTTCGCTGACCTGGATTCTCTTTTCAACTCGTACGGCTCAGCCTGATATGTGAACACAAACGGATGAGGTTGGAGTAAACGGAATACCTCACTTACCGATAACGGGTTGGCCGCTTGGTCGCATGAGTTCCGGAAGGTGGGCTCAAGTCTTTCGCGGTTGCTACCACGCCAGCACCTCGAACATCGTCGCCCACCCTGACAGGGGCATCGAGGTACGCGATAGTCTTTGAAACGAGGAGACTGATGGCGACGACGCGGGCGAAGGGATAACGGCGCTGTCTGCCTCCCTCGATCTAGAAGTCGGAGTGGAGGCTATTTCATTCAGAAGTACTACAAGGAGTGCGGCTTCTCAGGGCAAGCAAGGCTTCATCGAGGCCCCCGATATCACCAGGCCAGCAGCATCAAGCCCTCCTTTCTCCCTTACTACGGGATACGAAGGTGCTAGCCAAGATATACCTTGCAGAATGGAACAAGATTTCTCGTCTCAACCCAGTTCTGAGTCCCTTTCATACATCCAGCCTTTCACCCAAATCTCCGTCCATCTCTCACCCTCACCAGCCAGCACACGTTGCGGCATACCCTTTGCGGCAATCCGTTGCTTGCTCACTCGATTTTCGCGGAGAACAGAGCACGCGGCGCCCCTGTCCGCGGTGCTTTCTCGGAGCCGCCACTCTAGCGCCTGTTCTTCGGCTGTTCTAAACTCTCCACAACAACGCCAGTTTCCGTGCGCCGACGCCCAGGATTTGTTTCACTAGCGACCGGGTTTGCCTGATACGGTAATGCGGTCAGCATTCCTGAGATTCCTCAAGATGCCCTCTTCATGTATCCAATTAGAAGAGAGGATTTTGAGATGCACGCGTGAGTGTGAGTGCTAAAATTCCCCATGGGGCGTGCATACAGGCGCAGATCTGTCGACATCCCCGCACCAGGCTCAACCACCCAAACGTCATCGTCGGCTTTGGGACTTGGATGAACCGGGAAAGTCGCCACGGTCCCTGCGATGCTAGGGCAGCTTGGAGGCCGCGATGGAGACTCTTATATCTCAATTGGATCCACTTCGGACGGTGGTTCAATGGTAGCGGTGTACAGCGGGTCGCAACTGCCTCAAAGTTCACCGCAATTTCCCCCCAGGATTAAATTTTTTCTTCGGCTTGTTCGCAGCCCGGGAATAACTTTCCTTCTTCAACCAACATGAAGAAGTTCTACGGCCTCACAGGCCTTAAACTCAACATCGCCATCGCCATTGTGGCAGGCACTGATTTCGCCCTGTTCGGCTATGGTAAGTCCCCGGTCGTCACCGCGGCAGCCTCATACTCACGATAAACAGATCAGGGTGTTATGGGTGGCCTCCTCACGCTGCCCTCCTTCCTAGCTCACTTTCCTCAAATCGACACTGCAAACCCGCCGCCGGGAAGCAACCCCAGCCATGCCTCCAACATCCAGGGCATCACCGTCGGCGGATACACACTCGGCTGCTTCTTCGGCGCTGTCGCGACCATCTGGCTCGGTAACATGCTCGGACGTAAACGCACTATTTTCACCGGAAGTTCCATTATGGTCATTGGGGCCATCCTGCAGGCTTCTTCGTTTGGCCTGCCCCAGCTTATCGTTGGGCGATTGATTACGGGCTTCGGGAACGGCATGAATACGTCCACGTAAGTAGTGACCGGAGAGTAGAGGCAGCAGAGTTGACGAGACATAGTGTACCGACGTGGCAGGCTGAGACTTCCAAGTCCCATCGACGTGGGCAGATGGTCATGATAGAGGTATATTCCGGCTCGCCCCTAATTAGGACTCAACCTAACCACATCCTTCCAGGGCTCCCTCATTGTTTTCGGCGTCATGCTCAGTTACTGGCTTGATCTCGGCTTCTCCTTCCTCGAACCCAGCACCATCTCCTGGCGCTTCCCCATCGCCTTCCAGATTGTCCTCGCCCTCTTCATCCTCGCCACTATCCCGGGTCTCCCTGAATCCCCCCGATGGCTCGTCCTTAAAGGGAGGGAAGATGCCGCCCTTCAAGTGCTTTGTGCGCTTAGCGACCTCCCGCCCGAGGACAAGAAGATTCAGAGCGAATTCCAGGCCGTCAAGGATACGGTGTTTGAGATGTCGAGAGGAGGGTTCAAGGATTGCTTTAAGATGAATCGGAATCGGAACTTTCATCGGACGGCGCTGGCTTATGTCAACCAGATGTTTCAGCAGGTACGTGACCCCTAATGGCTTTGCTCTGTAACGAGTATTCTAACACTATAACAGATCAGCGGTATCAATATTATTACGTACTACGCCGCGACAATCTTCGAGCAAAACATCGGTCTTTCCGGCTTTCTCAGCCGCCTGCTGGCTGCTTGCAATGGCACGGAGTATTGGATGGCATCCTGGATCGCCATCTTTACCATCGAAAAATTCGGGCGACGTTCGCTCATGATCTTTGGCGCTGCAGGCCAGGCAGCATCGATGGCCGTCCTAGCCGGCACAACCAGTAAAGTCAGCACCGGTATGGGTATCACAGCGGCTGTGTTCCTCTTCGTGTTCAACTCTTTCTTCGCCATAGGCTGGCTCGGGATGACATGGCTATACCCCGCCGAGATCACACCCCTCAGCATCCGTGCCCCAGCTAACGCTATTTCCACGACCGCAAACTGGATCTTCAATTTCATGGTCGTAATGGTCACACCCGTTGCCTTCGCCAACATCGGGTACAAGACCTACGTCATCTTCGCCGTAATCAACGCCTTCATGGTCCCCTGCGTGTACTTCTTCTTTCCCGAAACCGCCTACCGCTCGCTCGAGGAAATGGACGAGATCTTCCACAAGACGACGAACGCGTTCAACGTGGTCCAGATCGCAAATGACTTGCCGCATCGCTACGATAAGCATGGCGAGCTGCTGATCAGCTACGAGGAGACGGAGGAGGCACATGTGATGGCTGAGAGGAGAAGGAGCAGTATTGCGGCCCAGGGAGGTATGCCGACGGGGATGATGAATGGTGTTAATGGAGTGGGGGATGAGGAGAAGGGAGCTAGGGAGTATAAGGAGTGAGAGGAATACACTGAGGAAGAAGTGTATAGGAGGGACAGGACGGGCATGGCTGAGGCATAGGCTTACATCACTCACTGCGAGGGCTTATATGCAGTCCTTCGTGCATAGCCTGGCCGCTAAGTACTTGTGGTCACTTTACATTCGTGTGCTTGTCTACATATATGCATTTCCATCGGTAATTGGGCAACGGAGCCTGAAGTCATATCAATCTAAGTCGAGGAGAAAAACTTACAGTCTGATGCGATTCCACCCTTCCCATCCAAACAAAAGCGCAGCGAGAAACCCCATTCGCCCCAGGCAGGGGTTAATCCCTCAACTAGAGCCGAAAGGCACAGAAACCCACCCCTCCCACACCTTCTTCTCCGCCTCCATAAACTCGTCCACCTCCTCCTGCATGCCCCCCATCTCAGCATGAGCGCCCTCCCCAACAGTCCCCCAGCTAACCGGCTTCACCACCCCATTCATATCCACCCTTTTCTCCTTCTTCTTCTTCTTCTCCTCCTTCCCTTCAGCCTTAGCCTTTATACCCCCACTCCCTTCCACATCACTCCCCTTCCCACGTTCCGCAGCAGGTGCTTCCCGCCGCATATACTCGCCAACCACCACCGCCTCCCGAGCCTCCCGCGCCTCCCGCCCCGCCTTCTCCCGCGCAATCTGCAGCTTCCTCAGCGCCAGCTTGCCCGCCCTCCGCACGCGGCGCGTGCCGGCGTCGAAGCGCGCCTGCACTGCTCCGATGACGCCGTGTGCGACGAGCGTCCCGTATTCTAAGGCCATGGGATGGGTTTCGGAAGCAGGGGCTGGGGCTGGGTGTGAGGAGGAGGGGATGAGTTTGTCGGTGTCTTGTGCGGGTTTGGGGAGGTAGATGGGGTGTTTGAAGGGATTTGTGGGAGGGGTGGGAGTGGGAGATGAGGGGAGTGGGGTGGGTGTGGAGGCGGACTGGAAGGGTCCGAATTCTTCCTCGTCACCATCGGGGGAGGAGGAGTAGGAAAGGGAGGACGAGGAGGGCTGGTACAGTGATGGTGCCGTTGGGATGCTAGGCCGGGAGGTGCTGGTAGATTCCTCTGCTTCGGCAAAGGGATTGTCAAGCAGTTCATCCACCACGGCAACTACGCGGTCATGCTGCGTCTGCAAGACAGTGGTAATCCATTCTTGCTGCGCGCTCTGGGCTTCCGCGGTATGAGCGGTGTCGGTGTTGGCCCAAGAGCCGGCTTGGGCTGGGTTGCTTGTGGGAGTGCGGGTGGACATGCTAGAGAGGTGTTTGTTCTGTAGTGAGTTGTGATGGAATGACGGGCATGAAGCATATGACGGTGAGCGGGGGTAGAGTTATAGAGAGCATGGAGTGGAGCACACAATGTATGTCATGCTTGGGAGGGGGAAGTAGTGGTAAACAATGCGGGGCGGCATACAATCTTCTCGTCTTGCGTGCAGGTCCTGAACGGACAATGCGAATTATTTCAAGCACGGGAAACAGACAGAATACTGGCCTGAAGTGGGAGAATGGAAGAAGTTTGGAGGTAGTAATTGCAAATGATGCGTGTTTACTCGAGGCTGGTTCTCGAAGGTCGAACGGCCACCTCGTGAATCGTGATGATGGATACGAAAACACCGAAAACCGTATGAATACCTTCACCTATCCCGGAAAACTTTTGCATGTGGAACCAAATGGTATTCTGCTGAATCTCTCCAATAGCTAATACCAGAGTCATGCGAAATCCTCAAGCTCTTTACGTCCGCAGAACCTCCCTTGCAGCGGGTTCCCTCTCGATCTCGTATTCGATCTCGCGACGTGGCCCCTTCGAGTCCTTCTTGGTGGGTTTCTTCTTCGGCTTGGGGGGTGGCCCGGTCGGTCGCTTGCGCTTCAGATTTGCGAGCGTCTTCTTGAGAGCCTCCACGTCCTCATCTTCGGACTCGTCCTCGCCTTCCTCGGTATCCGCAGCGCTCTCACTCTCCTCCTCTCCACTCTCCTCATCTTCATCCGGGCTTTGGCCTCCAATCCAATCCTCGAAGTCCTCTAGATCATCGTCCGACTCTCCCTCAATGTCGCTCACGTATTCGACTTCTGCACCCTCGTTTTCGAGTTCTTGTTCGTACTCGACTTCCTCGTCCTCCTCTTCTATACCCTCATCTAGGTCCTCGTCGCGTGTTGCACCTTCCTTCTCTAATCTGTCCCATCATCAGCAAACCCCTACGTCTGGGAGGAAGAATAGAGACTTACCCTCGCAAAACCTTCTTCCACACGTTAGGTTCCACATTCAAAGGCCTATCTCCATATGCTAAGGGGGGTATAGTCAGCAAGGTTCGGAGATCGGAGGATAAATTCAGGGGAGGGGATGAAAAATTGAGGCAGTTCTCTGAGCCCCGACTGCACTTACCACCAGAGCGTAAACGATCGATCAGCACACGCTCGATAGCGCGCTCAACCTTCGCGGCAGCAAGAGCCTTCCTTTCTCTCCCTTCTTCACGTCGTCGTACTTTCGGTGCTAACCTCGGAACGAGCTTCTCGCCCAAGCGCTCTTGCTCTTTTTCGAGCTTGCGTATTCGAATATTTACTTGGGTAAGTCTGGTTAAACGCTGCTTGTTCTTGTGCCTAAGTTGGCCTCCAGTTAGCCATCGTTCAAAGCCTATCCTGTATTTACTTACACAAGGAATTTAGGGTAGTATTTGAGGTGTTCGTCTACTAGTTCAAGGGCCTGGGTGTAGTTTCGCGGGAGCTTGATGCGTTCCCACTAATGACTTGTCAGCGGAACCGAAGTAGATCCTCCAATATGAGGGATGTTTACCCATTTGGAAGGCAGATGGCTCCTCTCGATGGCCTTGATGTACAGATAGAGGTTGCCGGTGGCGGGATCGCTTCTAATCGTAGCATATCGCGAGTTGGCCAAAGGACAGGACTGCCTGGAGCAGAAACCGCTGACTAGAGGCGGCCAAATTAGTTGGGTTCGAAAAGCAACAGCGAGCATGCCTCAGCAAGTTACACCAAACGGCGTTCATGAGACGATGTCCAGCATCCCGACCCGCTCGCGAAGTGCACCGGGAGCAGAGCACAACGCCGATAGGGCCCTAGTATATCCATCCTCGGATGCTGCTTATCCAAGCTCTAGTATGCGTACGCCCTCGTCCATCGACCCCGCTATGATTCACAAGGCCGCCAAGACACGTTCTAATCGTGAAGAAGGTTCGTAGCGCCGCCGAAGGATGCGTTTGGGTGGAATCCGGCTTTGGAAATCGGTCTACGCACCGTTGTGTTCGTTTCTGCAGAAGGTCTGGTCCTTCGTGGTCTTAAGCTTGAACGCACAGAAGTCAGTGCCAATGACTAAATCGGGGGCATAAAGTTAGCGCAGCTCATAAACTAAGGGGGTCATCTCCACGTCTTAGCCAAATACTAGCGACATCTCGCAAGACGCCACCTAGTGGTATTTCGAGATGTGAAGGCACTGACGCAAGACAACGAGTCCACCAAGGGATCTTACTGTTCCAGACGATGTCGTCGGAAGCCATAGCGGGGCGCAAAGTAGAGCTTTCGCAAGTTGGCGGATTGCAATATGGTCGTCGGTTTGTTGTTGGCTTCGAAGGTGGTTGTTAATAATTTTCCAGGTCCTCTAACTAGCGCGCCGCCAAGATTTCGGAGGGCCCATGCGCAATGCGGAGATCAGTTCGTCGCAAATCTCAACACCACCATGTCATCGCCAAAGCTGCTCTCGGAATGAGAGCGTCCATCTCGTCGCTGCAAAGAATCCATCAATTGTGCTCAAGAAGGGCAATTGCTTCCCTCGTCCGACCTGTTCAACTGCCAATTGAACGGTCGTGGCTCGCTCACCGCCATGGCGTCACACCACACAAACGGAGGCTCCTGAACCTTCCTCAGAGCCGCTCTTCTCATTTCACCATTTCGGATCCAGATGAGCCCACTATATATGCCCTTTCAACAGCTTCCGGAAAAGCCGCGATAGCTGTCATTCGCATCTCGGGTCCAGCATGCAGACAGGTACGGCTCCTCCCTAGTCGCCGGGCAAACCATTCTAAACCAGTCGCAAGATCTACGAATGCTTGTGTCCTTCAAACCCCTTTCCGAACCCTCGGCATGCCACGCTTCGCAAGCTCTATGCGCCGCATCTTCCTCCTTCTCCGGCAACGTTGCTCGACTCGGGCGCCCTTGTGCTCTACTTCCCAGCCCCGAACACTGTAACAGGGGAGGATGTGCTTGAACTCCATGTGCACGGCGGGCCAGCCATTGTCCGTGCCGTGTTGACTGCTATACCCCAATGCGCATCATCTCCTAGCCTTGGTGCTTTGGGTGCAACTCACCCCATCAGATATGCAGAGCCCGGCGAGTTCACCAGGCGCGCCTTCGCCAACAATCGCATGAATCTTCCGCAAATCGAGTCGCTAGGCGAGACTCTTTCCGCTACCACGGAGCAACAGCGCATGCTTTCGGTGCGCGGCACGACCTCCTCGTTAGCCGCGCGGTATGAGCGCTGGCGCATGCTATTACTCCAAGCACGAGGGGAGCTGGAGGCGCTGATTGACTTCTCCGAGGACCAGCACTTCGATGAGTCACCGGCGGCCCTTTGCGCATCTGTGGCGGATCAGGTGCGAGAATTGACCATTCAAATGGAAGCGCACATAGCAAACGCGGTCCGAGGCGAGCTCTTGCGAAGCGGCATTAGCGTTGCGCTCCTTGGGGCGCCTAACGCAGGGAAGAGCAGCCTGCTCAACCGCATCGTAGGCCGAGATGCCGCAATTGTCTCTCACGAAGCTGGCACAACCAGAGACGTCGTCGAGGTCGGCATCGATTTGGGTGGATGGTTGGTCAAGATTGGAGACATGGCTGGCCTGCGGAAGGCTGGCGTTGTCGGCGCCGATGTCGTTGGCGCTATCGAGCAAGAGGGCATCAAGCGCGCTAAGCAACGCGCGCTGGAGTCGAACGTCCTAATCGTCGTTCAAGACGCCACAGCCGAGATGGATCCCGAGGTCACGGAAACAGCACAGGAGTGTGTTGAAATGGGCATCAATGTCGTTGTTGCTATCAATAAGACTGACCAACTACCGGAACCACTACAATCCACCGAGAACTGGAAAGAAAAGTTACAGTCTGGCCTCGATATTCCTTCCGACCGCATATTCTTCGTCTCTTGCAGAGAAGCTGCTGTTCTCCCCGAAGTGCAACCTAGGGACCCCGGCAATATCCAATCATTCCTCCAAGGTCTGCTCCAAACTTTCAACGACATGACCGCGGCCTTGGTACCCGACTCAGAACCCGACCCGTGCATTTGGCAAGAGTCACTTGGTGCAACTGAGCGCCAGCGCGTCCTGCTTTCCGAATGCCTTTCTCATCTTGAAGCATTCCTGAGAGCCGTTCACGGCCGTCCTCCCGCCGAAGTAAATTTAGATGGCGCAGCCCCCACAAGTGGCCCACTTGGCCTAGGATTTGACCAGCCTGACCTAACGGATGAAGTGGACATCGTTGTGGCCGCTGAGTCGCTCCGCCTCGCTGCGGATGCGCTAGCCAGGATTACTGGGCGTGGAGAAAGTGGCGATGTGGAAGAAGTCTTGGGCGTTGTGTTCGAAAAGTAAGTCCGCCATTTGTTACTTAGCTGCATATCTCGGACAATGCAGATACATAACCACAACAACAACCCTTGCGGTAGCACGAGGATGTTTCGTTCTTTGAGCATCCATATCGCGCTTCTGGACCCCATACCAGTCGGGTACTACCTGACCGTGCCGCACACAGGCCAGCCACCGCCCTTTTTGCTGATGACATCCATCGGTTGAGGCGCTGCGGCAACGGATGCGGCACAGACAGTCACCCGGCAGTTTCCACTGTTCATTTGCGCACACCTCCGTCCCCACTCTCGTCTGGAGTTACTCCTCGCTTGAGTGCTAACCCGTTTTTCATAATTTAGGTTTTGCGTCGGAAAATGAGGATCGCATCACGAACCCCGCCAAACCATCGCTCGATCGCGCACAGGATATAAGGAGTATTGTTGTGGATTTGAGATACCGCCAGGGTATGAGATCGACCATGGGGAGCGCATACCGCCAGCTCAACCCAAAAAGACAAGAACGCGCAGTCTAAGAGCAAAGATTACAATTTGGGAAACAAAAGAACAAGATAACGCCAGAACGCGAAAGCGTCCAAATCCCCGCCAGCGCTCAGCGAAGAGCGATATTTCCACCGTCTATAACGCCATTGCCCTGGATATCTCGTCCGTACCGTGTCCGTAACCCGTTACCCGTTGCCCATAACCCATAATCATGTCCGTTGACCCAAACCCGCTCGCTGGAATGCTACCGACAAAAACGAGAACGAAATGACGAAACGACCGAAAGGAGAAGAAACCACAGATGCTGCGCTATGCTGGTAGAAGTACAGAGGATAATACACGGCCGAGGCCTGGAAGGAAATAAGACAATAGAAAGAAGAGAAGAGGCTGCTGACGGTGGCGTCAAGCGCGCCACCGTTCAACGCGCTTCTTGCGGAGCATTTTGAATGCTGGCCGAAGACGATGCGGTGGACCTTCGGTGGAGGGAGCCATGTGGCGTTTCGAGATGTGGTCTTGCTGAAGGCTTCAATCGGCTTCTCGAGTGTTGCTGGCTGCGGGATCACCCGCTGGGGATTTAGTTGTATCCGCCGCGACCCATGGTAACGGTGTGATCGCTGATGTTGTGGTGTTGGTAGGGCGCCTCTTGGCTTGGTGGATAAGGTTGAGGTGGTGGTTTAGTTGTAGCCTCCTTCTCGTCGTTAGCAAGCGCTTCTTAGCACACAGTGAGAGAATGGAGTAACATACCCCTGCCCATTGCAAGTGTAGTCTGGGTGAAGATGTCGAGGATCGCTTGACTAGCCGACACTGACTGGAGCCGGGTCGAGTAGGAGAAGATGGCGATGATGGTGGTGATTACGACGAGATTGTTGTAGCTGTCTGAGATGGGAGGAGTATGCTGAGTGTATGAGTCGAGGAGCGTTTATAGACTGAGACGGCTGTAGAAGGGTGTCGAAGAAGTTGATGACTGAAATGAGCAAGCGACTGACTCAAAGGAGATTCCCGAAGAATATAAAAGAAAACGGTGACTGAATGACTGATAGTTTGAAACTGAGCTGCCTGTTTACGGGTGCCCTGGCCAGGCATCTTTATACCAAGTGCGCTGCGCTCCCTCCACAGACGTTCCATACGGTGGGCTCGGGCTTCTGCCCTGGCAAGCCACGCTCAGGCATCTAGTCATCAGCACCCGGGCCCCCTGGACCCTGCTACCGCTCGGGGACGAGGCTTGGCCGCTCTGTACCGTTGCAGTATTCAGCATGCGACAGGAATAGGTAGAGCGCAGGCCGAGGGAGCTGGACTGGGGTGTGGCAGTGTGATGGTGTGGTGCAGGGGTGCCATGAGCCGCAGTGCACGGACGCCGAGCGGCGGCGGCGCGGCTGATGCTGGTGCTGGTGCTGCCCACTGGACCCTGTGATTATGGCAGCGACGGCGCTGGAGGGATGTGTGCTAGGGCAGGATTGAACGATAGGACGGAGATGGCCTGTATGGTTTGGTTGATTTGCGATTGTGAAAGACGGCACTGCTACTACCACGGCGTGGAGATGAGGAAGGCGCGGCCGCGTCATTCAGAGGTGCTGCCTGCCTCCCTCTCGCCCTCCACCCTCCCCCGCTAAGACACATATTCCTCTCTCGCCGTCCTCCAACTCCCCATCACGGGTCCAAAAGCGTGGGGTGCAGCATTGCAGGCTTTCCAGCGGTCCTCCTCCATCTCGCCCTCACAAGCGCTACACGCCCTCTCATTGGCCATGCTTGGATACGCGCAGCACAGTCATACATCATCATCCGCCATCATCGTGCCCCTGGACCCCGGCCGCTGCGACCCGCGAATGGGGAACTACGAGATGGCGGCGCCGCCTATCGTCCGCCATCCCGTCGCCGTTACACCGATTTCGCATTCCTTCTTCCTTTCTTTCCGTCCGGTCGACTTCGCGACGATCAACGGCAACCCCGTCGCCGCTTGGGGACGGGGATTCTTGGAAGACAGTCAATTATCGCGGTGCGACATATTTGTCAAGATCGCGATCAGGGACACCAGCGGGCCTTTGCGCGCTGTTGGACAGGATGGAACGCGAGGCCTGCCTTGCCATGTGCGGAACTTTAGTTGGGACGACGTTACAGCGCCGGCTACCTGTTTCGAGGATTCTGCGACATCACTACTGACGAATGAGGGCCCATAGACTACTGAGTGATAATTACGGGGAATACAGCGCATGGCGGAGCAGCAGAGGACTCAGAGCCTGAGAGGGCTCCAGCTCGCAAGCCATCGTGTCGAGCCCGACGACCGGAAAGACGACCGACCGTTGTGCCTACGTGCTGGGAGCGGAGCCGGGGACCAGTAGCATCGCATGTGAGCGCTCAGCGATTGTGCTGCACTCTGCACGATGTTCCTGAGTGGATCTCAATGCCCGCCAATTCCAGCCGGCACCGTTCGAGCGGAGCAGCTTCAGCTGGACAGCGGGCGCCGGCACGCCAGTGCGCAGTTCAAGCTCTTCGGCGCGTGTTCCGGATCGGAAAGGCTGCCGCTGCCACAAACACGAGCTTTCCGCAGACCCCAGTACTATTTTCTACGCTCCCGTGTTTGCGCAGTCCGATTCACCATGCGCTGCCTTGAGCCTGCTGAACCACAACGCCTGGAACTCTGAGTATTGCCCTTCACCGGACGCCAGGCAAATCGGCCACGGCCTTCATGTGAGAAGAAGGCAAAGCGAAGTATACGAGTGCAATTGGTGGTGTCCGAAAATAATATTCTCGATACTCACTACTCGAGCGCACGGGCCCCGGCATTCAACACTCCAATAAGCTTTCGGAAAACGACTCTCTTAACCCGTGATAAAGGCATACGCCAATAAAGCTCGCGTATGCACACTTACGAGCGAACCTATAGTGTTACAAATGTGCCGTTGCGTGGAAGACTGGGGCCTGCGTTGTCATCCTACTAGATGGAAGTTCAGTGCATCAAGGTCCCTGGCCCTCTCACATCATTTACTGACCACGAGCATTACGTTTCTCTGCGCAGATCATCCCGCCGTCGGGATTGAGCCTCTTTCGTGTGACCACACGCCACGAGGTGTATTGCATATGCAGTATGCATCCGTCCCGACTACGTGGGAAGGGAATCGATTAGCAACTCAGTGTACCACGGGAGCCCCTGAGCGAATCTATCTTTGGGGGCCGCAGGACCCGTGACAGCGAGGAGCGCAACGCAGGGGAAGATGCCTGGCAAGGCAAAGGAGTCCCCTAAGACAGATGGCATTATCGTGCGGAAGCGAGTCGGCAGTGACGGGTTTATTGAATCGATAAGAGAGGCTGCGCAAAAAGGAACCCTTCCGCGAATGGAGCGCAGACGCAGCATCTCACAATGAAAGATTCGAAACGTTGCCCTCCGCAAGCCTGCCGCAAGCTTCCGTTCACCAGTTCACCAGGCTTCAGCCTTTCACACTTGCGCCATCCCTTCGGTGCCCCTCTCAAAGACCCGACAAAAGGCCACGGCTGCAGGAACCCTCCGCAGCTCCACACACATCGGAGTGCAGCACACCACCCTCCAAAAATAGGTATCCGATCTAGCTGCTAGACGCGATAGCCGCGGCTAGACTGGGCCTCCCTGGTCGTAGGGCTGACCTCATGGCTGTGCCGCAGCATTATCTCAGCCATTTGCCCAAACCGGTAATGGCGCATGGAAAAGCTGAAGTCCCCTCATTGGAGGAGGGTGTGGCAATTAAGCCTATTATTATGCAGAGTCAGCAGCTACGCTTTCCTTTAGCAGGTGTATTTGTGCGATTAGCTAAAGGGACGGTCTGGAAGAGGGCTATTTTGGGGTCTGAAGAGTTACTGCTTTCGGATGGGATGCGTGAATGCCTCAGGTTTCTGGGCCGAGCGCTTTGAAATCCACGACACCTCATCTACTATACTGAAATTCCGGAAACTTGGCCCCATCTTGCGATTCGAACGGCGACCCTTCATCTCCCCTTGGCTCGCCCTGTTAGCCTTGCGCAATGCCCTTCTATTCTCGCAAACCCCTTTACCCATCCCGACTCGGTTTTACTTTCTTGCAGACCCACTATCGAAGCCACGTCAGACACGTCCCCTTCTTCGGGAGCCACGGAAGCGTAACGAACAGGTGTTCCATCGGCTCTTTCTCGGTTCCTTCCGTCGCACATGGCGTCCCACCCGAATACCAAAATAAAGGCCGAACATGTCGCTTCCTCGGGGCGAGAACCTGTAACACATTACACAAGGCTTTTTCGTCCCGCCCGCCGGCCACTGCGCGTTTCTGCGCAAAAAGAGTTGACTCACTGTTATGCCTTACGCGCACAGAAGAGTCATTTGCATGCGGGTTCGACTCATTTGTTGCACGTGCCTGAGCATTTTCGTCCGATGCACTTCCCTGCGTCGCGAAACCCCCAACCCCATGCATTCGACCATTTTCGCAATGTTTCACGACGTCTTTCGTAAACTATCGATCGCACGATCAATACCAGCGTTGACCACGAAGGGGCAAGATGTGCGAAGCAGCTAGGGCTTTCCGAAGCGCGAATCACAAAAACCCCGCTTTTTGGTCAGCAGCCTCGTCGAAGATTGGAAATACAGCCTCGCGATGTTCACGTAAGGCAGTAAGGCTGAGACGACTGGAGCACTAGCTCTGCACCATGTTCCATGGAGACATAAAACTGCTGATCACTGACCTAGTTTAGAATTCCCGAGTAGTTACAGCCGAGCGAGTTTGTCATCATTTTCGATCGCGGACCACGATAAGCGGAGGCTGTTTGCGATCGCGTTGTGCGCCAAGGTGAGTCTGTGCGGGATACTCCAAAGCGTAAGTCATCGTAGACTAATTCTCAGGGTCCTTCCAAGAAGGTTGAAGCCTTGGGGATGAAACGCTGCGACCCCGCGCGGCTCGGCGTGTCCGAGCTCTATGCCTTGATGCCTCGCGCTCTAACATCCTCGACCATAATGCCGCTTTGAGTCATTTTGATGCGAGAGATCTTGAGGTGGCATTCGATGACATGGATGTAAAGAGATGGAAGGCCTTGTGACTGATCAAGCGTGTTAGTGCGTACATCCGACTTCACGGCTTCACCGGAGATCAAGATCTAGTGACTCCATGGGCGATTCGTTGGATCGCACGGACGTATGCACAGTGGCAGGCATGGCGGAGAGAGCATGGCGACGTCGAATGCTGCGAAGAAATTGCCTTTGCATGTGGAAGGCGCAGCATTGTGAAGGCGAAGGAAATGGAATGTCTTCTCCGTCGCTTTCAGAAGTTGTCCGGTCTGCGCAGGCAACTGTCCCCTTGGAGCAGCAATTTTGTCCGAGAGATGTGTATCCCTGTGAGCCTCTAGCGCCATTCTTGCGTGCCGTAACACGAGATCCGCCGCTCCATCCTACCTCTCCGTCAGGACCTCCTCTCGTCCGTACTGGACGCGGGTGGTTTCATGGCATTCACATCACGTAGGTCGACAGTTCAGTGGTTCACTGAGCCCAGAGCAGTGTACGTATTCGACTTTACAAGAGCTCTGCCGTGCGCAATGGACATGGATACCGGACGCTCAAGTAAACGCCATATGCGATGTGGGGCATACAGGAGGCACGCTGGAAGTCCGAGTAAGTGTTTCTCCAGGGAGATAATAGCTCATCAAATCTCGCAGCTTCTCGGGGTCCAAAAAAGGAGAAGTACTCTACAAGTATCCTCATAAAGCCCTCAGGTGCCTGAGTCATGATTGCCATATCCGTCTCGGTTCGCCATGCGCTCACGCTCGCGACTTTTGACAAACACTTCTACCACATCGCATCACTGCAACGGCCCGTCCCGCACTACATCTCTACAGGCCGTCGCACCTAGCTTATTGACCCGCCTCCACTCAGTCTGTGGCTCCTGTATTTCAGGCCCCCTCTCAGCACTGATCACAGTCATCTGGCGGCCACACACGCCCGAAGAGCTAGACGCTCTTAACGCCTCCGCAGCAGCACACGGCCCCCTAAGTATACCTCGGGCGGTCAGCTGTCTCAAATATAGTGCTTAGACGTTGAAGCTTAGCACGCCTTCTTGAGTGAGCAGCTCACGTGCTCCCCGGACTCTGCAAGGCCGGCGAATCCTGCGAAACGTGGCAGAAGGGACAAGCATGACGTCAATGTCTCTCGGACTGGCATCCTTGTGCAACTGTAAGTGTGGAGTGGAGGCTGCGATAAGGTAGTGCAGTGAAGTCTGCCTAGCTGTACGCCTTAGCCCCCAAATACTTCGCGTTCCGAACTCCAGATGTTGACTATACCGTCACTGACAGAGTTTTCATCAGGTCCACCAGGCGGCAGGAACGCCTTCGCTTAAGAGTAGTATTCGTACTACTGTTCGACTTCAACACCGTGTCTTCAATCTCACTACACAGAGTATGCCAAGAAACGGCAACTGCTACACCAACCATCCACAAGCCACGCCCCTAGCACGGCCATCAATACCCTGCGGCTCTCATCCTTCGGAATCCGGGGACCAAGCTGCTGGGTCGGATCTCCACCTATGCCCACACCTTCTCGAAGATGTGACGAACGATGACTTACTGGATGTAGTGAGAATAAGCGATACGGGCGCAGAATGCTTCCGGAACAGCGGGTCGGCGGCGCCAAAAAGGCGAGAGTCCCTTCCTCCATGAGGCGAAGCGACTAAGCTTCCACCAAGGAGTCACCGAGCCCTGGAGTTGGAGTACAAATGCGAGTCGTGTAGGGCAAACCAAAACTGCCTCCTGACTCCGCCCTCGCACGACACACTCGCACGCACGCATGCGGCATACATAGCCTCTCCACTTCAGGCTGCCAAAAGCGAGCTCTCTGTCGCGTTTCTCGCTCGCTTACCCTCACCCCAATCCGTCTCAGTTGCCTAATCCCCCGTACGTACACCCACTTCCCATGCACTCACTCTGCCTCGGTATCCTTCCCTCCCCTCCCCGGACACCGGGCATCAAACAACGTGGCCGCACGCACCTGCATAGACCCCAGTATTTCGAAAGTCCGTGGACGACGAACCGAACCGTGCAAGATTGCGCACTTCGTAAGATTGCGCGTGCAGGCAGGTGCTTGCTTGCGCCATCAGCCGCTCGGGCGCTATGCATGTCAGCACAGCAAGCCCCCCTCGCGCTCACGAAGGATTCCTTCTGGAAGGCTTCCGCTTCGGGAGAGGGCGCTGATGCTGGGTTCTGCGAGACTGCCGGATTTGGATTTGGGTTGAGGGAGGATGGGAGGGTATACTTTGTCCTCTGGAGAGAGGTCCTTTTTGCAAATTGAGTTGAACTGACCTGGTACTTATCGTGCTGTAGGACAGCCACGCGAATAAATCACACCGCCTGCATGTCCAAGAAGGTATTTCGCTAGTACTCTCGGTACATTCGTTTAATCGATCGAATTTTCGTCGCGCATCGTCGGAGCCTAGCAGTGCATACGCACGCCAGCATGCTAGGCGGGCGGTATTCCCACCTTCAGCTCTGGTCAAACGTTGCGAAGACCAATTATAATATATCAATTTTACTTTGCGAAGTCCACATCTTCTACGTTCCGTCCGCCAACTCCTGCCTTCTCGTTCCACGACGACAAGCGTTTGAAATGCAATGCTCTAGTTCCTTGGCCATAGCTTACCAATTGACTCCACACCCCTGGGCAACCCCTACAGATGATCCATATGCTCCCTACACTTGTAAAAAAAAAAGAGTTGTTGCCCCGTACGCTCACAGAAGTCTAGTCCCCTCTATCCCAATAGGTTCCCGGCCTGAACGCGTGCTAAAGAAGCACTTCTGTTCAATCTTCTCCTTCGCTTCTCTCACCCCCTCCAAGGAGGAGAGGAGAGGGGGTACGTATGCAGCGGCTGGCTACTCATCAAACGTAGCGGTTCGTCCAAGAAAGCCGAGGCCAGCGCTCGTGTTCGTGTTCCGCATTGCTGCGTACTTGCAGGAATTGTAGTTAGAATGCCGCTGTAGTAGGATCGCATCGCGGGTACACGTCGATAGATAGATGGAATGATGCATTATTTAGCCTGCTATCGTTGTGGTCGTTCGCATCTGTTCACCAACTCTTGCGGTACTCTAACCATATCGTAGGCGATTTGTCCGCGTTGGCGAATCCAAACCTAGCCACATTACTTCTACCACCTTGCTCGCTGCTCGTCGGCGCTACGCTACTGGGTGGGTATAGGTTGATAGACCAATTCTGTATAGAAAAATCTAGCTTCTTCCGTCTCGCTCATCACAACGTGCTTTTCCCGGCTCTTGCAATGGCGTACGTACTCCGAGTCTTGTTCTCATTTACTTGCTTGCCTACAGAAAGAACTAATTGCGGCATCTAATTAGCTCGAAAGAGAGAACATACCAGGTCAGAAGTCGCGCTCGCAATGAGGATTGTTCTGTTGGTGGAGCACGCCCTTCGCAGTTGGCGAGATCAGTGCGTGCAAGCACGATTTGTCTTGATAAGAAACTGAGGGCCCCCTTCCAGCGTGTAGCCATCATCACCTGGCATGAAATCAGTCACTGGATGTTTGCAGTCCTTATTCATTGGACTCACCCACTCTCTCACCAACAACAACCTTCCCATACGGCCACTACATCCCTCCATCTCGCTCCGGGCCCCAATATCAGCAGTCTCACGATCGACCGAGATTCCCGCCGCTGCATTCTTACTCAATGCAATGCGCACCCTGTCCCACGCACTCGATCATCCTCCGTTCATGTTGTGCTTGCCGCTCATAATGGCGAATCAACCTTGCTATGCGGGTCCAGGATCTTGAAGATTGCGGTGCGGGCGTGTCTCGTGCGTTTCACAGGAAGGCTATGCATGCTTGCCTGGAACTTTTTACTCTCTTCGAAGGGGTAAGACGCAATAGCAAGCGATAGTACGCAGCGATGTGGCACTGTCAGTATAGCACACATGCTGAGGAGTGATGAGTGACCCTGGACAGAGGCAGCACGG
The DNA here is from genome assembly GCF_010094035.1 of Trematosphaeria pertusa. Lineage (NCBI taxonomy): Eukaryota > Fungi > Ascomycota > Dothideomycetes > Pleosporales > Trematosphaeriaceae > Trematosphaeria > Trematosphaeria pertusa. The sequence goes on along the minus strand of NW_022987216.1, from coordinate 230,439 downwards.
GACAATGGCGGGGGCGAATACTCGCTTCCAAATGTTCTGACGGACGCAGCCATTTTGACAGGGCTGCATACTGTAGGGCAACGGGCGGAGCTGGGCACCCCTCATCCTGATATCAGGCATCACCCAAAAGTGCGGCGTAGCCTGAGCCCAATATCGATGTGAAGCATGAGCACTCCCGTGACAAATCCACTGGGCGCAGTATTCGCTCGGAAAAGGTTCGATGTTGCGAGATGCAGTCCGAATGCGCCTTGTCTGGGGCCTTTAAAGAGCAGCAGAACCCAGAACTATGGTTCGTTGTCGACATGGGTCGCAAAGATACCTTGGTAGGACAAATCGGCAGGCGTTTTGTTCGTGGGGGTTGAGTGAGCGCTTCTCGGGAATTAAGAGGCCTTCGTCGGGCTTCTAGAAGGTAGCTCGATTGGGGGCTGACAGAGAGTCAGATGCGCTGTATTTGTCATGGTGAGCGAGGTGCGAGCAAAATAGGGTACCAGCGTGAGTGCTGATTAATATTGCAGTTGTGAGTGAACTTCAACCGGTTAGACAGGAATTTGCTTGGCATTATCTTAGTATAGTATACGTCTCGTGGGAGATAGGTGTCTAGATCATTATTCATGGAACGTCGTGAATCCGCGCATGTCGCTTAAGCGCTGTAGGAACTGACATAGTACTGCAAGGCTCGTTAGTTGTTCAAAGGAGTGATCAGAAAAGCAAGTGCGAGGTCACGTACCGTTAGGACCGATTCATCTTCGCCGTTGTCGCTGGGCAGGTAGACATATAGGATTAGCGCATGCTCATGGCAAAAACCTGGCTGTTGTCAGAGTCGTCGACCATGCGGTTCCCGTGTTTGAAACTCGCAAAGCACTAACGCCAATTCAACGCGTAGAATACTCACATGCGATGACTCTCCCTCCGAGCCTACCCACACTCATCACCTTTCCCCAGTCGCGTCCATCTATCCTCACTGATGCCCATCCTTCCTCGCTGCGTCCATCAGCAGAGCCGAGCAGTTTCATTCTCGTACTAGGGTGCTCCGAGATGCCGATTTCTCCTCCAGCCACTTGACCTGGATCTAGTTCCGGGTTGCTCAAGTCGGTCCAGACGGACGAAATGCTCATGGCATCCGTCTTTATGCTCATCTTGAGGCACCCATGCATGTTCGCAGCCATTTCTAGTCTCGTTCTTGATGCCGTGCTGCCTGGTCCTGACCTCGCTCCTGCGAGTGCAAGCTTTGTGAATCGGTCGCTGATACTTTTCAGCTGTAGGAGCGGCGGTAGGATGATGTGCACATCAGGCTCCCGGCACTGCGGTTCGTGCAGCCCTGCCACTGTATCCGGCGCGAGCACCCTAACAGGCACTTCCTGGGTGATGATGGTCTCGCGGTTGCCGCCGCCGAACGAGTCGTCAAAGGGCGCGTCAAGGCCACCGTCATTGCTGGCGCCTGTGGGGAATGCGGAGTACGAGTTCGAGGACGAGGTGGTCACGATGGTGAGGGCGAGCAGCGGCATGCTGTCCTTCTTCGTGAGGCGGATCTGGGCCGACGTCGCATTCAATGCCGACTTGAGGGCGCGATTGAGCGGGCCGAGCGGGACCTCGAGGTTGATGACATTGTTGGCTGCCGACTGGACCGTGTACGTCTCGAAGATGGTGTCCTTCGTAGTGTTAGGATACGGGCGCGGAAGGTTGCAATGGCGCGCTTACAATGGACAGGGCGCTGTGCTACGTCAATACAAAGCACTATCAGGGGACGCAATATCGCCCACTCACGCCCACACCTGCGTGCCCTGCTCCGGTATGATGGTGAAGCACACCTGGTCGTCGCTGAGCTTGACCCACGCAAGCGGGCCGAGCGAATTGAGCGACGCCGTCAGCTCTGCAAAGCATTAGCTTCCGCTCCATACTGCTCCAGCCGCCGGCTCACTCGTGAAGGTGGTGATGTTCTGTATCGACGCCTTGAAGCGCATCGTGGGCGACGACGGGGTGTGGCAGGTCGCGTCGCGTCCAAATTGAACGATGCGGGGGTGTGGCCCGTGCGGGCTTGCAGCGTCCGTCTTCCTCGACCCCGGATGACCACTCCCCAGTGTCCCCTTCGTCTCTCATATATCTCGAGGATGGATAATCCATTGCCGACTCGCACAAACGCGACTGCTCCCACCAATGGAAAAGCATGCGTTGTCTATCCGCACGGATTCGGCCCTGAGTCCTGGCCCAGAGAACTGCCGCTCAGCTGCCGGCTTCACCAGCATCTCGAATAGATTTCTAGAGCCGATTCATCCGGCCGTCCTTCGTCTCTACGAGTATTTACTAGCAATACAGCTCTCTTCACGATTTGTCGATCATTGCGGGGGAACAAGGATGTATTTTGCCCTCATCTAACAACAGGCCGGCAGTGGAAGATGTGCCGAAGGGGTATATATAAGGGGGAAGCGTATGTACATGTCTATTCAAGGTAGGTATACAACAATTTCACCTTCCTCCTCTTCGTTCTGCCATTCTTTGCCTTGCTCGAAACCCACCACTAACAGCACTAGCCAGTTCGTCTGACGGAGACTCCGGTGCCCGAGACGGTCGTCGACGAATACATCTGTCCACTGCGCCGAGTTAGCAGCCGACTACGCTGAAAGAGAAGGTCTGCCTTACCTGGTGCCTTGGATCTCATAACGTCCTGCATTAGAGATGGGTACGCTGGTCCCACTCTTCGTCGTCGTCGTGCAGCTCGTGAATGAGACAGTACCGTAGCTGGGAGTCTTGACGAGTTCTCCAGGGACGACCTGATAAGCCTGCACCCACCAATCCGCCGCGGTGAGCGCCGATGGATCTGCACCCGCGGGAGCTGCAATCGTCTGAGTCGCCCTCCTATTCTGCGTTTTGTTCTCGATGGTCACCGTCCCACCACTTGCCTGGGCCGTGACCGTGACCGTGATTTGGTTTCCATTGGCGACAGGCACCTGCGACGTCGTGTCGGTTGCTTGGCCGGGGAAGAAGGCGGCCCAGCTCGAATATGTCCTGTTGAACAGAATACCACCGCCGAGGACATAGGTTTGCTCAAGGCTGTCGCCGAGGCCTACCCAAATGGAGAGCCGGTTGGTGCCCGAGAGGTTAGGGACGGTGAAGGTGCCGCTCACAGAGGCGAATGAGTCTCCGGCAGGTGCTTTCAGAGCCGCACCTGCACGGTTGAGGTCGAATGCCGCTAGGACACTGGATACCCAACAAGCCGAGCTGAGGAAGGTGGAAATTCTCATGTTGGCCGACGAAGGTGTGATCTTTGCCAATAGGAGGTGAGTTAGAGGGGTACAGCAGTGCGGCCCAAGGGAGTAAAAATGACTTTGGCGCTCGAAACAGGACGGACCTGACTTTGCAGAAGGATCTTTTAAAATGCGAGGAATCACAGCTAAGGATTGCAACAGATACGATAGCAATCAGCGGCGTCTACCCGGTTCGAAATTATTATTCTACAGGATCGCGCCTAGGCGGGCTTGGAAGAAGGGTTGCGTTCGCCATCGCCGACGGCTCTGTTCACAATGATGCGGGACAAGACCTGTCTTCGTATTTCGACAGTCACCGATTGGAAGCTTGTCTTCCTCCAAGAAAAATAAAGAAGGCGGATATCCGCCTTTGAATGAAAGTCTAACGGCATTCGTAGGCGAGAGGAAAAGAGATGAACGCGGCAGCGGACAATATATGTGTATGGGGCCAATATGGGGCGGTTATACCCCCGCAGCTTGGCGACATGGGAATGAAGCGTTTTACAGAGTTCGTGTAACTTTGAGCGCACAACAGCCAACACCAACCTTGCCTGGACACCCACTCAGCGCCCTTCAGCCGCCGTGCGCAATATGAGATAGTCACACCGGTGACAAGTATTGACGACTGCGACTCCATGCTGGCCTTGGAATGCAACTGCCGATACTTGGCCGAGAAGGGCAGATATTGAGAGAATATCAACGAGGACGGCGACTCGTCGCTTTGGGGCTCAGAGGAACATCGCCCAATCGCGGTGTGCTTCTAGATCGAGACCGACGAGCCGATCCTGAGCGATGCCAAGCATAAAAGCCCAGTGGACGCCGTCTCGCGATGCGTAGCTATCAGCGCACCTGATGTTGACACCCAAAGGGACCCCACAATGGCGTGGATCTCCTACGATAAGCCTTTTAACAGCCATTCAGGAATGTTCGATACATACACGAGGCTTGGACTGAATACAGAGGCGTCATTGTTATCCTTAGGCCGGGTATCGGGAAGAAGAGCTCCAGATTCTCTCACGAGTCTGTGATTGCTAAGCCCCACCATCGACTTCCTGCCCAGCAGCATACGTGAATGCCCAGCCGGCATTTTGACGCCCTTGGCGACAGTGATATTCTTTCGGCTCAGTCCATATAAGGGGACTAAGCACTCTGAGGCTGTCCGTTCTGCCCCCATTCTGTCTCAGACGCTACAGCGACTCTAGACGGACACCAAAATGAAGTGGACTTCGACCGTTGCGCTCGCCCTTCTGGCGCCTGCCAATGCGCTGCTGCGATTCCCCTGTGCGCAGCTCGTCATTGACCGCCTGGATCCGCTGGTCACTCCTGGCATGGCGCCCTCTCCGCATCTTCATCAGATTGTGGGAGGAGTGAGTACTCCTGACTTCCTTGGAGGATACTCACGCGACTAACGTCAAGTAGAATTCTTTCAATGTGACCATGGCGCCCAGCAAAGACATGCCCACAGAATCCACGTGTACTACGTGCCAGGTATGCCTATCACAAGATCAATACTAGGCTAGAGATGGACACTAACCCCCTGCAGTTCAGCGAAGGCAAGTTCTACAAACTCGCTACCTCAACTCAAAGGGCACAAAACGCCATGACATGACGATGTAGTGGTGGAGCAGCTTCAGTTCGGAAAATACGCGCACCATTCTCCACTTTTCTGAACTTTGCTGACTCTATACGTTCAACAGATTTCAGTAACTACTGGACTGCTATTCTGTGAGTTTCATATGAAGAGCTCAAGCTTCCATTGAGGAGTGAGACTGACTTGATGACAGTTACTTCAAGGCCAAAAATGGCACCTACAAGCGCGTCCCCCAAAAGCAGAACGTTGGTTTCGATGGCGTGCAAGGTGGCATGACGGTGTATTACATGCAGGATGGCCTATACAACTTCCAGCAAACTTCTAAAGTTACGGCCTTTAAGCCAGTATGTCTCGCACCCTCCATGAAGTGGCCTTAATGCACTGCTCGACCAGTATCGCTGACACCGATACCAGGGCTTCCGCATGTACATTGGCGACGTCAATGCACGAACAAAGGAGCAGGCAGAGCGCTTCAGACAGCTCACCTTCACTTGTCTTCAAGATATGAATACACGCGACCCCCAGACGCTGGAGTTCCCCACGCAACCTTGCCCCGCTGGTATCATGACGGCAGTCCGATTCCCAACGTGAGTAGCCTACAAGCACCAGGCTTCAGCTTTTAATCCCCAGAGCCCTCAGTTTGATCGAGAGAAGCCGCTAACACGCGTATTAGCTGCTGGGATGGCAAGAATCTTGACTCGCCTGACCATATGTCTCATATGTAAGCAATCACCCTCCAAAACATCCAGACATCGACTGACGGGCATTAGGGCATATCCCGAGTACGGCACCTTTGAGTCTGGCGGCCCATGCCCAGCATCCCACCCCGTGCGCATGCCTCAGCTCTTCTACGAGGTGATCTGGGAGACCAAGCAGTTCAACAACAAGGCCGACTGGCCTTCCGATGGCACTCAGCCGTTTGTCTGGAGCTTTGGCGATGGGTAGGTCCAAGTCTCTCACGTATCCAAATCACGTGCAGGGTCTTCATCCAACCACCTCTACACCATGAACTGACTCTCTTCGTAGAACTGGTTATGCCAATCACGGCGACTACGTCTTCGGCTGGAAAGATGACTCCCTCCAGCGCGCCATGGACAGCCCGTGCTACCAGAACTGCCCGACGCTCCAGACGCAGAACGCGGCCGCTATGAACGCGTGCAAGAAGGACCGCGTTGTGCGAGAGGAGGTTGATGCCTGTGAGTAGCCCCTTCCCTAGTCATCATTTATGGCATGGCTAACGGCTTGAAGGGGTCAATGAACTTCCCGGTGGCCACATGCCCGAGTACATCAAGAAGAGGTGGGATTAGAGTCGGCCAAGGAATGCGTTTCGAGACAGATACACTCGTTCCCGCATAACCGTGTCTTCTAATTCATATCATTCGCTCTTTGAGAAGGACGTGGGGTAATATGATAACGCTGATTCATAGAATGTTTAACCAAAGTGTTGCTATCCCGCTGGTACTCTATGCCTCTTCACTGCTTACGTAAAGTCTGTGGTTGCATATGTGACAGGTCCCTTCGGTCACATGCTCCTTTCGCTTCGCGACGAACCTACCTTTACTCCCAGCGCTAGTAGGTAGAAGGAGCCATAGGATGATGCAAAATAATCTTGCTCGTCAAAGCACTGGTCTGGTGATCGTTCGTAAATCGGAAGTCGACCCTGCCTCTCAAAGGAACGGTTTCTCCGGAAATAAGCCCGGACCACCGAAAATGCCAGAAGCCAGAAAACCACAGCAAATATCGCGACTTTAGCATTTCAGAAGGTTTTTTAATAGTTTATCGAGCTTTTTGAGGCTGTAGAGATTGCTGGAGAGTTGTATATACATAATTTTCTTGGTGTAGCGACTCTAGGAGAGCTCCGGAGCCCTCAGTACTTTGTAGCCTTGCCCTTCAAGCGCCGACACTCCCACAGGCGCGCTAGATAGCTGTCAATAGTCTTATTTATCTTCTCAGCTTTCAGCTAGTCCCAGCAGTAGTAGAAGCGCTCGCAGCCCTGCTAGATTGTTTGACTTCTCCGAGCTTTGAAGCGATCGCGGAGAGGTTTTACCCAAGTCTCCATCACCAATAGATCAGGGCTTGAAGGCGCCCCAATAATATAATCCATGCCGTTCGCGTCCATCCACTCAAGGACCTTTTTTAACTTATGCGCAGAGTCGCAGTCCATATATATAGCCACCTCTCTGCCCAATGTAGCGTCGCGTAGGTGAGGTAGGATCTTGAGGAAAGTTACGGCGTTTATCTTGCCGTTGGAGTTTCCAGCGTCGTAGGGCATACACTATGCGAAATCGTAGCCAACAGCTATAAATATATGAAACTATTTCTTCTTCTTTGGGTCCCGGCGAGCGTCGTTTTGGTACTGTATATTATCCTCCCTGTATCGCTGCTCTGTGCCTGGCCAACGTTTGATGTCCTTGACGTGCTGGGGGCTAGTTGCCCAGTGGAGCTTATCGCACTAAATAACAGTATACCAATCCTTCCTATGAGGCTTGTATAGTAGCTAGTATATACACCAGCGTACGCGCTCCTTCTGGGTGGGCTCTGGGTGGTCCTCTTTTACAGCTGCCCTGTGGGTTTTGATGCCGGAAACTTCGGTGACGCGTTTTTGTACGATCCTTCTTGACCACTCCTTCTTGCTAGGAGGTGGATTGACGCTAGCTCTAAAAGCAAGGTCCACCTAAGGATCACCTTTCTCCTTAAAAGGAGCTTCGTTAATATAGGTGGCGATAGCGTTGGCGTCCGAATTTGTAAGTTCTCGGAGAGCTCCGCGCGTGTTAGGTTCGTCGGCGTTCTGTAATCGTTGGGCGCGCTTTGACTTGATAATATTGCTGGCAGTGCTCTCAGGTATATTAAAAACCTCTCTGATTTCTGCTAGGTTACAGGCAATGCCTTTAACCTCACAGAAATACAGCGTAGAAAGTACGGCGGAGCGTTGTGGAGTTTCGAGTTGAGCTTGTTGATGCGACGCGAATTCCTCGGTGGCTACGACGGGCGGCGGAGTGGAAAAACGACGTCGTTTTCGCCTCTGCGGCATTCTGCGATACTGCAATTTAGCGAGAGAATATCCGATATGCGCGAAAATAGCTGTAAAAGTAATATATAAAGATTATTACTTGCGTTGGTGTGGGTGGGTGGATGGTGTTGATGGCTGGCCTTATTTCCGGAGTTCCCGTTCCTTCGAGAGCCTGCCTAATATTGGAAGGATGCGAGGCTGTGCTCCCTGCGCCTCGTACTTGCCTAGCCAAAGACAGCCTTGCGCTCACCCCAACATCCATCTATAACCCCACATCTCTCTCCAGCCTACAATGACTCAGAACTCCAGATCGATGAAGATTCGAAATGACGAAATATGCCAACCATGAACATTGCCCTATTTTCATCGCACACCGCGCGCTCCACACGTACACGAGCGGCGAGCTAGTCCGTGGGGTGGTCCGCGTGGATCCCAAAACGCGCCCACACCGCATCGTTCTAACATTCACGGGCCGACTACATGTCGTTATCGTTCGCAGCAACGGCCAAAGCTCACAAACTTTCAAAGCAAAGCCCGAGCTCTTCTCACGCGAGCTCATTCTCTTCTCGTCGCCGACGCCTGGCGCGAGCTACGATATCGTGCGCGTGCACGGCGTTACAGGGGACGACAGGGTTGAACTCCCCTTCGAATTTGAGTTCCCCGAGTGTGTAGAGGGCGATGGAGGCGGATTGTATAGGCCGGAAGACGGATTTGAAAGCCAGCCGGGCCATGTGCTGCCACCGAGCTTTGGGATGTTTGATGGTCTCTACCACGGAGGTGAGAGCTCCCAGCGGGTTGATTACTTTCTAGAGGCGAAGCTGTATACGTCGTCGACTGGGTCACCGAGTGCCCAGGTACGGTCTTGGTTGTCGTATCGACCGCCGGCGCCTGCCCTGCCTGCGATTCCTACCGCGCTGCCGCAACCGACTTACTACGGCCTCCGCGGTACGTATGCGCGGACGTACAGGCTACACCCACACTACGATCCGAATGAGAAGCTGCTAGCAAAGATTAAACACAGCTGGACGAAGCACAACGCCTCGACCCCGTTCGCGAGATTCCGGGTGTCGGCGACCTGTCCCGCCGTCCTAACCACTGGCTGCCCGATCCCCATATCCCTCAGCCTCTTGCATATGGATCGTTCGAAAGACATTCCCGATCCCCCGCCTATCTATCTGCGCCGCGTGCGCGTCAGACTCACCTCCACCCTCGACGTCCGCATCGCACGCTATTCAGTCTTTAGCACGCGTCAGGCGCTTCGGGATTCGCACCGCAATAAGGGCACTCTGCTCGATCAAGAGTACAAAACCGGGAACGAGATGCTGCTGTATGACGGGCTGGAGCTGGCTACGGTCAGGTTTCCCGAAGAGATAGCGCCGGGGTTTTCGAGTTATGCGATGCATTTGGAGCATCAGTTGGAGGTGAGGATTTGGGGCGAGTGCGCTAAGGAGAAGTTTGAGGTCGTGGGAGCGTTTGGGAGGGTGGTCGTTGTGGCGGATGTGGAGAGGCCTCGGAGAGAGATGCTGGTAGCAGAGGAGAGGCCCCCGGAGTTTGATGAGGATGGTGCGCCTCCTCCTTACCAGGGACCGGGTTGAGAGGTTTAGTATTTCTTTGATTTGGTTTGATACCCCTTTCCTACTTATTCTTAATGTATAATTTATAGTCCACATTCTTTATTCACTCCAACTTTCCTGTGAGAGAAATGACAGTAAGAGAGGTAAAGATAGTATCGCCATAGCTGGAGAATATTTTGACGGCTTTGGTAAAGCAGCGTGTAGTGTTGCCGGAGCTTTCTACGAGCGATGACATCATCCGTTGTTCACGCTAACGTGCTCTGGCAGATCTCATCCGCAATTTAGCCAGGTACCTTGCATACAACACCCTTCTTGTGCGATATGGAGGATCAAGAACTCTTGATGTACGAAGGGCAGACTAAACTAAACAGCATAGAAAGCACACCAAATCGAAGAGACGTCTCGAACCAATAAAGGAGCGAGAAGAGTGAGCTCGATGCTTCTCCCCTGAATTCATCCGTGGTTACGGGGAGCTCGTATTTCCCGATCACCGTATACGTATTCGGAGGGTTTTCGGTTCAAACCCCGCGTTCGACCTTCTTTGATATCCCGAAGACAGGGGATGCGCTATCTGCGGCACTCCACCCGCCAGGCGTTGTATGGGTGGAAATCCGTTCGAAAGTTGTCGATCATCTTCTTTATTGCTTAGATGCGTTGCTAACGCGCATCCGTAGTTTCCTTCCGCGCAAATATTAGCTGACTTGGCTCTGGTATCACGGTACAATGTTGTCATTTTATAGGATGCACGGAATGAATTTCTCCGCTATGAGAATATCAAAAGGCCATGAGGGTTGCGGTGCGACCTTCCACGTGTCTTTGTGGAGCGTCGAGGCTGTCTATAAGCGTCCTTGTTGGAGACGCGAAACAGGAACATGGCCTTCAATGCGTGCAGGCTCCTTGCGGGCCTGGTGTTATTGACCAACCTCAAACCAATTGCGGCCTCTCCAATCCAGAACTACCAGCAAAACAACACGACCCTCGGACGCGAACGCATCAGTCTCAACGCCGACTGGCGCTTCCAGCGCACGGAAAATAACACAGATGGACTGATCTACGACTACCGCTCCGACCTCGCCTATCTCAACGGCACAGGCGTGGAAGTCCTGAAGCCGTATATCCTCCCCTCAGCGAACGACTTCATCCAGGACCCAGCGAACCGCCATGAACGTCCAGCCGGGAACCCAGGTAGCGATGTGCCTTTCGTGCAAAAGGACTTCGACGATAACGCCTGGGAGGCGGTGGCGCTGCCACATGACTGGGCGATCAAAGGACCTTTCTATGTTGGCGATGATGTTCCCGTCACCGGCGGTATGGGACGGCTACCTTCGCAGGGAGTGGGCTGGTATCGCCGGAATCTCAGCATGACGTCTCTGGATAAGGGCAAATCGATCTATCTTGACCTTGATGGCGCGCAGTCCTACGCCATAGTGTGGCTTAATGGACACCTCGTCGGCGGATGGCCGTATGGCTATGCTCGGTTCCGGTTGGACTTGACGCCTTATATGAAGTTCGACGGGGAAGATCAGCTAGCTATCCGGCTAGATAATCCCCTGGATTCTTCGAGATGGTACCCTGGGGGAGGTATCTATCGCAACGTCTGGCTTACGAAGGTCGAGAAGGTGCATGTTGCGCAGTGGGGGACGTATGTCACTACAGAAGATGTTTCGGAAGAGTCGGCTAAGGTCAATCTGGCGTTGCAAGTTGAGAACAAGGGGAACAGCAGTCAGCAGGTGCAAGTTGTCACCGAGGTGTATGTGGTGGATTCTCATACTGGAGAGGCTGGAGAAAAAGTTGCTGAGTTTCCTCAGGCGACATTGAACCTCGCAGGAGCTGGGAAGCAGCAGATCAATCAGTCCATCACGATCCAAAATCCGGCACTATGGGGTCCCTTACCATCACAGACACCGAACATGTATGTGGCCATCACGCGCATCTCCAGTCGCAACGGCACAATGGACACCTACGAAACTCCTTTCGGCATCCGCTCGCTCACCTACAGTGGGGACGATGGCCTGTTAGTCAACGGAGAGCATATCCGCATCCAAGGCGTAAACCAGCACCACGACCTCGGCGCAATCGGCGCAGCTTTCAACGTCCGCGCCGCTACTCGCCAGCTCGAAATCCTCCGCGAAATGGGCGTGAATGCGATCCGCACCTCGCACAATCCGCCCGCACCCGAACTCCTTGATCTTACAGACCGCATGGGCTTCCTTGTCTTCGACGAGATCTTCGACACGTGGCAGCACAACAAAACAGCCAACGACTTCCACCTCATCTTCGACGACTGGCACGAGCCCGATCTGCGCGCCTTCATTAGAGCGGATAGAAATCATCCCTCAATTTTCGTCTGGAGCGTCGGCAACGAAGTCGCCGAGCAGCAAACCAACGAGACCGGCGCCGCAGTCGCAGAAATGCTGCGTGACATCGTGCACGAGGAAGATCCAACGCGCCCGGTCACCGCCTCCATGAACTCCGCGAAACCCTACCAGCCCTTCCCGCGCGTCTTCGACGTACTAAGTCTCAACTACCAAGGCGAGGGGATAAGAGATACGCCAGCGTACTCGCAGCTCAGGGGGATTGCCACGCCGCCCCAGTACCCAGCCTTCCACTCCGCCTTCCCGGGCAAAATGCTCATGACCAGCGAATCAGCAGCCGCCCTTTCCACACGCGGTACTTACATCTTCCCCGTTGCCAACCTAACCAGCGCCCCCGTGAACGACACATCAGGCGGGAATAGCACCTCGCTGCAAGTCAGCGACTACTCGCTCTACAGCGCCGACTTCGGCGCCTCGCCCGACAAAGTCTTCTCGAGCCAGGACCGCAATCCCTTCGTCGCGGGTGAATTCGTATGGAGCGGTTTCGACTACCTAGGCGAACCGACGCCGTACTACGACGCGCGGAGTTCGTACTTCGGACCCATCGACCTAGCGGGCTTCCCAAAGGATAGGTTCTACTTGTACCAGGCGAGGTGGAGGAGCGACTTGAAGATGGCGCATATATTGCCGCATTGGACGTGGCCGGATAGAGTGGGCAAGGTGACGCCCGTGCATGTCTTTTCTTCGGGGGATGAGGCGGAGTTATTTGTGAATGGCGAGTCTCAGGGGCGCAAGACGAAAGGCGAGTATGAGTATAGGTTCCGGTGGGATGAAGTCGTGTATGCGCCCGGCGAACTTCACGTCGTCACCTACAAGAACGGGACGGAGTGGGCAGACGCTACGGTGAAAACAGCTGGGCCGGCCGCTTCGCTTCGTCTCGCCGCGGACCGGACTAGCATCACAGCGGATGGCGACGATCTCTCCTTCATCACGGCCGTGGTGCTGGATGCGGAGGGGAATGTGGTCCCGATGGCGGACAACGAGATCACGTTTGACGTGTCTGGTGCGGGAGAGCTTGTGGCGACTGATAACGGGGATCCGGCGGACTTCACCGCGTTCCCGTCGCCGCAGAGGAAAGCGTTCAGTGGACTGGCGCTGGCTATTGTGCGAGGGAAAGCCGGGGCTGCGGGATCGATGACGGTTACTGCAAGTGCGGAGGGGCTGGAAGCTGGGACGGTCGCTGTGATGGCAGACTAGAGAACTTAGGTATAGGCACGTATGCTCAATTAATCTACACGTCTCCATCAGTCATACACCGGCTCTCCTGCCAGATATATGGTGTTGTCGGAGTCCTTCGCCCTCTCTATTGCACACTCTGATGGCATCGAAGTCCCTATGTGTATGCGTAATCCGCATAAACGCGACGCCCGCATCTCCATCATAGATTCCAACATCCCAGGATCACCACGGCACCTAGCACAAGTAGCGGAAACGAATCGTTTATTGGGAGGGGAGGCCCTCGGGGCGTTCCCGCGTTCCCGCGTATTGGTGCCTCAAGGCTGTTAGTGAACTTTTTGCAATCAGCCATCTGTGGTCTCTGAGATAAAGTAGTATCCAAGCTGGGAGCTTACGATAAGTATTCCCAAACCCTTGCAGTGTGAAGTATCTATCTTTTGTCTCCTTAAGATTGCGCTCGAGGTGCAGCATGAGCCTTCTCCACATCACAATGTATGTGCCTCTTACGAGAGTGAGTGCCGTCGAAGCATGGTCAGGCTGGTGGCGAGCCCGGTCGCATTCCGCTTTATTCAGCTTTCACAAAGGGCCACGGCAAGTATTGACAGATGCGCTAGATGCGCCGTTCCTCGATATCGTTAAGGTCTAAGGGTGATGGTGTTCTCGTCTGATGGGAGTCCTCGCTAATAGTCCCATATTCGGATTAGCGCAGATGACCCGTGAAAGCGTGCCCGCGCCAGACGCGTCTCGCGTCGACACCTCCCACTCCAACCCACCATGGCGAAAGCAGAGTCCTCAAAAGCTGCCAGCAACGGCGTCAAAGTGAACCCAAATGCGCAAGGAGGGGCAAACTATGAATTGCCCTGGTAAGCGTCCCGTTCTGTGCCCCCGCGCACCATCCTCACTGACGTCTGCTCAGGGTCGAGAAATACCGCCCCGTCTTCCTCGACGACGTCGTCGGCAACACCGAAACAATCGAGCGCCTCAAGATAATAGCAAAGGATGGCAACATGCCGCACGTCATCATCTCGGGCATGCCGGGCATTGGAAAGACGACCTCGATTCTCTGCCTCGCGCGCCAGCTCCTCGGCGACGCATACAAGGAAGCCGTCCTGGAGCTCAACGCCTCTGATGAGCGCGGTATCGACGTCGTACGGAACAGAATAAAGGGCTTCGCGCAGAAGAAAGTAACGCTCCCGCCGGGGAAACAAAAGCTAGTGATTCTCGACGAAGCAGACAGCATGACAAGCGGCGCGCAACAGGCCCTACGCCGCACGATGGAGATATACAGTTCGACGACGAGATTCGCATTCGCCTGCAATCAGTCGAATAAGATCATCGAACCGCTCCAATCCCGTTGCGCCATCCTGCGCTACGCCCGCCTCACGGACGCGCAAATCGTCCAGCGCCTCATGCAGATCTGCGAAGCCGAGAAGGTGCAATGGTCCGACGACGGGATTGCTGCGCTCGTTTTCTCCGCTGAGGGCGATATGCGACAAGCGATCAACAACCTGCAGTCCACGCACGCCGGGTTCGGCTTCGTGAATGGGGATAATGTGTTCAAGGTGGTGGATAGCCCGCATCCGATCAAGGTGCAAGCGATGATAAAGGCGTGCTATGAGCAGCGGGTGGACGATGCGTTGACCGTGTTGAAGGAGCTGTGGGATTTGGGGTACTCGTGCCATGATATTATCAGCACGATGTTTAAGGTGACGAAGAGCATTGAGAGTTTGAGCGAGCATGCGAAGCTGGAGTTTATCAAGGTATGTGGGTTCTGGGAGAGACAGGATGGTGTGGGAAGTGGAGAAATGTGCTAACAAGGGGATAGGAAATCGGCTTCACGCACATGCGCATCCTTGAAGGCGTTCAGACTCTCCTCCAGCTCTCTGGCTGCGTCGCGCGGCTTTGCAAGATCAATATGAATCCGCAGCTCTTCTCCCTTGCGACGAAATAAAGCACCCCCATATACTTGTTTGGCATTTAGCATGGCGTCTGGCGCAGGGAAACTATCCTGGGGGAAGGGGCTTCTGGAGGGAATATGTCACGTCCGTATGCTAGTCGTCACATTCGAGAGATAGGATCCACGTGCAAAACCGCGCCGTGAGCGACAATCCCACATCCGAATTTCTATCTATCTATCCATTCCATTCCACTCCATATCTATCCGTGCCTGTTGCGGTGACTTCATGCATGAGAGCAAATGCCACCAGGCCCCTCGTTCACATACGCCGCCCAGTTCAGTTCATCCGGCGCAACTCGCCTAGTTCCCCCTCCCCCAGAATCCCTTCTTCTTCTCACCTTGCACCTTCCCTTGGCCGTGCGCCTCCTCTCCCGTTGCATTCTCGTCCTCAGACCCTGGCCACGAAACGTTCTCCCAGTCGTCCTCCGTTGGCGATGGCGATGGCGATCGTGAGCCTCCCAAGTCCTCGTCGTGTCCGTTGTGAGCCTGTGGCGTTTCATCCGTGGATGCTGGATGATGGATCGGCGTTGGGCGCAGGGTGGGGAACATTTTTGGGAGCAGGGGTTGGGGGGATATGCTGCGTTGAGATGACGGACGCGGAGGCTGCGCAGAAGAGGGTGCATCAGTGGCATCTGAAGCGCTGTCTATTGGGATGTCGTCCCCGGAGAGAGGTGAGTTGGTGTCGTCATTCGGGATGTCCACGTTTGGTTCATCGTCTTCGGGGTTCGCGTTGTTGTTGTCGGATTGTGCATGCTGATGGTGATGATGCTGCGTTGTGTAAGTCTAGAGTCACAGAGGGTTGAAGAGCGGGCGCTTGGTGAGAACGTACCTGTTGCAGCAGCAGGTGCCGATCGCGCTGCGCTGTGTTCTGGCCACTGCCACTGAAACAGAACCAGATAACGATGGCGCCGCAGCCTACGGCTACCAAGACTCCTGCAATGCTGACCATGGCGCTTGTCTCACTCCGTTGATGCTTCTGGAGATTGGGATATGATAGTGGACAGAATGGCAGAATTAGGTGCGTTTATATGCTGTTCTACTACACAGTTTGACGAATGGAAAGTTTGGAAAGGCAAACGCGTGGTGGAATCCGCGTGATCGTGCTGAATGGAGCATGAAGATTCGCGCGCGGGGATTGAAAGGAAGCGAAGTTTCCATTAAACGGAGCTAGGCCAGCGACAAACAAGCGAGATGGAGAGGGAGCAAGAAAGGGGTATCGAATACAATAGAATGGGGCGCCATAGAGAGGCCCGGGGAGAGACGCAAAGTGCCGAAAGCGAAACGGGAATCGAAGAAGCAGGTCGAAGAAAGCAACGTTGGTGGACAAACGGCGATGTCCCCTTCACACCAAGTCCTTCACATCCTGGCCGCTCTTCGTGTTCTCCTCTGTCTTGACTTCAGCCACGGATGGAATGGCCCGCTCATTTCCGCTCAGCGGCTTTTTCGTGAGGTGCTTCCCAATATACCCCCTTCTTCCCCAAAGATGGAATGGATCCAGAAAAGCGGCAACGAAGCTCCGTTTGTTCGCCTTAGCCTCCGCCCTCAGCCGCGCAAGCTCATCGTCCGACATGTCCCAGAACTGCGTCTTTTTATCCCGCCCTGTCACCAAACCCCAAATGTCAAACGGATCGAAGACCGTCACAATCCACGGCCTATCGTCCGCCCACCCAGGTCCCCTCCTCTCCGTCACGCCATCCCGGTCCAGAAAGATGGAGTTAGAGCGCGGGAGTCGTTTGCCGGGGTGGTAGAAGTTCAGCAGCAGGGTGTTGAGGAACATGATGACAGCCTCGAAGATCCAGAAGAAGACTTCGTTCTTGTAGACGGTGCTGTCCCAGCCTTCGATGTACTCGACGAGGCGGTATATGCAGCGGATGGTTACGATGGTGGCGCTGACGTAGAGGACGTAGAGCACGATGCGCAGGTCTTTCGATAGCAGGTTCTCTTTGTTCGCCCGGCGGTGGAACTGCGCTGCAAGGAGACCGAAGGAGCCGAACAGCGCTGCTTGGAGACAGAGCGAGGCTGTGACTAGATGTGCCCCGATTTGCCTCTCCTTTTCGGTCAGGTCGGAGTTCGCCATGCGCCACGCACCCTGCCCGATGAGGATCTCGCAGACGGCGTCCAACCCGACGAAGGTTGTTGCTACACGGCCGGGGTGCATGGGCGCGAGGTAGGGGATGTAGTATAGGACGCGGGATAGGATGAAGTAGTTGATGAGAGCGTAGACGGGAGGGCCAGACATGATGAGAACGGTGCTGGCGATTAGGTAGGTTAGGTTGGAGGTATTGTAGGCGCCGACTTCGCGGATGGTGAAGCCGGCTATCATGAGTGCCGCCGCCCACGGGAGAAGGATGGTGGTGCGCCATGATTTGTGTTTGCTGGGGACTGTTAGTAGGGATCTCAGCGATGTGCTGGGGCGGCATACATGGTTTGCCAGGCGTGGACACATCCTGAGATGAAGAATAGGACGATGAAGATAATCGGGGCGACTTTGTTCGGTGCATAGTACCAAATGCTGCCGGGTGCTGCGAGACGTTAGTGAGTGTTGATGGAGTGCCGGTGTGTAGAAGAGACATACAGTAATCTCCCATCCCCATCTTGACGGTGTTGATGTCCGATTAGGCTTGAGACAGTGTGGGGTACTCAGAAGCTGAAGAAGCTTAATCGCCCGAAGCTTTGAGTGCTGATCTCAGGCAAAGAAGGTCCTCTAAGTATCGAATGAACACGACGTAAGGCTTCCTGCCGTCGCTGAGCCAAACAACAAGTCGCTCAGCGCGAGAATGCTGCTGCGAGTTGCAGAGCCAGATTGGGGCTGTGCCTTATTTTGCGGGCATGCGTTGTGGAAAAGGGTCCATCACAAAGTTATTCCCCTGCCATAGAACCGCCGATACGAAGAATGCGAGGCGAGCCATCTCGGGTATCGGAATTCAGCCTTGCGCAGTGCCTTCGTGGCGCTTGAACGGCGTCTCGCTAGGATGCTGCGTCTTTTTTTAATTGGCAGGGAAAGCGAATACGCCGTCAAAGAAAATGTAAATCGGAGGACGCTGTGACGTGAGGCTTTTGAGCGATAAAGGCTCTGGGGACACGAAACCGCCTTGGGGAACGTTCACCGGAATGTGGTAGGATGGGCGCAAGCTATGTGGTCATAGCGTGTCTTGTTAGGGGGTTCTGCACGTGATGGGCTTAGCATTGTCCACGGGTGGTGTAGATCTTAATGGTTTCGAGCGAGCATCGGGTAACTCCAGGAGAGCCAGAAAGTGGCCGATATTAAGAACATATGGACTTCTTTTGGGCGACATGTAGGTCGCGTGATGCGGTGCTGACCAAGACTGACGCTAAGCCTAAAGTTAAATCAGTGTGGCATTAGCGCACAAGCCTCAAACGCGACCCTTGGACGCAGACTCCTAAGCAATCCACAAGAGGACGAAGAAACGTCGCCTTGCACCCATTTCACGAAAGCTTCCCTGATAATCGTGGTGCGGGTGTTTCATGAGCAGTGCTGGAGATGGTGCGCCAGCTCTGGGGGCCGCAGAAATTGCTTCCAGGCAAAAGCAATCTGAGCCCGCGATGATGGATGGGCTTTCGAGCTCCAAAGTCACGGGTATTGACAGCTCCAACGAACGCTGAGTCTTTTAATAGATTGCTAATAGATGTGAAGTCGAATATCACGACCCATCGGGCCTATATCCTCTCATTCAAGATCAACTCACCTCTCGACTTCCACTCAGGAATCTGCACTGGAAGGCGCCAACCCGGCCACTGAGATCTATCGACTCCCTTCACGTGGATCTGGTGCCGAGCGAAGACACTGTACATATATCCGGCGTCACCTCTCCGGGTCTAGCGCCGCCAGAGCTCACCCCGAGGACTGCAACGCCGACGAATTCGGAGCATATCCGGGGTCCTGCGAAAGAAAGAAGACATCAAATCCCGGGCCTCCGCCAAACACCGTACCTGAAGGTCTATTTACTCAGATGCGATGACTCTGACACGTATAAGTCTACCGTACGGAAGCAGCTAAGAGAATGGGTCAAGGCACACACGCCACCCTCCCAGAGCAGCTCTTCTGCAAATACTCAAGAGAATCACGATGCCTTCGAGTGGATGATCCTTCACGTCGTGATACCGGATACCCCGGCTGCAAGTCAACCACGCGGATCCGCGAATACGGCCACCGGGGAGAAAGAAAAGACCAGTTCTACATCCCGCTGGACGCGCGGAACCACGACCATCCTTGAGAAGATACGGGCCGACTTCAATAGCGCGTCAAAATCGGCTCCAGATCGAGTTGCGCAGGTCCGCCTCCAGAAGGATGCTGTGCCACCTCATATGCTACCTGCTCCGGCACCGGTCACGAGTCCGCCCATCACGGAGAGCCCCCAAGAGCAGGAAAGAGTATGGAACGACGTCATAGCCAAATTCAAAACTCTGATACTGCTCTCCTTTGACTTGCGCGTGAGCCAGTATGAGGAAGATATTCGAGAGAAGGATTCACAGCGCGCACTTCCAGGGTGGAATTTCTGCACGTTCTTCATCCTGAAAGAGGGTCTCGCTAGAGGATTCGAAAGTGTTGGTCTGGTTGAGGACGCTCTTCTTGGATATGATGAGCTTTCTATTGGTCTGGATTCCATCATTCGCGACCAGGCGAACGAAGGCACCGAGGGCCAAGGCGGCGTTCTACTTAATTACTCGGAGGACCTATATCAACAGGCCTCTGAAATTCTCAAGCGATCCCAGAAGGATGACGGAGGGCGCAAGGAGCCTCAACCGCAGCTCCACCATGACAAGCCGATAAATGCGCGGAAGAAGGATTATCGGGGTCTAATCCTTTCAAACAACATCTCAATATTCGACTTCCGATCGTACATATTCGCTCGTCAGATGTCGCTACTCTTGCGTCTCGGCAATTCTCAATCTGCGAGATCTGACCTAGCAGCAAAACTGCAGCCAAGACCTAATGCGGCTGTGCTTCAGCGCTCCGTAGACGACAGCAGCGTCGGGACCAAGTCTGAGATCTCTTCAAGTGACTCCGAGGACCTTCTGTCCTTGGCCGAGCTTTGTTCGCGAGCGCTAAATTTCATCACTTTCGCTGGACGACTTCTACGAGAAGACTTGATCAACGGGTACGAACTATCTGAAAATGCAGATTCACGAAATTGCTAACAGTATAAAAGGGCCAAGGCTCATGAAACGCGATTCCCCGATCGGCTCGTCGATAATATCGTACGTTCATGGACATTTGCTGCTCTCGAGCAAATCCTGAGAGAGACGACAACAACTTCACTGCCTTTCACGAAGTATCTTAGCGATCCCGGCACACGCTCCTCAAGCAAAATTCTGCCTTTTGGCAAACACGCTAAAGAGCAAAAGATCAGCGTAGCAGAGCCAAAATCGATGATACATCCGACACGATCTTCATCCCTGAACTACGGTCGCTCTAACTCTGCAGACCCACCATACGCGCAGCCTACGGCAAGTGGGCAGGTGGTCTTTGAGAACGGGCAGTACCACGATCGCCCGGCCCCGAATCAGGAAAGCACGCTACCGCAGGCCAAAACAGGACTTCAAGAGCTAGCTGGAAGTCGGGCTCATTTACTAGGTGTGCAGAGACGCATCCTTGAGCAAGTGGGCAAATCGTTGGGCTGGAGTATCGGCTGGGCGGCTGTACTATCTATTCTCAATCCGAAAGAAGAGCTGAGCGACGTCGATTTGGATGGCAAGGGCAGCTCTGACGAAGAAAGCGCCGAGCTCGAGAAAGAACCTGAGAAAGAAGCGGCGCTCACCACCCCTACCGTTGGACTTTCGGCCGCCCCAGTAGTCAACGCGGTCTCCTCTATCGATCAATTCCGGCAGTACTACGAGGTCAGTATCTCCGCCCTCTAGCCTACTTGCGTCTCGCTGATATCACTAGATGTTGAGCGATCTTATCGTCAAGCACTACATGGCGGCGGGACAAACCAAGTCCAGCGAGAGTATCCTGGGGGACCTGGCCGCGCTTCGATTGTATGTCACAATTCTCTTAACCCTTACGATAACATGCTGATGACGCCTAGCGAGCTCGGCGATTATGCTGCTGCCGCCATGTACTTTGGACGCATGGCTTCGCTCTTCGCGGAGACTAGGTGGAACACTGTTGAAACTACGATGCTGAAGATGTATGCGCAATGCCTCAAGAAACTTAACCGAAAAGACGAATACGTTCGATCTCTCCTCGATTTGCTCGCAAAGTCTACCGCTAGCAGAAAGTCGATACGAACATCCTTCAAGCGAACGAGCTCCTCAGGTGTGCCCCGGATGCCAAAGGACTGGTTAGACGACGACAAGGTCGATACTGCGGGAGTATTTGCGGAGCTAGTAGACTTCTCTCATCAGCTACCGTACGATGTGAACGTCCCGCTGGCCAAGTACTTCAATGATATCGTTGTCGAGCCCTACGTGCGCCATTTCGACGACAGGGACGGCTTTCAGCTACGGCTTCAGTTCAGGCATGTTCTGGAGGACGACATTGAGTTCGAACAAGCAAAGCTGCGAATCATCAGTGCTACCTCAGCGCAAGGCAAAGAGATCTGGCTGGAGAGCTCGGAGCCTACATGGGTCAAGCAAGGTGTCTGTCGAATGTGGCTCGACTCAAATGTGCGTATAAACTTTCCATTTGTGTCTGCATACTTACTCCCCTAGGTAAACACGTCTGGCCCCTATATTGTCGACAAGATCGTGCTCCAGGCCAAGCGTATCGCCCTAGTTCATGAGCCCTTCAAGAAAGCGGAGGCGACAACTCCTCTCGGTATCATCACCTCCGTCTCTGCGACGTCGCTCCAGGCTGCAAAAAAGTCCCGAATCCTATGCTTCCCACGTATGGAGGCTTTCCAGGCAAGGGTATACTTGTCGCACTTTATACACATTGACAAGCCACGGCATATCGAAATTGAGTGCTCGAGCGGATGGAACGAGATACAACGCGCGGAGATACGACTGAGGTCCGCGTCGGCTGGCCTCAGGCTGCGTACTGCCAACGCTACTATCGCCTCAGGAGAGGTGACAATCGAGGATAAACCAAGCCCGGGTGTCATTGCGATTGGTTCTATGGCTGCGGATACTACTGCAACGTTCAAGGTGCCGTACGAGATGGAGACGATACTTCCGGACATAACAGTCAAGGTGGAGGTCGACTACTATACCGAGAACGGGCAATTTCAGCACCACTCGGCCTTCACAATTCCCGTCGAACTACCACTAGACGTCAACGTGCACGACCACTTCAAGAACCATGCCCTCTTCTCAAAGTTCAACATAAAGACCGCCAGTCACGTACCGTTGGAAGTCTTGGACGTATCGCTTGAGGGTTCCGAAGACTTTGACGTCTTTGCGCCAAAGATACCTCAAGGCCCTACCTATGTCTTCCTGAAGCGGCCCTTGGCGGTCACTTACAAGATCACCAAGAAGGACCTCGACGTCAGCACGCGCAGGAGAAGCCAAGCAACCCACAACGGCAGCCTTGCCCTATCCGTAGAGTACCGTTGCCTGGACGAAGACGTCCTAGATAGGCTGCGGCAGGTATTCGCCAGGGCCGTGGAGAATAGCCCTGTTCATCGGCTTGCACGTTTGCTCATCGATACGTTCGTCGACCGTCTAGAACATCGGATCCTACCCCACCAGTTTGAGAAAATTGCGCTCCTACATAAGGTCAACCTCGGGCCGTTTGAGGAAATGGGCTGGACAGAGTGCATCGAGAGTCTGCCACACATCGTTCGCGACGACACTCGGAAATGGCTGCATAAGTGGCATGAGGTGAGGTGGTAAACATGATTGTGGTGCTGGCGTTACTAACTTCTTTCTCAGAACCACAGGTCCATCCTCCTCTCGCAGAAACCAGATCCCAAATTGCCCTCCACAGGCATTGCGCCGCCGTCCCCCCACCCTCCCCGTCGTATGATCATAACAGTCTCCATACCGCAGACACACATTCTCCATACCGCATCGCTATCGCTCACCTCGCCGGAACCGTCCTCATCCCACGGCATGACAGTCGCAGTCGCAGGGCAGCCGCTCATGGCCGAACTGCGCATCAAGCATACACGCATGTGGTGCTCACCAGCGAGTCTCAGATCTGTAGCCAACCTTAGCTCACCCAATGATCCCATCGAGTTTGTCTACACGCTCGAAGCAAACCCCGAGACCTGGCTCGTTGCAGGCCAACGCCGCGCGCACTTTACCGCAACGGAGGACGAAGAACACAGGTTTCCGATTATGTTGATACCGCTGAAGGCTGGGAGTGCATTGCTCCCGAATGTGGAGATCCGAGCGAGGATAAAGCCGAAGGACGAGCAAAGAAGACAGAGCGTTGCTGGGCATATAGGGCCGGGTGCAGGTGAAGAGGAGTTGAACTGCGAGACAGATTACTTGAGCTACAGCGAGTGTGTCATGGTGGTACCGGATGTGAAGAGCAGTACGGTGGGAATTGGCGAGATGGGATCGCCGAGAAGTGCGATATGGTTGGAAGCTGAGGGCAGGTAGAAGTAATTGAGTAGTTTGCTGTGAATTGCACGCCAAGGGATGATGTAACCCAGCGCACGGGACACCGCGCCTCGCGCCCAAAAGTCGCGGTCCCTCGCAGCTTCGCAGATGCCACAAACAACACATTCCACCGCCCGCCCTTGCAGCGATTGCGGCTTCCCACGTCCCCGCCCCCCACGTGCGATCGATTGCCCCTTCCTCCAGCGATCCCCCGCCCTCGGAATCGCACCTGCCTCTCTCGCCATGGCGTCGAACAAGGAGAACGAGACCCCCGCGCCTGTGCGTGCGTCCAAGTTCAGAGAGGCCACGATGAACAGCACGAGCTCCATCCATGCTCCGCCCGATATGCTGTGGGACGATCTGGGCATCGAGGGCCTGATTGAGAAATACAACCAGGAGGCTAATGCCCCTGCTGCTGCTGCTACTGCTGCTGCTGTTGTCCGTAAAAGACTCGAGCGAGTTGCTGTGGGCGAGAGCTCCGCGGTGATGACGCCCGCACCCGTATCCTCGGTTGCGCCTGCCGCTGAAGGACCGCTCGGCCGGTTTTCTCGTGCCGTCGCGAGCTTCTTCAATGGAGCCACGTTCTCGGCGCTCGGGAAGCGGAAGGCGGGCAATGAGCATGCAGAGAAGGGCCTCAAGGATAGAGATAGCCATGCACCTGGCCAAGCCGGAGGCGATGATGATAGGAAGAAGAGAGCTGAGGCAGCGTACAAGGAAGCCAAGGAGCTGGGCTTGCTGCCGACACCCAAGGTGTTCGTGCGCCCTGTGTCGCGGGCTCGCAAAGCTAGTATGCGTATGTCTGTCCCCGTTCTGACCAGCGTAGACGGATTGAAGGCATTCAGGCTAACTAGTGATGACGATGCAGCATCCAACCTCCTCCCAGACACACCGACGCCTACTCCGAGCGCCCTCGCCCCGCCGCAGACCCCCACGCTCCACAAGTCCCCCTCGAAGAAAGACCTCCACAAGCAGAAGAAGCTCTCCAAACGCGTCTCCGACCTCGAGCACAAGCTCGCCGAAGCCAGGAAGGAGCTTACCCTCGCCCTGGGAAGCCCCAGCGTGCCCCCCGTGCCGCCGCTCCCGTCCACCCTACCTCCAACCCCGAATAGCTCCACGAACCACTTCTGGAGCGAGAACGAGCTCTCCCCCCACAATCACGCCGAGTCCGCTTCCGCTTCCGCGTCCAAGCCCGCCGGCAAAATCACCAAGAAGCGCAAAGCCAGTGGAGCAGATAACGACGACGAATACAAGCCCATCCCAACGGATAGCGAAAAGTCGCTCGATTCCGAGCGCGAGAGCAAGAGGAGCAAGAAGAACGTGGTGCGGAAGAAGAGTTCGTCGCGGCTGACGAAGAAAAAGTCGACAGTCACGACGAAGGAGGAGGTTGTGATTGTGGTGCCGGATGGCGTTAGCGTGCCGCCAATTCCTTCGATTCCGAAGGGTGTTGATGGGAAGCGGGCTGCGGTGAGTAGAAAGGATGATGGGTATGGCGGGTTGGGGCATGAGATCTTTTGATGTTAATGTGTGTGTTTTCTTCTTCAGATCAAGCGGTTCAAGCGTTTCTTCGGCATTGGCGGGTATTAGGCGTTGGAGGGCGACGGGATGCGTTTTCGCGGCATAGCGGGTGCGAGTTTGCGTTTGCCATTGGTCTTTGAAGGCCTTTAGGATGAGTTTGCGTTGTTTGGCTTTTTGTCTTGCTTGGTTCTGTTTTACTTACTTTTTGCATGAGGTCTTGATGGCCTCCAGCATGGGTTATGCGTTCACGATGGTATGATGAGCACTTTGCTTCTTGTATACAGTTTTGGTGGATAGCAGTTTCTGGCGTGGGCTAATTCGATTGATTGAACTCTGTGTTAAAGTGCGAAGGCCTTCCGGGTGAGTGATGTAAAATTAGGGATTCGCCTCTGTTTATCCCACTGAAGGGCTTCACGCGGAGCGATACCTCATCCGGTATTCAACGTTCAGATCCAAGCTAGACCCAACACGGGTCATTAAGCGAACACGTGCGGCTTTCATTCCGACCCAGCGCCCAGGTCTTGGATTCAGGAACGAGCATCTGCGTTCCTGCGGATTCACTTCACTCCATTATAACTTGCTTTCGCATCGGCTGCGTATCGTGCTCTGCAGGCCTTCAGCCTCCCTTTTCCAACAAAGAGCATCCCCAGACATGCGGCGCTCCATCTTACGCTGGGGAGCCGCAGGGCCTGACCCTCATTGCCTGTTCCTGACACCTGAACGCCAAAAATATCTGTCTCGCACCCGTTTCACCTGCATAACCTGCGCACCTCAGATCTCAAGCGATCTCGAGTCTTAAGATAGCAGTCGAGGCCCTTCCGAGGCTCAGCGCTTCGCCGGGACGACCGCGCGCTTGTTCATCGTCGTCGAGTGTGCTCATCTTCTCTAAGCAGCTTCTCGGAGTCGTCGGACTGCTGGCGGGGGTCGACAATGGCGATCTTGTGCCTTGCGGATTCTTACGTATGAGGCGCTCCGCCGCTATTCAGGGCGTCGGGTGACTACTGAGCGGGCGCACAATCGCCCTTGGCCGACGCTTTGTCGTCGGCCAAGAGAGCGCAGCTTCAGCGTTCTCGCGGCGTTTGTCGGCGGCAATGGGACGCGTCAGGCTCAAAGACAACCTCTAGTAGTGCCATCGCCGGCTTTAAGAAGATCGAGGCCCAGCACTTAGCTCGCCGGTAAGCCGCCTGCATTAGAGCGTCGAGCGTGAGTAGCACCGCCACAAATCCACGCAAGCCGTCGAACAAAAGAAAAATCCTGTTAGCTGTCGAGCACCAAGCCTGAAGCCCGGCGTCTATCTTAACAAGGACGGTCCGCCGACTGCTTGCGCAGCTCGAGCCGCTAGATCCGTCCCTCGGCGTTGAAACACTTTCCAGGCCTGACTCCATACGCGTCATCACCGTCGTTCGCCTCCCTGCGCATAAGACCTCGACATAGAGCCGTCACCTCTGGCCTGCACTCACCTACGTTTCCTATTCCTCTTGGCCGTTTCCTACTCCGCCTTTGCTGCGTTACCGTCCTCTTGGCCTTGTGCTCACCCAGGGTCTTTTTCCGCGCAGAGTATAGGCTGCTGAAGAGGTACGCTCCACCTGTGCCTATTATTGGCGCCAGACTCGACTCTAACTCGCTGAGCGTCAGGTTACCTTCTGCCCGACCCACCGCCTGGGCTCGCTGTATATACCATAGGGCCGCCCGAATATAATCGTCATTCCCACCCGCCTCCCACCCATAATGAAGTATTTGACGCTGGCGCTGGCCGCGCAGTTGGTGACGTCGACAACCGCGTTCAAGCTGGTTCCGCGAGAGGTAAGCGCTCTCTTGGCTTCCCCACGATCTCGTATCCGACAGCAATCCTCCCGGCTGGGCATCGGCATCTATCCGAGATTGCGAGAGCCTGCACGCCGACGTTTCTGAGTAGAAACGAGCTGACTTGGGTAGAATCCGAGGGTAGTAGCGCTCGATATCCAACGACGACACGTTGTCAACCCCATTGCACACGACCGGTTACGACGGCGGCAGAAAACGGTCCAGCAGACGCTTGACAACCTCGAGACGCTCTACTTCGCGAACGCAAGCTTAGGCACGCCCGAGCAGAGTCTACGGTTACACATCGACACCGGCAGTAGCGATCTGTGGGCCAATGCTGCGGATTCGTCGCTCTGCTCATCAGGCGGCAACGAGTGCTCCGAGTCGGGGACGTATGATGCGAACTCCTCGTCAACGTACACGTACGTCAACAGCGTCTTCAACATCTCATACGTAGACGGCTCGGGCGCGTCGGGAGACTATGCGACGGACACTTTTACATTCGGCGGCAAGACCATCGACGACCTGCAGTTCGGCATTGGATACGAATCGACTTCGCCCGAAGGTATTCTCGGCATTGGATATACCATCAATGAGGTCCAGGTCAACCGCGCTGGCCTGAAGGCATACCCAAACTTGCCGCAGAAGCTCGTCGACGACGGCGACATCACCACCAACGCCTACTCGCTCTGGTTGAACGACTTGGATGCGTCGACGGGAAGCATCCTGTTTGGCGGCGTCGACACGGACAAGTACGAGGGCACACTGAGCAAACTCCCCATCGTCCCCGAGCAGGGCATCTACGCCGAGTTTATCATCGCGCTGACGGGCATGGGCATGAACGGCAACGCTGGCTCCCTTTTCGATAACGAAACCATCGCCGTGCTCCTCGACTCCGGATCCTCGCTCATGTACCTCCCCGACAACGTCGTACGCGCCCTGTACCAGACGTACAATGCGCAGTACGACTCCTCGCAAGGCGCTGCCTTCGTCGACTGCGACCTCGCTAACCAGGACGGCTCGCTCGAATTCACCTTTTCCGAGCCCACCATCTCCGTCCCGCTCAACGAGCTCGTCATCGTCGCCGGCTACCAGGGCGGCGAACCCGTCTGCATCCTCGGTGTCGGCCCTGCCGGCGACTCTATCTCTGTCCTCGGCGACACCTTCCTGCGCTCTGCGTACGTCGTGTACGACCTCGAGAACAACGAGATTGCCCTCGCGCAGACGAACTTCAACGCTACCAGCTCCAATATCCAGGAGATTCAGTCCGGAGAGGACGGCGTACCGAACGCCTCAGAAGTCGCCAACGCCGTTTCTTCGCTCGCCGTCGGCTCCGGTGGCGGCAGGATAAACGGCCCGAGCATCAATCCTAGCGGTGTTGTGGGTGCGACAGGATCCCGTGGTGCGGGAATGCCGGCGGCTACGGCGAATCCGTGGCACGCGGCCGGCGCGGCGGCAGCGGGCGCGGGGATTCTGCTAGGGTTCAACGGGTTCTGATCCCGCGTAGAGCATTTCATTGTGGTTTTGAATCTTCGATCTTTGCGCACTTGGGCTGCATTCGGCGGCGTTCATTGGGCTGGATACGGAGTAAAGGTGCTGCATTGGGTATGGTTGGCATTTTGGGTCTGACTGGGATGTGCTGCATACGATAAGCTAGGGATCACCTATTTGACTTGGCAGAGTATGTATATAGCGCTGAGGTGGCGGCTGGGGGAGAGGCTGTGGAAAATGATCATGATGAAGTATATACTACTAAGCGTGTCAACTGTGGGGTCCTTGATTCATAGAGCTGGAGCGTGTGGTCCACATAGTGAGATGGCTGATGAACCGAAGTGAGCTAATCCCACCCCATGCCATCCCAAAGCACTCATGCCGACGCTTACGTAGGTATCTATACAACCCACACGAAGCAAGCAAGGCACCAAAACCTTCGGTTCGCCAGTGCCATATTCCACTCCTCCCTTGCAGCGAGCGCGCGCGACCAAAACGTGCCCTTCGGCGCGTCGATGCGGATGGGCGTCCCCCCAATAGCACTCGCTCGCTTGGTCGTCATCGTTCGTCCCAGCTCCGCCTCCATTTCGTTACTGTGGTGGAGAAGCGGATAGATAGATGTCCCCTCCTTCATCAGTATGGCTGGCGGTGCTGCGGGGGCTCTTATGTGCTTGGTTTTCGCTCATAGCATAGCGGCTGGAGGGATGGGAAGACACCTACTCATGGAGGAGGTGTCGATAGCTGACGGCTTCTCTTTCTCGGTCGGGCGGTAGGGCGGCTGAGCTGATTGCGGGATCTCCTCTGGAGTGCCTGTGGGAGTCTTGCTGCGGTTGCGGTTGTGGCCGTGGCGTTTCTTTCTATCGTGGAGACAGATGCAAAAATCCCCAAGATCGTCTGTGCTTCGCTTCTACGCGCGCGCGAGGTTTCTTGCACTACCACTCCCAGGAACGACGGACGGGGTTGAACTCCTGCGTAAAAGAGGTTGGGGATGAATGAAAAACCGCGCTTGTCTGCACTCAGTCGGTCAGAACGAGCGAATCGAATCGGACTAGAATCGAACCTGGTAGCGCAGTATGGATGGCGCTTGTGCAGCTGCTGTCAGTCTCTTGAGCAGTTCAGCCCCCTCTGCACTCTTGATAGCTGAGGGAGCGGTTGACTAAAACCCTGAGCATCCGTTCGTATGCCCTCGCTGCGAGTGGAAACTAAAAGGGCAATGGAGACGACGACATGTGGAAATTTTCCCTCCTTGCTTAAGACCATGCGAGCAATTGAGATGAGGGGCTGGTATAAATATCAGATTTACTAACCTCAGGGACCGGCGAGCTGCTTCCATTGATACATGCCAGATGGCGCCTGTGCTAAAGTACCCACTCCAGCGAGCTATGCGCGTGGTAGCGGACCCGAGCTAAAAGAAATAAATTCAGAGACACGGTTGCCATGTGGATCCGTCTGCCTGGAGGTCTTATCGTGGAAAGGCACCTACGCCTTGCTCTTCCCCAGGGACCACCACTACGGCAGTGAGTACCACCGCGTTAGGATCCCGATCTGTTGGCGGATATATAAGGCGTCATAACTGAAAGAGCAGAAGGATTGGCGATCCTTTTGCTCCTGAAATGATCCATGTGTCCTCCTTCTCTACAAAAGTAAAGTGGTGGGACCCCGTTGGCTCGGCTCGACTTCGTTCGCACGCTAACCATGGGTATATAAAAGACGCCATTCTTTTCCTTCACTTCTTCCCACACTTCATCCACGAGGCGCTAGGTAACTAAGCCGGACTCAGAGAGTAGAGGTGTGTATCTCTACGTAGCTGAACTAAAAACGTTTGGAAAACACTGTCATAGGAAGGCCCCTCGTCGCACTTGCCAGCGTCCTATACTGTGGCAGCACGCGTTTCGCAGGACTGAAAGGCGTCCCTAGTCAAGCGTATGGTGGGTCTGAGATCACGGTGAGGGGATTGCAAGAGAGCGCTGCATGGGCTGGACGTTTGTTGGCTTGAAGTACGGCGGAAGAGGGGATGGAGGTGAGCATCACAGCGTGCTGATAGAACTCCGCGGCTGCTTGCCGGAGGTGGCAGAATAAAAGGAAATGAGTCCAGTCTTCGCGAGGAGGGAATGACTCCATGTCCGCTGACAGTTCGTCTTCGCAAGAAGTAAGTATCCTGCAGTTCTTTACCCCCTGATTGTGGGTATATAAGCTACTTCAGTTTTTTAGTAACGCTGCTTCCCTCACTCCGAAGCACTAAGCCGCAATCGCGGGACTAAAATCCTGATTCAGCAAACCTATATTGTGCCCCTGTAGCCGCTGGACTAAAAGCATATTCCCCCGTCTGGCATGTGCAGTACCTTCTGTTTTCCCTCCGGGATCACTTGTTTTCCTAGGAATTGAAAACCACCTGGCGAAGGAACTCATGGCTCTTCTGTGTGCTCCGGTAGGACCACGGCGTTGTTGTTCATGAGACTTTTGAATAAGTCTTGAGATGCAGCAGCATGGGAAAATGCGAAGATGGTGAGTGTCATCGCACGTCCCGATGATACTGGCACGAAGCTCTGCTCTTACTTCCGTCTCTCCACGCGAGATGACGCATAGCTGGCTATTAGTGCGTCTTCATCTAATGCCCAGTATTGCGCCCGGGATCAAGTATAAAGTCTTTCCTCTTCGCGTCAAAGTTAGCTTCTACTACACACACTCGCCTCCCTGGGAGTTATTTCTACCCTAAAAGACACACGCAAAGCTGAAAATGTTCTCTGGCCTGGGGCTGAACTAAAACTTGCTAGTATGCTTGCACATGCTAGCGGTCGCGCCGCTAGATCTAGTTAGCTCAGGCGAAGTGTGGATATGGAAGGCTGAGGTGCTTCAAGCCTTATGGGAATATCAAGCGATACCGGAGAATCGAAGCGAGGGTAGTCTAGCAAGATGAGCTGTCGCATGCAGGTATGATGGATGATGCAGAGCATCACTGCACTTGAACGACTTACAGACCCGATTTTTTCTCCACCCCTCGCCCTCTATCAATCTGTCGTTGCCATTATTTTCACATCCGAGACATTTGACGCTCGCAGCGGCTTTTCTAGTGCGCTCGCTCATCCATCGTCTTCCACTCTCTACGCTCCACATAGACAGATGTAAGTGTCGGTATCTTTGAAGCTCTCCGCGCACTCGACTTATATTTCTCGAATGATTGCCCCGTAGGCATCGGGGATCTCGTACTTTATCTTTCGAAGCCGAGGTTCTCCATCCCGGCTATGTTGTCCAGTGAATTTGGACAATGAATTTGGACACAACAGCACACGAACGAAGCAAGCGCCAATCTTTTGAACTTCGATGGCTGGGCTCAAAGAGACCCATGTTTCGATACTTTGTCGTCTTGTGGCTTCCCTAGTTCTCCCTCCGATATAAAGGGCGTCATACTACACTTTCAGGCTTTATGAAAGGAACGCGAAACCTGGTGCCATGGCTCTTCCCGGATGAAAATGGCACAAGGCTCCTTTTCGCTCGCTCTACCTTCACAGCAGCATACCGAGATCAATTTTTGATTTTAGTGGCTATTCCTTGCTCCAGAGCCAGTCGTCTTTCATCCCGACGTCAATAGTTCTGCTCGAAACTTCTAGATCATTGCGCGGCTACGTAATACGGCTCAATGCGATAAAGGCCGGAGCAGTGCGTCTCGCATCAAACGCAATGCTCATGAATTTCGCGGTCCGAACATGCGACAGCAGCCAGCATGCCACATGGACGACATGGCAATCCGCTTTTCGGTCCCCTTCCAAGCATCGTGGGCCAGTTGGCTGGTTTTCATCGCTTCACGCACGGCGAGATCCTTCCAGCAGTATTCCGGCTCAATCTGCGAAAGTTTGAAGGCCTGAATCTTCTTCTAATACCCGGTCTCCTCCATACGTCGCGATTGGCGGCACCTCTCGAACCGTCAGCATACTCGCCACACGTGAAGTCTTCTGGTTTCGTACGCAGGCAGCGGTAACTTTTCAGTCTGCGTTCACTCGGCCATTGCGCTTCGACGGGTTCCGGGAGATTTGGACGGCTTGCTTCGATTCTTGGACTTTTGGAACAAGACACCTACTGCATTGTCTTCCATGAGTTTGCTTCAACATCTTGAGCTTTCGTTGAGATTTGAACTGGGGGGTGGAGCGAAGGCCGGCCTGAGTGTCCCGAGTGAGATATCCAACCGGAACCATAATCGGTCTATCGTACTGCCTGCCGCCAGTCCGGAACATAATGAGGAGGAATGGAGTTTCGGATATCTCGCAATACCTCTCCCCTCGCCCTCCGCTGGGTCTCCAACTCCCACATCCAAGGCTTGACATGACCGTTTTCGGCAGCATACATACGTGTGATAACTGTTTTTAGCTCTGTCGAAAGAGAAACGCGTCCCGTGCCTCACATCGCCTTCCGCAATGATGCTTTCGACAATCCAGAGCATGCGAACTTGCAATAAGCCTTTCAGCTCCAGACAGAGATCCACATATCCACTCAGGAGTTGTTCGGCGGTCCTTCGACGGAGAGGAGAATCGGAGGTGCCATCGTTCGTGTGTAGTGTGAGCTGCTCGATCGAATATTGTGCAAGATGTGGTGGACTGGGAGCGGAAAGAGACTCCGTTTTATACCTGTGGGCCTCGCGCGCAGCGTTCATGGCTGTCCGCCCTCACTGCCCTTTTGCTGGTGTTGTTTGCGCCCTTTTCGATGACCATCGTCATTGTTAAGGAACTTTCTGGGGCTCCTTTTTTGTTGGCAGCTTCGTGCCATGGTTCGCGGTGGGCTACGCCCTCATCCGCGCCCGAACCGTTCTTTTCTGTCGACTTATGCCACCTGCCCGTGGTTCTGTGATACCCTGTTCCCTTCTCTTAATTTTGGCGTCTTTTGAGTCCTTTTGTGCGTAGGCGTAGTCAGCATAACCTCTATAGGTTGGTGACTTAAAACGAGAGAAATCAATCAATCAATCACTCAGGAGTTTCTTGCGACCTCCTCGGAGCCTCCTGCGCGCCCAGCCACAGCCAACGGGGGAGGGGGAACGAAGGAGAACTCCCCCACACGAGCTGTCGTAGTGCACTCTAGTCGCAACGCGACTCCCAGGCCTTGGCCTTGAGTCCAGATTGCACAGCGCAGCGCCGAAAAACTGGGACTCTCATCACGTCTTCCCTCACCTACTTTTACAGCTCTCGCCCCCAGGAGCACATTATCCATATGCCCAGAGCTTTGTATCCAAGCAGAGAAATCCCTATAAGCCAATTCTTGTTATCATTCTGGTATGTAGATCCGAGGAAGGCCAGCACACTGCCATGCCTCAAGTCACAATTCAATCGAGGTGGGATAAAAAGTGGACAAAGAGTACTGAAGCAAGCCACACCACGTCCGCGGAAAGTCCGACGAGGTCTTCCCGCTCGCGGACATGCAGACTGCGCAGTGCATCTCTAAACCTCCATTGTGTGGCGAGGACTCCAAGGACGAGAGTTGACGCCTTTTAGTGCGCCAGACAAGTTGTCACCTTTGAGCGTGTACGTTTGTAGTGCAGGGAAAGGACGCTTGCAGTGACATATAGTCGTGTAAACAGTCCTTCAAACAGACGCAGATGCCGCATCAATCTCTCAAAGTGTCCGAGTATGAGGCGGCGGCAGCCCAAGCGGTTCCAGGAGAAGCAGAAAGCTCCATATGGAAGTTTTATCCCACTTTTGAACCCCACAGCAGCAATAGATACCTCCTCTTACACTTTCAGAGAGAGACGCGTTTGAAGACTGACAGCTTCCAGTCTCCCATGACAAAGCTGTGCTGGCGTTTTTAGTCCTTTCGGACGTTGAAATATAGCCTGGACGTTTTGGAGAGCGCAGGGCTCTTTTAGAGATATCGTGAGCTTGTATGTCGACTTTACTACGCGCCTTCGTAAACTGTGTGTGGGGTGGAAAGGAACACCCAGAGCGGGCGTCAGGGCTTCAGAACTGGCGAATAGCTGAAGCTAACGAGAACACGAAGACGGGGCCGGAGTCGATGGCGAAGATCGGAGCGATTTTCCAGAAGACGCATGGGAGGGTCGCGCATCCATCTTTGTCGCGCAGCGATGCGTGAGAATCCTCCTGTATGTGATGACTTCGCGATGGCTTCCAGACTGGACTCCATGACCCCATTGCGTACGGCTTTGGGGAATGGCTGATACGCGGCATGGTGCTTCTCTGATCTCCGTGAAAGCTGATTCCTGACCGGTTTGGCTCCGGGGACATTATGTGGTGTGCTGAAAGATTTTAAAGCCCGGGGAGGAGACACATGGCACCATGTATCTAAGCCTTATAGTACGAGTATTGTGCCGGACAACCGTACTTGTGGAGAATGGGAAGCGATGGCGGTTGAAGCGGAGGATTTATACCCAGGAAGCTCAGAACATCACGTGATATGTGGTGAGCCGCCGGACTCTAGCCTGAAGTGTATTAGGTGCTAAAACAAAAGCTCTCCGACTAACGCCAACCTCACCGAAAGGTATTCACCCCCACCGGTGAGCGTACGATGGTCGTACCGACCGCTTTGCCAGCGAAAAAGGACGCGATTAGTGTCTATCCGGACTCCGTTCATCTTGCCCTGAATCCTACTCAGACTCAAAGGGTTCGCATACCACGCAATCCTCTTCCTATGCGCCCTCGACTCCATCTGTTAGAGAATACCCTCCGTGAACTCATCAAACACCGTAATCTCCTCAAACCGCTCTGCCAGCACGTCAACCTGCGCATTCACCGGATCCGTAGCCGCAAGATCCAAATCCACCGCAAAACCTCCGGTAATGGGCTTGTCTATGCTCGCGTGGGCATGCTTATCCAATCCGTCCATTAGAACGCGAGCCTCTTCTTTAGTGATAGCATTGTCATCGAGCGCAAGCGCCAGCTGGCCCCGCATGGCAACATCGACCAATGCGTACGCCGGGCGCAGACTCTGGAGAATACGAATGATGTAGAGGAAATCAGAGCGTCGATTCAAGTCTACGCGGTCCTTGAGCACGGCGTTGGCAAGCGGGATGAGGCCACAGGTCCAGAGTAGCGAACAAGTCGCTGTATGGTACTGGCTTGTGTACTGGAAGATGAGACCTATATCCGATCTTTTAGCCTTGGCAGAGCAAGCGGTAGGAGGGGCAAGCCCTAACTTTTAAGCTGCTTAAGAGAAGCGGCGAATATGGCGTCTGGTGACGAGACATGCGCCAAGTATGATGTGAAGCCGTGTTGCTTCGGGGGAGGGATAAATGGGCGGACTGTGTCTAACACCGCTATGTGATAGAATATGCTTGAAGACGTCAGCGTTGCTCTAGACATAATGTTAACGATCGGTTTCTGTGCGGTTGCTGCCCGAGCCAGGAGGTAGATGACCCTCAAGTGATCTCCGCTCATAGCGTCGCCTTCATATCTGGGCTTGGGCACCATGCGCAAATGCGCGAGGCGAAAAGAAAAGGCCGGTGAGATACGTTGGCCGGCCGATGAAAGCTTTACTCTATTCACGGAAGACAGTCTTCCATACCCATCATAATGTCGGTAGATGGTACCCAATCGGGCATGGTATAAGGCGGGAGCTCGAGAGGAGGGTGCCCTGCTCACTGAACGGCTTCAACGCGATACTGACGTGAAGCCCTCAGACGTCAGTTTCTCAACAGAGGCGACTTACTGGAATACAAGGGCGTGATCTGCAGGGGTGCCACTCCGCAGCGCGAACTTGGGCAGTTTGTCAGCTAGTGCCAACAGCTTCTGGAACCTCGACAGAGCGAATGCCAAAGCTGGGCGTGGAGGCTGGTTACACCGATACGTGCACAAAATCTCGGAAAGGATGTGGGAGAGCCCACAAAACGCGACAAAAGTCCGATGAATGCCTAGAGCGCAAGAAGAGTGGTCGTTGGTGTCGTCAGCGTGCTCATCGCATGCTGGAGGACCTTCCGGAACCGGCAATGCCGGTGTGTATGGAGTTGGTTGCGTAATGTAGAAGAGCGCCTGCAGCCTCGTGCATGTCAGCACTACTTCGCTCGTGGTCCCCCGTATCGCCGTGTCACAACCTACATGATGCTGTTGAATGCGCCCCACGCGGTGTGAGCGGTTGCTCTCTGAGTCTCTTCCGGGAGCAGAGGCAAGTCTCTAAGCGCATGTGGAACCCCAAACAGCTCCATGCGCTTCGCCATATCGTAAGCAGCGTCGACGACAGCTTGTCTATCCTCGCTCTGCCCGTGGCCCCCCAAAGACATGGATAAAAGAATGGCGCCGGCCAAGGTAGTAATAGAATCAGACGCCTGCTCGACCAGCCATAACCTCTGCGCCTCTTTCTCAAATTCGTAACTCAGTGGCTCTGCCTGCGGATCTCTGGAAGTGTAGCCTTGCTGGGCTCATGAGTTCTGCACACTTATATCCGAGGTAGTGGAACTTACGGATGCGAATGCCAGGAGCGAGCTAACCATGAAAGCGGAACAATAATCGAAATTGAACTCGACAAGGTCACGAATGAACAGGTCGGCGTCGAAGAGGCCGAAGACGGGATAATCAGTCTGCAGGTACAGGGAGATGGCGCGGGCGGCATATTCATCAGTGGCTCCCACACTGGTCCAGAATGCTATCTTGAGTCGAGCCAGGCGGGAATCGAAGTAACGAGGGACCGTTTCTCCGTCACTGCTCGATGCGGTGCTAAGGGGGGGCGCGGTGCGTTGTCGTTCCCGGCCGGCTGTATCGGCGTCTGCAATCTCATATACCGACACGGTGGGCACAGAGGCTCTGGCGGTAGGAGGGGCCAGGTCACCATCCGGAGCAGGCGCACCGAGGGGAGCCTCACTCGATAGTAGCCTGTCTTTTGACAGGTCCACCGTTGGGTAAGCATTTGGATGGCGCACCATGAGCTCGAACTCGGCGTCAGAGTGGATTTGGGGTAGGATTCCGAGCGCGGTCGTCTTCTCCGAAGGCTGCCCATTAATGACCTCTCCTGTGGCTGCCCTGACCACGGCGAAGAGGTCCGGAGCGGATCGCAGCTTCTGTAGGATGTCGCGGGCAATGTCATCAGGCGCGGATCGGAGCTGTTTTATGAATACCTCGAGTGTGGTAACGTTCTCTCGCAGCGTGTCGTTCTCTCGTTTGAGGGCCATGGTGGGCGTCTCGTGCTCCTCTGTGTTCCGGTAGGTGCACTCCGATGGCCGTGCCTGGCATGCCGCGCAGACTGGCTTGCGTCCATCGCACTGGCGGCAGACGTACGTCAGGGTAGGCGGGCCTCCAGGCGGGGCGGGGGGACTCACGGCGGTTTTCTTGGCCCTGCACTCATTGCACGCGACCGAGACGCGCTGCTTCTTGCGCAGCGGCTTGGAGTCTAGTGACGTGCGCGGCGGCGGGCCGGGCACGAGTGGCCGGAAATGGACCGAGTTCATGGGGAGGTGAGCAGGTATCGTAAGGGTGCGTCTTGCATAATGGCTGATTGCTTCGCGGTCGCAGGAGGTGTAAAACTTGGCACCTCGATACGAAGTGAGGCAAAACTTCGTATCGAGTATGCCCCTCCACGCTAGCCGTTTTTAGTAACCACTCTGATTCTCGGTACGTTTCTTCAAATCTTGAAAAAAAAAATTATTACCTAGGTAGCGTATGTTGAAGAAGTTACGTCAGGGGTAGAGAGAAGTTGTAAAAAAGCGCGCAGGTTTAGACTAAGCTTGCATGGATGTCTGCTTCGCTTTCTCCACACTGCCGCCGCAC
This sequence comes from Trematosphaeria pertusa, assembly GCF_010094035.1. Classification (NCBI taxonomy): domain Eukaryota; kingdom Fungi; phylum Ascomycota; class Dothideomycetes; order Pleosporales; family Trematosphaeriaceae; genus Trematosphaeria; species Trematosphaeria pertusa. Next base: position 192,502 of record NW_022987216.1, on the reverse strand, counting down.
TCCACACGGCTACGGCTCACGGAGCTCAAACGATCAAATGAAGCCGGAAGATCCAGCAGCGTAGGACGCCGAGCACCTGTAGTCTTTGGTGGCATCACTTTGGTGGCATCACGTGCGCGCTAATTCAAGTAGGGAGTTCTGCAAGTAACGCTTTCTGTCCCAATCAACTTGCGGACGCATTGCTTTCCCCAGATCGTCGAACCAGACGGAGACCTGGAGCACGCCCGGTGGATCAAAGAGCACCAGGAAATGCCTCGAAAGCTTGAAGGACTCCTAAAAGCGGACACAGGAAGTCGGTTGCCATACTCGCTCGCGTCTCAGCACGCCCACAGGCTTGGCATTGCTTAACGCAGCAACATCGACGCCACAACCGTGATAGCCTTGCCGCTAGATGCACTGCATCCTTTCGCAGCCCATCGATCTGGGCATGATTTCCCCCTTTGTACAATACCTCTGCACCGCCGCTTCTCCGAACCGTCTAGTCTCGAGATCCGAACCCGGTCCCAGACCCACGAGACCAAGCGATTTGCGTTCGCCACGCTATATTTACCTTGCAGTATATCCATCCGTTCTCGGACCGAGCAATATGGGAAGTTTCTCTCGCTGTTAAACGTACGCCACAGAGTGTTGGAGTTGCGCAGGTTGGTTCCTGGTGGAGTAGGCTGTGGCACGAGCCTGTCGATTGCTACCACAAAGGTCGGGCCAAAGGGTACCTGCATTTCCGCATCCGACTTTGAACAACGTGTTTCAGGCACTGCGTACCCTTTGTAGTTTTGTAGCGCAATGCGAGGCTCGACCCCGCACCCTAGCCTCGTCCCCACTCGGGTCTATTGCTGGTCATGAGGTCGATATTGCATTGCGACCCAGTGCCGATATACTAGCCACATACGCGAAGAATCAATCCATCCCTCAAGTACGCTCTCCCCAAGTTCATTCTTCACCGACTGTTGCACAGATCCTCAGCCGGATGCGGGACGGTGCGACGCGGGGCTGTGCAACGCAGCTCCTCCTCTCTGTATCCTCACCCTCGAGATGGGGGTTACCAACGTGCGTACACCTGCGCGATGGTGAGAGCTTCGCCCCGTATACGGGACCTCATTCGTAACGGAGGTAGCTTCCTGCGGGCACGCTGCAAGGGTGTCCGACGTCATTTCAATTATTGAACCTCACACACACCCTCGCGCCTGCCCTCACGTGCTGCGCAGTACGGGCACCTCCAGCGATGCGGTGGCCTCACTCCACCTCGATAAATAGTTCCCTGAGCCGCGCTGCCTCGCCGTTCTCTCCTATCATCGTTCCATTGTTCTGTGACGGCATCGAAGTGTCACCAACGCCATCAACATTGCGCTGCACCATCTCCCCAACACCATGAAGGCCATCCTCGCCCTCGCAGCCCTTGCAGGCGCTGCTCTGGCCCAGTACGATGCGGATTCCGCACCATTTCGCCTCTTCCTCAAGTCCCACAACAAGACGCTAGACAACACCGGTAACTTCATCCACTCCCACAACCACTTAGCAAAAAGCGCCTTACTAACCGCCCTCCGCAGCCCTCGGCGCCTGCCACGAAGGCGCCGCCATCGAAGGCCTCTGCCTCACCAAGGAGAAGCCCTCAGACGCGCCATCCTCCTATACCACCTTCTTCCACACAACATCCAGCGCCCAGCCCCCCCTGGAAAACCCCGGCATCCTCTACTGGAACCTGTCCATCGGTAACAACATCACTTATCCGTCCGCCATGCGCTTCAGCATCGATGTCACCTCCAACGTCGCCCTCCCCATCTTCATGCCCGGCAACTCCAGTTACACCGCCGTCAACTTCGCCGACGACGGATGCATGTACATTCCAAAGTCCGTGGACGATACCGTCAGCCCGCCCGGCTACTTCAGCCCGCCGAAGAAGCTCACGGAGTGGTATGTGTGTTTGACGAGGTATGGGTATCTGTACCAGACGCTGGTGTGGAAGATTGGCGTGCAGGGGAAGCCGCAGAATCCGAGTTGCCAGAAGGTGGAGGTCTATCGGAAGTTTAATTGAGCTGGAGGTGGGGTCAGGGAGAGCGTGGAGCGGGGCGGGGCGAAGTGTGGAGTGTTTGCGGGGTGAGGGAGTGAGAGGGGAAGGCACGAGTGGGTTTGACGGGTTGAATAATGAGTAATAAGTACGCTAGAACGACACAAATTGTAATGTTTATTCTTAGACCATGGCCATTGTTTCTTTCGGTGAGAGTTGTTGTCAGTGTAGCACAAACAGGTCTCCTTCGATCCGGGTAGCGCGCCTTCCGCGAAGAGAGGACTAGAAGTGCCATTTGGGCAGGAGCAACCCTCCATCATCCACCCACTAATACAGCCACGGCCCCTTCCCAAACGCACTCTCCCTCTCCCCCTGCCCGGGCACCCTCAAAACCGTTCCATGCACCACCCGCATCGCCCTTAGCGCCTCTTCCTGCCTCACTACAAACGATATATTTATCTCGCTCGCCCCCTGGCTGATCAGATAGATGTTCACGCGCGCGCTGGCCAGCGCGCTGAAGATCTCGGCCGCCGTGCCGACCATGTTGCGCATTTTGTGCCCGACCACGCTGATGATGGAGAGGTGCTGCATTATGCTGGTGGCGCCGAGGGGCTGGGGGGGTGGGAAGGGGGTGTTGGTATTGTGTGAGGGTTTAGGGGGGTAGGATAGGACGGAGAGTGCGCGGTCTGATAAACCCCGCCGGTCGCAGGCCGGCGAAGATAGTGCAGCTAGCTACTCGTAGAAGCCCTGGACAGATGCTGTGGAAGTGGTAAAGTGGAGCGAGTTTCGGGAAAGGGCTGCGTACATACCTGCAGGTTGCATGTCGCTGTTGCGGAGTCAGCTAGCACGCCCCCAGCTTGTAAACCCAATCAGCCCACGACAGCTATGGTGCAGCTTCGTGATGCAGTGATAGTGGGCGCGCTATTGCAGCCGTGCTATACAGCAAAGTCTCCCCTTTAGACGAGCTTCCCTATACTCTCGCGAAGAACGAATCTGACTACGGTCCGCTGTATGCCCCCTTCAACGTCACCACCCACAATATGTTCGCCAACCAAGTTCCCGCAAGCAAACTAGTCCGAAGACGTGTACATTAACTGCCGCTACTTCAAGAAAACGTGACATCGCACTACCCTTCGAGTTCGGCTTCGGTCTCAGCTACACCACCTTCAACTATTCCGCCCTGAACATCGCGCTTACACCAGGGAACCATTCTATCCTCCCGCCCAAAGATGCCCTTGTTTGGTACGCTAACCTTGGAACCTGATGGAAACAGCGTTCACTTCTTTCATCTCATGCCTAATTAGTTTGTAGATGGATTGCGTACGCACAAACATAAGCTCACGCCTATATAGAGACGTCTCGCGTCCGTAGATCACGAATATCATCTCGTCCAATCTTTCTCGCATCTGGGTTCTACACTACTCGCAACCCATGGCGGGACTTTTCCGCGTCTTCTGTGAGTTGTGCAAAGGCTTTACATCACATCTCGCTAGCTTCATCCTCAGTACGCTCTCTTCGTTCGCTACACTATTCTCAACACATACCGTGTCACGCGCCACAGCCGCCGAAAACGCAATTCGATCCGGGGATACGGTTTCTGTCTTCGATCCAAACACCAACTCTGAGTGGACGGGCACCGTCGGTTGTTTCCTCAAGGATGCACGCAAAGGAACATACTACGCAGTGACAGCTGGACGCGTTGCCGGTCCTCCGGGATGCCTCTGTAAGCCTACCTCTACAAACCTACTCCTGTGAAGCTTCAGCGACTGATACGATGACCACGTTCAGACACACTAAAAAACCGCCGATTCCCTCGCGCTGTCATTCGGGCCACCCACGTTCCGAACTTCCGTACAAGCCTCTACGATGAACTCGCGAGCGAAGTCGCCTTACTGGAAGTTGCTCCCGAAGACGCCAGTGCCATTGACGCCCTCATCCCACGACTGGACGTGAACGGTTTCGGCGGCGGAGCACCTCGTTACCTGGACTTGCAGCATCACCGTGCGCGATGGAGCGCAATCTGGAAGCGAGTAGACGATGAACGTGGTATTCGAGTTTACAAAGAGGGTGAAGCTACAGGGCATACAGTGGGTACGCTGTATAAGGTCGTTCATGAGTTGCCTGCGGCGCATCTGGGTGGTAACCATCCGCACCCTGATGAAGAAGAACTGGACAGTCCTTCTGGCCAGAGGTATCAAGAGACAATTGCGGGCGACCATGACAGACGATGGGTTGGGGTGGTCAAGCGGAGCGACCACACGTTTACGGGCCCCGGGGATAGTGGCGCTCTTGTCTATGCCATTGAGGACAGCTGTGTTGTACCCCTCGGCATTCACATATGTATTGAGGACGGTGACAGTATATTCCTGTCAATTGAGACGTTCATGCTGGAGGGTATACTGTATGGCCTGGATTTGCAGTTTGCGTAGATAGGGATAACTTTCGCTGGTGCTATTTCAATTGCCATTCAAGTCTAAAGCATCACAGGCAGCCTGTTGCATATTTGAAATCGAGAGCCGCATGATACGAGCACCCATATGCGGGAAAGACTTTGAAGAGAAGAGCGCCCAAACCGTTCTTTTCTGTTGACTTATGCCACCTGCCCGTGGTTCTGTGATACCCTATTCCCTTCTCTTAATTTTGGCGTCTTTTGAGTCCCTTTGTACGTAGGCAGAAGCTCTGCTTTGCCGTTAGCTAGCATAACCTCTATAGGTTGGTGACTCAAAACGAGAAAACTTAATCAATCAATTCCATTCTATTCTACCTGAGTTCAAGCTATAAATAACCGCAGCAATTCAGGGTTGGTGAGGACAAATCGAATATGAAAACGTGTGGACTGGAGTTTTAGGGACTGGAAACCATAAGTTGGAGGATCCCGGGAAGTTTCCAATCTGTGGGATAGGGAAGTAACCTTGCGACCGAGAGCGCTGTGACGAGAGTGAGGAATGGGCCTGCGTCTATAATACGGGGTCGACCCGAAAACTATCAGAGCTGGGGGCCGGGTTCCCGCGCCCATGGACCGAGGTAGTAATTCTCTCGTACTTTCACAAAAGGCAGCCAGTCTGGAATGGGTCCCGGAGTGATACCGGGTTTGGCGTATGCCCAAACAATTACGGGGGCATCACAGGTTCGGAACTGGACTCTGTAACCATACTTCTCAATTGTATATCGCAACCGGTCGAACACCGCAGAATATATTTCGCATGCTCGTAGCTCTCCGCTAACCGGTGAGCTCGGAGTAACATCGAAAAGGAGTTCTTCGGCGGCGCTAAGCACTTCTGGTTTCTGCTCCATGAGGGACACATTGAAGTTCCAAATTTCAGCCACTTGACGGAATGTCTGCAAGTCCCAGGGTTTCTTATGCCATTTGTATTTCTTGGAGAGAGGCTGTGTTGGCGTATCGTCGTTGCTGGGATATACGGTGGTTGGCAGCTCGTCGTCGGGTCGTGGGGCTGCTTCGCAAGGATTTTTACCGGAGCACTTGCAGTTGTTGCAACACTTGGAGATACTGCAGGGGCAGCATGGCGCCTCATTTGTGCTGGACGGCTGAGCTAGTGCCGAGTCGTTGATGGATTGCGGAGGAAGGGAGTCCTGAGGTTTGTTCTTCGTCATGATGCTGATCTGACTGACTGAATTCAGTTGGAATTGACCTAGTCTTGACCTAGTCTTCTAGACTGTGCAACTATTGTACAGTAATTCAGTATAAACGCGAGTGAGGTAAAGGAAAAGCAAAACCTCGCCTGCGAGACGTTCCTTTTCTGTACACTCTTTCCAAACCCAAAGAAGTAGGGCCTACCCCTCACTACTAAAACCTGCAGTTCCTTGCCTAATGAAGGAAAAATGCTTCAACAACTCGTCTTGCAAAGAAACTCTGCAGGCTTGTGGCTTAAGCAGGGGATAGTCTAGCAACCTAGATAGCAGCAATACAATGTTAATTCGACCCAGAACACCGGTGAGTAACTCACCTTGTAAGACGTAAGATAGATCCGACTCGGAGATCCGTCGAAGCTTTAGGGAGGATTTGATGTTGGTTTAAGGGCGAATGCGAACTTTGGAATAGCAGTTGGCGAGATGATTGATAGAGTTAATTCAGGAAAAGTTGCGGGATTAAATACACATACGGTTCTTAGCTCGGACTCATTGTTGAGTTATTTCTCAAAGGTTACATTGTATGCATATAAGAGTTAGCTCGGACTCATTATTAAGCTACTTCTCAAAGGTTACATTGTGTGCATATAAGGGTTAGCTCGGACTTATTCTTAAGTTTACTTCTCAAGCAGCTACATTGTGAAAGGCTGGATCGGGCTCGCCCCCAAGGTCCACGCGAAGAAAATTCCAACATAGTAAAGGCTCTGTCTTAAGTTTGCAAAGCGTACAGCGAAGGTTAAACGTCTCGCCACCAAGATTGTGGAACGGAGTATTAGGCAGGAAACCCTGAAGGTCTTGATAATTTGCCGCAGAAACAGCGGCGTCTACAAATGGCACCCGAAAAAAAGATGAGAGAAAATAGCTTACTGGCTTGGGAAGGGAAGGGATGGGAAACGTATATTAACGTTATCGTAGTAACGGGTCACTTCCCACGCAACATGTGCCAGCGCTCGCCATGTAATGGTGGGCGCCCTGGCAGGATAGACGCCGCCGTGCTTTAACTTATAATCGCTTATTTAATATAAAACTCTTCGCTTAGCTTCCGGTACGTATGGTTTTTTCAGCACAGAGGGGGAAGAGGGGGTGTTTACGGAATATAGTTGTCTTGAGAATGTAGTCGTCTTGAAAATAGGCTGTCTTGAGAACAGGGAGGCCTTGAGAACACGGCGTTCTTGAGCACTTGGCGGTCTTGGGTATCTTGGTTACATTGGGACTAATTCTGGGCCCGCCTGTACTATTCTCAGGAGCAGCTAGAGCAGAAAATTGGATGCGTACCAACACCGTGCAAGGGCAATATTTGTCAGCCGCTATCGCTAACTGAAGGTCCGGTTTCTAGAGGGATAATAGAGGAAGTTATGCTGCGGAGTAGTTTCCCGATGCTAGTCCCGCCATACTTCTGGACAATCCAGGATTTGCTTTGTAGGAAGGGTATCTGCGGAAGGCATGTTGAATGATATCTTCGGAGGTATAGGTTGAATAGACTGGAGATTAGGACGTGGAGCGGGTTCTGGTTCTGAAGCAGGGTGTCTTTATCCAGCCCTGCTGCTACTTCTCGTCGCGGATCGCACTCATGCCCTTAGATTGTGCTTGTAGATACAAAGGGTGCGTATACTTGATCACGGATTCGGCATCCTGCATACGTGCGGTGCTATCGCAGCGGCAGAGGCGCCGTTATCGTTCGGCATCTCGTCCATCGGCATCTTTGGGATACACGCACTGCGCCTGCTGGACGTTTGAAGTCGGATTGCGTGATAGATGCATGAGTGCCGTCGAGGAAAGATGAGAGCGGATGAAAATTCGATGTTGATGAAAGATTGAAGGTGGGAGGTGGGCTGCCGAAGACGCTTGTTGATGAGGGTTAGCGTGCCAAGAAATAGCACGTGATAACTCCATTCACACCTCGGCGTGCATTTCTTGGATCGGGAGAGAGGGCTTAAACGCTGCAAAATTCTGTGCAATATTCTTGCCAAGTTTGAAGTTGAGCAATTATTAACAATCCCGTCCGAACATCTATCTGTACCAGACGGGCGAGCAGTATTCACGAAAGCCTTGAGACGTGTTCACTTAAAGTGCGCTCCGTATCCCAGTGCCCGAAGCCCTTCAGCGATTTTTTCGCAGCGCAAAAAAATCTCCATCGTGCTTTGAAGCCGATCAGGCTCCGTCTTCCACTGTCAGCGAAACCCGCTATGGCCCAGGGCTGGAACAGACATTTTTAATTCAAGATGACCTAGAACTCGACGCACTCAGCTTCACCAAAGACGCTATTCACAACTCCCTCCGCTTCCTTATCGGCGTCTTCGTTCGCCTCGCTTTCATACACCCAGGGACACCGCTCCTCTAGATGCGCCTTAATAGCCCTATTCAGCGTTTCAAACTCTAACAAGAACCCATCGTGACCATCTGGGCTCTCCAGAACTACAAGCTTTGCATCTGGCAGGCACTTCGCAAGCTCTAGCTGCTGCTCCGGCCGAAACAGCACGTCCGTTTCCACGCTGACAACCAGGGCCTTTGGTGGGACGACGCCGAGCACAGCATGTAGCTGCTCTTCGCTAGGAGGGCGCGAGACGCATGGGACGCGGTCGCGGGTGACATCATGCGTGTCTATTTTTTTTGTGAGATGGATGTAGCAATTCGCATCGAAGCGTTTGAGGAACTTGTCGGCTTGGTAGTGGAGGTAACTTTGCGCTGAGAAGTTGATGGGGGATTGCTGTTCCTGGAGGACTTCAGTGTCGGGTGACAAGCTCCCTCGGTGCGACGATGGCGGAGTGGGTAGCCCTCCAGCAGATAATACTTTCGTCGCGCTCGCAGCGGGTTTTCGACTAAACCGCGACTCGAACGAGCAGTGCGAGCGGTATGTGAGCATTGCGATCATGCGGGCAGTTCCGAGGCCTTTCTTAGGCTGCCCTTCCGGTGTTGGTTCGTACCAGCCACTCTTGAAGGCAGCGTCGGAGTAGATGGCTTGCCGTTGGGTTTCGCCCCAAGAAATTCCCCATGCGCCGTGATATGCGGAAGTAGCGATAGGTATGATGTTCTTCACGTAGCCATGGGGAGTGCAAAGTGGCCACTCGAGCGTCGTCATGCCGCCCATCGAACCTCCAATGACAGCTGCGATGCTTCGAACACGGAGCGCATCAAGAACAAGCTTGTGAATGCTGGAGCTCATTAATCTAATATTCCAGGGGCCATGGATACACAGCTTACCGGACATCATCTCGAATTGTAGTTTCCGGAAACGCAGGACCATATGGCCGTCCAGTGGTCGGGTTCGCACATAGTGGCGACGCTGAACCGTATGGAGACCCTAGTACATTCGCGCAGAAGACGAAGTAACGCGTATAGTCCAGAGCGTTCCCAGGACCAATCAAAGGGCGCCACCAGTCCAAGGCGTCGCTACTGCCGGTCAAGGCGTGGCAGACCACGAGTACATTATCGCGTTCTTCGTTCAGCGAGCCCCATGTCGAGTAGGCAACGGGGACTGATTGCAATGTAACGCCGGATTCGAGCGTGAATGACGGAATAGTGGCGATGCTCTGGCTCTGCACCAGCGCTGAGTAGTAATTGTTCGGATCTTCGTTGCAGTGCAGCGCTTGCTGCCCATTAGCCATCCAGACAAAAATCCGGAGATTAGCGGTAAACTTACAGATCGTGGCGGAATATTCCGTAGCCTCTTCGAACCGGAGAAGCATGGCGTCTTTTCCGATGCTGCGCAATGATGGAAACAGTTAAAGATGAGACAGCCGGCGATTATCGTAAAAAGAGGACTGAAGCTGGACTTGTGAATCTGCGTCGATGAGTGTTGCTTCAAGTGACCAAATGCGACGGGCAGGTCTAGTCGTCTGCTCCGGATAGAGCAAGTCGAGCAGAGTGTGGTGGCTGAGCATTACTAGGCAAGGACCGTGCTGGCAACTCAGCAACTGCATGTCCTCGCGGTTTGAGAGCACGCCATTTCGGCGACAGCCTCTCTATCTTGCGGCACTTCGTCAGCCGAGAGATTATCGCAATCTACCGCATGTCAGCTTTAATCTTACTGCCGACTGCTTATCTCCTTCGGCATGTAGTCTAGGCTCGGTCACGAGTAAGCCTGCGCTACATTACCGATCAGCCCTGCATTGCCGAACCAGACTTACTTCGAGAGGTAATAGTCCTTAGGAACTTACTCGTCTTTATGCTCTTAAGTCCTCTGGGATACGATTTGCACCGGCGTTGCTTTTAGTTTCGAAACCGTAGCTTGAACATGGTGTCCAAACTTGTCAAAGTTGCCGCTGTGCAAGCCGCTCCGGTAGCGTTTGATCTGGAAAGAAGCCTTGAAAGGGTCGCGAAGTTCACCGCAGAGGCTGCGCGGTCCGGCGCCGATCTTGTCGTGTTTCCGTACGTCGCTGCACTGGAGAGGAATAGCATGTCTAGTTGGCTTATCAACATCGCAGCGAAGGCTTTCTCTCAGCATATCCTTGGCGTTATGCATTCGACGCTACGATTGGCGCCCGAGAACCACGAGGTAAGCACCGTCCAACGAAGAGTGTGTACTTTGCTGAAGTGGACAGGTCGGAAGTGGTATGCCAAGTACTACAACTCAGCTATCAGTCTCTCATCTCCAGAGTTCGGCAATCTGCGAAGCATCGCGGAGCAGAATAGCGTCTTCCTGTCAGTGGGAATCATTGAGAAAGACGGTGCGACTCTGTATTGCACAGCAGTACTGATCGACAGAGGCGGAGAGCTATTATCTGCGCACCGCAAGGTTTGAATTCATGGATAAGCAGCATAGTCGAAAGCTTACCCGTTCAGCTCATCCCGACCGCTGCTGAAAGGCTAGTGTGGGGCCAAGGGGCGGGCGATGGGTTGAAGGTCATCGATACTGAGCTCGGCAAGGTCGGCGGTCTGATATGCTGGGAGAACTATATGCCGGCAGCGCGATTGACCTTGTATCAGCAGGGAATCGAGTATACACCCCCCCTTCCCCCTCTCGTAGTTACATAGCGACCGACTGATAGTGCGTTCAGGATCTACATCGCACCCAACGCGGATGACCTTCCCAGCTGGGTTGCTTCTATGCAGCATATCGCGAAGGAGGGCCGATGCTTCGTCATCTCCGTCAACCAATTCTGCAAAGTCAGCATCTCCGTCGCACTCTTCGAAGGCGGCAGCTGATTCCAAGGCTAGGTGTCCGACTTCCCTTCAGACTACCCACCCTTCACGCCGGAACACCATGATCGCCAGTCTGATGGCTCACCGTGGACCCCTGAAGCGGTTCTCAGCCATGGCGGATCGTGCATTGTCGGCCCTCTGGGAACGTTCTTGGCCGAGCCTGTATGGGATAGGGAGGAAATTGTCTATGCCGAGTTGAACAGAGACGAGCTTATCGAGTCTAGGGTAAGCGTTGCCAGCCTTCGTGCAGCTCTACACTCTATCTGACATCTGTAGATGGACTTTGACGCCGTCGGCAGTTACGCAAGGCCTGATATCTTGTGAGTAGTCCATCCAAGGAGCGTGGTCCTTTAGACTGATGTGGATGGTAGCACCCTGACTGTAAATGCAAAGCCTGTAGCAAACGTCTCGTTTGAATGAAATGGCCGGAAGATGGAACCGGAGCTGAAGGCCTCCAGGATAGGTAGAGACTAGTCGAGACCCGAAAATTTAGCTCTGAGAAATTCATGATGTCATGCGATCAACTTCTCATGCTCTCGAATGTGCCGATCCCATTCTATGAACCACAGCCGGTGATTGTGGTCATGCTTGCCTGCTTGCCTGCACGGGTGCAGTCGAATGAAGCAGTTCGACCTCGGGATTTTGGTGGCCTGCGCACAAAAACAAAGAGGGAAAGACAGATTCTAGCAATCCCACTCGTGAGAGAGCTTTCTCCGAGAGGTGGGGCGTCGTTCGCAGGATGGCGAGAGGAGAGTTGGGAGATGCGGACGGAGCAACGCGTGGAACCGCGAAACGCGTCCCTAGCGTCGGCATCTTCGGCATTACCATCGGCATCCTCACCTTTTCCCGCATCGACCTCATCTCATCCCATCCGTTACCCCAGACAGTTAGAATCCGCAACACGGCAGACATACAGCCAGGCTTCTCCGTACCTCCCGCAACGTTCGCGCATAGGCCACTGATAAGGAAACTGCCGGCTTACAGTTCTCCGCGATCAGAGATCGCTTTCTTCCATTACCGCCTTTGGAGATGACGGCAGACATGCTGTATGATTCCGAAAGAGGAGGGGAAGAGGCTTTGACGATCATCCATCAGTCGATAATGCCGCGATAAGGGAGTGCGAGCTGAGACTTAGAATAGACTGCCGGCCGCAACGAACGCCCTAAACCTTGGGGCATGAAGGTCGTTGAGTGGAAAATATAGATCGTCGAGGGCCTTCGAAGTCCTCCCATGATAACTCTAACTCTTCTGCTCCACATTCCACACCGGTAAAACCCGGCCTAAAGTCCTTCACGCCTCTTTTCAAATACCGAAGAGCCTCTCCTCAACCCATCGACCCCCTTCAGCGTCCACAATGGTATCCGGCCACCTAGGCAACGTAACCAAAGCCCCCGAGTACGAGACAATCGCACTCCACGGCGCTCAAGAGCCGGACCCCATCAACGGCTCCCGCGCCCTGCCCTTGTACCAAACATGCTCCTACAGTGAGTGCCCGCCTCTGGCACGAAACTGCGCATACTGACTGCCCCTCAGACTTCACCGATGCCGCAGATGGCGCTTCGAAGTTCGCGTGGTCGAAGGAGGGATATGTCTACACGCGCATGGGCAATCCCACGAATGCAGTCTTTGAGCAGCGCATGGCGATGCTAGAAGGTGGTGTTGGCGCTGTGGCTACAGCAAGCGGGCATGCTGCACAGGTAAGCTTCTCCTACCTTCTCAACCACCCCTCATTGGCGCGAATACGGCTGATGAGTGAGGCATAATAGTTTATGGCCATAACCTCCATCCTCGAGCCGGGTCACAACTTCGTCTCCACCATGAACCTCTACGGCGGCACCTTCAACCAATTCCGCGTCTACTTCAAAAAATTCAACATCGCCTGCAAATTCGTCGAGGGCCAGGACCCCGCCGATATCGCCGCCGCAATCGACGACAACACACGCGCCGTCTACGTCGAAACGATCGGGAACCCGCAGTTCAACGTGCCGGATCTCGCTGCTATTGCGAAAGTCTGCCATGACGCGGGCATCCCGCTGATCGTGGACAATACCTTTGGCATGGGCGGCTATTTGTGTAAGCCGATTACGATGGGCGCGGATATCGTGACGCATTCGTGTACGAAGTGGATCGGGGGTCATGGGACGTCAATGGGCGGTATTGTCATCGATGGCGGGCATTTCGACTGGTCTGCTTCCGGGAAGTTCCCCTGCATGACCGAGCCAGCGGACGGCTACCACGGGATGAAGTTCTGGGAGACGTACGGCTACAAGGCGCTCTCGGCGAAGGTCCGCATGGACGCTATGCGCGACCTAGGTGCCTGCATGTCGCCCTTCAACGCCTGGTTATTCCTCCAGGGCCTTGAAACAATTGCTCTCCGCGGCGAGCGCCACGTCTACAACACGCTGACCTTCGCGCGCTGGCTGGAAAAGCATCCCCGTGTTTCATGGGTCAACTACCCTGGTCTAGAATCACACCCGGACTACGCACTCGCGCAGCGCGTTCTACCCAAAGGGCAGGGCGGCGTTCTAACTTTCGGCGTGGCCGGCAACATCCGCGAAGTCGCCGCCGTCGTCGACAATCTGAAGCTCTGCAGCCACCTCGCCAATGTCGGCGACGCGAAAACGCTCATCATCCACCCCTGGCGCACCACACATCAGCAAATCCCGGACGAAGAGAAGATCAAGGGCGGCGTAACGCCCGATATGATTCGAATCAGTCTAGGGCTCGAGCACATCAACGATATTATTCATGACTTCGAGCAGGCGTTTGAAGGGGCGGCGTTGAAGAGTGCAGAGGGCTGGACGCCGACGTGGAAGAAGGATATGGCGGGGAGCGAGTGGAATGATGGGACGCTATATGCGCCTGCACCGGGTCAGCAGCCGGAGGGGCCGGCGAAGGAGATGGCGACGAGGGAGATGGCTGTGAGTGCTTGAGCGAGCCACAGTAGTCCATAGAGTATGCCTTCGGGTAGTTATTGTTCGCTCTCGTGGAATCTGGAGGTTGAAGGAACTCGTGGGGAAGGTACCGTCCGACCGTGATGAGATATGGCAGTAAGGGACTTCGGGACGCCGCATGCGGAGATCAAAGTACCGCGATATGAAAGTGTATAAGGCTGGTCCCATTCGGATCCCAGGCGTTCAGGTTTCGCCATTAAGAATCCAAAAACTCTCATCATCGTTATCCAACTACACTCATGTCCTTCAGCTTGACCTCCACCTCTTCTCTACTTCTCATGAATCCCAATAGCCCCCACGTTCTTCGACTCGCCATACACATCCGGCGCCTCTGGCAAACTAGCCTGGCTCTCCCTCTGGGATTCTGGAACTCCGTCCAACTTCTGCTGTTCTAGCCGCTGTCTGCGCGTGAAAAACCACACCACTGGCGTCCAAGCCGTCATCGCCAGCGACGCGCCAAGTCCGGCCCGATAACCTCTGTAGAAGCGTGGTGCCTCTATGGTGGGCACGAATACCTATCGCGAGTCAGACATGTATATCCAGCACGAGGAAGGAGGTAAGACAAACCTGATTCCACCAAGTTCCGTGTGCCAATCCGATGGAGTTGCAGGACGCAATAGTAATAGCGCGCTCCTCTGCATCCGCACTGCAAGCCTCGTGCACGGCGCTGATGATGATTGGGAACAGCGACTGGATAGTGCCCGCGATATAGAAAGCGAAAAACTTCGCCGGCTTGCTGACATCCCACGCGACGAGGATGGCCTCGGAAACAATATTGCATACGCAAATGACCGCCACGCTCTCCCATCTTGATCCGCGCCAGTCATTATACACACCGGAGAACAGCATCCAGACGATAGAGATAGCGGAATAAACGGTCGGCAGATTGTTGACGTCTGGCACGGAGTAGTGGTCCGCTTTGAGCCACAGTGCCATGGTCGAGGTGGTCGGTGCTTGATAGGTGAAATACATAAGGGAAAACCAAGTTACCATAATCCACCAGTGCCAGCGACCGAAGACGCGCTGGAAGAGCGTGCGGTCGAATTTGCCGAGCGGCTCGCGATTGTCAGCTTCGAGGCGCTTGATGCAGAGTTGGCGTTCGGGTTCGGTCATCCACCAGGACTTCTTCTTGTAGAGCGAGTCAGGGATGAAAACAAGGCCAATAAAGACCATTGGGCAGGTGATTAGGAAGTCTGGTTGATGTCAGTGAGATGTATCGAAGGTAGTATGGGTGCTGGATGCGCTTACCGACTATGAAGAGCCATCGCCATCCGCGAAGGCCAAGGTGGCCGTCCATGTGTACATAGATACCGGCTTGGATGTAACCCGAGAACATGGTGGCTGCGATACCGGCTGCCGTCAAGATGCCGCTCCTCTTGTTGATCTCGTGGTTGCGGTACCAGGTGCCGATCATAAAGTGGAGACAGGGCCATGAAGCAGCTTCCACGAAACCGATGCAGAAGCGAAGCGCATACATCTGGTGGATATTGTTGCACTTGTACAGGAACAGCACGAAAATGCTCCACAAGAACTCCGCTGCCGGTAGATAGTATCTCGGGGGAAGCTTGGTCAGGAGTATATTCGCCGGAATCTGACCCGTGATGTATCCTACTTGGAAGAAGGTGATGAGCCAGTTGAGTTCGTTGCCATAGAGTCCTAGGTCTTCCTTCATGCCCGAGACGAATGCATTATTGATGTTGTTGCGATCCAAATCCTTAGCAAAGAAGGTCAGACAGCAGAAGGTCAAGACGCAAAGGTCGAGTTTCTGCACCAACTTCTTCTCCTGGTGTGAGGTACCAGGACGGGTCCACAGGAAGAATCGCGTAGGTTTTGAGGCGCTGTTCGGCTCGGGCGCACCTTCCAATGGCCCGTCCGCAGTCGGTGGTACGTCTGAGACACGAGTGGGGTTTCGGAACCGCATGTCGTCGGTGTAAAAACTTTGGAAAACTCGTTGAAGCTTCCTAGATCAGGAGAGGTGAGTCTGATTGTCGGTGTTGCCAGTAGCTCTCCTTAAATGTCACCTGGGCCAGAACGCAGGAGGCTGAGATGCGACTAGGTCAATTCCTAGGGAAGCGGAGACCTGATAGGAGTATCAATTCTCTATCAGGCTGCGATACGGAAAAGCGGGCACACGCCGCCTTTACACTTTTCGCTATCAACAACATCTTGATTTCTGGGGTCGTCCCGCGTAGGTAGGAGATCGGCATGAGGCTGCGGTTATCGGCGCTTGTCGCTTATTCCCGAAGGTGGAGGAGCCCCTCACCTTGCTTGGATATCGGCCGTGTCGGCTATCAGCGAGGCAGCCGCCTTACTCCCCGATAATACCGGCGCGTTAGAGTGGAAGCGAGCCTCAAAACCAGCCAGCTATCAACGTAAGTAGCAAAGAGGCAAGCGGAAGGGATATCATACTTCGACCCTGCACACCTGGCCCGGCCACCCACGTGACATCATGACTTCGCGACTCTCGAAAACCTCACCGATCATCATCGTCGGCGCAGGTGTATTCGGCTTGTCTACCGCCCTCCATTTGAGCAAAGCCGGATATTCAGACATCGTTGTCTTCGACCGTCAACCGTACCTCGATAATGCCTACTCAACGAAGGATGGCGCGGATGCCGCCAGCGCAGACATGAATAAAGTGATGAGGGTATCATACGGAAAAGAGGTGTTGCACCAAAAGCTTGCATTCGAAGCAATCGACATCTGGGGCGAATGGAACGAGCAGATAGGAAAGGCGAAACCGGAAGATCTGCCCAAGAGCATCCGACCAAGCGACAAGGTGTGGAACAACTGCGGGTTTCTAAGGCTCAGCAAGGATGACAAGATCAGTCAATTCGAAGAGGATACGTTGGCTGGATTGGGGGCTGAAGGCCTTCGGGATACACAATACGTGTTGGACGATTCGAGTGACAGAGAACGCGCAGCGAGGAAGGGAATGCTTAGAAAGCTCGATCCCATGGGCTTGCAGCAACGAAGAGGGAAACTGGTAGGCGTGTATGACACTCTCGGCGGCTTCGTCAACGCGAGCAAAGCCTGCGCCTGGGTCCTGCATTTGCTGTCGAAAACAGACGTGAAATTGGTGCTTGGGCAGAAGCAGGGCACGGTCGCAAAGTTCGTTCGCTCATCCCAGGGACGGACAATCGGCATCAAGACGGTAGATGGCCTCACCCACAAGGCTGATCTCGTCGTGGTGGCTGCCGGGCCATGGACGCCGACTTTGCTACCACACGTTTCCGACATGTTGGAAGCGACAGCAGGAAGCGTCGCTTATATCCAGCTACCACCGAAGGAGGAGAGGCCGGATCTGTGGGACAAGTATGCACCGGAACGCTTCCCTGTCTATTCGTGGGGCGGCTGGGGAAAAGGTAGTGGGCTGGGTGGCTTTCCGCGAACCGAGGACGGTGTGATGAAGATTGGCTTCCGCGGGACAAAGTACACGAGCTACAAGACTGTGAAGGATCCGAGGACGGGGAGATCTCTAAGAATTAGTCAGCCTGTGACAGCGTACTGGCCCGAGAGGCGAGAGCCCCAGATTACGAAGCAAGCCGTGGATGCTATCAAGGGCGTCGTTCGCGACGTCCTACCAGACCTGATCCCATTCGGTATCTCCGGCGTGCGCAACTGTTGGTACACCGACAGCCTTGACAACGCCTTCGTCATTGACCGGGATCCGGATGATCAAGGGTTGATGGTCTGCAGCGGAGGCTCCGGCCACGGGTTCAAATTTTTCCCAATCCTGGGACGTGAAGTGGTCCGCATCATCGAGAAGCCGGAGAAGAATGAGTACGGTATGCTTTGGAGATGGCGAAACGTTGATTCCGGCCCGAAAAATGGGCTGGAGGAAGGAGAGGCCGGATCAAGAGTGTGGGAGAGGCAGCAGATGGCTACCATAGCAGACTGGAAGCTCAATGAGTTAGCAAAGCTGTAGAGGCATACCTAGATAGCTTCGATAATCAAATCGCAACACTCGGCGGTGCCTCCCACAAAGCCTGAGGCGCTTCGCACTCATATAAGCGTTATCTGTCACTTTTGTAAGGGGCACGGAAGCACTTCATGAAGGCCGAATGCTAGAAGGCATGGAATGCGCAGTTGGCGAGTGCCAGTGATGGACATGATGGATACGTCGACTGACCAAAGTCGACGCGTAGAAAGACGCGCGCCGCACGGTCTGCCATTGCTTAGTCAGAGCCACTATGACGAAAGAAGGCTCCTCTCTCGCAGCCAATCGCCCAGAACTTGATTGAACTTGTCGCTCTCCACCATGTGCGAAAAGACGCCTTCAGTAAGGACTTCGACCTTGTCCCTTCCCTCCTTTAGGCCGACCTCCCTTTCCCACCCCGCTGGTGCCTCAGCCTCCAACACCGTGGTGCACACAGCAAGCCTAGGACACTCTCTCTTACGCATAAACATCCTGGCCTCCTCACTCTGTCCCATTACCGATCCGAAAGTGCCAACTAGGCCGACGACACATCCGGCAAGCGCTACTGGATCCGTCCCAAGCAGTCGGCGGAGTTGCCACGTCTTCAGCCATTCCGGCGTCCGGGGCGTGTACATGAGCTTCTCGAAAAACTCTACCGCCAGTTCCGGTGCGCGTCCGATGTCCTTCTGCATCGCCTCGCCCATCCGCGGCAATGCTGGTGGCACGCCGCTGTAGATCGGATGGACGAGCACGAGCGCTTTGACGGCGTCAGGATGCTCCGCCGCAAGAATGGATGCAGTGACCGTGCCCATCGAGTGTGCGATCAGGGTGACTGGGCCACTCTGAAGATGGTTCAGCAAGGCGATTGCGTCTTCTACTAATGTACGCGCTGCGTAGCTGTTGATATCGGCTGGTGCGCTGGAACAGCCATGACCGCGGTGATCGAGTGCTATAACGCGCAGACCGAGCGAAGTGAGGAACGGGATCTGAAAGCTCCAGTCATTCGAGTCGCAGCCCCAGCCATGCAAGAGCAGAGCTGGTGGTCCGCTGCCGTGGCTTGTGTAGAATAGATTCGCGCCTTGGTGCTCGAGGAAAGGCATGGCCAACAAACTCAAGTAAGGAGGATAAGAGCGACTCTGCGACTTGGTCCGCCAGCTTATCAAGAAAGAAGCCGATATGTATATGCGCAGGTCCCGAGTCCAACGTCTGCCGGGTAGGATTTACCCCGCCTCTCGTATATGCTCAAGGCGCAGAGTGACCAGGGCTCCAGTGCCTAACTCGCGGCATTTCTGGGTTCAGCAACCAGAATCACCACATGAACATAGCGACTAGGCGGATTCAAGATTCTAAAGTCTACATGAAAATGGCCTGGCCGAAAGAGGGGTACGCACGGGCCAAAATCTGATTAGTCACTAGCGTCCTCCCGACCTCCTGAGTTCTTCCCTCACGCCTGCTTCGTCCCATCTCACTTCAGAAATGCATCTCGAGCCCCTGAACCCATTCTCGCCCATGTCCATCTACCTTCGCAGTCGCAGACGGAGCCGTCAATCTGCACGATGACCGTACTGGCGGCCGACGATTTGCCAGGCCTTGCGACGACCGTCAAAGATGTTTTGGGACACTAATATGGATCCACTACCACTCAAAGCTGATGTCCTGGTCCAGGCCGACGAATTCCGCCGCCCACTGGGCGTTGGAACCAAGCATCTCGCTGAACGAAAAGGTCTCATTGGACAGCATTGAGAATACATCCTCTATGGAGTTCTCAGGCTGTAAGTTCTGGGTCCAGGGGGCGCTCGGGAAATTGTGCTGTAACGTCTCGAGGTCGGGACCAAGAGTCACCGGGTTTTGAGGAGACAGCAGCCTCTTCATTGTGGCGGATGCTAGTGTTTCGAAAGCGTCGCGGCACCCATTCGCACCTGGAAACCGCTCTGTGATCGCCGAGAGGGTCGAGGCGCCGCAGTGGATGGTGTTTACGATTTCGTCGACCGGATAAGCCGCCTTGATCTCTTCAGAATTCCAGATGGAGTACATCAAGGTCAGGCCAGCTATGAATAGCCGATGAGTCCAAACCCAAAGAATATCAATTCGATGCTCTCGCTGCAAGGCCTTCACATCCCGAATCAGTCGGGTTGATGATTCGAAGCATATACGCAAGGATTCCACCGACGGCTGCGGCACGAGAGGATTCGGCCTGTGCAGCAACAAAAGGGCGTTATTGTACACGGCACTCCACCAACTATCGCAGGAGTAAATGCTCCGGGGAGAGGAGCTCGTTGGCGCTGGGACCGTCGCCTGCCACTCTTGGAGTCGTGGCTGGATGCTTTGCAGCCAGATGGAGTAATTCGGTCGTGGATATGCAATCGAGTTTTCGCGGAGTTGATGATACAATACATGCTTGATCTCTGACTCAAGCTTGGCAAGCGCGGCGACGTGGTTCGCTATCTTTTGGAAATGGACATCGGCCGCAGCTATCGGATGCCGCTCTTCGTACGGATTAGGGAAACCGACGCTTGTGCTGGGATCGACGACGCCAAACGGTCGTCCAAGTGTAATGGCTAACAGCCTATCGAACTGGTATGCTGCCCAGAACAGTCGCCGTCGTCGGTTAAGGAGGGTGGGGTCAAGTCCGAGAATCGCATCTGTTTCCCAATGCAAGCCAATATCAATAGCGACTCGGAGCGCATGGCCCGTCAACCTCCAAAGACTACCTCTCGACGGCATCAAGGAGATATACTGAGCCAGTAGGAGGATGGTTCTCAGCGTGTCTAGGTCACTCTTAGAGTAGGACAAGACGGTGTCCAGATATTGCAGGGCTGAGTTGAAGCAGCCTTCGCTTTCCGGCGGACGTTCGCCAGCAGCGTTAAGCATTCCGCATAACCCGATCCCGAAGACCATGAAACAGATAAACAGACTTTGATCCATCTCGCCATCATGGACTAAGGTACTTCTCGCTCTCCCATACGCCTGCTCAATGGCCATACCGACCTCCGTTCTATCTACGATCGGATAATGTGGGGTCCGATACTCGAAGTACGCGTCGATGATCTGTGCAGCAGCCCTGCGAGGAGGCAGCGAAGACTGCCTGCTGTATACCGGCTCGCTACCAAGTTCGACAGTTGGAGAAGGCGGAGTTGGCAAAATGTGGCATTGCATTGAAGCCATAACGATCTTCGCAAGCGTTACGCCACTGGAGGTTCCCAGGAATCTTGGCTGGTTGGACGGCTCCAGCACAACGAGCCCCATCGACTTCACAAGCTCTTGCTGGTTCACGAAATGCTCCTCTAACCCACTCATGCTGCTTGACCTTGCCGGCGTGATGGCAGCGACTTCACCACGAGGCGAAACAGCATTGGAGGGTGATCCATTCTCTTGAGGTACCGAACCACGGAGCTCCTCCAGTTCTTTCTTCAGTCTTGCGAGCTCCGTCTCAAGGTTCGAGATATAGTTCCTTGGCACCTCTGCTTGTTTGCCGGCATGGTAGCTTAAGCAAGCAACACCAGCGTTTTCACAGCTGGAGCATCTCGGATATTTGAGATCACACTTCAGGCGACGTTAGCATGGATGCAACACTGAGAATTATTCTCTCTGCGGAAGGCTCACTTTCTGCTTCCGCCGCCGACATCTTTGGCAGGCGTTGGCACTTCGGCTTAGTCGGTTCGATACAGCGGTCGCTGGCGTCCCAGCCATTGCATCTTCAGACTCCTCGCAGTCAGGCGGTTGAATCGCACATGAGCGAAAGAGAGGCGAGAGCGGAGTATTATTCCTCCTCCGCTGAGACGAGAAAGACGGCACAGAACCGACCCCGGTGGAGAAAAACCTAGCGTGGATACCGTCGCAGCAGACCGAAGGTTCGGTTTTGTTTCTTTCAGGGTAGGTGCTACGCCTCCAAGGATGGGGGCGGCTGCGCGAGGGGTTATCGCATACCTCCGATGTGGGGAACGGCAATCGTCGCTTTTCTCCGATGCGCGCACTTTCATCGCCTACAGTGGGTCTGCCTGCGGGAATAAGCCTGCTACTACCCGGCATCAAAAGGCCTGCAATGGCCCTCACACAAGCATTTACTTGGTAGCCCAGCCATAGATCACCTGACACAATGCCTTCCGGCCCCAACGAAGTGGAACCGAAGATAGATATCTTCATCGACGTTAGTCATCTAGCCCGAGTATTCGGTTTCGCTAACATGCTTTCTAGAGAGGTGGCACATTCACGGATTGCATTGGCATACCGCAAGACAATCGTGGCGAGGACATTGTCGTGAAGCTGCTGTCGGTCGATCCCGAGAACTACCAAGATGCTCCTACAGAAGGCATACGGCGAATACTAGAAAATTTTACTGGCGCGAATATTCCTCGCAATGACAAGCTTGACTATTCACGAATTGGAGTAATACGGATGGGAACGTAAGCGCTTGAACCCGTCGTTCGCCATTCGGATGCTGATATCGGAGCAGGACGGTCGCGACGAATGCGCTCTTAGAGAGAAAAGGCGAGCGCATTGCATTGCTCATTACGAAGGGCTTCAGGGACGCCCTCGAGATCGGCTACCAAGCGCGACCAAAGCTTTTCGACCTTGCCATCAACAAGCCAGATGTTCTCTACTCCGAAGTCGTCGAGGTTGAGGAGCGCGTCACGTTGGAAGATTCCGCGAAAGATCCCTTTGCCGGATGCATAGACGTAGCTTCCGATTCTCGTCTCCGCATAGGCCAGAGCGGCGATGTGGTACGAGTGCTCCTGCCCCTCGAAATTGAAGCAACAAGACGTTCGCTCCGAGATCTCCGATCCAGAGGCTTCACTAGCGTAAGTATCTGCTTCGCCCACAGTTACACTTTTCCGGACCACGAGAACATCGCAGGGCAGCTGGCAGAAGAGGAGGGCTTCACGAGCATATCCAAGAGCTCAGCATTACTTCCAATGATCAAACTGATCTCACGAGGCATGAGCGCCTCCGCAGATGCGTATTTGACTCCAGCGATCAAAGACTATGCCAGGACATTTAAGAGCGGTTTCCGCAGATCCTTGGCAGGAGCGCAGTGTCAATTCATGCAGAGCGACGGTGGTCTCGTCGATATCGATCGCTTGACTGGGCTTCGCGCAATCCTCTCTGGGCCTGCTGGTGGGGTCGTTGGCTACGCCAGGACTAGTTATACTATTGACAAGGTACCTGTCATTGGCTTCGACATGGGCGGGACCTCTACGGATGTCAGTCGTTTTGGTGGAGAGCTCGAACACGTCTTCGAGACTACTACCGCCGGTGTTACGATCCAGTGCCCACAACTAGATATCAATACAGTTGCTGCTGGTGGTGGAAGTATATTAGCCTGGAAGAATGGCTTGTTCCACGTCGGTCCTGAAAGCGCCTCCGCTCATCCGGGGCCGGCGTGCTACAGGAAAGGTACGTTTATCGCAGTAAGCCTACCGGCATGTCGTAGCTTGGACTCGGGAACGGCGTTCCCGGAGACCTTCAACAGGTAAAGCTAAGATATGTCGACTTCCTCAGCTTTCTCGACGCAGGGTATAGGCTAACCATGCTCGCAGGAGGACCACTTACTGTCACCGACGCAAATCTATTCTTAGGCCGCTTAATCCCCGCATACTTTCCGTGCATCTTCGGTCCCGAAGAGAACCTCCCACTAGATCATGAGCGAACCGCTGCCCTTTTCCATGAGCTGGCCACCTCGATTAGCGAGGATATTCAGAGACTTATATCACCAGAAGAAATCGCGGAAGGGTTCCTAAACGTCGCAAATGAAGCAATGTGTCGACCCATTCGCGCCTTAACTGAGGGCAAAGGCTTCAATACGTCGCATCACCGGCTCGCGGTGTTTGGCGGGGCCGGTGGGCAGCACGCATGCTCCATCGCCGAAAAGCTTGGAATTCATACTGTCATCATCCACAAGTACTCCAGCGTGCTCTCCGCGTACGGAATGGCACTCGCAGACCTCGTTGAAGAAGCTCAGGAGCCCTGCTCGCTGACGCTTGAACATTCTTCCGAACAGCTGATTGCCAAGAGGTTCAAGCAGATAGAAGATCGCGTACTTCTAGGTCTGGCTGACCAGGGAGCAACATCAGCGCCTGGTCTCGAAATTCAGAGATTTTTGAACCTCAGATATGACGGCTCCGACACCCAAATCATGACGCCGCTTCCAGTTGATGGCAACTTCAAGGCAGCCTTCGAGGAGAGACACAAGAGGGAGTTCACCTTCCTGCTGCCTGGGCGCAAGATCTTGATCGATGACGTCCGCGTCCGCGGCGTCGCAAAGGAGTACAGCAGGCCAGAGTACAATTTCATGAAGGAGTTGAGTGCCGCAACGGCACCAAACTCCGTGAAGCCAGAAAGGCACTCTCGAGCCTACTTTCAACAGCATGGATGGCTAGATGTTCCAGTATTCCGCTTAAGTTCTCTGGTCGCGAAAACTCATATACCCGGCCCTGCAGTCATCATCGACAATACCCAGACCATCGTAGTCACGCCCTCATCTATAGCAAGTATCCTTAGAGATCATGTCATCCTCCACGTCGGAGCCGTGGAGAAGAGCAGTCCCAACTCCGAAATCGAGCTAAGGAAGCCGGAGGTTGGCGAGCGGGGGGATCCTGATTCCGAAGGGAGAGAAGAAAGCTGCCCGAGGGACTCCAGCCTACCAAAAGCTCCGGATGCCATCCAACTATCCATTTTCGGACACCGCTTCATGTCGATAGCGGAACAAATGGGCCGCACACTACAGAAAACTTCCGTGAGCATCAACATCAAGGAGCGTCTTGACTTCTCTTGTGCCATCTTCGGCCCGACTGGAGACCTGGTGGCGAATGCGCCGCATGTGCCTGTCCACTTGGGCAGCATGGCATATGCTGTAAAATATCAGCATGAGCGCCACGGCTCAACGCTCCAACCTGGTGATGTTCTTGTCGCCAATCATCCCATCTCCGGCGGTACCCACCTCCCCGACATTACAGTCATCACACCTGTCTTCGGCGCGCTGGGCAACATCGTCTTCTACACAGCGTCGCGCGGTCACCACCGCGATATCGGCGGTTACGAAGGCATTTCGGGAAATGCGAATGCGACGACATTGCATCAGGAAGGTGCTAGCATCATTTCTTTCAAACTAGTCTCCGGTGGTGTGTTCGATGAAGCTGGCATCACCAGGATCCTCGTCGATGAACCTGCCCAGCATCCAAATTGCGTGGGAACGCGAAGCTTATCAGACAACCTGTCGGATCTCAAGGCACAGATCGCAGCCAACGCGAAAGGCGCTTCACTCATTGAAGACCTTATCACGGAGTATGGCCAGCACACAGTGCAGTTCTACATGTCCGCCATCCAATCGAACGCTGAAATCGCAGTTCGCAAATTCTTGCAGCAAACGCACACCCGCGTGCGCGGCCGCCCTCTTCGCGCCACCGACTCCCTCGATAACGGCACACGTATTGCACTCTCGATCCGCACAAGAGAAGACGGCTCTGCAGACTTCGACTTCGCCGGCACCGGCCCCGAATGCCTGGGAAACAACAACGCACCGCCCAGCATCTGCCTCAGCGCAATCATCTACTCCCTCCGCTGCCTCATCAACGAAGACATCCCGCTCAACCAAGGCTGCCTCTCCTCCATCAACGTCATCAACCCAAAAGGCTCAATCCTGAACCCAAGCCACTACGCCGCGGTATACGCGGGCAACACGCAGACCTCGCAGCGCATCGTCGACGTCATCCTCAAGGCCTTTCGTGCTTGCGCAGCCTCGCACGGCTGCATGAACAGCATCGGTTTCTTCGGCGGCCGCGACCGCAAAGAAGGCGACGGGTACAAGTTCGCCTACGGCGAGACGATCTGCGGTGGCGCAGGCGCGGGTCCGACTTGGAACGGCGCGTCCGCCGTCCACGTCCACATGACCAACACGCGCATCTCCGACGTCGAGGTTCTCGAAAAGCGATACCCGATCCTCCTCCGCGAATTCAGCATCAGACGCGGTTCTGGTGGGAGAGGTCAGCGCAACGGTGGCGACGGCGTCACCAGGGTTATTGAATGCAGGGAGCCCTTAACCTTCTCGATGATTTCGGAGCGGAGGGTGAGTCGGCCTTATGGTATGGACGGTGGTGAGGAGGGAGAGGCGGGGCAGAACTTGATCAAGAAGGTGGAGGATGGCGAGAGCAGGATTGTGAGTCTAGGGCCGCGGGGCATCGTGAAGTTGAAGGAGGGAGAGCAGTTTATCATCAAGACGCCTGGTGGTGGGGGATGGGGCGCGCCGCCGCATGAGTCAGAGTAGATGTAGTTGAGAGATTCTTTCGTACCCGCTTCTACGCCATCTTTACTATCCTACTTCCTTTCTCCCTACTCCTACCTGCTGTGCTACCCTCTACCCTCCACGCATGGCAGTAAAAAAAAGAATCTAAGGTGAAATAAAATTCGCAAAAAAATAACTTTAGAAGTTATTTCTTTTAGCGTTCAAATTGGGATTTGTAGAACAACGGATTCGAACCGTCGACTACTCCCGGCATCTGCTATCCCAGCTATAGCCTTAACGCTGTAATAGGCTATTAGCTTCCTAGTGGCGGTAGCTCGCGGTCAATATTCCAGACCGTTGTGAGTTGTACCTTCGATAGCCCGTTGGGGTTGCTCGATGTGCGATGAGCTTTTTGTTTCCCCGGTTTGACCACTAGCCCACCCATGATGCGAATTATGAAATGGAGCGGTTTTTAAATAATATATATAGGACAATTAAATGTGTGGGCGGGTAAGAGTGCAGGTGAGGGATGAGGCAGGGTGCACGTGCGTAGGCGGCCGCGTGGGTGAAGGCAGGAGCGTGAGGGTGGTTTGTTTACACTTTTTTTGGGCGAGATGAGGATATGGAAGGAGCACAAAAGCTGAGGAGAGAGTGGTGCAGGTGCGAGTGGGACTAAGCTTTGCGATGACAGCAACTCATCCACCTTTCTATGCACGATCCTGAGGACTTCAGCATGCTATCCACTTCACTACCCCTTCATACAAAACGCTGCGGAGCCCTCCAAGGCTCCTGGCACGCTGACGAGATCACCGTGCTGCCACTGTGCTTCTTCCGGGAGGCGCGTGAACTAAGGGACGCAAAGTATCCCCACTTAAGGCATACACTTTGGCGGACAGGAAGAGGATATAAGCTCAAAGTATGTTAACCCATCGGCTTCATTTAGATGCGATACAAGAACTAACTATGTCCATCTCTCACTATTGGCTTTACTGACTGCGCCCATCGCGCTTACACACCCATGTTGATCTTGATCGTCTTCGCCTGCAGATACGCCATCAAACCCTCCTTTCCGAGTTCCCTGCCGGTACCACTCATCTTGTACCCGCCGAAGGGCGTGTTGTTGTCTGGCATGAAGGAGCCGTTAACCGCAATGGTGCCAGCCTTGATCTTGGACGCGAGACGGAGAGCGCGCGATGCGCTTCCGGTGTATATGCAAGCTGTTGGCGCGTCAGTTGAAGCGTTCCTAACGCTAACATAGGAGCAGGAAAAGCAATACGTACCAGAAAGGCCATACGACGTATCATTCGCCAGCTTAATAGCCTCCTCCTCTGTCTCAAATGTCAATACGGATAATACTGGGCCGAAGATTTCCTCCTTATAAATCTTGCTCTCCTTGCCCGGGTTCAGAAAAATCGTCGGCTGCACAAATGCGCCCTTGTCACCCTTACGCTCGCCGCCGACAAGCAGCTTCGCTTCGGACTTGCCGGACTCGATGAAGCCCAGTACGCGCTCTAGCTGCTTAGTGTCGGCAAGCGGACCCAGCATGGTGGTCGGCTCGGAGGGGTCGCCCATGATGCCCTCTGCGCCGGCGAAGCGCGCCTTCAGGCCCTCGATGAATTTGTCGGCGATGGAGGAGTGGACGAAGAGCCGCGAGGCGGCGATGCAAGCTTGACTGCTGTTGAAGAGAAAGCCTTGGGAGTTTCTAGGATGCCGTTAGCTACATACACAACCGATCGAGTGCCTTCGGAAGTAACTTTTCGACACCAAAACGAGAATATGCAAGTCATTAAACCCATGGTCAATGAATTCCGCTCGTATCCGCTTCTTTTCAAAATGCCGGAGGGATGGGAAGTGCAATGCGGTACGTACCCAGTGAGCGCATTCTCGATATCCGCATCAGCAAACACGAGAGATGGCGACTTGCCGCCCAATTCCAGAGTCACCTTCTTCATGTTGCTCTTTTGCGCCGCATCGATGACCTTACGCCCGCTGGCGCCGCTGCCAGTGAACGAGATCTTATCAATGTCCATATGCGAGGCCATAAGAGCGCCGGTCGCGCCATCTCCAGAGAGGATGTTGACAACTCCAGCCGGGAACCCGGCTTCCTTGAACAGACGAGCTAGAATCAGGACACTATACGGCGACTTCTCTGACGCCTTGAAGACGAATGTATTTCCGGCGGCCAGCGCGGGAGCCATTTTCCACGCCATGGTCCTGTATCCGTCAGCAAGCCGCACGAGAAATCCGCTCACGAAATCCCCGAGGACCCCTTAGGAAGCTATCCGCAGCCACCATTAACATCTCAACTCGCACGCTAGATATCTAAGTTGATTCGATCAAACTTACAGAATTGTCACATTCCAAGGCCCAATTCCCGCACAAACACCATACGGCTCATACTGCGTACATCTCCACCAACCGCCCTCCTCCGGGAACGTCTGCCCCTCAATCTTATCCGCCCAGCCTGCGTAGTACCTCCAAGTCCCCGCACAACTCGGCACAATTGCGCCTTGCATGATTCCCACAGGCTGGCCCATAGCTTGAACCTCTGCCTTCGCAATCTCTCCAGCATTGGCTTCGAGCAGGTCGGCGAACTTGAGCATGAGGGCTGCGCGCTGGGCGCCGGTCATGGTGCTCCATGGTCCAGACTCGTAGGCCGCGCGGGCGGCAGATACGGCGGAGTCGACTTCGGACTCGCGGGCGAGGTTGATGTTGCCGACGAGGGAGTCGCTGGCGGGGTTGTAGACGGCGTAGGTGGCGGTGGATGAGCCGGGGATGAACTAGAAGAAAGATTAGTAAACGTTGGAAGAGATAAGAGGGCGATGTACCTCGTTGTTGATGAAGTGGAAGTTGGTTGCCATTTTGAAGGAATTTTGCTTTGATGCTTTGGATTGAAGTGGTAGAAAGGAAGTCTGAAGCCTAGGAACGAAGTATGTGGGACGGACAAGCTTTATACACCTCTAGCTATGCCACAGCTTAAAGTATCGATCGCTTTCAGGCACTCCACAGGCAGCCTCCATTAACAGCTGTCGTCAGCGTATCCATGCTGCCCTATAGTAAGATCGTACCATCATTTGACATTTGGCCCATCTCTCGCCCTCGCAGTCGCCGCTCCGGACCCTGCGCTCCACATCGATCACAGCTCGGCGGAAGTACAATTCTCGCACTATCTCACCCAGAGCCACCGGCGGGACGAATCCGTGCCACCACTGCCGCATGGTGCAACGTTTGCCAAACATTAATAATGCAAGAAGCAGCGCCCCGCGCGCCAAGAGGGGAAATCCAAGCTCTAAATGTGCACTAAGCTCATCAGGTATACGGCTTACTCACTTGCTCTATCCAGCAATATGTAAGACGCCGAGCCGCATTGCTTCCTCAAAAGAGTATTTTGGATGCTTGGCCAGCGTAACATCATGCATCTATTCCGTGATATCTACAGTACTGAACGACCTCCGGTAGATTCTGGTAGGGTTGCGGTGTAAGGCAGGTAGGAAGTGGTGCCACGAAGGTTTGTGATAAGCTGGGAAGCTATGTGCGGGTCTCGGGGTTAAGAAAACCTAACTCCGACCGGCTTCTTGTATTTGACGTGCGTTAGGAGTCAGATAGATAGTGAAACATACTACTTCGGTGGTTAAGGCTCCAGTGGGGCGATGCTCCCTTTGAAGAATATGTGCCGAGGCATGAAGTCTTGGTCAAGCTCGAGCAGGTGGCCTTCAATAGTAATCATTTCGACCGCCGCCACGGATGAGAAAAGCCTGCGCGTCGTGGTTCCCCTCAGACTTCTCTGCTTGCGTTTCTGTCATCCTATACCTAGGCGTCGGGTTTCGAAGCGGAACTTCGAGCGCAGTATAAAGATCCAAAAGGTATCCGTACCGCTAAGCCGTCGTACAAATCGAGTGCGCTCAGTTGGTTGAGGACCTCCAGGCTCCGCTTTCCCTAGTATGAGTCTGATATGCGAGGACGTGCTCGAACGGGGAATTAGAGAGATGAACTTGGGCGGAAAAGAGATAAGAACATGCAGCAGTGGAGGTACGTATGCACCGAATATCATGCACATTAGAGGTCGGAACCAGGTATCTTTTCATTCACATAATCAACGCCCTTCTTGCGCCCCCATCCTTAATATTGACCACGTGTGCGATCTTTATGCGCTCAACTGTTGACCTTCCAGAGGTATCTGTAATCCATCTTCCAGTGTAATCCTCGGGCTCGGAATATTCTCCATGTCCTCCCTCTTCGGTAGATCTCCAATCTTGTTCCACAGCAGCTGCGCCTGCATGTGTCCTGGTGTTATGCCCATCTGGTGGGAGCCCCATCGGAATTGCCACAGCGACAATGTCTCGTTCTTCCCCGGAACCTTCTTAACATCATAGTAGCAAGCGATGTCGCCCCAGCATAAGAAGACGTATGGGAAGCCATCCTGCGAGATAGTTAGCACGGTGGGGGCATTATCGGAGCTGACGACTTACGATAGTGTAGAGCTCATCGTAGATCACAGCCTTGTGGGTACCGTTGCAGTTCCACGCATTATCGCTCTTGCCATACCAGCTATCCGTGTTCTTCTCTTGTGTCGCGTCGTCGAACGTGCAGTTGCCCTTCTTGGTCGAGAGCGTGTAGGGATAGTTGGCCAGTCTTGTGAATACGCCGCAGTCCTCCTCATCATCTGGATTGATGAACTTCCCATTGTCGTCCAAGCAGCCGACCTTCTGATCGGGCGTCGCACTCGGCCAGTCGCTCGAGTTCAGAACAAATATATTCCCGATGCCCGAGAAATCTTTCTGCGCAATGCCTCCAGCGCGCGCAAGAAGCGCCGACGAAAGCAGGACCACCGGGGCGAGAATTGAACGCATGGTGAGCGGCGTAGAGGGGGGGGGAGAGTAGAGTCGGTCGGGCGTAAAGGCGAGAAAAGTCGAGACCGCGAAATTCCCACGCTCTTTATATTGCGGCAGTCGTACGCAATGTCGTCCTTGCGACCCAAACCCAGTACGTGGAGAAACAAATCCGTTGACCAGGTCCGGAACGGGGCGATTAGCCTACGAGGCCCTCCTCATACTGCAGCTTAAATGAAGCGCTATGGCCAACCAAGTTACGCCGGCTCTCCT
The DNA here is from genome assembly GCF_010094035.1 of Trematosphaeria pertusa. NCBI lineage: Eukaryota > Fungi > Ascomycota > Dothideomycetes > Pleosporales > Trematosphaeriaceae > Trematosphaeria > Trematosphaeria pertusa. Next base: position 161,514 of record NW_022987216.1, on the reverse strand, counting down.
CAATCTCAGGTCCGTGGGCAAATAAACCAAGTCTTCTTTCACATGCGCTTCGCCCGCGGTTCGAATGCGAGGCGAACGGCCCCTGTAACTGGCGTAGACCTTTCCTCAATCGCAAGATCTAAAGCCAAGGTAGATATCTACACCCTGGGAGACGCGAGGAAGGTATTTGAAATGGAGCCCGGAAAATTTGGTACGACCGGAGAGTGAGGGACGCCACGGCGCCGCCACGGTGACACACGGCGAATTGGAGGAGCGAGGGATGAAAATGTCGAGGTCTGTACGACGAGAAGCGGCGATATCGATATTGAAGGTTCCGGTAGATGTACAGTGCAAATGCGAGGGCGAGGTGTTTATCCTGTTCAGCCGGGTCATCTCCAAGGAATCCGTCAGCGGAGGGTTGGGGTTGTGGCTGGGGTTGCGTATACCTGCGCCGCCAAGGGGTTGGGGTTGCCGAGATGCTAGGCCGCTTTTGGATAGCGCTGATCCGGTTGGACTTTCCGTGGCTGGGACCACTGTTGCCTACCTACAAACGCAAACGACGCTGTTTTGACGACGATCTTCGCCACCGCGGCCTCTGCAATCCCAATAGCTCTACGACGCCTTTAGCTGCCTATTTTCCATCTTATCGCTGCGGCTGCGGCTGAGTTCGGGCTCGCAATTCACTCTTGCAACGGACATCCTCAAGGCAACGAGACACCCTATAATCTTAGAACGCTCATTGACCTCCTCCATCACTATCACTACCACACTCCACATACCACGCCCTTTCAAGATTCTTATTCTTTGTGTGCTGCTTTATCCCAGTCGCCGCATCTCTCAGCCTGTGCAGCGAAATGCCATTCCCAGGACGCGGCAGGACGAATGATGAAGAGGAAAACGAGAAGATGCGAGGTCGAGAGAAGTCTGCTCCATTACTTCCACCAGCTTCGTGGTACCGCAAGCGTCGATGGCTCGACCGACCCGCGCAGAATCGAAAGGCCAGCTACAAACGCCTCTTAAAACCCAAACCGTTCCCATTTCTGCAGCTCCCCAGAGAAATAAGAGATATGATATACGCATCCTACGCCAGCTCGTTACAGGAACTGCGAATCCCCATACTCATCGATTTGAACAACCCATACATTAATTGGTCCGCGTGGCCGTATATCCACAAAGGGGTCTTCCCTGCCGGCACGGAAGATAACGTCCACTACCGCACCAACCGCCACGACGACCTCGGCATCCTAGCTTTCCACGGCGCTCTACCACCGACCAACTTGCTTCTCGTGTGCAAGCAAATCGCCTCCGAAGTCCTCTCCCGCGTCGCTTTCGAAGTCGATCCTCTGACATCGCACGATAAAACCTTCCGCTACAGCCTCGACCGCACATATCGTTCGCTCGCTCGCTCTCCCTACGTCGCTCTCCTCAGCAAAATAGTCGTCCGCATCGATCTCACGTGGATGCAGACACAGCGGAAAGTCTACGTCTGGCCGTCGGGCGTGAAAGAAGAACTGTGGCCGGCGCGCGAAATCAGCTTGGCGGAATGCGTTAAGAAGGTTCAGCCGCGGAGTCGCGCGCTATGTGCGGTGCTGGGGAAGTATGCGCTGAATTTGAGGGTTGTGAGTGTGCATTGGGTAGACGATTTTCCGGATGCGGTTGGGGAGGATGATGTCGGGTTGAAGGCTAGCGTGTTGGAGCCTTTTTCTGGGCTCAAGGGAGTCGCTGTTAGGATCGGAAAGTTGGTCGTAGCGGAGAGGGGGAGAGCGGCGGCGCAGGCGATGATTGATCAGACCCTGAAAGAAGAGGTGCCGTCCGCTTGATGTAGTATTGAAGCATCGTTACCTCGGTAGTATGTAAGCAAATGCTTCATGGGAGGACATGCCATTGGTCCTTACGCATGGCGCATCCAACGGTTAAAGTTCTGCACACGGAGGCCCTCGATGCTCTTTTCGTTGTGTAATCTATATCACCTTTTGACGCGGGCGTCTATGCAGCCTCAGCCATCCACGTCTGAGTCGCCGAAGCGCTCGCAAAATATCAGACGGAAACAACAGCAGAAGAAAGGCTGAATCCGGGTGTTACTTCATCCATAGCAGAGGGAGATGCGCGAAATGAAGAAAAGTAGCCATCGAGGTAGCAATTGTGTATTCGAATTCAGAGGCCCGACATCTGAGATAGTACTAGTTGAAGAAGAATGTAGACTGGCTCATACAGGAAAAGCAAACCCTAGGAGAGTGAGCCTCCCTCCAGCGCTACCTCAGCTCTTGGATATTCAAGCTTGTTTAGCAAAGAACCAGCATACTTGATGTCGCCCATGCTGGCATGATAGTCATGCTGGGCTTGTCTTTGTTTGCTTTGATGCTGTGCTCGCGATCGAACTCTGAGCACTTACGAAGGGCCGTTTTTCGTATGCGCTCGTTCCATAAGCTTGACTCGCGTCTCTTTCTATTGTTAGGCCTGATGCACAGGTAAAGGAAAGGACCCATACCATGTGCCTTCGGCGATTGACTCCATTGCAAGGAGACTAAAACGCCCCTTCAGAATGCTGTAGCCGGCATTCGCCCTCCTTGCCCTTCATCGCTGCTTGATAGACACAGTCCAAGCACATTCCGGTCACCGAGTTGAGGACATGATCCACCTTTTCTATGACGACCGACATGATATTTGTTCCTCGCTTGCAACCGCAGTAGTACGTGTTGCATGAGCCGTTCGCGACGGAATCGATTCGTGACAACCGACGGCGATACTCCGCCAAATCCAGGGCTTTTGTCGGCCAGAGTCCTGCGCTCTTGAGCTTTATTAGATAATTGCAATATACCTCTTTTGAATGGGTACAGCCGCTGAACAAGACCTGGTTCACATAGTCGGGGTTCAGAGCGGCGACTGCTAGGTGCTGGTATAGCTTCTGGCCCTTCTGGAGACGAGCTGCATCGTACGTCAGTTGTAAAGAACGAGATGATTCTGCATGGAACCACTTACCGAACACAACCAGAGGAAGGAAATCGGTTCCATGGCTCGCTACCTCAGTGTCGAAAGAGAAAGTGCGGTCTCGTATGAGGCTCTGAGTGACCTTGTAGAACTCATCTGGCAAGTCGAGAGCGTATGCCACCATGAGAAGCTTCTCAAAGCCAGCGACATCCGGCTTGGGAAGCAATTCCAAGACCCAGACCCTGCTCCAAGGTCGGACAGCATCGACGCAGTCATACTTGTCGCAGAGGATGGCGAAGTCGGCCAAAGGAATGATATCGAGCCGCCTCGGGATGTCGGAGGTCTGCAGGTGAATGATCATGCAGAGAAGCAGCATGCATCCGAAGTCATCATCTGGAAGTGGTATCTCACTCGGGTTGGCAGATGACAAAGCCTGGCCTTCGGCGAACCGCCCATCTAACATCTTATCGAAAACGGAAGACGCTCCGCGCAGGAACGCTGAAGATACGAGGAGCTTTCCAGGCGCCTGATTGCCCTTGCTGGGAACGAGAACGACGTCGCCGCATTTGGAGAGGATGACGGTCGACGGGGATCCGCCGGGAGAACTGGGCGGGATGGGCATGGCGAGAACTGCCACTTTTGCGTCAGTTTCTTCAACATATTTATTGCTAGAGCCGCTCACTTTCGTAGGTTAGTTGAAGACCTTCACGACCACAATGTAACTGTGCTGAACCCGGAGTTTTACGTGGATCAGTTGAGTCTGTTGTCGAGCTGGCGGAAGAAAAAATCCAGAGAGAGGATCTTTTATGACTTGAGTAGAGAGCGAGAGCCACGTGAAGTGAAGTGAAGTGAAGGACCTTCCTACTTTCACCCGACCTCTGGTAATTTCATTCTCGCTAATGTCGGGTTTGACGAAGCGGTGAAGGGCGACGTCAGGCGTATTGAAATTCGCCCAGTCACTCCTTTTTCGGGGACGAAGCTTCAACAAGCAGATGAAAAGTTTGTGGCAACCTCAAATGCTTCTAGCGGTCTTGGCCGTTTTTTCGATTTCATATTCCGATCAGTATGCCTTTGAGCTCTCTTTTGCTCCAATAAGGCGGCGTTGGCGTCCGGACAAATGCCAGCGAGAAGGGCTTCAGCAACTCATTCACCGCCCCCGGATATCTAAAGTAAACCAGGCAGCGAGTTCTGAATCCAAGGGCACCCATGGTCTTGTTCCTACCGAAGGCGTGGGAGAATGCGGACGCCTTTACTGAAGTATGTTTCGCTATCACGTCAGAGCGACGAACGCTAGGACGATCATTAGTAGCGGTAGCTTAACTGTTTTCAAGCCTCCCCAATGCGTCGTCGTTTCCCACAATTTCTTGCTAGCGAAGCATTCTTCCAGCTTTCAAAGCGGAGGGTAGTCTCCGTATAAAAAGCGGAGTGTGCTCAATTCGAGCTTGCAACAGCCCAATGAAGGTATGGAGGAGCGCCTTTTCAGAGTCGACCGTTCGTGGACCGTAGTCGCTGCGCCTTCCAGGGCTTTCTGTTATCCAAAGATGTCGGCTGGAGGCGTTGTCCTAAGAGACTCATAAGTCCGCGCTATATGGTTTCCCCAGCTCTTCTTGCGCTATATCATTACATGAGAAAGTGTCTAGAGAAGGTGACTAAGACAATGTAAGAGTTTGTTGATGCTGCCGAAGAGCGAAGCCGACGAGTGATGGTCTGAAGTCGTCATCTTCGCTGGCCTGTGCGCTTATCGACGACCGAAACTCGAAAGGTAGGAGCCGCGGTGATGACTCAATTCTGCTCGCTCAGTCAGGAATTGACATCTAGAACGGGATACTCACGGCAAACTTCTTCGCAACCGTGCCGTGGGTCCTCGGTCTTCTTAAGCGCTGCCCGACCGAATTTCGCCGAGCCATCTCCCCTTATCCCGAGCGTTTCCCGGCTTTCAAGCGAAGAGGCCGCGACAAAACCGAGTTTCAGCGGCGCAACTCTGGAGACATTTCGCAGCCGCTGCTCTGGCGGATCTGAACCGCATGCACTCCGCATCCCGTACTTGGCTGCGGGCTATCACTCCTTCTAAATGCGTCTCAGGATGTCCCTGCCCCACCTCCTGCCGGCGCCTAGCAAACGACGCGGAGCACCTTGTTGAAGGTGTTGTGCCTCGCGCCACAGGTTCGCTCTTTTGGACTCAACATGGCAAGCAATTCCAGACGGGCACGCCCGCAACCAGAGTCAATGGGCACAACAGGACGCTGAACGCGAGGTGGAGCTTTCAGGCAGCAGTCCGAGGCATTACTACTGGGTCCTGGGCACCTATCTGTCCAAGCCGTCACAAGGGCGGCACCTCCGTTGTCCCGCGGCGATCAGTATATCGGAAGCCAGCTCGGAATGGAGCTACAGCTCACTCGCCACATCGCCATCTAGGACTTGAGAGCATGACTTGCAGCTCCTAGCAGCTGTCTAAGCTGGGTTTACGTATTGTAGAGCGGTATCGGACACACATTTGAGCCCGACCCCATCCACAACCACGTTCTACGGTGGCCCGCAGCTCAGGAACAGCCACTACCAATGCAAACACGGAGGAACCATTTTCAATTAAACGGTAAGCAGGCATCTGTGCTCCGCCGGCGCGTCCATGGACGCGCCGGTGCCATTCGCTACAACCCCGCACCCATCTGCGATGAGGAGTTAATCCACAGACGACTGCGATTCCCGCACCACGCCTGACCACTCGCTTGCTAGGCGGTTCTGCACGATGGAGTGGGGAAGCTAAGATTGTGTTACGCTTCAAATGAGCACGTACCGGGGGCTGGATGGGCGTACGGGGGTCGGCAGTCCGTTCTTTGTCTGGTATATATAGACCCCTCCTCCCCTTGAGGGTTCTCCCAGCAACCATCCTCTTTCGTGCATACAAGCGTCGAGGAGCTATTCCCGAATCCTACGTCACCTAGTGCTGCAAGAGGTATAACTTCACCTGTCCCTCCCGCGAGTGAATTGCTTAGACAGGGCTGACATTGGCTGCGTCAGATCCACGTATCAAGGTACTTTTTGGGGACCTTGCCCGCCGCAGCTACATAAACCTTATCAGAGCCGCACCTCTTGTACTCTACACTTCAACAGTCAACCATGGTATTTCTCCGCTCAGTTTCCCGGCTTGCCCGCCCAGCCTCCTCCATCCTTTCCGCTCGCGCTGCTCCTAGGGTGTCTGCGGGAGCTTCTTTCGTCCGTCAGCCGAGTGCCTTCAGAACGCTAACGGCGAGTGCATCGCAACAGGGCAAAGTCCTTCTTGTACTCTACGATGTAAGTCAATCGCGCTCCCATTGCGCCTCAATTGCGGCTGCTGCGCGCGGACACGGCTGACGACGTCATAGGGCGGGGAGCACGCCGAGCAGGAGCCGCAGCTTCTGGGAACGACGGAGAACGAGCTGGGCCTGAGGAAGTGGATTGAGGAGCAGGGCCACTCGCTCGTCACCACGTCCGACAAGGAGGGCGAGAACTCCAAGTTCGACAAGGAGCTCGTGGACGCGGAGGTCATCATCACAACGCCGTACGTTCGAGCTACCCCGCACTTTGCGAAGCTTCCAAGGCTGCCCCGCAACACTCGGAAGAGAGGAAGAGAGCTCACCCCACCACTGTGTGACCCAAAGCAGCAGAGCATGCGCTGACATTTAATGCATGCAGCTTTCACCCGGGCTACCTGACCGCAGAGCGCCTTGCGAAGGCCAAGAAGCTCAAGCTTGCCGTCACTGCTGGCATCGGCTCCGACCACGTCGACCTCAACGCCGCGAACAAGACCAATGGCGGCGTCACCGTTGCCGAAGTCACGGGCTCCAACGTCGTCTCGGTCGCCGAGCACGTTGTCATGACCATTCTCGCCCTCGTCCGCAACTTCGTGCCCGCCCACGAGCAGATTGAGGCCGGCGACTGGAACGTCGCTGCCGTCGCCAAGAACGAGTATGACCTCGAGGACAAGGTCGTCGGTACCGTCGCTGTCGGCCGCATTGGCGAGCGCGTGCTGCGCCGTCTGAAGCCCTTCGACTGCAAGGAGCTGCTCTACTTCGACTACCAGCCGCTGTCCCCCGAGAAGGAGAAGGAGATTGGCTGCCGACGGGTTGAGAACCTCGAGGAGATGCTGGCCCAGTGCGACGTTGTCACCATCAACTGCCCGCTGCACGAGAAGACCCGTGGCTTGTTCAACAAGGAGCTCATCTCCAAGATGAAGAAGGGTAAGTGACCTTCTTTTGAGGCTGGGGTCCACCACTGACTGTCCCAGGCTCCTGGCTCGTCAACACCGCCCGTGGCGCTATCGTGGTCAAGGAGGATGTCGCTGATGCGCTCAAGTCCGGCCACCTCCGCGGATACGGCGGTGACGTCTGGTTCCCGCAGCCCGCGCCAAAGGAGCACCCGCTCCGAACTGCCAAGAACCCATGGGGCGGAGGCAATGCCATGGTCCCGCACATGTCTGGTACCTCGATCGATGCCCAGAAGGTATGTCCTGTACGCCCACTTCTCCCTGTGCATGTGTTGATGGTTTCTAGCGATACGCCGCCGGCACCAAGGCCATCCTCGACTCGTACTTCTCCGGCCGCGAGGACTACCGACCCGAGGACCTCATCGTCCACAAGGGCGACTACGCCACCAAGGCGTACGGCCAGCGTGAAAAGAAATAAGCGCCTTGGCTCGGTTGATGGACTTTTCATTTCCTTTCTTCCCGGGAGGTGGAACGGGTAACGTCTCGGCTGTATATGCAAACCAATGAATCCAATTGAACACCTCTACCGTGCGATGCAATATGCTCCTAATGACCTCGTCCTATGCCCGGCCGAGTGGCGCCAAAAAATATGGGTATCCGAACCAGAAGTATCTACGGTGCCTGCAATGCGCATAATATCGAGCGCCTGCGAGCGTCAAAACCGGCCGTATGCAAACTATTGTATCAGAACACCCGCCCTCTACCCCTCGACCTTGAAAGCGACCTCCGCCTCTCATCCTCCCCCTCGTCATCACTGTCATCCTTAAACCCCTCCTCGAGCTCCCTACTCAGCCTCCGCTCGTCCTCCCCCATCATACTCCTCCTTTGTTCAAGCGCCTCCCTCCTCCGCTCATCAATCGGATCAAAGCCGATCATGCCCTCGCCCTCCTCGTCGTCAAACAGCTCGTCCTCGTTGTGCTCGGCGCCGCTGCCGTCGACGACGGTCCGGGCTCGCCAGGACGAGGGCACGAAGAGGTTGAATAGGGCGTCCGATATGCGGGTGCGCCAGGAGGCGGTGGTGGAGGTCAGAGCGGTGCTGGGCATGGGGAGGTACTGCGAGTAGCGGGTGCGGTGGCGCCGGATGAAGGGGAGGAGGACGTGCGCGAGGGCGATGTAGAGGAGGGCGGCGAGGAAGAGCGGTATGAAGATTGTCTGTGGGCGGTGTCAGTCAGCCGGAGGTTCAGCTGGCCGTTCAGCTGGGTTGGTCTGGTTGCAGTGACGCTGGACGGTTGTGCTTGGCCAAGCCGCCCAAGGTTGCGGTGCAAGTGGCAGACGGTTTACCACTCACCTTGAGAAAGTGCGTGAACCCAGCCATGGCTGCGGGTGGAGGGCTGTCGGGGAGCTGACGCCTGCTATCTGATCTTTTGGTTCTCCTGGCAGGCTGACGGGCTGCGCTGCGTGCGCCGACTCCTGCGGGTGGTGGCCGCAGCTGCAGGGACTGCGGCGTCGTCACTCGTCGGACTGCTGCCGCGCTCGCAGAGCGGAGGGGCAGGATGGTCGAGGGGTGAGGTCCAGACAAAGCCGTCGGGCTCGCGATAGAGCTTGCGATGGCGGAGTAGACGGCGGGCGTTCACGCGCAAGCCCATGCAGCACTCGAGCCGGGATGCGCCCCATGCACGTGTTTCAGGAGAACTCTCAATCGTGTCTCAACGCCCAAAGCGGAAACATTATTCAAGAGCGCCCGTCTGCGTCCCCAGGCCACGAAACGCGACGAGTGCAGCGCTGCTTCAGCCCTCGCTGCCCTGCATATCGTCCCGACCGCTGCGCGAGGGTGCTGAATCCGACACATAATAGAGCAGTGAATGCGCGCCCGCCCGCCACAGCGCCGCTCGACTCGGCAAACCCGCGACCGCAGCAGCGACCCGCATATCGCCCTCTTTCACGTCACCGCCGCAATTCACGGCCTTCGCACGCCTTCGACTGCCCCGCAGACGCCGTTTCAGCATTCTGGGAGGGCTGGCTCACGACTCGCACTCCACGCCCACCGGGGCACGTCGAGAGAAAGGGCGCTCAATACCGGGCGGCTGCTATTAACGGCGCGCTGTCACGCCTCCGGCACAACGCATAGAAACGCATAGCGATGCCTCCCAGCACGTCGCAGGATGGACGCAAATCATCCACAGGCAAATTCTTCGGCCGCCGCCTGCACAAGGACCGGCCCAGCAATGAAACCCACCTCTCGACTCAGAGCCCCCCCGGCAGCGCGCCCGGCTCGCAGTCATCACGACACTCCCACAGACACTCCAACTCGGCCGCATCGATAGAACGCCCCGTTTCTATGGGACTGGAGCCGGGGCTGGCTATGCAGGCGGGCGTATACTCTTCGATACCCTACGAACAGACCGCCGAAGGACGCTCCCCGCAGCACGGCGACGAGCGGAGCACACGCCACGGCGAACCGCTGCCGCATCATTTAAACAAAGGCGGAGGAGACTTCCACCAGTACCCCATCTTCGACCCCTCGAAGATGCAGCAGAATGGCTATGCGAACCCCGGGCCGCCCCCGCGCCCGCCGCCACACGGCACTGGGACAGCCATGGCCTCGAGCCAGCCGGGCGACCGCGGCGTGTCGATGCAGCAATGGGGATCGGGTCGGGGCAGCAATGGGTTCACTTCGTACGCCGGAACAGATTCCTCGACAAACACGCGCACGTCCTCGGACCAGGCGAGCGTCTACTCAAATGACTCCAAGACACGCGCCTCCAATGCCTTCTACCCGCAGAACCCGTCACAATCGACCTTCTCCTCCATCGGGCTTGATCCGGGGAGCCTTCTTCCCACCGCAATGTCTACCCCGCGCGACTCGCATCGGCACCTTCTGCATTCGAACCAGCCCTCCGCTTTCTCCTCCACCTCCTCGTTTGGCCAGAACGGCTTCAGCATACAAAGACCGCCGGATCATGTTGTGGAGCAGGAGTTTATGAACCTGATGGTGAAGAGAGGGTGGAAGAGCCTACCGGAGCAGGCGCGGCGGCAGATGGAGGCGTACAAGATTGACAAGAAGTGGACGCTGGTGTATCAGGATAAACTAGCGGAATTCAAGCATGACGAGAAGAAGAGGCAGACACAAAGGAATACGTATGTGGGTGGGGCGAACCCAGACATATTGGCAAGGGCCGAAGAGGAGGGATCGCCGGAGTGGTATGTCAAGAAGGTCATGGACAACTCGATTACGATAAAGCAGATGTCTAGCTTGGAGATCAGCTTGAGGACACAGCCGATTGCATGGGTTCGAGGGTTCATTGAAGCACAGGGTCAAATTGCGCTCACAAACGTCTTGGCCAAGATCAACCGCAGAAAAGGGCAGGGACCAGCACCACCACCAAGTGCGCTTGCGGCAAAGGCGGAGAATGACGTAGAACGCGAGTACGAAATCATCAAGTGCTTAAAGGCGTTGATGAACAACAAGTATGGCGCGGACAATGCGTTACAGCACCCTTCAATCATTCAGGCGCTCGCTGGATCTTTGATCTCCACACGACTGAACACAAGAAAGCTCGTCTCCGATGTGTTGACCTTTCTATGCCACTGGGGAGATGGCGTCGGTCACGAAAAGGTCCTCCAGGCTCTCGACAGCCTCAAGGCGCAGTATAATGAGAACGGACGCTTCGATGCATGGATGCGCATTGTTGAGGTTACCGTGGATGGACGCGGCAAGATGGGTTCCATGGTTGGCGCCTCAGACGAAGTCCGCAGCGGAGGCATTGGTGTGGAAAATCTGCTGATGGAATATGCGATCGCCACGCTCTTCCTCATCAACATGATTGTGGATGCTCCAGAGCGGGACCTGCAGCTGAGGATGCATATTCGAGCCCAGTTCACAGGATGTGGTATCAAGCGCATCTTTAAGAAGATGGAGGGCTTCCAGTACGAGGTCATTGACAAGCAGATCGAGCGATACATGGGCAATGAGGCCATCGACTATGAAGACTACCTCGAGCGAGAGAACAGCTCAATGGTGGATAGCATCGAGGGCGAAGTCAAGGATCTCAATGACCCAACGCAGATTGCGGATGCCATCTTGAGCAAGATCGGTGGAAGCCGGGCGCAGGACTACTTTGTGTCTGCAATGCAGCATCTGCTTATCATCCGGGACACCGACGGGGAAGATCGGCTCAGGATGTTCCAGCTCGTGGATGCGATGCTCAGCTACGTAGCAATGGACCGCCGGCTACCGGATATGGACCTGAAGCAGAGCTTGAACTTTACGGTCCAGTCTTTGCTCGACAAGCTGTACACCGACTCCGAAGCCCGGCAAGTGCGAGACGAAGCGATTGAAGCACGCCAAATCGCCGACTCGGCTATTGCAGAACGCGATGAAATGAAGGCGCAGCTTGAGCTCGGTGCAGATGGCATGGTACAGAAACTTCAGAAACAGCTAGCAGAGCAAGAACGCATCATCGAAGTCCGCGGCAGGCAGATCGAGCAAATGAAAGCTGAACTCGCTGAGATCCAAAGAATACGAGCGCAAGAGCTGCAACGGAATGAGTTGGAGACGCGTGAGCTGTACTTGATGCTAAGAGATGCTCAAGACGTTGCGGCATCTGCGGCCAAGAAGACCGGCAAGGAGGCACTCGGCGCGACTGACCCTACGCAAATGGCGGGAATTCTGGATCGTGAACGCTTGATGAACAGGCTCGAGATTCAACTGCAAAGAGCGAAGACTCAGGCAACTCTTGAGGGCAAGAACCTTGCGCAGATGCAGCCTAGCGAGAAGCTTAGGGAGCTAAGAGAGAAGATGGATGGTGCAATGGGTGAAGTGCCCGAGAACTTCTCCGGATTGGATCCTAACTATCTCGGGACTTCAAGAGCGAAGAGCGGTATAGTCCGAAGAAAACCAGTTGGTGGCGACGTTGCAGACGATGAGCCCATGCCAGAAGTGCGAGAAGACGACGAAGACGACGCCATCATTGAGAAGCCGAGGCTCATCCAGATGCACAGGCCGAAGCTCAGCGCTACGCAAGCTACTGGCCTTCTTGATGAAATTACCGCCAAAGTCAAGCCGTACGATAAGTACGGAGATGAAGGTCCTGCGCAGGCCAGCCTTGAATCTGGTGAAGCCAATGCCGCTGCGCCGAAGCCCCCTGGGGTTATTCCTCCACCTCCTCCGCCCCCCCCTGGTCAGCTTGGATTTCCTACTAATATACCTCCCCCGCCGCCTATGCCCGGCTCTAATGCTAATGGACCACCTCCACCGCCACCGCCTCCCCCTCCAGGCCAGCTCGGATTCCCTGCTGCTCCCGGTATCCCTCCGCCACCTCCTATGCCCGGCCAGGTCGATGGCAGCATGCCTCCTCCACCGCCTCCCCCTCCTCCGCCACCAATGCCCGGCGCAAAACGTCCAGGATTTCTACCGAAGTCTGCTTTCAATGTAGCACCATCTCTCACGATGACCGGACCACGACCGAAGAAGAAGCTCAAGGCACTACATTGGGACAAGGTCGATGCGCCTCAGAGCACAGTATGGGCCGCTCACGGTTTGACCTCCGAGGAGAAGGAAGAGAAGTATCGGGAGCTGTCGAAAAAGGGTGTCCTGGACGAAGTCGAGAAGCTCTTCCTGGCAAAGGAAATCAAAGCCATCGGCAAGAAGTCATCCAAGAAAGATGAGAAGAAGCAGATTATCTCCCGCGATCTCATGCAGAATTTCCAGATCTCCATGGCCAAGTACTCTCAGTATTCGGCTGATGAGGTCGTGCGCATGATCATCCACTGTGATAAGAAGATATTGGATGATCCAGTTGTTATGGAGTTCCTGCAGAAGAACGATCTTTGCGATATCCCGGACAATATTGCGAAGCTTATGGCGCCGTACTCCAAGGATTGGACCGGACCGAATGCGGGCGAAAGCAAGCGCGAGCAGGATCCGAATGAGCTTACAAGAGAGGACCAGATCTATCTGTACACCGCGTACGAGCTGCATCACTATTGGAAGAGTAGGATGAGGGCGCTTTCGCTCACTCGCACTTTCGAACCAGAGTACGACGAGATCTCCAACAAGCTTCTTGAAGTGTCTCGCGTGGCAGACAGCCTCAGAAGTTCGTCTAGCTTGATCAGCGTCCTAGGCCTGATCCTCGACATTGGTAACTTCATGAACGACGCCAACAAGCAGGCGAACGGCTTCAAGCTCTCAACACTCTCCCGTCTCGGCATGCTCAAAGACGACAAGAACCAATCAACCTTCGCCGACCTCGTTGAGCGCATAGTCCGCAATCAGTACCCCGGCTGGGAGACCTTCACCGAAGAAATCGGCGGCGTCGTCACCGCGCAGAAGATCAACGTCGAACAACTACAAACCGATGCCAAAAAGTACATTGAGAACATCAAGAATATACAAATGTCGCTCGACTCAGGTAACCTCTCCGATCCAAGCAAGTTCCATCCCGAAGATAAGGTGGCGATTGTCGTACAAAGGAGTATGAAGGAGGCACGAAGGAAGGCCGAGCAGTTGCAAGTCTTCCTGGAGGATATGCAGAAGATGTACGATGATATTATGGCGTTCTATGGCGAGGATCCGCAGGACGACAGCGCGAGGAGGGACTTCTTTGCTAAGCTGGCAAATTTCGTCGTCGAGTGGAAGGTGAGTATTCCGTCCCGTCAACAAACCACAAACATGATGCTAATGGGAAGCATAGAAATCTAGAGAAAAGAACATCCAACTCGAAGAAACCCACCGCCGCAACGAAGCTTCGATGCGCCGCAAAGCAGGCAACCTCAACCCCCTCTCCCCCGCCGCGCTCTCCGACTCTTCCGACGGACCCAAGTCCCCCGCAAGCACCGGCGCCATGGACGACCTCCTCCAGAAACTTCGTGCCGCCAAGCCCGAAGCACGAGACCAGCGCGACCGCCGCAGACGCGCCCGCCTCAAAGATCGACATCAAGTCCGCGTGGCCTCCGGTCAGAAGATCCCCGAGCTGGGCGTCAATATTGCGGATGAGGAGGGTGAAGGAGGAGACGACAATGCGGCTGGTAAAAGTATGCTGAGTCCGAGGAGCGAGGCCGGTGAAAGCGAGGCCGGTGCTGTCACTAGTCCTGTAGACCCGGCGGGCGGCGATGTTGCGGATCGGGCGGCGGCGATGTTAGAAGGTCTCCAAGGCGGATCGTCCCTAAACAAAGACGGTTCATTATCGGTGCGGCGGAGACGAGAGAACGCGGGCGACGAGCGCGAGAGACGGCGCAGAAGAAGACAGCAGGCTACCAGCACAGCGAGCAGTGCAAGGAGTGAGGATGGCGGGTTGATGAGCCCGACGGACACGATACTCGAGGAGGACGAGCGAAGAGGAAGCGTGGTATCCGGAGACGGGACGGAGAGCACGGGTGTAACAACGCCAGTCACAATCGTCAGCCCGCCGTCACCAGACCAGAGCAGAAAGGAAGAGAGGGAACTGCCTACGCCGCCGCCGGAGTCATGATGTACCTTTTCTCTTTCTTTCTTTTCTTTTCTTTTCTTTTCTTTTGGAATGCCGCATCGTTTGGAGAGCAAGGGGCCGCCGCTGTACTGTTGTTGTATGTACAGTACAATCCGCACAGCTTCTTTTTTCGTTTCTCTTGTTTTTTTGAGTCGCTCTGTAAGCAAGCGCATTTGGAGGGGAGCCTCTTTAGCATATCTTCATGTTGTGAGCCTCTTCTGAGCTTCTTCCGTCTCCGCTTTCTGTTTCGCTTTCGTTTCTTGCATGCATGCACAGTGAGCACTGCCAGCGAGCGAGCGAAAGGAGGGGGGTTTTGTATATCATGCTTGCGCTTGCCGCTTGCGTCTTGCGTAGTCTTGCCTTGGAAGCATACCACATGGAGTTATTCGGCTGCATATCCGCGTACATGTATGGCATTAGGATAGGACGGGAGGGAGGGTGAAAAGAGGGGTGGTGCGATATGGGGATAGGGTGAATATATTAATAATACCGAACCTTTTTTTCCTCTTGGCGCGCACAATGAATGAGATTTGGGTTCAGGGCTCTTGCCATTTATTCATTCCTTGAGTTTTTCAAGTGGAGAGGATGGGATGCCGGAGTGGGAAGGAGGCATAGAAAAATTAGATCGGTTGCTGTGTCGATTTGACATTTGACGTCGCTAAGTTGCGTTGGAGATAGTCAGTTCAGTCTACTTACTCTACTCGCTTCGGGCATTCACTTTTTGTCGTGAGCGAGGAGGTGGGCGGTGGGAGGAGCGAGTGGGAGCATGTTTCCAATTTGCAGTTGAAAATGATTGAAGCGATTCATTGGCTTTGTGGTCTACATTAAAGATGTGTGGGTACATTTCAGGGGGGTTTGTGAGCTGTAGGTGGTCGAATAGGAGGGCGTAAATCGTATAGTATACTGCCTGATGCAGGGATGTATCTAGGTAGAAAAGGCTCCGCAGAAGTGTAGATGCTAAGACATCGAGAAGAGAGAAGTAGTTGATGTTGGAGAGACCGCATCTGTCAGAGTGGAAGGAAGCCGTGAAGAGATCTGAAACATCAGGTCCGCTCTCCCTTAGTCTTTTCCCAACGCTCGATCGTCTCGTTCAGGAAGTCCTTCAATGCGTCGCCCTGGTAGTAGATTCCCATGCGGTCATACATCGGAGAGGGTCTGAGGTGCATCTCCTTCAGACGCTGCATGGAGTCGCGGAGCCAGGCCAGCATTTCGCACCACTTGTCGTCTGTCAAAGTGAAATCCCAGGACTTGAGGCAGCATAGGTGTGTCCGGACACAGCAAAGGGCATTGCAAAGCCTATCCCATGTAATTCGAAGCCCAATTAGTTCGAGCTCCCGGAGGTTGGATAATTGCCCCGCAATGTCTTCGAGAATGAACGCGCTCCCATCGACCTCGCCGAATGTCAGAGCTAATGTACGAAGCTTGGGTGCCCGGACCAGGAACGAAGCAATGCGATGGGCTAAGCGTACATAGCCGATGTCATTGCGCGTGGTCTCGGTATGAGCAATGAAGAGTTTCAGGATTGTGAGATCCGCAAACGCGGAATTGGACGGATTCTCTCGCGGACGGACACTGGGAAATTGCAGAGGATAGGTGCTGAATCCAGTAAAGCGAATCTCGTCGGATATGGGAAGAGGAAAGTGTCGGATATGAGCATCGACGCATTCGAGGCGGAGGTCAGCAGCTTGGCAGGCGTGGAGTGCGACGTGGAAGAGCTTAGCGAGAGACTGACTAGCTTCAAGCTCGGCGCCATAGGAGAAGCGAGCGATGCCTGAACCAACAGTCTTGTATAGGTAGTGCATGCCATACGACCGATGCGGAAGGCAAGTGCCGCAGTAGCACGTGAAGGGATCCAAAAACTCGAGTTTGGTAATCCATCGGAGATTCTGCAGCGCACTCCTGATCAGAAACGTATCCTCGCCTACGGCTCGCATCTCGCGGTTCACTTCGCCGTACTCGTACATCTCGGACCTAATCTTCTCTTTCTTTCCTTTCGACCTCGGTTTTACGTTGTGGAAGACGATCGGGCTCTGGTCGTTGGAAGGCGGGCCTAAGCCAAGCGTTCGCACATAATACGCCATTCTTGACTTCGACATGGCAAAGAGCGCTTCCAGTGCGTACTTAGAGGGCATGAAGTTCACCTCTCGAAAGTATGTCTGAGTGAAATACCAAAGCGTCTCGCTTTCAAGCTCTTTGCAGGAGAGACGGAGATTACCAAGGGCCGGCATTGATAGGTAGGCAGCGATGGTCTGAATGAGCTCCGATGGAAGGGTGCTGTGAGCGTGGGGTACACATTAGCTAGTGTCTGGTGTATCAGAGGGGCAGAAGGGAGCCAACTCCTATCTGAATGTTCATTCAGCATTGCCTCCACATCTACTGAAGGTCTCCACGATGGGCTTTGCAGAGCTGTGGTCTATACTTGCCCATATAGGTCTATCGTGGTTTACACACCTGTCCCCTGGTTGAATTCCTTTGAGGTATCGCTGCATGACTGCAGAGGAAGGCGTCGCGCCTAGAGGTATCTTCCGCTTGTCTATGCTCTTGGGTTCTGGAAAGGGGTCAGGCGGCTGCTCAAAATTTGCTAAGTGATAAGCTCTCACTCCTCGTGCGCGAAACCTTCTTGGCTAGGCGCTTCGGCATCGCCCTTCGTTTGGGTCCCGAGCCAAGCACTTGAAAAGCATTCCGTGGGCGGGGCATGGCCATCATGACATCCGGCGGCGATGGCGGCGATGGCGGACGATGGTGGTTGAGTGGTGGTGAGGTGTGAGTGAAATTCGCGTTGACCGCCGGCCAGTTGCTCCTTCCTTATCGACGTGTTCCCGCACGGCACGACATCATCGCGAAGTCACGGGACCGCACGGATGGAAGGTGCGACGCCTACCTCGCCTCGCCATCCCGTCGCATCTCAACTCACCGCCACCTCGTCTCCCCTACCTCCAGTATGCAACGCATTGTGTCTTGTGCTTTCGATTCTCACCCCACTGCTCTGCATGCCTCCCCGAAAATCTTGCTGCCACTACCCCGCTGGCACGACCTTCGATGGCTTCATGAGCGCCCCGCCTAAGCACTAAGGCTGCAATACAACCACGCGCTTGTGAGACAGTAGAAGGTCCCGAGATGCATTCGATGCTGCGAGACTAGGCATAGCCATGGCGGTGGAAGGAGAGCTGGGTGAGATTGGGCCCACTCAGGTGCCTACTACCGACGCTGTGTCAGTCGTACTGCCTCTCAACGCATGCTTAGCTTCTCTACTAGGCAAAAGATTCGGCGAGGCTGAGAGATCGAGCCAGCATGAACTGACCAGGAAGCAGGGCGCTCTTCCTGTGCCGAGAGGCAAATTCTCCGGAGACGCAACGAGAATCCAGCAAGGCTTGGGTGACACTCGTACGGCAGCATCGATTGGCAATGCGCAAGCAGATGTAGATCCAGAGACGCCTCCATTGCTGTGCAGACCTCCGTCGTGCCATCACGCGAGCCGCCAGCAGCCGCAGCGATCGCAATTCCGTTTTCTTGACCGCATGAGGATGTCGGACTTCCGTGAGAAGCGAAGCGGTCGGCGAAGCATCTTGTCGAGCTCGCGCTGAGCTTTGCTGTGCTGTCCTCACATCATCAACAAGAGATGGCGTGAATAATAGCAGGGATGCGATTCGACGTGTCGGGCGCTTGGGGCGATGATCTGCCTAGCTTAACCTTATAGGTGACCTAAATTCGGCTCCCCTCGAAACTCTCCGGCGCCCATCAGCAACGCCACTGCTGCGCTCCACTTCCATGCCAGTACTCCCTCAAATGCCCTCACCACCATTGGTTGCAAAAGTAGCCTCATTGGGAACTTCTTACAGTGACCCACGTTCTTGCCGACCCAAGTTTTGCAGTGCCGCTCTGCAAGACCACTCGTGCGACCGTGGTCTAGTCGCTTCGTCAATACCAGGACCGCCGACAAAGTGCCACAATTTTCAGCTCAAAGAACTTCTCCCACTTGGCTATTATCCGCCACTCAATCTCCTTTTCGACATAGCGATATCAATTCTACACGTGTACCGGACAGCCACGGAAACTAATTCCCCCTCGCAGGCTGCGGAGGTAAACGGTACAGTCAGCATCAGCCTTACGTTGAGAGAGGCTCTTGGTGGCCTCGAAGCCGTGACCATTCCCGGGTTCAACAATGCAAAGTGCTCGGCTAGCTATCCCCTCGATTGGCCATCTCAAGACACTGAAAGCTTGTCTGCGCCGCAAGCGCACGCGGCATCATGAGGACCCGTGGGGCCGTGAGATCGTCGTTTTAGACGCTCAACCCGACCTGGTACCACCGAACACCTTTGAGGACGGAAACACTCCTTTCTACTGTTTCGAACACCTTTCCGACTCAAACGGAAGGACCGAAGATAATTTCCACCGCTTTGGAACTCCCGCAAATGATTCTGCTAGGGCAAAAACCGGTTTTCCAACCAGATTCAACCTCGTGGGATGGAGGATTCTCTCGCACAATCCGCCGCGTCGGTATACGAGAAGGGCCGGACGGTTCGCACCCCGCGACTGCTCGTTAACCTCGCAGATTCAATATTCTTAGCATGCACACAGCCTGCCCAACTGGGGCACTGCATCCTACCCGTCCGTCGAAGTTAGGTTATGATCAACGCTGATGGCTACCTGTCATCCTACTAGCGCAGCATGTATGACAACAGATCTCGGTCTTCTTGGCGGCGCCCTGAGCTGGGTACAGCCTTGAGCCAATCCCTTGACAATATGCGCACCATCCCATAGGCTTTGCAGGTCAAACTCAGCACCGCTCGGGCGTTCTTAGCACGATGGTCGACCGGGGTTACTTCACTGCGGACCGCGGACACGGGCGGGATTGTCGCCATAACTTCCTATTTTCGTCCCTTGCCCAGATGTCCTTCAACATGTATAAAGGGCATCTGTGTTTCTTGCCTAAATTACCCAGTCGACATCCACCTTTCGTTTTCATCCTTGATCTGTTGATCTTGCTTGGTCTTTCATTCAATCGGATCTGATCTTCGTAATAATGTATATTTCGACTTCCTTCATTGCCATCCTAGCTGCGGCCAGCACCACCCAGGCCTTCCAATTCTCGGATATCACATCGGCGGCCTCGGACATCAAGCGCTCCGTCAGTGAAGCTGCCTCTTCCCTATTCGCGCGGGATGACGTCTGCGCGGTCTGGAAGGACATCTCGACTACCCTCACGGCGCAATTCCTCGCAGATGGTCAATGCACCGATGCTGCCCGCGCAGCCATCCGAGGCGCTTTCCATGATTGCTTCAACGGCGCCTGTGACGGCTCCCTCATCCTCGCCGACGAGTGCTCCAACTCAGAGAATGGAGGCCTAGGGACTCTATGCCCCAACCTTGCAGATCTGGCGAAGGACAAGAATGTCGGTGTAGCCGATCTCATCCAGTTCGCAGCCGGTACGTGTCTTCGCCCAACCTAAGATATACATTCAGTCAACTGACTCTCCTCTTAGCCCATGCCATCAAGACATGTCCAGGAGGCCCAACCATCCCCTTTAAGGTTGGCCGCAAGGACTCTAGCACCCCGGCTCCCCTCGGTATCCTCCCTCCAGGCAATGCTAAAGCCGACGACCTCATCAAGCTCTTCGCCTCCAAGGGATTTTCAGCTATCGACCTCGCTGCCCTCGTTGGCGCCCACAGTACAGCCAAGCAGTTCGTTACCGACCCATCGCAAGCCGGCGCTGCCATGGACTCTACTCCTGGCGAGTTTGATACCAAGTTCTACTCGGAGACGCTCAAGGGCCAGGCACCCTTTACCCTGGAGTCCGACAAGAACCTCGCGAAGAACCTAGTTACCACCGGCCCATTCGCGGCTTTCGCGGCGAGCAAGGCGGCATGGGCTGCCGCGTTTGTGCCTGCGATGACGAAGATGTCAATGATGGGTGTTCAAGGGGAGCTAACAGACTGCACGTCTGCGCTACCTGGTGGCAGCGCTAAGCGCGACGTTAAGAGGGCCCCGCTTTTCGATCGACTAAAGTGGTAATCGGAAGTTCGACGACTACTCATTCTCACGACGGTGACTCTTCAACTTCAACTTGGTTAATATCCGGCGTTTGTATACATATTTAGGGGGGTGTCTTGCGGCGTTCCATCGGCGCTGCTGATGCATTTTGGGAGGTCGGTCCAATAGTGCATTTTCCTGGACATTCTCCAAAACTGGTAAATAAAGTAGAACCGTATTTTCATGCTGTGTATAATGGATAATTTTCATGATACTTCATTTCTGAATCCAAGTTTAACTGCGAAAGTGTCAAGTAGTGGTCAATCAATCGAATGGACCCCGATAGAATCCGCAAAATCGTTTCACCAATTTCCCGCAAGGGCCCCGGGAAGGAGGATTTGGAGTTGAAAGGCTTCTAGGCCTCACTTACCGTGCCGGTTCTACCATACCTAGGTAATGATTGATAACGCGCGCTGTAGCCTCGACCGCGTGATGCCGGTGAGGAGGCATCTCAAAGCTTCAAGCTCGAGGATCTATACCCTCAATATCGAATGCAAATCACGGAATGATAACGACTACTAAATATCGAGGGAAGCACATCCACGCACTCGCACTCCAGCGCCTACGCGCTTTCCACCGCGCTAACTTTCTCCCGCCGCGGCCTTCTCGACAACACTGGAAAATGACAGACAGCGGGAAATTGCCCCTAGAGCGAGGCCTTCAGCACAGCAAGGGCGCTCTGGAATGCTTGCTGTTGTCTCCTTTGTCTGGTTGATATAGGGATCTATTAGACCTAGTCCTGAAGATCAACCACGCACGTTGTACATACGCACGTGGAAAACCCGCCCGTCGGTGACGTGACGCCAGCAGCGTGCGTGCGACCCGGACCATGTGTGCATCAGCGAGCCCATCCATCCATCCATCCATGCATTTAGGGAATCGATCGTCAGGGCATCTACCTTTGTAGCACCGCGCACACGTGGGACACCTGTCAGTGATGCACGTCCCATGGACCCGGACGACGGCCAATGTCTCAGACACCACTGAGCGAGCGAGGCAGCAGTCCGCCCGCTTGCCGGCCGGGCAACCCGACCACAGCACGTGGCAGCACATACGCTAATGTAGGCGGGCTATGTATGTGCGAGGTGCTAAGTATATGTACGTGGTGTTTCAGAGCTGCAGGGCGGGCGCGGGTGTGAGATGTTTGTTTCGTCCGAATGACTCGCTCGAGTCGTGCGAGGGACTTGACTGGGTGTTGCTCTCTTTCGATTGTTGGGGGATTACTTCTTGACGTACGTTGCTAACTCTCCTTCTTTCTAACTTCTTGCTGGTTTTTTGGGCGTCTATAGTGCATATGGACAAGTCGCTTTTCCTTCACGACCAAGCGCCTGCCTGCGCTGACACGATGCCTCGCGAACCCCATCGCTATTGCGAGCCAATCCAAGCCAAGTCATACTTTTCGATACAATCTTCGAGCTTCGTATCGTATGGCGTGCTGTGGCTCCCACGCAAAATGCCAGCGATGCTTCGTAAGCATATTCAGGTGCATACGAGAGTACAGTAGTGAGTAGACCGACCCTCGCTCGATCACGCACCCGGTTTCACGCCAACTGTCGAGTCAAGCTTCTTAGGTGACAGCTGCGCCATGCCATGTGGGCCTCTATATTCGGTCGGGCACAACATCTGTATACAGTAGACGGTGTAGACGCGCTCGCACATGCATGGCATGCAGGACGTGTTTCCTTGGTACTCGGGATTCGGGAGTGGGGGAGCGTTGGCGTCAGCTTCAGCCTTATATCAGTGAGCACCCACCCCTTGGCGCGGTTAGACTTATAAAATGGGAGGATGACGCAAGGGCCGTATGTTATGCAGAAAGGACGGCTACGCTTTCTACTTCGGGCTGAAGTCGGGAATTACACGGGAGGGCTCACGTATATACATAAGGGGGTAAGTGTTCGTCTGATTGAATTTATCGTCGTCGCGGCTCATTTTGGGTTTCGGCAAGTGGAGGCATGGAGGAGAAGTAGAAGAGTTCGCTCCATAGGCGGCGTCGGTTTGGTTTGATTGTCTTGTTTTGCTACCTGGCTCTCCATCAGGCCGTACGTATAGCGGCACTGGCATGCCTGGTAACCACAGTGCGATATGGCAGGCTTGAACACAACTCCAACATGCAATGTAGCCGTGAGGGAACTTAATTCCGTACCCGATGCACAGCACGCTCCGAACAATCGTGCACCGACCATGTCCATTCCAACCTCTCGAGCAGCATGTTCATCATAGCTATGCACAAGCCATGCACCCAAGCCGGAATAGCGACTAGCTCGATCTCCACATTTTTAGCGAAGCCCATCGCGGCGACTCCGAAAGGGGATCTGGATGGACATCCACAGCGGATGCAACAAAGGGGTTCTGCTTTTCTATGCACGGGACGTGCGAGGTTCTAAAACGGCGGATGGTGCGGTCTTCGAGCTGTCAAAGCGGAGGCTGATCTCCTTAGAACAACGAAGAGTGCTCACATCGCTCTTGCAATCACCCCCTGAGGGTATTCAAGAACGCTTTTTCGGTGTCGAGATGCAGTCTCTTTTGGTGGCAAATGAATGAGCGGCTCCTGGATCGTGTTATGCGGTATGAGCATGCGGAATATACTTGTTGGCGGGACGGAAGCCTCTCTATGACTGGTCAGCACATATTCGCGGGATAGTAAACCATTGGTTTGCGAAAAACATATAGAGCAGACGCACTGAGATAGCAAATAGAATCGCAACCCAAATGACGAAGCAGGACCGCAAGGCATAATGAATGACTGAGTGAGAACTACGGAGGATAACGAGACGGACAGGTGAAGGAGCCAGCCCCCGCCACCAGCGGCATGCTCGGGATAAAAGGGTAAAACGAGAGACGAGAATGACATGAAGCGGATGAGAACGGAGAATTCAGAGGAAGGAGCGACTGAAGGAGACAAGGGAAAACAGGAGAAAGAGAAGAATGAAGGAGAGGAAAGGAAAAGCGAAAGATGCCAAATTCCATCGCACACTTACTCATCTCAGCGCCCCGAGGTGCCAGCACCGTTGAGAATTCACCTCTTCTCTCGTTGCCTCTGTGTATCTCTCATACGACGCCGATTCAACACCGCCGATGATATCAATACCGCTCAAACGGGTTCCAAACCAAATACCATGAACTATGTGGAGGATGAAGACGCCTGTGAGAAACTCGAGGCATTGAGCCAGACGTTGAAGCAATCATCGTTGACGACGGACGACATGAGCTTGAAAGCCCAGAATTCGGAACCGCGCTCGAAATGGGACGTGCCGGACGTCAGGGGCCCTTGAAGTCAGTTAGCAGCAGATTCGAAGAATGGGTTATCGAGGCAGCCAAAGAAATCCCTTGGTGCCGATGCCTGAGCACAAGGGAAAGGCGCATAATGACGTCCAGTCGGCGAGGAGCGCTTTTCGAGTCGGATGCGGTGCCTCTATAGCAACAACGGCTAGGGAAAGCCTTCTCCGTAGGAACGAATCGCTTCAATCGCTGATTCTCACCAGGTCACCATTTCCCCTTACTCCAGATCGTTTCGCCGCAAACCGAATGTTCGGGTGGATTTACCGCACCGTGTCGTAGCTTCGTAATGGTGGAAATCAAATCGATGTCGGACTAAGCGTGGTCTTCTCTGCTTTGCGACATAGAACACGGTGCGTCATGACCGAAAAGTATGCTGATAGAGGCCATGGGATATCTCCTTCCGGAATAATGTGAACGAAAATGGTCACTTACAAGCCAAGTTCAGATCGATATGCTTCAGCATGTCCCACCAGTTCCACTCCGGCGCCGATCTATCCATAGGAACGTTCGTGGAGAGTAAATTCTCCCTTCTCTCGCGGTCAACAATCTCGGAATATGCATCCAGTTTCTCCCAAGAGATGTCTAACTCCAACTCCTCGCCGCCAATCGGACTCACCGGCGCTGGCGAGCCGGCACTAGCGCTTTCGGAAGGGCCCGCCATGAACGCCTTGAACTTCGCAAAGTATGACAGACAGAGAGCTCGCTCATCGCTATTGGGGCGGCTGACGAGCGAGAGTATGAGCAGCGGTACGAGGATGTAGCGGAGGCAGACCGGATCGAGGTCATCGTGGAGCGCGATGAAGTTCGTCGAGAGAACGGTAAATGCCTCGTCATGGATCTCGTATCGAGTGTCCCAAAGGTTCGAAGCGGGCGGCTCAGTATAGGGAAGAGGCGACGGCATGGGCGACGGACTTCGCGATAGCGGGTCGTTGAGGTACAATCCGGCCGTAAGGTAGTCGGGTAGATTCTCCTCGCCTGCAGACTCGTCAACGAACTCACTCAAATCGAAATCTTCTATATTGTGATGATAAGCGCCAAGCTCATGCTGAGCTGCTGATGAAGATCCAGCTCGAGTGGCGAATGACGGCGTTGGCGACGTTCGAATTTGCGACTGTGGCGCTAAGTTCGGCCGTCCGAAGTACAGATAGCGAAGCGCCAGGATGGTGATCGCGGCCTTCCATGCCCTGCTTATCAAATCCCAGGACTTGAACCTCGCCTCTGTTCTGCGAGTACCGACTTAGCCGCATGTGTGGAAGAGGAGCTTTGCATGCTTACACTGCGCTGTCTTTGTAATATTCCTCCTTTATGGCCTTAGTGGCGTCTTCTGGCTGAAAGCCAAGCAAGTCAAGGAGGATCTGTTCTCTGTTGTGCATCTCCGCAAAGCTGATTGGATGCGGGCTATTGAGCATCTTCTGCGCGCATGCTCCGATATCCCATAAAGCGAGGGTCAGCTGAGTCGGGCAGGGGTTGTAAATCTTTCGCTTGGGGAGAGAAGCGTTGCACAACATTTCCATGGCTCTCCGCGAAGCCTGTTTTGTCTTTGTGAGCGGAACGTGGGATAAAATAATCCATGACTGCTTCTCTATTAGCCCTGTCGAGGTAATTTATGGCTTATTAAGACGTACCGTTTCGAAATGAGCCACGTGGAATAGGGGTACGTGCAAATGTGGATAAAAAAGGGAGAGATTCTCAATCCCACCGAAAGAGGACATGACTTGCATGGAGCCGAGTGTATGGATCATCCACCTGCTCATACCGTGCTCGATAAGCTAGAAAGAGGTCAGCAAGCGGTGATTGAGCAGATGCAGACGACGTACATCCATCGCGAAGATTAGGATGCCGCTACAGATGATCACATCCGGCTGCTGGTCGAGTTGACTCTGGGGTGTCTGCAGTAGATAATTGTGACTCTGGAAGACGTTGACTTTAGTCTCTAACGCAAGTCGCTCCAAGGCACGATGACCAGGATTCCTCGATGCCATATGCACAGCGGCAATCCCGAGTATACAGTTGACGATGCTTCTTGGTAGCCTCTGAGCGGTCTCCTGAGTCAGCGGCGCAATACGGCGATCGATGAAATTAGATTCTCCCATGGTAATCATTTCGGAACATATCGTCGAGTTGTCTAGCCACCCAAGGCGTGAGTGTTTTACCCCTTCTTCATTGAGGTAAAAGATGAACTTACGGTAAGTCATCAGTTTCAATAGCTGGCTTTGATCGGCCACCACCTCGTTGCAGCAATTATCGGTTGTGTGAAGACCAAAATGAGCTGCCTCCTTCATGGCAGAATTTGCTTGTAGCTGCACATTGTTCCGTACGATGCTCATGACCTTGCCTAGCCGTTGCTTAGTCGATTTTTGGGGAATCTTCTGGGTACGCTGTACTCACTGTCGACGACTGGTTGGGACTTGCCCTTGAGCTTTCCCCTAACCGCAACACCGTCCGCCCACCTGCCCGTTTCAAGAAGGGTTAGAAAAAGTTCTACGTCGTTGAGGAGAACGAGCGCTAGGCAGACCAAAAACTGGTCGAGCCAAAAATTATCATGCCAGATACCGGGTCAATGATGTCTCAAACGATTGATGCATAGAGGCTAATTCTGCTTCTCGCACGGGGGATCGGTACCTTAGCGGCTTTTGATAGCCCAGACATGGCACTCCTTTCTTTCTGCATTTGGCGCTCCGAAGTATGTTAGTGACTGCATAGTTGGCAACGAATAGGCCATACATACCAAGTAGGCAGTATGCGGTCACACTTGACATGTCGACGTCGGCAAGTATAGCAAGGGACGTCGGACAACTCTGGAGGTTCTTCGAAAGGCGAGGGCTGGCGGCTTAGTAAGTTGGAACGAGGGGCTTTGTCACCCTTTCTGGAAAGAGGCGAGGAAGACGACGGGAGCATTTTTCTTGACACTTTCGCATAGATCCGTACGCATCTGCGGTTACCCGTCGGAGGAAGATCCGCCGTCTTTATACGCCGCTTTGGTCTTCGCTCCATTGAATATCTTGGCCACTTGAGGAAATTTTCGTACGTAGAGCTGCGACTGACGTGCACGTCCAGAGTTACCTCAAGGCTGAAAATTCCGTCAAGCTTCGAGCTGGACTGAGAGACATGGAACTGCTGCCGCGAATGCGGAGAAAAGGACAGGGCAAGATCTAGCGTGCTAACTCTTAAGCGAAGAGTCATGATTGGGAGATTCCCGCATGCATCGTCGCCAGATGCCAAGATCAACATCTAAAATTATGTGGATGGCGGGTGAATAATCACCTTATCGAGGTGTAGTAGCTTCGCCATCCCTGTCTTTCGACGTTGTATAGCCATTTTAGGCTTAGCGCTGAGGGCTGTCGCCTTGTCGGCGACTGATCATCCCACCGACACTCTAGAACGTCTGAACGCCCTTGTCGGCAGAACCTGCTCGCGTTCCTGCTGTCCTCGAATCCCTAGCCACAGGGTCAGTGATACACCGAGATACAACGGTGCAGTTACGAACAGCCTACCGGGTTCAGCCGCCGGAGGCGCAGCAAGCCTCATCAATGCGTTCACGTCATATAACGGACGTTACGCGGGTCTCACCGTCCCTCTCTACGCGCGCCATTGCAACGTGCCATAGCTGGGAGACGATGTGGAGATGTGTGAAGAGGCGGTGCGCAAGAGCTACGGCGAAGACCCGAATTTAGACCTCAGCTCTCGTCCAATCACGACCGCTAGCCCTGTTAGTCATGCGTTTCGCCTCAGCGCGGTTCTGGCTGGTATTAGCCGCCTCCAGCCTAGCGCACCGTATGTAAGGCTTGAAGGATCGCGTCACAGCGACTCCACGTACCTGGACACGCTCGTCAGCGGAAGCAACACAGGACCTGCGTGGGTCGTCGAAGTCGGCATGAGTTGCATCTTCTTCTCGCCATGGCCGGAGGATAAGACAAGCTCACGTGTGGCGGGCTGAAGCATAAGGCCTCTCCCTCAGACTCGATCCGATCCCTCGCAGCCGCATCTAAGTGGATTAGATATTTCCAGACACGAGACGCTCATGGAGTACTTCTTCGCAAGATCGTCCGGACCCCAATGTCATCCAATGAGACATGCGCACAATCGGGGGTGGGAAACAAGGGGACATGTTCAGCGCTGTGCAGAATAGGCGCAAAAAGGAAGAAGCCGGGGTATAAGATCGTCGCGGATGGCGTGTCTGTACGGCGATCAGCGTGCTCCCCATTATTTGCGCCTCGGGGCAAGAGATAGTTTCCAAAGTTAGGAACTTTGTAAGTCAATTGGGAGCTTTGCAAGCAGTCGACGGTGCGGGTCCTGGTTCGATGATTCGAGGTTATGGATGCAAGAAAGCCCATCAACAGCGTAATCGCCTCGCGAACGCACCTCAAACGGAAATACCCCGAAAATGATGTCTTCCATTGAGGCCCGCCTGTTCTAGGATTGCTTAGAAATCATCTGGAGGTGGCAAGCAGTCAAGCTTCTCGGAGGGGAAGGGCCTCATCGCTTTGTAAAGCAGGTTTCCGCTCAAGAATCCGGTTCCTGGTCTTATCGGGCGGCGATGAAGAAGTGGGGGATCGGTATTTAGCCCATGGAACCATTTCTCCATCGTCTCTGCCTCGCCGATCCGCGTCCGAGGGGTAGAAAGGTAGAATTTGACACTGTCTCGACATGACTGCCGTACGAAATTTCGAACATGTGCGGTGGTCGGCGGTGGAAGGCAGTCGCGGTTGCTGGTTGTCTGGGAAGGCGACTGTCGATCCATCCAATGCCTTCGGGCGTTAGACAGGGGAATCTCCCGTCACGCTCTTGGCTCTGAGGTATTCATGCCATTCTTGTAAGTGATGCGGCTCCTTACAACTCTGAAGATTCCTCTCACTGACTGCGCATGCCCCAAGCGCACCTATACAATGCACTCGACATGGAAGAGCGTCGCTTGGAGATGCCACTCGACCATCGAGTTCTCCGCTGTTGGGGAAAGCTTTGTTTTCCTAGCGGTATAGAGAGCTGCAGATAGTAAGAACTCCACAGAATTCTCATGAAGTGGACGGAAGCCTAGAGGTCCAAGATGTGGTGCTAAGGTGTAACGGCTGACTCGAAGTAGGCTGGAAGCGTGAATCTAGCAGTGACCGTCTTCCTCAATGCTCGCCGTTGGACATACACATCCCAATGGTGTCAGACTCGACGCTCCGTCATCCGAATACGTCCTGAAGACGGTATTCAAACGCCCGATTTCCGTCTCGACAGAACAGAGTCGCAGATACTGCAACGGCGAGCGCTCCGATGTTCGGCTGCTCCACTCCATCGGTGTCGAACCTTCCTCGTTGGTAGCTAAAGCACCCGACATCGTCCCAACATGTTTTTGGGGCACGAGCCCTGCTGTCGGCCTTCAAGGACGTTTTCGACCGGGGCGCAGACATATCCAGGAAGTGGTATAGTAGGGTAGTCATCTGGGCGCGGCTGTAGGCGGATTGGGCGTTTGCCTGCAGGCCGGGCGTCTTGCTACAGCCTCAGCGACCCGCCTCGCCATCGTGACACCTTTGTGTCTGGTGAGAGCGCCGCGGGAGTCGAATCCCAAACGGAAGGCGCGGCTGTCGTCACCGCTTCAAAGCTTTCGTTGCTTGGTGAAGGCACTTCGAGCCGGTCCACTCCCACAGCCAGAGAGCTCCCGACCACCTACCTAGGTATATAAACCTACCTTCCACTCGCCAAACCCTCTTCCTCTTCTCATCCTCGAATGCTCAGCCAACTCTTCGACAGTCTTCCAATCTTCTCAAGTCTCATCCACACTCCTCAATTCTCCAACTCCTCAACACTTCCACACCCTCCCCCACCATGCGTTTCACCCAGGTTCTCTTCTGCCTCGTCGGCGCTGCCGTTGCTGCTCCGCACTCCGGCATGATCGACACGGCCGAGCTCCGCGACGTGGGCACCATCCACACCGAGGCCAACTACCAGGGTGTGTCTCAGTTCATCCTCGAGAACCGCAAGGACCTGCAATGCTATCCCATCAACGTCGGCATGAATGACAAGGCCCAGTAAGTTTTCCCACACCAATGGCAGTCAATGTCGTAGCGGGGACATTTGCTGACTGCCTCCGAAGGGGCATGCACATCGGTGCGGTGCAGATCTGTCAGAACGTCCACTGCCGCTTCTACACGGGCGACAAGTGCGACGGTTCTGAGGGTGACGATTGGTGCGCCGAGGCCTCAGGCCCTGGCGACATTCCGGATCTCAAGACTCCCGCTGGCAACCTCTTCAAGTCCTACGCCTGCACTGAAGGTGGCGTTGGCAGTTTCGCTAGGCCTGCCAACATCATCCTCGAGACGGTCCCTCATGACGCTTCGGCGGGCATGTAGGAGGTGAGTGCATCTCTTTCTCTCTGTTTACTGATCCTTCGCTGACTACCTTCAGGCTGTCTCTTACACCTCTTCTCTCCGAGCTGTATCGACTCGTCGGCATAGCATCGTCTTTCGGTTCTATAGGCAGCTCAATGACCTCTTAGCATGGCGTTCGGTGGAGATCGGTCGCCGATATACCTACATAACAGGTTGATATATGGGATGGGCTAGACGGAGTGGCTCCTAGGATCCGGAATCCAATACACGGTTTCTTTCTCATTCTCCTAGATCCTCCATTCGTGATGTTCCGCGCATGTCCAGGTGAGGTGAAGTATTTGTTTACTCCCCAGCCCATTGTGCCTTCCTTCGCCAGCTGCAACGACGACCGCCGCATCTCATATACATACGCGAGCTCTTTCGCTCAGCTCACCATACCTCGCCTTCCCTGCACAGACACTAATATATTTCTTTCTGCTAAGCACATCTTCAGCTACTCGCTCGGCGTTCTCGTGCCGCTTTCTTCCTTTCGCGGCAAGTCCACCCTGCTTCGTCAGCGCTCACCGATTTGGAATGCCGAGTCAGCGTCGTGCGCCTCCAGCAGCCGCATATGGATCGATTGTACCCAGCCACTTCTTTCTAGTCAAGTATTAACTACACGAAGAATATGCAGAGTCGACTTTACCCCAGGGAACGAACAGCGAGCCCAGAAATGAAAGTGCACCTCATCAATTGGAGAACTTCTCTACGGATGGCCCGAGGAAGCCACACGTGACCCGCGACTTAGCGTGTCACTAGCGCGTTTTTTGAGACGCGTCCCGTTCCCAGCCCCTGATCCGCCAATCGTCGCTCTTTCCTACCCTACTATGAATATCTCGCAAACTCCATCACTTCCATCATCAATCCATATCCCTCACCATCGCCAGATCAACCCCTCGAAAACATGGCCCCGGCCACCGCCCGCCCATTTCCATTCCTCAGTTTCCCCCGCGAAATCCGCGACAAGGTCTACCGCGAATTACTATGCAACTTCGACCCTCCCCCGACCAAGGTCCTTCCAAGCACCATGTTCACATTCGAGCAGGCCAAGCACTCCATCGATACTGCCGTCCTTCGTACAAGTACCCAGATCCACCGTGAAGCGTACGACGTCATGGTCAAAACGAATCGCTTCGTCCTCATCGAATCTGCAGGCGGCCTGCCCATTCGTAGCATCATGGGCGGTCTCCGTGTACCCGTGATTACAGCAGATAGAGACTGTGCCCAAAGGTTTAAGGGCTACGTGCTGGCCGTATCGCTATCCACAAAAAAGCCGGCATGGAGGGATGATGAGGCAATACCGACCGGGCCCTGTGGCCTCATGATCCTCGGAAGGGATGTGCGTCTTTTCTGCGAGGCTTTTACCGACGGCGATAACCACATGCCCGGCTTCAGCGCCAATCTGAGCTTGACCATCACCGTGGGGCCTGCCGTCGCCCACCCAGTCCCCCGGTACAAAAACACTCTCACAGACTTCTTCGGGGAAACCACGCAAAAGACCCTGTTGCATCCCTTCAGGTCCCGCCTTCGAGGCCATAAAGGCATCTGCGTCACGGGATGCGTCTCCCCGGACCTTGCCAAAGCCGTGCAAACCGAGATAGCACAAGACGAATGCGCGGACCACCAGAAAGTCTTCGATGATTTCGCTGCCGCTAAGGAACGCGGGCTCGCCCACTTCCGCGCCAAAGACCTCACCGCCGCCTTGCTCGCCTGGCAAGATACTGCCCTAGACATCGAACGCATCCACCGCGGCAGCTCGTGGGCCGGTCTCGCCACGCGCGGCGGTCCCGATTTCCTCGCCCGCATGGCCGAGCTCTACTTCCTTCTCGAGCTTAACATTGCGCATGTCCATCTCATCGGCATGGAGCGCGGCATCCCCAACTACCCTACTTTTGACTTTCAGGCTGAGCAGGCGCTAGAAATGGCTAGATCCTCGATCAAGAAGAGTTTCTGGGCGGATGACTGGAAGTGGCAGCCGAGCGCTGTGCAGAAGGCGAAGTTGTGCTATAGGACGGCGCTGTTTTTGAGGTTGGAGGGGAGGATGGAGCATGCGGGGGCTGCGATGGCTTGGGTGGAGCAGGCGCTGCGGTTGGTTCCGGGGGATGCGGCGATTTTGAGAGAAAAGGAGAAGATAGCGGCGTGGGTCGAGCTGGGGGGCTGAAAAATTCAAGAGCATCGGGCATCGTACCTGGCTCGACCGTCGGCACGCGGACTATTCAAGGTAG
The DNA here is from genome assembly GCF_010094035.1 of Trematosphaeria pertusa. Lineage (NCBI taxonomy): Eukaryota > Fungi > Ascomycota > Dothideomycetes > Pleosporales > Trematosphaeriaceae > Trematosphaeria > Trematosphaeria pertusa. The sequence goes on along the minus strand of NW_022987216.1, from coordinate 129,071 downwards.
AGTCCAGGTAATGTTGGACGGGCTATCTATGTTAACATATCATAGTTGGCGCATTGGGTATTCAAAAGAGAACGTTCGCTGTTCCTCACCATTGACCAACATTTGTTGTTTATTACGCCGTGTCTTATGCCCTCAAAACCCGACCCCTTTCCGCCCCTAGATCGGAATCCGATCCGCGATGCTCCGCCAAAACTCACAGCGCTTCCCCCGTCCACCCTCCCAAGCAAACGCATCCACAGCCCTGAAATCATTCTGCAACCCCGGCTCCGTAAACTGCGTCACGTTCACGCCCGCATTCGACGCCGCCACATACGGCGTCCCACCCGTCTGATTCAGATTCAGCATCCTAGTCGCCTGCCCACCCGTCCAGGTCGGGAAACTAGCCAACACAGGGTCCGAAGCCACGGAGGGGTTAGAGGTGCGGATAAAGTTCCCCCAAATTTGGCGAAACGCGAGGGAGAAGCTGGGCGATTGATTCGGCGTGCTGGGACCGAAGTATCCGGCTACGTCGTCGCCGTGCGAGCCGAACGGGACGCTGTATTGGTAGTGGTACGAGGAGGAGCCGCCGGAGCTGGAGTTGGAGGCATAGGCGCTGTTGAGCCAGTAGCCGGGGCAGATGAACGTCGCTTCGGCGTATATGTTCTTTCATCCCAGATGGTCAGCAAATGCATCCGCTGTCGCTCAGAAAGAGAAGAAAGAGAGTGACGGAGACGGAGACGGAGACGTACATATCCCCTCTGCAGCTGCCCCGTCGCCGCCTGGCTAACATTAACGGCAAACGGCGGATTCAAGCCATCCGTCGCAAACCGCAGCGCCATGGGATCGACCGGCGCATCACTGCTCGGGTAGGCATCTAGAATGGCCTGGATATCTGCGTCGTTCAGGGTCGGGAATTCGAGATGCAACCACGCTCTCAGATCCACCAGGGTAGTAATCGTCGGCGGGACAAACAGGGGGCCTTCATTCGCATTGTTCCCGACTAGCATACTCTTGCCGTTTACGCGCTTGGCGGCGAGAGCGACGCTGGGCGTGGACGGGATGAAGGAATAGTCGGTAACGGGGAGGAAGGCCCAGGTGCCGAAGGTGCCCGTTATAGTGACGTTGTAGTTTGCCATTTGAAGGGCGAGGCTGTCGGCGGAGCGAAGGCAGGAGAGGGTAGAAGTGGCGGAGGTTGAGTTGGAACCACAGCCAGCTTGAGCAGAGAAGTCGCGGAAGTGTTGGGTGGGGATGCTGGCGTTGAAGGGGTATTGCGGGGGGAGGTAGGGGGATGCAGTGATGCCCTAGTTTACACCTTTAGTAAGTCTTTCGTTCAGGAGACGGGGTTGTATATTTACGCTTCTGAATAAAGAGGTCCCTAGTATTCCTCCTTTCGCGATTCCGAGCAGCATAACCGCGCCGCCACCTGCTGATTCCCCGGAAATCGTCACTTTCTTCTTGTCCCCGCCGAACTTCTCGATGTGCGTTTGCACCCACTGAAGTGCGAAGGCCATATCGAGGAGCGCAGCATTCGTGACGCCATTCGCCTTGACCTCCTCAGATGAGAGAAACCCGAAAGCACCGAGCTATATATCAGTTAGCTCACTCCAAATTTCTTCTAAAATGGTCGAGTCGACATACCCTATACTGAATCGCCACAGCCACAAACCCCTTCTCATTCGCATTGATAATCGTACTCATATCCTGCGTCCCATCGCCGATGCCGTATCCACCGCCGTGAATCCACACTAGCACAGGAAGGAGCTTCTTCGTGTCATTCAGCGGCGGTGCGTAGACGTTTAGGAATAGACAGTCCTCGTTGCCTGTCCATTATATGTCAGCTTCTGCTCCGCAACAGGCCCCTTCAATAGGTCCCGAGGTCTCCGGAAGCTTACCGGGAACGAACGGCGCATTGGGAACAGCCGGATATACCTGAGGACACGCCGGCCCGAAAGAAGTCGCCAACTGCGTCGTGCGATTTTTCTCTGGCGCTTGCGGTGCTTTCCAGCGGAGGTTGCCCGTTGGGGGAGCTGCATAGCGGATCCTGGATACCTTCAGCACATGGTCCCATAGCAGATGCCGTAGGAGAATTAGCATACCCTTTCCAAACATTGAGGTCAGTCGTCGCATTGTAGACGCCCTGGTATACAGCATAATTAAGGTCGACGCTTAAATTCGCCGACGCACCAGCGCTCCACCTAGACTCCACGCTTGCATCGTTCGCCGGCGCAGCATTTGCGCCAGCCAAGCATAGCGCCCACGTCGCGTAGACGCTCAGCATTGCGGTCGCTGGACAGGATTTTTAGAAAGGTGACGCGCCCAGGCACCCCGCAAAGCGGCGGTACCTGCATTATAGCACCCCGGGACCTGTGCGGCCAATATATCTGGAAGAGATTCTTTCATGATCGGGCGTTCGGGTGCCTTGGTCTGTTCCCCACCTTGTCGATCATATGGAGAAATGTGTTCCGGGGTTGTGTTCCGGTGCGAACGCGCGCCTGGGATGTTAATTAGACGGCCAATGAGACGGGGGCTTTTTGGTATCCTTCTGATCCAGGATAATGGTGGAGGTGAGATGCGGACTCGTGAAGTCATCGTTCTAGAATTAACCAGGTAATTAACCAGGCGGACAATTTCTTGTGGAGCTAGACAGGGTATCCTAGTGTGTCGATGGAAGACCGCATGGCGTTGTTCCGAGGTTCGTTGGTGAAAACAAAGATTTTTAGACTTGATAATATTTATAGAGGGTGCATTGGGGTATAGGATGTAGTGCGAGTTGTAATGATGATAGGAGATAGGAGCGGCACCATACGGCTCCCTTGTAGAGGGTTTCTACCTTTCGACTGAATCGCCTTCGCAGGAACTGTCCATGTGGCCGAAACACCATGCACAGCATTCGAAAATAACATTCTCCAAGGCTCTTCCTAGTTTGCTAGCCATTTCGTTCTGTGAGCGCGTCTCCGTCGCCCACCTCCTCCCACGCCTTCGAGACATCATGGTGTGACACGCCAGCGAAACGACATTAACAAGAGGACGTCAATACCGGACTTGAGATGTAGTGAGGTGTAAGGTTCGAGAAGCGGGATCACGACCTCGGGACCTCGGGAATCAGACTACGCTAAGTCGAGCTAGTCCGAAAGGAGAACAACGTTCATAGACCGCCTGGAGTGCGTCTGAATTTTGCCAACACCTTCACGAACCAAGATATTTGAAGATGAAAGATCCAGTTTCCAGATGAGGTTGCATTGACACCACCAACGCCATCGCTATGCAAAACAGATCACTAAAAGCCGGGTATCATCATCCTCTCCCCTCTATTACCTAGGAATGATGCTTAGGAATATATCCATCTACAACATCAGGAAGGCCATCACGAAAGCCGCAATAGCCACCAATACTCCGCTAGCGCCCATCGTAGATGCCGCACTCGTCTTCTGTCCTTGCGCCGTGGGTGTCGAGCTCTCCTGGCCCGTGCTGCCGTCAACACAGACGCTATTCGCATCGCCCCATTGGCCATCGACCGTCTTCTTCCACACATTGGTGACGTCGCGGACCATGTCTGCGGTGTAGAAGAGACGGCAGTCGGCTGCCTCATACACGAACTCGAGAGGCGTAACAGAGGTGTCGTTCCTAAGAAGCATGTTAGCGAGACGCCGAGGAAGGGAAAAGGAAGGTTGGAGAAACTCACATGCGTATGTTGTCACGGAGGTTGATGCCAGAGGATGACAGCCCGCTCGCTTGATACGACGTCCGCATCAACGGACGCTGAGAGAACACCAACTGACCGAGCTCCGTCTCGTTGAGTTGTTCCTGGTACTCTGGCATGTTTTCATACGCAAGGACAGCCTGATTGTAGACCTGAGTCCAAGAAAACACCTGCGAGCCCTTTGACCCTGCAACACCCTGCATAGGACCGGTCTCAGGCTTGCCGCCCACAACCACCTGCTTGACGCCACCCTGCGTCTTCGTGAACTCGGTGAATACAGCGCAGGTGGAGCCGCAGCCACCGTCTTGCAGAAGCACAATGTCCTCGGACTTGAAGGGTTGGTTCTTGTTTAGCTTGTTGGCGCGGGTACGGTAGCCGGTGACGTCCAGTGTCAAGTCATCGGAGAAGAAGTTGTTGAGGTCCTTCCGAGAGGGCACGGTGAAGTTATCGTTGTTGCGGACCTCCGGGCCGAAGTAGTCTTCCCAGGACGTGAAGTTATCGTTATCGATGGTGAGCGGGAGCTTGTAGTTGAAGATGCTGGTCCACAGACTTGCGAGTTGGCCATTAAGTCCGTTGGCGCTGAAGTCATCGAGCGCATCCTCATACGTGGAATCCTCCAAGACGGCAGTCATGAACAGACCGGTAATGTTGAAGGCCTGATTCGCGCGGAATGTCGAGGCGCCATAGGGATCCTCAGACGGAAACAGCTGCTTGAAGAGATCGTAACCCAGGAAGACACGGCCTCCACCATTGCCTCGCAAGTCAATGACAAGTTTCTTCTTGCCGGAATCGGTAGCATCCTTTAGAAAGGTACCAATCAGATCCTGGAACTCTTCTGGGCCATCATCAGTCTCTGGCGAGAACGACGGCACGCTGAGAACTGCGACGTCGTCATAGCCTTGTCCGCTTAGGTAGTATCCTCCAATGACACCCTCCGAATGCAGGATCTCGGGCGTCGGATAGCCCGTAGCAGTGGGCTCACTTTGGCGCTTGATCTTGGTAGCATCGCGCTTTGAGTTAGTCGTTGGCGGGCCTAGATTGAGGAAACGTGTCCAGAAATCTTCACCGGATTCAACACCTTCGAAGACATCCAGCTCAAGTATCGCGTTGTTGATGTATTGAGAAATGGTGCCGTTTTCGTGCTCGACAGTGGTGTAGTCCCCGTCTGGGACGTTGCTGCGGCCGAATTGGTTGACAGGGCTACCCATTGAATTCTGCGCCTGGTTGGGAAAGAGCCGGTTGTAACGCGCGTGATCCTCATGATATTCGAATATGTCCGACCAGGCCTGTACATACTCCTCGGCAGACTGATTGTTGATTTGAGAAATAGGTGAAGGCGTCCAGCCCTCCTCTGCGGAAAACATGATGTCATCTAATCCATAGGGTTAGCTTATGTGAGGGGGTTGGAGGAGATGGACTCACAGTAGTTATATAATTTCGGTACTTCTTTGCCATCCTTTGAAACAGATACAATGCCGAACTCATCCTTCAGACCGCGGCCAATGTTTCCTCGCCTGAACCGGAATACATTGCGAATGTCTGGGCGGAAGCCGAAGTGGAAGTCGTAGGCTTTTGACAACGTAGTCGACAGGTCAAACATGAGCGTGTATTCGTCCTCGTACTTGTCGTTATCCAAGTCATCCCTGATCTTCTTGATCTCCTCTTCTACATCCAGGCGCTCCTCGTTATAGCCTTCTGGGGGTTCGCGTAGATAGGCCAGATTACCTTAGCTACAGTCAGCCTCAAGTCCTTTGGAGACCAATCGGAGACGACTTACTTTGCCAATTTATAAAAAGCTGCATCTCGTCGATCAAGGCGAGATCTTCATCCTTGTCGATCGGTACGGACTTTAGGCAATCTTCGGCAGCTTGCGCGGGAACCAGGGCTTGCGTCGCGGAGGGATATACCGACATGAAAGCAGCAGACATGGAGCTGACAGACTGGCATGGGGTACCAGCTGCTGCCGCTGTCCTGCTGTTAAGCAGAACAGCGGCGCTCACGACGAGCAAATCGAAAAGCATCTGAATCGGAACGAAACGAGGGGTATCAAAACAAAAAATGGCCCCTTGCGAAGCGGCCGGTCTCTCACAAAGCGGACCTACAGAGGACGAAACTGTGGAGCTGTGGGGAAGAGAGGATAATAGAAAAAACAGAGGATGCGGAAGGCTGCAATTTAATGTTTCCTGGGGCTGTCGACCGCGCCGCAGATCCTGATGAAGCGATTGGCCCGTAGACCACAGCCACCACCAGGGACGAGCCAGTATAAGGCTGGGGAGTAAAGGCTGGCCGCACATGGAACTGCCAAGACCAGCTGAACCCCTAACGCTAGGGAATTCCAAGTTAAGCTTAGGGGCCAAAAGCCACCGTGCGAAAAGAGACAAACGGACATGGCTGGAGGCTTCCTTTCGCGACCCGAGACGAGTTCGCTGCGGCTGATATGCACGACCAACAAAACAAGATTGCATGAAGCATTGTACGCGCCTAACGCATGAGAAAGGAGGATGATTGAGCAGTCCAAGAGAGCAGAAGCTCGGACGAGTGGGGCATCGTAAAGAAAACTAGAAGCGGAAAGCAGCAATGTGCTGACAGTCAGGTAGACAGGTACATCTGGCTGGTGGTGACCCAGATGGATAGGGGTGGAGAGGATGTGAGCCAGCGAGGGGGCCTCGTGGCTGGTGCAAGCGCTGCTTGGCAGCGTCTTGGCCGCCCCATAAGCACTAAGAATAGTCCGAGCTCGGAACTCGGAATTTCGAAGGAGCGCGAACTCAAACGTGAAGGGTTTCGAAACGCTGCTCTCGAAATCTCTCTCCTTAGTGATGCCTTACCACTCTTCAAAGGACCTGTAAAGACTGGCAACCGTCAATAGATGGCGTGGAAGGCCGCTGTCGAGAAACAGGACGCGGTTGCGTTGCATCGATCACTGTTGGCGATGAGGTTATTCGCTGCATGTCCAAGCGAGCTGGAATTGACGAGGCGCAACGTCGAAACCTGAAGGATCAATTCGGCAGGTATAAGCCACAGGCAATCGAACGGTGTGTGCTGTAAATGCGAGTGCTTCCTGATGCGAAAGAATCTTCACAGAGGTTCACCGGTTGCTAACAGCTGGCCAGGTTCAACACGAGGTATCCGCTGTATTTTCTCTTTCTCGCGACGAGTTGCCTTCCTGGTCGGCTCAGCTAGACGTCACTGCCCTGATGACGAGAAACAAACCGAAGATCCGGAACTGATTTTCTTTGTGGTCCAAAAAGACATGCAATGGCGGCCCGGTTCTGCAAGAGACCTTCCAAGCGAGAACGATGCGTTGTGGTAACATCCGGACGCAGATGCCGAAAGGCTCGTGGCGGAAAGACTCCCTCTTTCTAACGCAGAGATTTATCACTGCCCACAGCCTTCTACTTCCAATCCAGAAATAGCAGCGTTACCACCCAATCTCCCCGAAGTGACACAAAGGATAAGCGACCATGCACACGATGCAGAAAGGGATTCCGATCGACGAGGCTTCAAGACATGTGTTGTGTCCTAAGATCCCTCTCGTTCAATGGGGACGGTGATCCAGTCGAGACCGAACGCCTCCCGTTCTGGCAGGTATCGCGGCAATGCATCGTTGCCGTAGGTACTGTCGGTTGATTGCATCCGGATCGTGTACTCCGGTGAGTCTTTTCATCTTTCCATGACAAAATCAGCAGACAAGGGAACGTTGGAAGGAAACAAACACATATTCGCCCCTGACGGCCGGTTCTCGGCACTGTCAGACTCCATGGGCATTCGTCCAGTTACCGTTCGGGCATATACGTTCCACTGTCAATGTTGGATAACAGCTGGTCACGGAGAGGCGCAAAGGAGGATTGGTGGAGGAATGACGAGAAGCATCTGCAAGACAGCATTAGCGTGCCAAGACCAGTCGGCAGCACTTTCCCCGCTTTCCATAACGTCCCTCCTCCTTTCTAAGGCTGCGTTCTTCAATACTCTTTTCTCATGCAACCAAACGGATGTAGCCCCAAACAATCTGGGTCCAGGTCATTCCCGTACCCAGCGCGACAGGCCAGAGTCTTGGATCCGCAAACGCGTCCACCGCTCAGCAGGAACTCATTCACACGATATCTACTTCTTCGCAAACATGCCGCTTCCGATGGATGCAGGCTCGCATGCAAAACGTGCAGAGTCAAAGCTCGATGGGGGGGGCATCTCTTTATTGCTCTGAGCATCTTCCCAAGCTAACTCATCGCTTCGCTTCCGCCAGATATCACTTCGTCCAGCCAATGCAGCTAATCCTCTCATGGGAGAATTAGCAAACTGCACTCGACCGTCGGTTCTTCAACTATATAAGCGATGTCTGGCGGAGCGGGACGGGGAAGTCTTTTTCATCCGACAGGAGCAACGAACTACCTTCAACGGATCCTCTGAAGATCGTCATACAAATTAAGGGCTTCTTTCGGGGATCCACGGCGACCTTTGACAAGGCGGGCCAAGGGATCCCGGTTGTGGCGCTCGCATCTGCAGGTCGTTCCGAATTTTGATGAAGCAACCGCACGAATACGATCACCACCTTTCTCCGCAACTGGATTAAGCACTCTATCATAGTGGTTATCCCTGCTCTCGCTTCCCCAGATTTGCTATTGAGGCGCTCCGCAGACCTTTCGCCCTCTCAGCATCCTACGGTAGATTAGGTGGACGCGGAGGATGGCTGCAGTGACACCCGAGATCGTCTGCCACGCTTTTGGGTGGTCGCACACGTTGGCTCCCTTCAAAGAATCTCAATGTGCGCTGTCCTGTTGTTTGGTTTCCTATATCCTCTCTCTATTGGAACCACGCTTTGTTCTCACGAATGGTTGCCGAAAGTCACCACGCGACAGAACTCAAAGCAAGACATGCCTGCCGCTGTCAGATGGCTCCCGCCTACTCCACCCTCGACAAATCTAGAGGACCTGACTTACAACAAGGGGCCTTTCTTCCTTGTCATTGTCGCTACGCTGGTCTCAATCGCGCTGTTGATCTTCTTGCTAAGGGTCTACACTCGTATCAGACTTCTCCGCTTCTTCGGCATCGATGACTGGCTCATGCTGGTCGCTGTGGTAAGTACATGAGACGCAACTCGCAGTTGCAGAGATGGTCATGTTAATACAGTCACGCAGGTCTGTGCATCGGGGTCCCTGGCAACCTTCAGCGTGCTTGTAAATCTCGGATTTGGGAGCAAGCATAGCGAGCCAGTTCCCATTAGAAGCATGCTAGCGATGGGTTCTTACCTATGGTGCTTCGCCCTTCTTATGGTTGTCGGGATCAGTTTCGTCAAGCTCTCAGTAGCCTTCTTCCTGCTCCGTGTCATTCATGGGAAGTACTTACGACGGACTTTATACGACATGATTTGTACGTGCATCTGGAACCAGCCGTCAGCACGGACTCCTTGCTGACATGTCTAGGTACTCTCATATTCTTGACCCTAGTCTGGTTCACAACTCTCCTCTTTCAATGCATTCCAATCGCTGCGGCTTGGGATCCGCGCGTTCGATCACAAGCACGTTGCATGTCTCACGTCACGTACAGGAACTTAGGACTCTTTAACAGCTGTAGTACTGCCTCATCTTAGTCTCACAAGTGGACATGCTTACAGACGTAGCGATCAATGTCGCCACTGATCTGGTTCTCTCGATTCTTTCCTTACTCATCATATGGAGACTCCGCGTAAGTCATCGGACTAAGATCGCGCTCATACCCGCGCTCAGTTTGGGCTTCATGTACGGTCGCCTCGCACAATGTTTGTCCGACGCTCACATCCTCCCACAGCGCCTGTGCCGCATCCATCGTTCGAATACCCCTGATATACGACATGTGGAACGCGGAAGACCCCTTTGTGTAAGTCGATGGTCCCGTTACCCTTTGGCGGTCGTGCAGCTGACCGATTTCTCAGCAATAGCGCGTCGTTATGCATTTGGAGCGTGTGAGTACAGCCACTTTCCATACACGGGTGCACGTCGGTTGCTCGCGATCCGGCAGTCATGTGTTTGAGATCTGGCCATGGTTACGCAGAACCACGATCGGGTGTTTGCCGGTGTCGCGAATGGGCGCACATGTACAACGGTCCACCATCTTTTCAGGCAGTTCCATATTGCTCCTCACGGACCTTCTCCACATGACCGATTGTTATATTGGTTTCGGCGCCTCGTGGGCGATGACTTCAGACACGATATTTCGCTTGCACCTTCAACCCAGCCCCCCCCACCCCCCTACGATCTATCGACCTGATACATTCATACTCTCTGACCAAGAGACCAGCATCGAAATGGCGACCGGAATGATCGCAGCCTGCCTTCCTGCTCTCAAGCCGCTTCTTACGACCGTCCAAACCTTCTTCTCGAATATTACGTTCCCACCGCTGCCGCATGCTCCCGCGGAACCAACGGACCGCTCCGAACCATCTTCACCGCAGCCTCAACAGTCAACCTTCTTCTCGCTCCGCAACTTCTCGCTCACCAGGCCAAAACCCGCCTGCTTTCCAACCCGCTACTACGACCACGGCTCAGGTCTAGACTTTGATCTCGAGACCCCACGATCTCGAACCCGCACACATAGCCGGCACCCTTCCAATTTGACTGCTTTCTCCAACTTCACAAATACACACCTGGCAGCGCCATTTGAAGACGAGCGACCCGCCTCCCGCGCACGAACATGCAGCAAGGGCTTGAGCGACATGGACGATGACGCGACGGACCTCAGGACTGGCTATGCGGTCAGCATCACAAGCGGCGAGACGCCATATGACGGGGGTGAAGATGCGAAGAGTATTAGGAGGGTGGCAAGTAGTGCCGAGAGCAGCGTGGACGAGGAAAGCTCTGGGGCTGCGTCTGGAGGAATTATGAAGACCACAGAGGTGAGGATAACTTGAGCGACAGGCAACTCGTCGGCGGAAAACCTAGCCCGAAGGCCTTCAGTAAACTGGACAGTGTTTTCGGGGGGTCGCGCCAGGGTGTTTCAGATGCGGAATATCTTGCAGAGGACTGGGGGAACGACTTGGTAGGGTCGACTTCCCAAAGGTGGAGTAGCTTGCCCCGACCTGGCTATATGGTGGAGCAGCGTCACTCATGACCATGAATGTACATTGTATGACTATGAATGTGACACCGCCGCATCACTTCATCTCGTTGTGCGAAGCCATGCTAGCCTAGTTTGAAGCGGCCTGAAGTGGTTCAAAGAGGCTCATCTCGGTCCGAGTATGGACGTTCAGCGCCAAATAGGGACTTGGCTCTCATCGAAGTGGTGAATAGGGCGACAAAGCCGGCTGACTGGGGAAGTAGCGCAGAGTGTGAGGAAGGCGCTGCGTGCCAGCGACGGCGGCGTGTAGAGCAGGCAAGAGGCAGAGCCGATGTTCGCACTTCCCTCCGGTGGCATGTTGTCCCCGGTGAGTACTTTGTTTACCCTGACATCATAGAGAGTCAGTAACACAACAGCCAAAGCAGAAAGACAACACCCGAAAGCGACGGAAGAGTGAGAGAGAAAGACTTCTTCCTCGAGCATCCAGTAAACACTGGAAGACTCAATGAAAAAGAATGAAAGAAGTCGCGTCAGCCGGAGGTAGTGCAATACCTAGAAAAAAATTAGCGCGCTAAGCCCAATAAGGCATAGAAGGTAACAATGCTTACCGGCGACACTGTGGCCTCAACTATGAGCAAGCCCAGTGAGAGGAGGCCTGGGTCCAAAAATAGGAATAATCTTGATATCTCCGTAGAGATGTTTCAGAGATTAAACTGTAGTCAAGTCAGTCAGTGGAAAGCTTGACGAGTATGGAAGAGGGGAGACGAACCTGAAAAGAACAGATACTACACTTGATCTAAGCCAAAAGGCAAAGCTGTTGAGGCTGTTAGCTGAAGAGTCAACCATAGGGGTGGGGTGGGGGATACGAACAGAGCTCCGGTCGTGTAAGGGGCATGGGGAGGGCAGGCTTAACTACCCTCTGGGATTCTTGGCGCTCTTGGCGCGCTAAAAGTCACGGGACCGCGCTCGGACTGCCTTTTTGGCCAATCAGAGGGCGGGAGATTCAGCGGTGAGGTCGCGACAGTGGGGTGGGTGACCGCACACGAGGCGAAATTGAGGGCGAAAATGGAGGCAGAAGGGCTGTAGAGGGCAGTGGAGGACGCAAAAGGGCAGGAAAACAGCATAAGATCATCGATAGAGCTGCGAGGGGCAAGCCTAGCTACATTGGGATGCACACATGAGGCCATATCGTCGCTGGAAGGCGGGTGAAGTCGCTATGGAGTTCGTATGGGTATCATAACATTGCCTCAACTCCGCCTGCTAACTGCCCTCAAGGCCGTCCTGACCAGCCAGATACCGCATACTCGAGCCTGATGGCCTTCAGACCAGCTATTACGCCCTGCGTCGACGAGAGAGGCGTTCCCGCGCACCGATACCTAGCCAGACGCTTCGCAAAGTGCCTCGCACACAGAACGCCGCGGACTACAACGTCACCAGACTCCAGCCTCAAGCCTGCCCGCCGTTCGAGCGACTTCGCCGTTTCGACACTGCAAACGCGACTCTGATGTCCTCCAGACCCTAATATCAACCAACCCGTCGCTGAAAGCGTTTCCTCTCCCGCACCGTTTGCCGACCCGGTAGGTTCCTGAAGCGCCTCGAATATCGTCCGCCGGAGGAACACCAAAGAGACATCCTCAGCATTGTTCCAACCGCGAGCCCTTCGTCCTCACCGCCGACACCAGAAAGGCAAGCCCGAAGGCCCTCAGCAACTAGTACAATACCAACCCACGCCTTCAATGAAGCCGCTATGCTCTCGCGCCCCAACCTCAGCTGACAAAACCTCACAGAGAACCTCGAATATCGCCCGCCTGAAAGAACGCCAACTCGACATCGTCGACCTCATGCCTGAGTGACACCCTCCGAACAAACACGCCGTTCTGCCGGTGCGTCTCGATCATCTTGCGAGCTCTTAGCGTCAGCCTGTCCATCAGCGGTCCATCCAAGTGCTTGTCTGCACACAGTTGCTTGACCAGGCGCTGGAGTCGCGCGGTAGTGATAAGTTGGGCACGACGCTCTGCGCATCCCCGTCGGGACTGCTCCACAAGATCCCAGGTGTCACGCCATAGCCGCTGCACGAATCCCCGGATGTTAGCTGGAGACATACCCGACGTCGCGGTCGATTCGTCAATGTAAGCGTTCAGTTGTGCTTCCCTGGACAAACGGGCGGAGTGGCGGGGGGCGTTTGTTCGGACGGCATGCGCTGTGCTCTTCGGATACCGCGGGGCAAATAACACGGCGCGGCAGCAGGGACAGGTGTGCGAGTGCTGGAGCCATTTGAGTAGGCATTTCTCACCGAAAATATGGCGGCAGGTTGGGTGGTTGATGATCTGGACAGGTTAGTGGTTCTCGTCGAGATCGTCTAAGCAGACAGGGCATCGTATGTCTGGGAAGCCGTCCATTCGATGAAGGCATGTGCGAAGAAATTGAGCTTTCAGCATCGTGTCGGAATTATAGGCCACCATCTCAATCATGACACCAAGCGCTGGTGCTGGGAATAAGAGAGCATGTTGGAGCAACACAACCGGCGGATTCTTATAGCACATGGTTTCCTCTCGGTATGGCTCCTTATAGATGAGAGACATACAGAGGCTTGGTGGTCTCGGGCCGTTTGCGAGTAGCTTCTGATCTGGAGCTAGGTCACATGGCGTTCACATTGCGGCTCAAGCACCGCCAGTGGAGGTCTCTCACCCATCTGATTGGATCTAGCTCGGCTAACCAGTCATCCAGCCCTACAGGACAGCAAACTCCTGCCAGACTACTGGAGGCCTCCAGGAGGACTTATCCCAAAGCAGAAGCAGCACGTTCTCTATCTCCTATCCCACCGGTGGTCGTCCAACGCAACCGTTAGCCGCTCTCGAGCTCATACACCCATCTCAGCCAAATCCAAGCGCTGCCGTCGCCACTAAATATCGAGCCCCTCATTTAGAGAACCAAAAGGCGCTAAATCCTACTAGAAACCTCGTCCTTCGAGGGCCATGTCTAGGAACTCTAGTAGAGATGGAGGTAATCAAGATCCGTCTACTCGCCGGAAAGCCACTCCCGAAGGTCTTCAATAGGTGAGGACTTGACGCATATGTACATAGCACCCAGGGGAAGAAGTCGATTATGGTAATGTTGCACGCCCTTCTGAGAAGCTCGAGAAGCACGACTATGCGGCGAAGGATGGCAAACCGCTTAGTATTCCCTCCGCAGACACTCTCGCTTCTGGTTGAGACTGAGGCGGTCGATGCTGTACTCGGACGGCGCATTGGCGACACGGGTGATGGATCCGCTCTGGGAGCCAAACTTCAACAACATGTGGAGAAACTCAAGGTCAATAGCGTGGCGACATATGGGAGGCTGGCTAGCATTAACTTATAATGCGACGCACGAAGACATAACGGTGGTAACGTCGGTTATCCCCGACGTGCGCCCAGTTCAGAAGAAGAAAGCAGGACTGATCAACGTCAACGTGCTGCCTTATTGCATGCTTGACTTTTCCGATCGATTCTCCGGTTTTCGAAGAGAAAAGAGAGTGATGTCGGATCGAAACAGGCTGGCAAGTAGGGCGCTGAGAAGGAATGATGTGGAAGGAGCAAGGTCGTATGCTGCCTCAGTGCATTTTGGAGCTTGAGTTTGCCTGACAGCTCAGGGCGCAGCAAGTGGAGGTATCATCTTCGTCTACTTGGGATTGATAGCACCCCCCGACTAAGCACTACGCGTATCAGACGCGGCACCCATATGTTTTTGCTTGCCAATATATGACAGACGAGGATGTACTGTACAAGTGCGAGTTTCCAAAGAAAAAGCGCGAATGCTGATGGTGGCCGCTCGGCACTAGACGGGCGTAAGAATGGAGCGAGTGGTTGGCAGGAGCATATGCAGTATCAATTAGATCTACAGCTATATGCACTGCAGAAGTAGTGCTCGTCTGATGGATTAAGCATGCGGAATCAATCCAGGCGATGAAGATTCGAGAGAGGTGTGCTTATCCAGGGGCTATTCCTCTAGAGAAACCCCTCACTATTCGATTTTACTAACACTTCTTCCTACACACTGACCCATCAATCTAAGACAAGAGCAGCTGCGCTGCCTAAACTCTCGAATAATTGCTCAGCTCTTGCGAGGCTTAAACACGACACTCAAAATCCCTCTCGCCCTTCTTTCACCGAGCTTCCTTTTCGCCCATGCCGAAATCTCACGTCCATGCTCCCTTCCCACCAGACTGGGATCAGCGCCGTGTTCGAGAAATGACTTTGCGATGACCAACAAGGAGGCAGGCGCGATCTCGGACCTGCTCTGGTGTATGGTTGGTGTTGATGAGTGGTAGGGCGCCGGCAGAATGGGTGGCGGGTTAGGATTATCCAACCTGCGGGCCTCTAATATTTGGAGCTCTTGGTTCCGAAGATACACATCAGGGTCGAAGCCCGGAGCCCGTGGAGTTCGTGGATTCATAAGTCCCAGCCTTAGTAGGAACACCTGCCATGGAGAGAAGGCCTCAGGCTGTCCAAAGGTGTATTTTAGCGCGTCCCGAATAGGAAGGTTGGGATCAGCGCCGCGTGATAGCAGCAGAGGTACGAGGTCCATCGGGTGCCTCGCGGCTGCTCCTCGCGGAGGTTTTGGGAGCGGGAGGTCAGTGTCCTTCTGGTTTTGTGAGACAGCCACTAGAAGTCCGTGAGATAGCTCTGCAGGTTCTGCGCCGTAGAATGGTGACGCGGCCTCACGGACGTACTCAAAGAGACAGCTTTGGATGGCGAGATGCAAAAAGGACCTGTTCAAGGAACACCGTTCCTCGACAGCCGTCCAATGAATTGATGGCACATTAAGCTTGTTCGCAATCCCTTGAGTATAGGGAATGCTTCCTTCCTCTTCCCGGTTGGCAAGGTAAGAGGCAGCGAAATCGAGAGCGTTGAATAACTTGGCCTGGAAGCCTTCAGTACACGTCGGATCAGCGAGTAAAGCATACTGAATCGCGTGCGTAACGATAGCCCAAAACTCTTTTCCACTATCCTGCGCCCTAAAGAAGCCCATAGGTCGGGTACGGAGCTCGATGATCCGCGCGTTGCACAGGCGAAAATAGGGATTGAAATCCGGGTCCGTCAAAGCTAGGAATTTGGACCAGATCTCGGGTCGTTCCACGTAGTCTTTGACCGTTCGGTGCAGGTAACCTATCTCAGTATGGGCCAATGGCATTGCTGTGGGTTTCGATTCCAGAAGTCCCTTGCAACAGGCCGTCAGTCGCCGGCGCATAATATCAGCCCGTGCATGTGTTTGCTCGGGTGAAAGTGCGCCGTAGGCGTGTTTCGAAGCAATATCGGGGTCCGCGTCATCAGCGTATGAGAACATAAGCAGTGTTAACTGCCCGATCGATGCCCGGAAGATTTGGAACATTTCGGAAGCTCGCTTGAGATGGAAACCACCCAACCGAGCCAAGATATTCCAGAAAAGGTGCTCAAGATCGGGCGGGAGATCATCCAAACGTGCTTGCAGCTCCTCCAGTCGCTCACCCCCAGAAAGACCATCCATAAGTGAGTCTGTGACCAAATGAACCCATAGAAACACGCCCGACGCTTTCATGACGACATTCTTAATTAAGTTGGCGGCATACTGCTGGTTCAGAATTTCCAATTGCGCGAACCCCCTGTTCTGGCTTAACCGGGAGCTGACGTAATGCTTAATGTCGTTGTACGTGAGATCTTCCAATCTCAAGCTTGGCCTTTGGTGGAATCCGTCTTCAAAAACGATCCATGGACGGCTTGAAACACACGTCTTGACATTAGGCGAAACGAATCTTTGGATCATGGCGATGAGCTTGTCGTGGTCACCGCTGTACTCGTCTAAGCCGTCTATGAAGAAGAAGAGTTTGTGCTCGTCTCCAACTTCCTCCACCAGATGGCGAAAAGCGCTCATGATTTCTTCCCAAGTGATGGGTTTGTGCCACGGATTTCCGAAGAGAATGAACTCCTCCATCTTGTGTGGGAAAGCAATCTCCCACAGTCCCGGTTCTTGCCGGATGGTCTCATACAGAAGTGTGCGGGCTAATCCTTCTTCGGACATCTGGAGTTCCGATCCCGAGTTCCAGAAGTAGAAGGCCGAGACTATCAGTTTCCTCCTCTTGGCCCATTGGTGTAGCAGCTGATGCGTGCGCTCGTGAGAGTAAATGAATTTCATCAGCGTTGACTTTCCTGAGGCTGGCTTTCCGGTGATCCAGTAGAGAGGTTCTGAATCGCCCTCGGCCCATTTGACGAAGTCGGACCACGGATTGTTAGGAGATGTGCTGAATATCCATTCGAAGGTCCTCTCATAAGCCTGCTCGATCTTCTCGGGCCGGTGCTCGAGCTCTCTAAAGCGAACCCAATAGAGGAGGCCACTAGTGAAGCATTGTAAGTCCTCATAGATCAGGGTTTTCCGCATTTCGACCGCAGGCAATGCAAAGGCGTCGGTATTAAGTCGTCTTCTCTCTTCGTAATCATTGTGCATCGTTTGGATGATCTCCTGCTGCCAGCCATCTTGCGCTGCCACCTTGTGGAGAAAGCTTTGAACCATTGTCTGGGTTTGCCTTGCGATAGTGCGCAGTTCCTCGTCCCGATTTGACTGGTTCTGCTGAAGTGTCTTGACCTGATCGCTGTGTGTCCGTTATTATATGCCGGGGTAAGAAGGGGTAGATGTCGCATACCGTAATGAGGTCAGCAGATACAGTGATATTTGCTGCCGATAGGTGTCCAGCGTCTGCCTCAAAGCCTCCACTTGATCCGCATTCCAGATACTCTTCAATGCATCCAAAAAGCTGCTCCACAGTGTCGTCTGCGAGCTCCTCAGCCTGCCCAGGGCTGACAGAAGCTCTGTGATAACCGCTTCGCTATCTCTGCATATCCGCATAATTTGCGTATCCACCGCTGACAGATTTGCCGGCGCTGAATCATGTTGCAACTTTAGCGAATCTCTCAGAGCCTTGTTATGGGATGCCAAATCGTGCGTAATCTTCTCGAGGTTGTCATGCGGGTCTGTTTCATGGTTTGGCTTGGTGCGATAGACCTTGATGGTTTGTGTAACGACCCTCCCGGCGAAATCAACAAACTGTACGACACTTGAAGCTACTGAGAGCGCCGTGAGAGGCTCCATGGTGGCGAAGGGCTGGAGAGGTCTGCGTTGGCGCGTTGGCGGCTTCTTATAGCTGGATGCGGGGCAACAAGGCTGAATCGTAATCCAGGATACACAGTAAAGTCACCGGGCTGAGCCTCGTGCAACCGGCCGCAGCAACCGGAGCGGGAGAGTTGACTGGTTGTGGGCGAATGAGACCCAGGTTGTCCTGCTCTACAGGCGTCCACTGGTGTACCTGCAGGAAAGGAGCCGCTCTCCCAACCTGGTATATAGTTGATCTCATACTAAATGCCGAACGCTGAGTGCTGCAAAGGATCAATAAAGCGAGTGATGTCGCAGTGGAGATAGAAACGGAAAATGGCTTCGGCTCATATGAGACGCTGGGGCGAGTTATAGATGACATTGTGACTAACCCGAAAACGGCTTAGCTTGACCTGAGGTATGCAGCCTCAGGCGCCACACCAAAGCTCCCTCTTGCGGTAGGTTATTCTCCGGATCTAAGGGCTCGCCGTACAAGTAAGTAAGATTAGCTGTCTCATTGTACGCACCCGCGAAGGCCTCCAGGGTAGCTGTTGCGCACGTCGTTCTATCCGGAGAATTCCACACCGTGAGAGGCTCCATACCCCACTCTCATCTCAGGTCAAAGCTATTTTATCCCAATCCAACTAGCTTTTGCGCAGCCTTGAATACGTTTGATAGATCTTCCAAACCGTGTCCTATGTATTTATTCGTTCATGTCCTCTGTCGGCTCTCCAATATCTCAATCCCCGCCCTCCCCAACTCGCCCGCCCACGCCAATAACTCACTGCGCAATAGCGCGTCACTCCCTCTCTCTGCCTCACTATGCATGGCTAGCATCTGCCTCCCAATGCTCACCAACACCCCCCAAGCCCTCTGGGGCACCTCCATTCCCCTCGGAATTGCACCGTCAATGACCCCCCTTAGCACGCCCTCATCGACAGACAGTGCATCCACCTCCCGCATCTCAGCATCCCGGAAGAAGCCCCAGGTTTCGTACCAGAGCTCGAGGACAACGCGCCGACAACCTGCGTTGGTAAGAGTGCCATTTACACCGGTGATTTCGCCGCCTTGGGTGGGGGTTATGGATGTTTGAGCGTTGCGGCGTGGGCGGGTCGTAAGAGCGGCTTCTGATGCTGGGATACGAAATAGTTCCGTGCGGTCCATGGGACAAGTGTTCGCATTCGGTCTCCCGCTATCGAGCCATACTAGGATGCATTCCCGGCCGAAGACGTGACCACGGGGTTTGAGACATACTGGCTCATGATCTTCGTTGAAGACTTCTTGGCAGATACTGCACACGCTCCCTAGGGAGGAAGAAATGGGAAGTCGAACGAGTGACTTGGAGGTGAAGTCCTTCCGCGACGGTAAGGGTCGATCAGGAGGCATATAATTCTCAACGTACTCTACGGATCCTGTTCTGTAGGCACCCAGCAGGACGTTTCCACAATCCGGCGCCCTCACTTATATATGGAATCTTCCCACGGCCCACGAGGCAAGAGAAACATTCACGATGAAACATGTGACCAGACAGGTTTGCTTCCATGGCAGGGCAAAGAAATCCTCTTCGAGCAAGTGCTAAATTGATCGAGCAGACTATGGCATACGCTTTCACCGCAAAGCTCCCTGGTCATGAGAACGGAAATAGTCATGAAGGGATATCATTAAGAAATCTAAAAACTTCCAGAACCGCCTTTGTGACACAGAACCAGACCACAATCTATACTCATTACCTTCTAAAGACCCTGAGAACTACAATACAGTACAGTACAATACAATACAAACAAGGAAAAACAAGGGAACATCGTCTAGTCTTGGAACTTCCCCCTAAACCTAGTCTTGCGGGTACTCCTCCGAGGCGTCCACTCGGGAGGGGAAATGGGCTTCGGCTTATTTGGCGTTCCCGGCGGGCGACCACGCTTCTTCTTGCCCTTCGGGCGAGGAGTGCTCGGTGCCTTCAGAGAGGAGGCTGCCGCGGAGCGGCGCGAGCTGGGGATCTTTGGGGAGGAGGCGATGGCGGGCGAGGAACGCTTTCCGGTTGAGGGACGCGAACGAACAGACGCGGGAGACTGGGACTTCTTCAGCGGGCTGGGAAGTACCAGTTCAGGAGGAGAAGGGGGCTCTGGGATGCGCCCGCGTGGCAATTCAGGCGAGCCTCGCCCGTAGGAGTCAGTATCCGGCGACGAGTCCAGGATCACCGAGTCCCATGTTTCGTCGCTGTCCTCCTGCTGCTTCTGCTGCTTCGATACAACAGCCGCAACCGGCGACGCATCCGGCACGAAGAAGTCCTTGATGAACTTGCGGTTCTTCTGCACCGTCTTTACCTTTTCAAAGAACGAGCGCGACTCGGCGACCCGGTACTGCATCGTGCTCAGGTCCGGACTAGTGCTCAGCGAGTTGCCCTCGTCGATGGGCGACAGGTTAGTGCCGCTCTTTGCGTAGTTGGTAGAGACGGCAATCGCATTCGGCGGTGTGTGCGGGAAGGGGTTTGGCGGCTTGACGGCCTTTGGCCGGTACACGCTGCCTGGTGAGATCGCATCGAAGGCGGACCGAGTCTCTCGCTCGACCAGGCTCATGCGCTTGTCAGCGGGTGGTATCTGCTGCTGCCGCTGCTCTGTCGGCGAACTCTCTGCAGATGACGAGGAGGTAGAGAAGTCGTCATAGGAGAAGCCGTAGCTTCCTTGTCCGGGAGTGACAGGCGGACGGTCTTCAGGGATCACAGGGAGCGAGTTCGGGGACTGGATAGTGGTGACGTCTTGTGCTGCTTGGACGGTGGGGAGCTCGTCTTCGGAGAACTCTGAGCTGGTGGGGATGTGAAAGCCCTCGTCAGTGTCCAACATGGTGACATCCGCTTGCTCGATGACAGGTACTTCTTCGGGGTTCTGTAGGCCAGGAGTTTGAACGTAGGGCTCATTCTGTTCCGCAACCTGGATCCGCAGCTTCTTCGCCGACGGCTGTCCAAGTCCCTTCGTCCGAAGCTTCCTCTTCAACGTCCTCATGACCTGCTCACACTCATTTTCGGACAAATAGCTATCCAACAGTTCCAGGACCTCAGCCTCCATAACCTGTATCAGCTGCTGCGGATCCTGCAGCAGCTCCTGGAACTCCGGATTACGCTCAACGAGGCGGATGACATGGAAGACGGCGAGCTGGATCTTCTCGCGGCTGTTGCGGAACTCAGTAAAGTAGTGATATATGCCGAGGCCAGTTGCGGCGCCTAGGAGTGCTTGTATAAGTGGCCCGTAAGAAGAGAGCATGTCAGGGAGTCCGCGTTCGCCGAAGAGGTAGCCGGTGAGCGTGCGGGCTTTGGTGGAGAGCGGTAGGGCTGCTTGTGGTGCGCCTTGCGCTTGCTGGACGATGGTGGGACTCATGGTCGTGGTGTTGGTGCTGTGTTGCGTGGTATTCGAGATGGGAACTTGCGTCGTTCGTCGGCGCTTTATTCGTATCGATGTTGGAGAAAAAGAATCTGGGAGCGAGACGCCGTCAATGTAAGGTGTGGGATTTGCTTTATGTCTTTGTTCTCGCTGCGTGGACAATATAGCCGCAAATAGTCGAGTCGAGGTGGTATGGCCGGTAAACAAAGGATGAAAGAAAGAGATGGAAGAACAAAGGCTGCGAAGCTCAAAGAAAGTATTCGACTGGTCGCCGAGGGGACGTGAAAGTGGTTGCTGTGGCGGCTACTTTGGCGGTGCGCGCATGTGGCGGTGCGTGGTGTTGCGGTGAACTGTCGCGGTTGGAAACAAGACCCACCCATCACTGAGACCGACTACTCCGAAACAGGCACATGCACCGGTTTCTGGGCGTGGATACTCGATATTGCTACATACTATTGCTATGGCGGTGAACTAGTATATATATCGATTGACTTGAAGTTCTTCAGTGGTGATTATGTGGCCGAGTTCATATCATAACATGTAGATAGAATCATGGGGCAAGACTTCGTACTAGAAGATACTGTATTTTGTTTGCCATTATGCCGGAAATTGTTTGAGGCTAAGATAAATAGCAAATGAATGCAGCACTTGATGGCAAGTAACTCAGGTCTCACATCAAACCCCCGTCTTGTAGGTCGTCGACTAGTGCGCCGCTCTTAAGACCACCTGGATATATGAAACATCTACCAAAAGCGTATCAGCATGAGCGAGACTTATACCACGACGCTGTTGGATGTGGCGGAGACATATACTCACGATGAGAAAGCTTGGAGCCAAATATGGGCGCCACTCTTCAGCCCGGAGATTTCACCCTCCAAGCAGCCAGGGAACGGCCTCACCACCAGCTCGTCACCTTCGGCCTACCAAAGCACCTGCACCATCCCTTTAGGCACTCAGGAATTGTTTACCTCACAACAACCCATCCGCATCTCCTCTCCACGAACGTTTTCCGGCCCCAGCATACCAACAACCTCGCCCTCCATATCCGCGCACATAGCAAGCTTCACCGCTCCCGACCGCGTACAAAGCACCAACACACCTAAAGCTCTCCAAGAGGAATTCCCTACCATCGACGGCATGTACTCCACACCGATCGTGCACCCCGGAGCTCCCTCCATGCCCAACACCCTCATCCCCTCCGCATTCAGCACCAGCACGGTCACAACCACAACCACAACCACGGCTACCGCCGCAACCACGGACGTCGTCATGAAGGACGCTCCAGCCGCCATTCGCGCCGCCTCCTCAGAGCTCGTCGACCGCCTGGTGCGCAACGCTACGGACGCGTACGCCGCGCTTCACCCCCTCGCCAAGAAGGTTGGCGTCGTCTCTTGCAGCCTGGACGAGCAAGTCCCCGTTGTAAAATGGGTTATCTTTGCGCTAGTGGGCGGCGTGGGCGCAGGCATGGCCGCTGCGTATCTGTACCATCGATCCAAAACACATCGACCACCACCACCACCTATCCCGATTCCTGAGAATGAGGACGCGGCGACCTGGAGGCGGAAAGCAAGGGTTGTGGCGGCGTTCCTGGAGCGGGCGCTGAAGACGAATGGAGAGCTGAGGCAAACGCTGAGGGAGACGCGGGAGCAGAGCGGGAAAGAGTTGAAGGAGTTAGAAGAGCTGAATGAGACGTTGCAAGAGGAGTTGGAAGAGGCGAATGAACACTCGAAGGCGCTGCAGCATGGAATCAACACTGAGCGCTTGCTGAGAGAGAAGAAAGAGGTGGAGCTGCAGAGGATTAAGAGCACCAGCAACACGCCACAGCAGGTGCAGATGGTTGGTGGGAACAACAGGTCTGCTCCCCATCAGAGACACTCACCTTTCCCAATGGCGAGTCCCCTCGGACCACCGTCTTCCACCCACAGCTCATCCGGAAGCAGTTCCAGCTCAACTAAGCGGAGGATCCTGAAAAACAGTCCCATCAATCCTCCATCCTCCAGCCAGCGCTCCTCCACAAGCCGCCTCTCAACAACCTCCAACCAACGCCTGACCTTCACACCCCGAGAGACACCCTCGCAACCCCTCACCGCCAGCCAGCGCCGCAGCCGCACACCCAGCAGTCCCCTACCCACCCGGCATCCTACACCCCGCCAACAAGCCCTCAAAGCCTTCATCAAGCAGCGCGTCGAGAGCGGCTGCGCGCGGCTCGAGAAAGGCGACCTGACGTCCGACGAGCTGACAGGCGTAATCGACGGCGAGATCCAAGACTTCAAGAAAGAGCTAAGTTCGACGCCGCCGTCGAGCGGCGGTAGTAGTAATAGTCAGAAGGGAAAGCGGAAGCTATACGAGATCATTGAAACTGAAGAGAGGGAGGAAGGTGATGTGTTTCTGACGACACCCGAAGCCCAGTTGATGGATCCCGCGCATCGTCGAGTTAAACGCGTCGCCACCGCGCAGAAGCTGGATCTCGGCAACATCCCGAAGCTGGAGCGTAGCACCACGGTTCGGCAGGTGAAGCACGGGCGAACGAGCATGGCCGCTGGCACCATCCCGGCCCCGGCACTGACTCCGGTTCTATCTCCTGTAGCTATTAGCGGCCGCCGCTCCAAGGCTCCCAAGAAGCGCGTGAGCATCATTGCTGCCAGCATTGAAGAGCCGCTCAGCCCTCGGCGGAGTCCGCGCAAGCATAAAGTGACGGGGAGTATGAACATTCAGGCGCTGAGTCGGCGGTCGAGGTCACCGGAGAAGTGATGGGAGGCTTATTTCGCAGACTTTCTAAGTGGTTTAGGAATCTTATGCGGGTTTAACGTTTTATGGAGAAGATATTGGATACGTTTTTTTGGTCGTCCAAAAAAATAAATTTGAAGTTCGAAAAGGGGTACAACAGGGAGCCGCGATCGTTGGTGTCCGGCGAGGATTTTGTCTTTAGGTGCGCAGTAGGCACCGTCGTATATGCCATCTCATTCCTGCATCAGTGAGCATTTGCTCGGATGGTGCGATGTGATTCTGCGTAAAGTTAGCTGAAGGTCTCCAGGTTGATCGCTGTACTTCCCATCCATTCCAGAAAAGAAATCCTTCTACTCTACGCTCCACGATACCATGCAGTTCGTGGATGTATGAGAAAGTTGCGCAAATTCACGAAACATACCTTAATAAGACAGGAGGCCTTTATCCCCAAATTCAAGAGTTCTTCTCTCCTTCCTGTCATAACCAACGAGTAGAGCAGCATGTCGGACGCTGGATTTGACCAACACCTCAACCGCCGAGACCACACACCTCCCATCCAAGCCAATCTCACAGACCCCATCTTCGACTGCTGGCCCCTAGGAAGCGACCCCCCACCTCCCATCGACCTCCGCAGCTCTCCCCCCGATCCCTCTGATATCCCTCAACTCATCTCCAACGACCCTCTCCTCGCCCATCTCACCACACGCTCATGCACCCCTCCACCATCCCCCCAAGATAGTTTTTCCCATACCCCTCCGCCCCTCTCACCACCTCCCCCTACACCTCCCGAACCCCCACTCCACCATCTAACCCTCGCCTTCGCCTCAACCCAAGACCCCTGCCCCATCTGTCTAGAAGCCTACAACACCTCCCACACCCACACCCCCATCCGCATCGTCAACATCGCCAACAGCGCAAACCACATGTTCGGGCGCTTCTGCCTTCTAAAATGGTTAAACGCGGGGGGGAAAACGTGTCCGATATGTCGAGCAGAACTAGTCCATGCTGCAGGGTAGGAACAAGAAGAGACGACGAGGAATGAGGAGGATATTGCTATTGCTCCGCTAAGGAGGCCTGCGCGTGGCATGAGAGCTCGCAGGGCTAGGGACACGGCGATTCGGCGGCATTTCCGAGCTGCGAGGCGGTAGATGGTGTTAAGGTATGGGAGGGGGTATAGATACTGTGAGGTTTAGTCGTTTTTCTGAATAGGGGAGGGGACTCCCTGAGTTCCGTGAGTGACTCAAAGACGGATGGGTGATACGACGACGGTAAGGTAAAAGATGACGAATAGAAACACGTGGATGTGAAAAGTAGAATTGACTCGCGGACTGAACTGTAAAATCGTGACATTAAGAATTGCCTGGTGGTGGCAGGCCTAGTCGATACTATACTACTTACTGTGTCTGCTCCGTTCGCGTCTACTACATCAAACCTTGACCCTTTTGGTCGGCTGCTTGTAGGGTGTGCGGATGGTCCCGGTCCCCCTTACCCCGAAGTCTCTCCCAAACGGTATTGCGGCGCTGAACGCAACAAGGAGAAGTAACATCTTCCCAGCATATCCTCTCCTCATGACGCGGAACCACCCTTACTCTGCTCCTCAGCCTGCTTAGCCTTCTTCATCCTCTCCTCCGCAGCCCTCGCTAATATGTCCCTTCTACTCAGACTCCCGGCGGGCACACTCCCACCACCCGCACTACTCACCACCGTTTCCCCTCCTCCTCCACCACCAAGCACAAACTCCCCGCCTGTCCATCCTCCATGATCACACATATCCTCGGGCGCATCCGCATACTCCACATCCGCCACGCTCCTCCCGCCACTCCGCCAATCATCCCTCTCAACCTCCCTCTCAATCTGCTTACACAGCTCCCAAAAGTTCCTATCATGCGGGCCCCACACATTATGTGCCAGCTCGTGACAGAGCGTGTTGCGTATCGTCTTGTAGTCGCGGTAGCCGTCGTACGCGTCTGTTCGTAAACGTAGCTCGATGACCTCGCCACAGTTGCGGTTCAGCCCCAGCGTGCGCGATTCGTGCGTTGTGTGCATGGCGGGGTCCATCTCTGTAAGAAGGGGCACGCTGAATTTGTGCGTGCGCATCGCGGATTTGATACCTGCGTCGTCGCGCAGGCGCTCGAGGAAGCGCAGACTGCGGTCTGGGTTCGGGAGGTAAGGGAGCGGTCGGAGGGTGTGGAACGTGTACTGCGCCTCTTCCTGCACTTTGTTCCAGTCTCGGTTTCGCGCGGGGGTTGCGGCTTTGATGGGGCTGGGTCTTCGAGGCGCGGTGGTGGCGGAGATGCTGGCGTTGAGGGAGGAGACTTCGGCGGTCGTGCTGCCCATGAGGGTTATCTTCTTGGAGGCAAGCTCGGAGATGGGTATGGAGGGGTCTTTGAAGGGCGGTTTCTGCAGGCCTAGCTTCGGGTTGATGAGGAATTTTTGATTTGACGGGGGTATCGAGAGCTCTGTGGAGACTCTTTCGGAGAGATCCGATATGGTAGCGTCTTGTGCGAAGGAGAATGTGACCGGTTTGCCGTGATGTGTGAGCGTGAGCTGTATCTCGTCGGCGGAGGCAGCGGGCATGGTGGTATCGTGAGTTTCGTCTATTGATGTCATTTTCAAACAGTCTGCGTATTGTAAGTAGGAGGATTAGTTGTGAGATCAATGTAGCGTTGTGCTGCCGACTGTGAGATACGGGCCTCGTCGGTGACGTTCGCAAGGCTTCCATGCGCGTCGCCATCGCGCCAGATTTGTCATCGCGCTAAGACGCATCACGTGTAGAACTATTCACGCCCTAGCGGTTCGCATCTCACACAAGCAATGCATAATATGAGTCGGCTACTGAAAGCTTTGATGACAACATACACTGAAGCTATGTACATAACATCTGAAGTTTTTACTCTAGCCTCCGCGTGAGCGATGCGAAGTTTAATGAGATATGGGTATCGATGCTCATATCCAAACGACGGCCAAAGCCCAATCCATCCAAACAATATGGTCGATCCAAGGTACGCCGTGTAAATGCCCAAACTCGCCCTAATGTATACAGAGAAGCTCTCCAAGATAGTCGTTCAGACCTGCTGTTACCTGTCTCCCTCGCCCTCTTCCGCTGCGCTCTTTTTCTGCTCCTCTTCCTTCTTCTTTTCCTCTTTCTTCCTGCGTTCCTCCTCTTCCTGCTTCCGTTTCTCAGCGTCTTGGCGATCTTTTTCGATTTGCTCGGCGGTCTTGAGCCATTCTTTCCGGTTCGGGTCCCATGCGTGCCTGAACACATTAGCTGCGACTCAATACCTAGAGGGAGGATATCTACGTACCCCTGGAACTCTGTCACGACAAGCGCCTTCTCCTGGTACTCCTGGATCAAGATCTTGTCGTACGAATACGGAACCTTCGCGATAACGCCCTCAAACACAGTCTCGCGCATCGGATATAGATCTGAAGTGTGATATCGATGGTAGTTCTTGCAACTCCACACTCCCGGCGCGGTATCCGGATGCGTCTCGCTTAGACCAGTGATATCGATAAAGAGACCGTTCCTAAGATCAATCCACCGTGCATCGATGATGTTCATGCCGTCTCCCCGTTCTCGTTCTCTTGCCATAGGGTTCACGTCGAGCAGGTATTCACGTTTGACGCTGCCGTCATCGGAGACGTATTTGTGGTGCGTCTGATTGTACCTTTCGCCGAGGAATGCGAGTGTAGCGCCCGACACTTGCGTGTCCATATCCCAGTCCCAAGGTAGTCGCTGCAAGCGAGCGTCAGCCTAAGCATGTCTCGCCTATAATGATGGATTATATTCACCCTTCCGTTCCACCACCATCCAAGCAATGTCCCGTGTGCTATCCATGTATCGAGGCCCTCCTGTCGGAAGAAGTCGAGGTAGGCGCGGATCATGTGTAGTTGTGTATCGGTGCGCTCGTCGTCGGCAACGACGCCTTTGAAGTAACGAGCATCATAATGTCCCATAACGTCGCCTTCCCTATTTGAAAGTTAGCCATATTCTGAGCCAGGCGTCGGGACAAAAGCCTCGTGAAGAGGTGCGTCCTTGACCATTGAAAAGGTTGGGGCCAAAATCACTGGAGGGATGCCGCTCCTCCAATGCCGACGGGAAACGTACCCAGGCTCGTGAAAGTATTTCAATCTCTCCTTCTCCTCTTTGCTCAGCCCCCGCGCCTCCATCTTCGTCGCAGTCCTCTGTAGGCCACTCCTCCCAGGCCTGACCGGCGAGGCCACTGTCGAAGCAAATAGCGAACCCCCCGCAATCGCCGCCGCATATATCGAGAACTTCATCTCCGCGGCTTTGGGAATCCGAGCTCGCGGTCGAGGCTCGTCTGAAATAGGAATATCGGGTCGAGCTTGGCGTCTAAACGGAATGCGGCGGAAGTTGGTGAACGGCGTTACACCGAGTCCCGCGGTTGGAACAATGCTGAGGATTGGAAGGGAATGTTGGTGGGCCCAGAAGGAATTCCCTCGTGTCTCTAGAAAGCGCGCCGCGTGAGGTTTTCGGATATCGGCAGGAATGACGTCGTCGGAAAGACAGATTCTGGAATCAGCACTCGTTCATTTCTCAGCGGGAAGGGACAACAGCGCCAGCGACGAGCGAGAGCGACGGCAAGAGTGGCAGATAAGACGCATCAGCACAAGGCGGGCCATGGGAGGCTTTAAGGGTAAGGAAGGACGACGGCCATACTTTCCCGTCCGTGCTTCTGGGGACGGCAGCATAGCGCCACCGCTCAAGCCGCACGGCGAGCGAATAGGCAACGGGTCGCGTGCCGGGTTGCTGGTGGCCTCGGAGGCAGAGCGAGTTCTGGGACGAGCCGTCGCATCTAAGCGCATGATGCCCTGCCACTAACGCGCGGCCTTGGTACGAGCCCATGCCGGATGGGGGAACATGGACGGCGTCTCCCTTGTACTCGCTGCTTCCATTTCGCATACTCACTCTTGCTTAAACCCTCCCCAGATATGAGGCTTCTCACCGGCATTGGCCTGCGCTGGGGCTAAGAATAACCGGGTCTTGTGGGTGGGCTGTGAATGATGATGTCGTGTGCCGCAGTTCCTAAATGCGATAAGATCGACATAGAGCGATTCTGCCAGAAACCGGGCGCGCGATCTGCATCTCATCGTCTGCCAAGCTGGGAGAAAGCCCGACCTGCCGTTCCCTCCCGCACACGCTCCCCAACGGCTGGCGTCGCCATCAGGCCTCTTGGCGGTATCGAGCACGATCTCTCCTTTCACGTAGAGATGAACCGTCCCTCTCCGCAGTTTTCTCAGCTGTTGACCTGCTCGAGCAATGTACGAAGACGTACAACAGTAATCGCTAGTCTCAGTCAAACCCTCGCTAAGCGCTTGAGGTGACGTACGCAAGCCTACTGTGGTACTGTGCGTCCAATCTAACAAAACTTCTCTGGCGAAGCGTCAGACGACGCCATCCTGACAGCGCGGAGCGCCTCTCTGATACGTCCACGTAAGCTCAGTGGTTACAGATTCACAGCTCACACGGTGCGAATCAGACGAACCTATAAAGGGGACGCGGCTCCGGTTCCCCTCAACTG
This sequence comes from Trematosphaeria pertusa, assembly GCF_010094035.1. Lineage (NCBI taxonomy): Eukaryota > Fungi > Ascomycota > Dothideomycetes > Pleosporales > Trematosphaeriaceae > Trematosphaeria > Trematosphaeria pertusa. Next base: position 99,624 of record NW_022987216.1, on the reverse strand, counting down.
CGAGAAATGCCCAGCTTATTACACTCGCATCCCGAGAACAATTATTGCCCTTCGAACGGTTTCACACCAGGCGGAATTGGAATGTTGAACCATCGGTTGACAAGCGTCTAGTGTTACATGTTGCGACTTTTCCCACGCCTAATGAGGAGCTACCTCTACCCAAGCGCTCAGTAAAACCAGACACCTGTGTACGCCTAGGAAATGATGTCTAGGTAGCTTAAGACTCATCCATCACATCCGTACCGTTCGTGACTGCAAGGGATACATCGCCTGCATCGCCGATGAGACGCTTCTCAGATTCCGTGACAAACTGGTTCACTCGGATTAGCAACACAATTTATAAGAAGAATGCAGAGTTAAGAATCTCACCTGCACACTTCTTGTCGGGTCGTAAAACAGCGCGAAGCTGCGCTGCACGTCGTCGATGCTGACGTCTGAACCACCACGTTTGCTGCGAATAAGATCCGACGTGGTGATTAGGTTGCTGGCGTATCTCAGACCCGTTTCCTGACCGATCTTGGTGAGTAAAGCAAGCGCATCTGGTGAGACGTCGACTTCCTCTTCCTGCGCGCGTATTGAAAGAATCTGCTGCATCTCCTCGCGCGAGTATGGATGCGTGCTAACAATGACCACCCGATCCAGAAAATCGAGCGGTAGGCCGTGTGGCGATCGATAGTCCGTCCCTCTTATCTGTGTGTTCCCTCTGTTACTTGCCATAATGACAATCGGTGCTAATTCGCTCTCGAGCGCCCGGTTGATGAAGGAGAAGCATTCGATGTCGAGCATGTGGACCTCGTCGATGAACAGCACTCCCGGCACGATCTCCGCCTTGCCCTCCTCTTTCCATTCGGCAATCTTGGTGTTGATCTGGTCTCGCACCTCGCTTCGGATCTCGCCAGTATCGCCGGAGAAGAGGGCCAAGAAGCCCTGTGTGCGCGAGTTTATCACATCGATCTCATGTAGGCTGACCGTGTGCACTACCTCGCGCCGCTGCTGCAGCTCGCCTTCTGGACACTGCACAAACTTAGTATCTATGCCCATGGCATCGTAATCCCTCGAGCGCGTGTACGATCGGCCCAGCTTCGTGATCTTCCCGGAGGCCTTATCGATGGAAATGATGTCGCCGGCCATAACCTTCTCCTTGGTCATCGCGTCGATCATCTTGGTGCCCATGTCGTAGACAGTTTCCATGTCGGTCGTCTTGATGGTCAGTTTGCCTTGCTTGTTGCCCTGGGATCATCTTCAGCTTCTGTCCGTGAGCAAAGATCTGCCTGTCTTACCCCTGTGACACTGCGATCAATCTGTATCTCCACGACCTCGCCCTCAATGACCTCGCTCTCCTCCGTTATCCGCACGCCTATGGACTTGCGAAATGCCTGTGTGAGGGCCTCCGTCTTGGACATTTCGAGCGAAAAAATCTCGGACGAGGCCAACATCGTGAAGGGCACGTCGGCGCCCAGCGACTGCGCCATGCCCATGGCGATAGCAGTCTTTCCTGTACTGGGCGGGCCTGCAATGAGCACCGCGCGGCCAGCAATCTTGCCGTCCTTCGCCATCTGCAATATCACAGCCGCGGCTTTCCGCGCCTTTTCCTGTCCTACTAGTCCTTGCGACGACGGCTTGGGCTCGAGAGTGTCGCTTTCGACGCCGAGGCCGCGAATGTGCGAGTGCGCCGCGATGAGGTTGAGCCCACGCAGCTCCTTGCTCTCGGCGATGGTCGTTATGGGCTGCCACTGTTAGCTGAAATCCGCACAGCGGGGCGTCTGCAAGACCTACGACAGCCATGGCGATGTGCGGGCGTGGGGGCAACGGCAGGATGTGCTTGTTGCTCTCGCACCGCGTCAACTGAGTTTGTCGCGAAGCTTGAGCTTCAGCGCACTGACCAGGCGCTAAGAGAGGTATCCACAACGCTAATACCAATCTGGCCCTTGGCGTGTTAGCGTGCGTTGCGGGGGTCTTACCGCGACGACGAAAAGTCGCTGTGCGGCCCAGACGGCCCCAGCTCTCACTTATAAACCGCCCGCCGATTCTCCTTCACCTCTCCTTCCACGACATTACACTTGTACCTACCGCCCCCGTCCTAATACGATCCTCATCTGGGCATGTAGAGCGCGGCGGCGGCTCCCTCCCCCGTGCGTCTGAGACGCCGCCAAAATGTCAAGCCGTCCAGCGTATCCCAAACTCTCAACCTCGAACAACCCCTTGGGTTCCAGCGGCCCTACCGGTAACCGCGTCTCGGCACATGCGGACAGGTACGTGTCCCTTGCTCCGAAAACACACACACGCACACAAACTCCGCGTGGTTAGCGTATCCTTTACAAACAACGCAGCCCGCGGTTACAGCGAGCAAATCTTGCAGTAAAGCCAGGAGCGTGTCTAGCTCAAAACTATGTGATAAGGAAACTGCCTTAGATCCCTGTAACGCTAGTTTACCACGATTGGCCCGCAGACACAACTCTCGCCACCTTCACTTATAGCTCCGCCTGGATTCTCCCTCACTAACACATCCGCAGTCCTTCTGATGGTCCACGTCATCAGGTTGCACCCGATCAGATGAGCTCAAAGAAGAGGCCTTCAGGTCCACGACCACGTGGAGATAGCCCGCAAAATAAGCGAAGCAGGTCAGATCTGTTAGCTTCAAATTCTGATAGGGTACGGCTGAACAAAATCTACATCCACAAGCATTGTATTAACATTTAAATAGTACGCTGTCCCAGAGAGTCTCGCTGTGCCATTCAGTCCGCCTCCATCAAGAAACAATTCCATTATCGGTACATCAGACGTACCGATACCCACAAGACCTGCACCAAAGACTAGAGATGGACGGCGTATTGACCACTACAGACCTACCAGAGACTGGGATAGTCGACGAGACTCTCTGGATAGGAGATCAAACAATGGAACCTCGCGAGCTTCCAACGACACCGCGAGCCCGGTCCACCGCACCATGTCGCCACTGTCAGTAATGCATGGAGACGCTGGGAATTCTGGAAGCGGAGGCTCTACTCCCCTGCAGGTTGCGCCTCCTGCCCCGTCGATGTTCCCAATTTCACCGAACCCCGCCTGCGCTTCGAACGGATCCAAATTTTCGCTGCAGGCGCTCGCCAACATTGTCCAATTGGCCAATGCTGAAACCCATAGCGTCCGATTGACCCAGCAGGAACCGGCCGAACCTAGCGAATCCGGTACAATTGCTTCATTACGCAAGATCAAAGCACGGAAACAAGCTATTGCGCGTTCGGAGCTAGATGCCAGCAAAAAGCGGGTTGGCTCTGTTCTTGCCTCTCAGTTGTTGCGAGCCGCAAATCCGGACAAGGCTAGTGCAGATACGGCTGGCAAGAACGAGGATGGTCCATCCTCAAACCAGGGTGCCAAGCTCATCGCTCTTCAGATTGAGGTGACTAATCTGAAGAACGAGCGAGAAACCATGCTGAGCCGTATCACGCAGCTCGAGCGGTTCAAAGACCTTTCGACGGAGGTGCAGACATGGCCAGGTCGTCTCCAGCAATTGGAGACGGTTTCTGAGCGAAGAAAGCAGCTAGAAGCTCTGCCCGACAGAGTCACGGAGCTGCAAAACACGCTTGATGGGCTGCATAAATGGAAACAATCACATTCAAATCCGCTGACACCGGAGCAGCTCCAAAACAGCATAACTGCTCTGAAGACGGAACTGCAAACTCAAATCAAGGAATTCGCAAAAAAGAGTATACCTGCTGCCTCGGTTCTCGGAGACGTTAAGGACTTAGGAAAGCAGCTCGATGACCTAAGCCATAGCATCAGAGATGTTGCGTCAAAAGAGACATCGACCTACGATAAAATCAAGGAAAGAATAGAGCCGGAGGCGGAGAAACTCAAGAAGAGGGTCGACGATATAGATTGGGATCTCGAAAAACTTATTGGTCCGCTATATTCCGAACACAAACGCACTGGACTCACTGTCCTGGAGAGACTCACCACTCTATCCACTTCAGTGGGTGATCTCGCCCAGCAGATGAAGCAGATCGAGACAAGCATGCAGCAAGTCAGCAAGAACAACGATAACCTGGGAACTAGGCTCTCTCAGGTAGAGTCGAGACTGTCGGAAGCAGAACCGTTGGCAGCGATGGTTGAAGAACTCAATGCCAATGTTGGCAAAGATGGCGTACACGACAAAAAGCTTATCGAATTTGACGGCCGACTCCAGCGCATCCAGGCACTTATCCCCGAGATAAATCGGATCACGGAAAAGACTGGCGAGAAGTCACAGCTCGGCGACCTCGTGTACGCATCAGATCCCGATCTCAAGAACCAATTTGGGGACATGGTCCAAGACATGAACGCAATTGGTGACGACCTTGAGCGCCTGGAGAGGAAGTTGTTCCAGTTGGAGGGCACGGTGCAGACTGTGCAGACCGAGATACCTGAGCTGTTTATGAGTGAGATAGATCCCATTAAACTAGGCGCGCGGCAGGATCGCCAGCGCATGCAAGAACAAGTCGATGCACTAAAAAGACAATCCATCGAACACCGATCCCGGGTCAACACACCACAGCCAGCACTGACCGCCGCGGAACGACAGCAGCTGGTACATTTAGCTGCTGAGTCAAAGACCTTCCAAGAGGCGAGCGCGGACATCCAGAAGTGGCGTGGTGGCGCGGACAACAAGTTGCTTGAACTGGACGTTTTAATTACCGGCCTGGGACAGCAGATGGAAGCCAAGACTCAGTCAATTCAGGCTTCAGAACGACAGATCGAGATCCTCCAGAATGTTCTGCGAAGTCTGGAAGACCGCTACCAGAACATCACAACGGAAGCTTTATACCAGCACATGGTGCACTGGATTGCGGACGCCTACCCCAATGCTCCAGGCTTTCTCAATCAACTCGGCGCTGTACAGGCAGACATAACTTCGCTGAGGAAGTTCAACAACGAAATTAGATGGGTTTCCCAGGTAGCGCAGCAACTTTACGGCCTCGCGCAGAGCTCACAACAGCTCCAACAGTTAGCACAGAATGCCGAATCTGTGCACAGCCTACCACAGACGCTACAGAAAGTCGATGATACATGCGAACTCGCGCGACAGGCGGTCGCAAAGTCTTACGACGCCACGTCGCTGGCCACTCAAACCGAGAACAGCCTCCGGGAGATCAATGCCACGTTATCAGCCTTGCAAGAAACTGCAAATCAATTTTCTGTTCTTCAAGTCACCCAAAACGAGCTCTCTAAAAGGCTGGACACCGAGCAGACGGCGCGTGTCGAAGGCGATATGACGCTTGATCACAACATCTCCGCCGAGAAGGAGGAGCGCATCCACTCGATCGCCGACATCTCAGATTCAATGATTTCGTACAACCGGGACACGCAGAGTCTGAATGATCGCTACAACCGGATTGAGAATGAGACAAAGCTGTGCAAGAACCAGATAAGCCGGATTGAAACCCTCGTCCAGCCCGTCAAAGATCTCGACGTTGGCCAGATCCAGCACTTCGCTGCTGCGTTCCCCCAGATCCTCCAGTCCATTTATCAGATCCAGACAATCGTTGAGGCTGTCAATAAGAACCTCCAGGGCGGTGGACTGAAGTTCAATTGGAACGTCGATTTCGAGAAGCTCATAAACGGCAACGACAAGGGCAAGAAGAAGGGCTAGCTTCTCAGAGAATGACTCCGGATCAACGACTACCCATCCCTCTATATGCTCTCGACAACATCCTTTTCCTTTCGGCCGACGTTACCCGATTCAAGACTTTCAGCACTTGTAATACCTATTTCAGCATCTCAAGCGTTTCCCAGAGTATGCACAAAAGTTTTTCCTGCGGAGTTTCATACTGCATTTCTCCCCGCATAGATACCCTTCAGCTTCATCGGCTAGCTTGCCTTCGGCCGGGACCTCGACGTCATCACAATACCCTCTCTGTAGTTCTTTTCCTTCTCCTTTGTCGGACCTCATTCTGATAGTGCCCAGTGTCGGTATCGCTGGACATATTCCGATTTTCATCGTGCTTTCCACGGATATTTTGGTAGGGCGCTGGGTGGTCTCGTGGAGGTGGCGGATGGAAGGGTTTGCTTTCGTGTCTGGTCGTCGGATATCGAGTGCACGCTTGCGGGATGTGGATATGGATGCGTGGTAGCTGCTTAGTGACACTTGCTGAGAGGCATAATAATTGGATGCAAATACACTATCTTCACATATCAAAACCTCCTGCTGCTGATGATCGTGATACGTTGATGGCGACTGCAATGGCCCTTCTTTTGGATACCGTTCGGCATTACCACCTCAAATCGCGAGATAAGTCATTTAACCAGTATAGGGAAGAAAGGCATAGAGAGGAATAAAGTCGACATAATATACTCTCCGAACGTTGCCAAGCGACGGTGCAGACATTGACGTGGACGCTAATTCGGCCCCACCGAAAGTTTCGCGTCAAGCCCTGGGCTTCGAGTTTCCCTCCGTTGAACAGCACACAGCTCTAAACAACAGCCACCACAACTCCAGTCTCCTCTTCTCCTCCCTCTTACCTCTCGAAACCCTCCAAGAGCCCTTTCAACGCACAATGGCGCCCCTCCGCCATCCTACAACCCCCTCCGCACTAGCCCCCGCCCCGCCCTTAACCGCATCCACGAACCCCACGCTCCCCTCCTCCACCGCCGAACCCTCCACAGCAATAGCAACAGCAACAACAGAAAACCCGCACCCCAAAAAGCGCAAACGCAAAGAGAAAGCCCACCCTCACATCCTGCACCACGCGACCTTCCGCGCGCACGCCTGGGTCTACTTCAACCTCTGTCTTGTAACGCCCAGCGTCACCTCCACTTCCACTTCCACTTCCACTCCCTTCAATCCACCACCCGACTCGGCGACAGCCGACATCGACATCGACGCCCTCACCGTCTCTACGCTCCTCACACCACTACTATCCGCCTTCCTCGGCCTCACAGGCTCCGCAGTGCCGATCGACATCCTAAAGACACAGGGCAGAGACGTGTGGATACGCGTGCCGCGGCAGGATGCGCGCGCGGTGCGGGCGAGCTTGTCCGGGTGGGTGGGGTGGTGCGATGCGAGGTTAGTTCCGGGGGGCGCGGAGGAGGACGGCGGGAGGGGGAAGGTTAGGGTGGCGTGGAGGGTTGTGGGGGAGGAAGAGGGGTTGGGGGTGTTGAGCGTGGGCGGCGGGGATGGAATGAGCCTTTTCCAGCAGGGGACTTGAGGCGGGAGAGTGTATAAAGCAGGAGTGTGAGGATGAGGGAGTGGGAATGAATGAGCTGATGGGTTCAATGGGCTTCTGTCTAGTAGATTGGACAGCCCTCAGATTGGTGAGTAATGGGCATGCGCCAGATGAAGTCGCAAGATGCTCTCTTGAGCGTAGAGACACGTCTCGGCCGGTTCGCGCTTTCGGGGCCGCATGGCCCGCAAGTGGCTATAGACTTCAGTGCACGCAATAAGCCATGCGTCGGAAGTACCCAGGTAACCCGGGTCTCGAGACACGGAGGAAGAACAGTCATTGATCTACAGTGTTGCAAAGGGAGACAGTAAAAGAAAGAGAGACCCAAGTATGAACAGGCTGAACCGTCCCTCCTCACAAAGTACCCGTACGAATGGGGAATCACGTAGCCTCAAGCAATACTAAGCTTGCAACCGCTTTATCTCCACCTGATAGAACCCATACCCTCACACATAAACTTTGCCAAAATCCTCATGTTCCAACTTTGAGACCTGTTTACCAGCCCGGCTGCGGCGCACCCCCATGTCCCCCATAGGTCTGCTGATGCTGTGGCGGGGGCGGATACTGAGGTTGTCCACCGTACGGGTTATGCCCATCGTAATTCGCAGGCCCGCCGTACCCGGCATGCTGCCCTTGCGGCGGCTGGTACGAGGGATATCCGGGACCGCCATATCCGGCTTGCTGCCCATACCCAGGACTGCCATTGTAGGCCTGCTGCGGTGGAGCCCCGCCGTATTGGTTGTGCTGGTGTTGGTCGTAGTTCTGGGCTCCGCCGTAGGGAGCTTGGTGGGAGTGCGAGGGCGGCGGGGAGCTGTAGTTCGGGCCGCCGGGTGCGGCGTAGGATTGGGGTTGGCTATAGCCAGCTTGTTGTCCGTAGCCGGCTTGCTGGTGCTGCTGGTCGTGGCCATAACCTCCAGCTGGATGGGGAGAGTGCTGGCTTGGAGTTGCGCCGTGCGAACCAGAAGGCTGATAGGACGTTGGAGGTGCGGTGCCGGTGTAGGTTCCACCTTGCGAAGTGGTGTGGCTGTAACCGTAATCTTGGGGCTTGTTGTGCTGCATATCGTCAACCATGCGTCTCCACAGCTTCTGTGTCGCGGAGGATGTGACTTACTGAACCTCCACCCAGTACTCCTCCAATGATGCCGCCAAGGCCGCCTGATCCGTGACTCGACCCGCCATGACCAGACTGCTGGGTTCCATGGCTCTGCTTCCCGCCCCCTAACAGCGATCCCGCAAGCTGTCCCACGAGGTTTCCCGAGCCTCCACTTCCCTGTCCGCTGCTGCCGTGCGACTGCTTTCCACCACCGAGGAGTGATCCTGCGAGCTGGCCGACGAGGTTTCCGCCGCCGCCTCCAGAGCCGTGTCCGCTCTGCTTGCCGCCGGTGAGCGCGTTGATCGCGAAGCCCTGGCATGGTCATTAGCCTTGCCCTTCCAACAGCACTTTCATGCGATGAAACCTACTCCGAGGCCTCCAGCGCGGTCGCCAGTCTTTCCGTCTACACCCCTTGTCCCCTCAGCAGCTCCCGGGCCTTGGGATCCTTCCAACGGCTGCTTGTACGGGTTCGTGTTCTGCGCGGGAGTGCCGCTGTGCGAGCCGGCGCCCATGGGGGCCTCGGTGGTGGGAAGCTCCCATTGCGACACGCCGGTGCTGATTTGCACGTCTGAATATTTTGTCAGCCCGTACTCCTCTCGCTCGCCGAGACCCTGTATGCCATCGTCGACGGCGCGGTAGGCTTCACGCACAGTAGTACTTTCGAGACCTGTCACAGTGTCAGGAGCGTGTCGCGGGGCACATGGTGTGATGGCGGGGTAGCAAGACAGCGCGACGACAGGAACTGAAAGGTGACTCACGTGTTATCCCATTGGGCGATCCAGCCGCCAGGCAGCTTTGGCAGAGTAGGGTCGGTTGGGCCAGAGTCTGGAGAGACTGGCGGTCGGGGAGGCGTGGGTGCCGACATCGTCGCTGTCGCGAACGCGGGGCAGGCAAACTGAAGGGAGAGTAGTTGGTAGCGAAAGAGCGGCAAGGCTTGGAAGAGGAATATGGGAAGTATTGCAGAATGCCGTGCCGAGCGCTTATATGGTGTGGGAGAGGGCGCTGACTGGAGGGGATTCCCACTCAAGGGTGGCTGTGAGAGCAGTGATGAACACCCTTGTCCACCCACGTCAAATCCGTGGCGCAGCGCTGTGGCGCACTCACTCTCAGCTGCAAATGGAGTACCTTGTGCGAGCGAGCTGTGAATTATTTACGATTATCTCCGAGTACCTCGTACGAAGTCCTATTTGAATTTTCAATACTATACAGAAGACTCGCAAAGCTAAATCGGAGTCTAATAGTAGCTTTATGCATGAAAAGCCCGACGATGCACGTCCCATGATGCCCAACGATGCAAACAGGTATTCAGGGGCAGCCGACTAACACCAGCCCAATGCAAACCATGAGCCTATTTCACCAGTAAGTCATGACCAAACGCCACCGAAAGCCGTGAAATATCCGTTGACCAAAAGGCGTACAAAGAAATACAGCGGAGCCCAACTAATCCTCTCGGCCTGCAAGCACCCTCCTGCTCCTTGTCCCATTAAGCTGGCACGGCGAGGTACCTTACCAAGCGTATTCATCGTCAACAACATCATTACCGTTCCAGTCTTCATCGCCGCTGCGTTCTTCATCGAGAAAGTCGTCCTCATCGTAAAGCTCTTCGCGGGGACGGAAATTGTCGAGTCGAAAGATGACCGTGTGGCATCGGCCTTGGATGAATTCTGGCTCGTCTTCTGCGTTCGGCGACTCTTGAGAACCCGACTCGTCCTCGTCATCCGACGTCTCTTCGTAGTTGGTAGATGTCTGAACACGAGACCGTAGACGTGAGGAAGTCCAGTGCTCGTCGTCCTTGCGTTTGCGCGATGGCAGAAGCGGCACGTCGCTATCGCTTTCTGACGCTTGACCGGTATTCGCCGCTTCTGGTATGTCAAGGAGCGAGTCGTTCTTCTCAGCGACATCTGACCAGGATGCTTTCCATTCCCTGTACGCTCGCATTGATACAAGATGGGGACTCGGAGGGATCCACCTTCTAGCAAAGACCTTCTCGAACCTGGCCGTCCACTTCCTTCTGAAGTCTGCGCGCTGGCGCCAATCGACGTCCACCATCGCGAGAATTCGCAATTCCCGGAGCCAGGGTAGCTCCTCGGCGGAATTAATCAAGGAGCTAAAGAAATGTGTTGCGGCTTCCGAGCTCCATTTGCGCAGATACTCCATATCGATGACGCGAAGGCTGGCCGGCCAGGTTGGGATCTCGTTTTCTCCAAGGAGATAGTCATAGAGCGGCTCATTATCCGCTGACATTGTCAATGAGCTGTAGTTTTTGAGGTCCATCCTAAGGACTTCCAACCGAGGACAGGATGATTTCAGATCGACCAAGAAGGAAAGGTCGAGGTACTGGTTGTGGAGCAATACCAAATCCTCCAATAGGCCACCATGTGTAGCGAGGAAGCCCTGTAAATGCTCCGATGTGAGTTCTATGCAGTTGGTGATGTTCAGGCTGCGGAGTGTGGTTGGCAGCAAGGGAAGAAGCCGGCCGTTGACAACGCTGCAGGTCTCGAAAGCGAGAGACCTTAGGTTAGGTAAAACAGCAAGGGCGGAGCCAAGAAGCTCTTCTGCTATCGGCTGGCCTTTGTCCTCATCAGGCTTACGAGGAGGATCCGTGTGGTACTTCGTCAGAGTAAGTTCCCGAAGGCTTTGGAACGCTCTGTCTGCATGAATTTCTTTCATCCATAAGGCACCCCGGGAGCAAAATGTGCTGTTCCATCGCCAGCTCTGTAGGCGGAGTTCGCTTTGGCGCAAAGCGGTGAAGAGCTCGTCCGGATAGTACCAGCGGCGGATACGCTTGAGCCGACCCCTGTAGGGCGGTCTGTCAAGAGGATCGAAGATATCAATTTCTTTCAGAGTCGTTAGTGAAGTAATTAGAGCCGCAAGGTCAGCGACGCTATGTGTCGGATCCGTTAGGGCAGGCATCTGTGTCGCATCTAGCTCGAGGCGCTTCACCATGACCCGGTAGTCTTCGTGAGCCCCCTCTGGCGGCGATATCAAATGATGGACGAGTTCTTTCCGATTCTGTTTCATAGCAAAGACAGGTGGATTCCGATGTAGTGCTGTCAGGGCCGGTTTCGTAAATGCGGCGCACATCTTAGCAACGCGGACGAGCCACGGGATGGAGGATGTCGGCACCATGTTCTCGTCATGCAGCGGATGCGACGCGTAGACAAATATCTGAAGGAGTACATGATACGGAAGGGTAGCCCACAGCGGTTTGTATCCGTCGGTGGGAATCTGAACTGGCTTCGGGGCTTGCTGCGAGTTCGCCTGAGGCTTCAGGGGACCACCAATCGGTCTTAGTCGCCTTCGTCGTTTATTCTGGTGCTTCTGGGATGGCGGAGACTGCGCTGGCTTCGCGTACGCCTTTCGGGGCGGCTCCTCGACCTCATCGGTCTCGAAATCTTCATCAGAGTCGTCATCATCATCCGTGCTCACGTCTCTGTATGATATCCTGTGCTTTCGTCGTCGTCGCAAGGCAGCGACTTTTGGGCTATGCTTCGGGCGCTCCACAGGAACATTCGCCATGGGTGGAGAGACATGTCTGCGCTGGGCTCTTGACGACGGTTCTGCATCAGCGGATTGGTGTCTGGCGGATCGTCTCACAGGCCTCGCGCGCTTCCTGGATATACGCTCGTCATCGGACTCGGAGAAGTCGTCGTCGCTGCTTGGCTCCCGATAGGAGACAGCGCCCCGTTTGCGCTTCAGGGTGACGGCCATCCTCCTTTCGCTTCCCAACTTTGTTATCGAAGCGTGGGCATTAGAGTATCGCTTGACCGTCTTCAAGAGTGGGCACGGATGGGTCGCGTAAAGGTGCGCAGATACGCCCTAGGGGGCAATCAGAGATAGCTGGTGGCGTGGGTGGGCGAAGAGTGAAAGAGGGCCGACGGAGGCTGTCGCGATGATGCGTGGAGTGAGTGACGACAGAAAGCCTCGGGTGCCAAGAGCCCCGTTAGGCCCAATCCGGATAAGCGTGCACGTGACTGGAGTTGAAGAAACAAACAACAATAGTATTCTGTTTCTCTGCAGCGAAAGAGGAGATCCCTAAACCGTGCAGGCCGCTAGCGCTAGGTTTCATGAGACATGATACTCCAGCCGCGCTGTGTGCCGTTCCGCTACTCTTCGACATCCCTTTTCCGCTTCCAGTGTTGACGGCGCCAAAACAACACCACAACAATAATCATCGCTCACCATATCCGCGCAATCCGCCACGGGGCACGCTTAGCCATCGCGACACCTCATCCAAGGGCAATCGCTACTACAAAAACGCGCGCAAACAGTCCTCGCGCGACCGCGGTTGGCCTCGAGGATTGACATCAAAACGGCTGCTTCGGAGACAATCCGCAATCCTCAATCCTCAATCTTCGACAGCTGAACCGCGCAGTCTGCTTGCGCCGGCGTCCTCCTCAAACAATCGCTTCAGTCCGACCTTTACCTTGCCGGCTCTATTGTGCTCTAAAAACAACAGCGAAACAAGCCCTTTCGTCCCGCGGTGATTGCGCCTCGCAAACCTTTAGTTCATGCGCGATTGTGGACGCGCAGGCGCATGGGAGGGCAGCACGCCAGTAAGAGCATTGGTATTGCCGAGATCTCCATCGGTACCAATTTATTCTCGTCCACACGAAGTGCCCAGGTGATAGCGAGCGTCGCTATTGCCCCTCAGTTCCAATCCAATCACCTGGTCATCCGCCAGAACCAATTCCTCCAGACTTTGAAAATCGGAACAAACACGCCTCAGTTGCCCTAGCATGCAACTGGGCGACTAAGGAAGCTCTGTATGTCAAATTTTGCAAAAATGCCTGAAACTGTTCTAAATTTGCGTCCAGATAGCTAACCTCATTGCCAGAGCATGGTTGGGCGGCAGGAGGTGTATATGGGAAACATTCTGTTTTGCGAATATTTGTGCAGCAAGCGCAACCCTCCCTTTCTGAACAGAAGCCTGGCCCGCTCTTTGCAGCTGAACCAACGGGAGTTGGAGCAGGCTCCTCCAGACCGGGACTCAAGATCCGATTTCGAAATCAATCGAGCAGATTGGAAAATGCCAGACGAAGAAAACCTCGACGCCATGGTTGCAAATCAAGAAAGCAACAGATCACTTATTGTTCACATCAACGGCATCGAGCCACTGAAGCCAGACAAGAGATCACAGGGAATACCATCAAAGAAGAAGGCTGTTCTCTTCCGACTGGTTGTTGAGGTACACATCACAATCTTCGATCCCGACCGTAACGATCCTTGCTACAGGATATCGAACACGGAAGTCGCCATGCTTGCCATGCAGACCGAAAACGGAAGGGACATAAAACTCGCCATGCCAAAGAGCGTCATCAAGCTCAAGGACCTGTTGCGATCAAACGGTCTAGGAGAGGAACCATCGAGGAGGCTGTCAAGACCAAAACCGTGGAACCTGCTCATAGCCATTAATTTCGGCGGACAAAAGGATGCCGAGCAATTCTTTGCGAACATGGCTCCATCTCACCCGTCCTTCCAGCAGAACGCGCCAAGCCGTATGGTTATGCGATGGATAGACATACTGAAATGTCCAGGAGTGAACACAGTACAGCCACTAATAGTAAGAGATGAACAGCTCGATTTTGGTCTAAAAATGAGCTTGTACTGGACACCGCCAAAGGATGAGTCTGTCCTTGCCATGCACAACCGGCAGCTTAAATCTTCAGTCCGCGCTGCACAGTATCCAACACCTCCGCTAGAACCTGGGCCTAGCGGGCACAACTTCGAGATTACCTTTGTATATCAAGACACATCCTTCACACGTGAAGGGTTAGTTTGTCCGCACTGCAGCCGCAGTGGTTTCTATGAGCTAGATGCTCTTCGCATGCATCTGGAGGCCTGGCACGATATGTTCAAGTACAGGGTTAAGAAAGAGAGGGAAGAGGGAGGTATCCAATTTTGGAAATTCAGTTGCGATGTAGCGGACCACAAGGCAGACCAGCAGCGAGCCAGTGATCGGGCACCCGATCCAAGAGAGATTCAGATGCTAGCGCCAAAGAACCCGTTCGATCGACAAAGATATCTCGAAGGAAACAAAGACTTTCAGAAAGCGGCTCGCTTGGAGAAGATCTACAGACCTGCTGCTCTACAGAGATCTACCACCGCTCAATTGAGAGAGAAGATCAAACCGCGAAATCCGGACGAGGTCCAAGAACGGCCCAGAGTGCAGGGAAGAAAAACATACAAGGTTCCCAAAGCTCCCACCAGTATCACATTCTTCCGCTCAATTACGAAGCGGCCTTTGCAAGAGGGAGAAGAGATCAGTGAGAGTGATGACGAGGTTGATATGGACTGGGTCCGTCTCAAGAAAGAGGCCCACATGGACCTTGATTCAGGTATACCAGAACCAACCAAACGATTCCTAAAGGCTTTCGATTCCTTCCTCATAGATGAGCGGCTACAAGGTGATATTCACGCCGCCGATGCTCTGATACGCTTTGCAAGAGCGAAGGCGAACTGGCTGCAGCAGCAGAAGCTTCTGGATGAGTTCCAGACAAAAGCCGATGAGCTGCTCGGCGACAAAATCATCACGGAAGAAGTCCACAGAGCATCTCTGGATATTGTCAATAAGGAGCTGGATATCCTGTCTGAGCAGCTCGCAGGCCTCGATGCCAGAATGAACAGATGCCCCAACCCGAGTCTCACAACAAAGGACAAGGGCAAAGGAAAGGCAAAAGTAACTGCCACGGGGATCATGACCCCGCAAACAGCCGACTCGGATGGCGACGTCGAGATGCAGGACGTGCCAGCTAATACAAAACCCTTGGAACCTCCCTATGATCAATGCTTGTGCGGAGAGGATGCCCTGGCTGCATCAATCACTAGCAGGATCATCGTCTGCGAAAACATCGTAAGTCTCATGCAATTTTGTAATGGAATGATCGAGTCTATTACTAACATCAGATAGAACTGTATCCGCTCTGCCTTTCATATTGACTGCATATTGAAGCATTGGAGCAACGCACCTGATCCAAAGACTCACACCTGGATCTGCAACGACTGCGAAAACGACCAGCAGGCTACAGACGCGGATAGCCAGCTGCCCTACTCATCGACAGCAGCAGCTCCTGGGCAGAATTCAGGACCCTAACCGTCGTAATGTGGAATTTGGTAGTGGATTAGGGTTAGGGTTAGGTTTAATGCCAAGACTGCGGCTTAGTAAGAGAGACGGTAATCTTGATATTTCATTGCATGCTCTGGGGTTCATGCATTTCATACATTGCGTACTAGAACGGCGTTCGTTTGAGAATGCAGACTTGTACGAGTAGCATTTATCTTGTTTTTCCTGTTCCTTTGAGCGCTTCGCGCGTTTCGTCGAAATTTCTGGCTTGTATACTACATTACACTATAGCATTCAGCATCTATTACTTTTCCTAAGCTCGGCCCTCCTTCTATGTACTGTACAAAGTTACCAGCTTCGCAAAATTGGGGCTTTTAAGCTAGAGCGAGAGAGATAGCCAATGCACCTACTGCGAGGCTGCTGTATCTCTGGACAAGTTATGTTTTCATACCATACTACACCATACCATTCAGCATCACTATTCCTATGCTCGGCCTTCCCTGTATGTACAAACTACCAGCTAGAGCTGGAGAGGAAGTGGATGCGTTTACTGCGAGGTTGCTGCGTCTCTAGACTGACTGTACCAGTTATATTTTCTGTGTAAATGCCATCATATCTACCGC
This sequence comes from Trematosphaeria pertusa, assembly GCF_010094035.1. Lineage (NCBI taxonomy): Eukaryota > Fungi > Ascomycota > Dothideomycetes > Pleosporales > Trematosphaeriaceae > Trematosphaeria > Trematosphaeria pertusa. The sequence continues at coordinate 83,649 of NW_022987216.1, read as the reverse complement.
TACCTCTAAGAGATTTGACGCCCTCGGCGGCATCTACTGCGCGGCTGCCGCGTCTCTGCCAGCCACATCATATTTCCATGTCATAAATGCCATCACACCCCCCAGCACCTCCCGAGAGTTAAAACCCTCAGCGTCAAACCCGCCAGACCACTAGTTAGCAAGCAACCCAGAACACCGAGCCCATACTAGAGTTCCCAGCAAAAGCAGAGGAAACCGCAAGTTCCACCAGACACATACCAATCGGCCTAGCACAATGCAGTGTGTGTTCACATTTCGCTCCTAACACCTCGGGTTATAAACCCTTATGGTACTTACTGCTGCATGCGATTTACATACATAAGGGCATAGCTAGCTTATCTATAGAGGCGTGTGTTTGAATTAAGCTTACTCTATAGCGTCTTCTTACATATGTGTGTGTATTTACACAGATACTACATACCTACCTCCTCCATAGATTGAGGAGGCAGGGCTGTTGGATCTGCGCAGGATGGATGCAGAGTGCGTTCACATTTTGCTCCTACCGACAAGTTTCGCTCTGTTTGCAACAGCCCCACTACAGCTGCGGATTTGGATGAAATAAATTTGGCATGCTTTGACCCCTGGGGATGCATCGGCATGGAGGAAGGAGCACCAAGCAGACAACGAATCACAAAGCGCAAATGTTAAATTCAAAGAATTTGACATTGATGGTAGACACCGACCGGTACGCCAGCTAGCTAATAGAGAAAAACAGCTCCCCGTAATCTGTGCCAAAGGTTCCGCGTGTATCCAGGGAAAAGAAGCCTCGCCTTTCTTCCATTGAGATTGCCGGTAGCCTCTGCATCGTCTTGCATTTCTCTGATCTCGCATCTCCTCATCATGTGGTCTTCCCTTCCGAATGGCTGTTCCTTACCCTTGCCCATCTACGACTTAAAAATCCTCTCCAACCGCTCCAGCAAAAGATCTGCGTGGTGCTTCTGGAAGATGAGCATAGGCCTCAGCCGAACCGCCGACTCGCCACTGCCTCCAATATTAAGGCCTACCGTCTTCGCCTTCTTGAGCACCTCGTCCCTTCTCGGGCTATCCCACGCAATAAACGTGCCCTGGCCCTGGCCACGGAGATTCTGGACCTCATTCGGATATTGGTCGGACAGCCGCCGCAGACCGTCGTACAGGTAGCTACCAGTAACCGCAGTGTTCTGCACGAGATCGAGACGCTTGATCTCCTGAATGATGGCGCGGAAGAGGATAGCGCGCGCTGGGTCGCCCATCCAGGTGTTGAATTGGCGGTAGGGTTTGTTGGGGCGGAGCTCGCTGTTGCCGAAGTAGTAGCCTGCGGTCTGTGCCTTCTTCGAGAATGTGACGATGTCCGGCGGTGTCTCAAGACCCCAGTGCTCATGCGCCCAGAACTTGCCGGTTGCGCCCACGCCCGTCTGCACCTCGTCGACGATGAAGAGGATATCGTGCTTCTTGGTGAGCTCGCGGAGGCCGCGGAAGAAGTTGGGTGAGGCGTGGTTATCACCGCCCTCGGACTGGATGGGCTCAACGACCACAGCGGCGGGAGGCGCGTGCCATTCTTTGATCAGGCGCTCGGTTTCGTCGAGGCAGCGCTTTTCTTCGGCAGCGTTCTCAGCAGCATATTGATCAAAAGGGTACTTGAGGGAAGGAAAGGGCGCTTGCGGCCAGTCGAAAGCAGGAATGTCGAGTTTGTGGATGGGCTTAGAGCGGGTGGTTGATAGACTGCCAAAGAGGCGACCGTGAAAGGCAGATTTGAAGGAGAGAATGGAGAGCTGTGGTGCGCCAGGTGACTGGTTCGTCATGGCCGAGCTGATCTCGTGGTCCGTGAAGTCGACATGCGAGCCTCCTCGCTGGTGCTGGCGCTTCCACATGAACGCTGCCTTGTATGCTAGCTCGTTCGCGTCGGAACCGGATTGGCCAGTAAAGACCTGGTTCAGGCCCTTCGGTGCGACGGAAAGAATACCGGTCTCGAGGATGTCGGCCCAGTCGTGCTGGGGAAAGTTTCCAAGGGCGGGGCGGTTGATGAGGGCAGAAGCCATCTCGGGAGAGGTCGCTGCGAGCAGCAGGGTAGGATTGTTGTAGCCCACCGGGATCGAGGCGATTTGGGCGTATACATCGAGGAGTACGTTTCCGTCGAGATCAGCAATGCTGGAAGCTCATTAGCTACCCGTCTAGTATTTTGTGCGCCTCCCCGGACGTACTAGTTGCCATAGCTCCGCTGGTAGTTCGCCATCATGTTCAAGCTCCGCGTGTCGAACACCTTGCTCAATCTCTCGATTGCGCGCTGGCTCTCCGGTCCTGGAATCGGGCATTGCACAATTGGCTCGGTGGGCTCGTCTGGGAAGAATGGCTGCTCTCCGTTCGCGGAGGCCACGGCGTTGGCAGCGGCGGAGGCATAGCGCCGTTGGAGGGCAATTGGCGCGATCCGTGAAGTCGGCCGGGCAATGGAGCCAGCGAGAGCAGGCCGGGCGCGACCTGCTGTGCGCAGAATAGAGGCCATGGTTGACCGTGGGAGCTGGGGAGTGCACGCAGCTATGACGAAGCTCGGCTGGGGAAGCTCAATGTTCGCGCGCAGCTGCAAAGAGCAACTTGGTCCAGAGCAAAGAAAGAGGAAGAAAGTGGCAGGTATATAATCGGACTGCGGTGAGCGAGGCCTGCATAAGCTTTGCGCGTGAGGGGGAGCGCAGGCTTTATTCGCCCTTGTTTATCGACGGCCGTTGGAGGTGCATCACCATCGGCGGGGTCTAAGCCGATGCTATCCCCGAAAGAAGCTTGTCCACGCGAGCGCCGAAGCTTAGCCCCCCCGGACTTGTGCGCCTAGTTCCTGGTAGTGCACGCCGCAACACATATTTTTCCTATTTTCCCTAGGAACACATCAGTCACATCGACCTCTAAACGCCATAGACGCCGCGCCCCGCATGAGCAGAGCCGAGATCACATCTCACGCCGGCCATTTTTCGGACCATTTCGTCACCGGAACTCTGCGCACTTGCGGAATTGCTTGCTTATCTGTGCAATCACTTGCCTCCCAGACGATTACCATGCAGTATTATAGTACACTCTTGTCGAAATCCTCATCTCTTCCAAGGCATGCGCCTTCACTGCCCCACCAAGAAAATGCTGTGGATATGATTGCTGTTCAAAGTTGCAGACCACCGCCGACCCGAGGACGGAGCTACGAGCTCTCGCCGCCATACATTGCCACCAACGCCTGATTTTCTGTCGAGAATGCGACCATGCATGAAGCCGAGATCCTAATGCCATGACGCCAGATAAATGGGTTGTCGCGAAACAAAGGACCAAAGGAATAGCTGGAGATCGGAATAAAAGCAATCGAACCACCCGACATCATAAACCGCCATTCACAGCAATCAGACGCTTGTTGTTGCCATCTCCGTTCGCGTAACCGCCGTGCTCACAGGACCCGTTCGTCGGAGGCGTCGCCAGCTGCATTGGACTCGGGAGGTTGTCCTGTGTCAGCTTCCATCTGCCGTTTACCACAACGCCATTTGTGTCTCCTTCGCTTGTTGGGTCGACACTATCCTCCAAAGGCGTGAGGCTAGACTCCTCCATATCCATGGGCATGTCATCCGCCGAGAGTGGTGGCGGCGGCGGTGGGGGAGGAGCAGGCGGCATCTCGGTCCTAGTTTTCTTGGGCGAGGCCAAACTACCATCCTCTTCCCTCTTCCGTTTCAGATCTGTCGCAGAGGATTCCGCCGGAGATACTCCAAGAGTCTTCATGTCTTCATCGTCGCTCAGCCCTAGAACGTCATCATCCTGCTCTGTCTTGTCGGCTTTCATATCACCCCGCGGAGTCTCCGGAGTCTTACTCTCTACCGTCTTTCCTCCTCGCGCTGCCTTTTCCTTTTCGCGTTCCACCTTCTTCTTGACGGCCTTGTCCATGAAGTCCTTCACGTAATTCCTGATCGTCTTCTCGTGTTTCGAGCTCACTGGCGCCGTAGGGTCCCTCACTCGTCCGGATTTGTAATCTCCTCGCACAAGCTTCTTGGCAACCTAAAAGACACTGTAAGCAAACCCGACTTGAAAAGCGACCAAGCGTACATACTTCCTTGGATAACCTCTTAACGTCATCCTTTTCGAGCTCTTTGCGATAGCGGGAGGTTACGGTCAGGACGTGCCGCGAGATCTGAGACGGTTAGATATGAAGTCCTAGCACATCGTGGATGCACTCACATTAGCTTCGTAAAGCTTCTCCTGCTTATCCTGTGGCAAGCTACGCCACTTCTCGCCCTTCGACTTCTTCTCTTTGAGTTCTTCGGTAGCAGGCTGCGGGGTAGTGGATGCGGATGCTTGATTGCTCGGCGTGACATTGGCGGTGATACTCGAAATGATGTCTTGAAGCAACTGTGTATCCGACTTAGCCTTAGGCGGGGGCGGGGGCGGCTGGTTAGCTGGCAACGTTGGTCTCGTCCATTGCGTGGAACCGGTGGCGTTGTAGTAGTACGTCGCTCCGTTTTCAGAAGCTGCTTGGAACCACCCGGGAGGCAGAGGGGTTGGATGCGGTCGTGGCCGATGCGGCGGGCGCGGGGGGTTGAAGAATCCAGCAGGACCCCTCGGAGCATTGAAACCACGGGGACCTGACGGCGCACCAGAAGGCGCACCGGACGGACCCTTTGGTGCGGATATCGAAGGCGACTTTGACCGTGATCGCGAACGCTCACGGCCCCTCTCTCGTCGCTCGAAGTGGTGCTCTGCCCGGACTGGTGTGCTGGCGTTGGGATCCCTCTTCATCCTCGGGATCCGATAAGCTATTTCTAGCTTGCTCCAAGCCTCAAGCAATTCGTTGGCAGAGTCCACAACGCGCTCGTCGTCGCACTCGTCCTTGACTTTCTGGATGGCTTCCTCAATCTTGGAGTCCTGGATTTTGTTGCGAGTGATCCTCGGGAGCTTGTGGAGGATGTCGAGCACTTGCAAAACAACATTGGTGTCATCTTTCCAGGTGGTGATAGTCGTCTTGAGAATTTCGTAGCCGTGCATGCGAATGACGCGATGTCCGACCTTCTCATCCCTGCTCTTCTGTATGCGGTCGAGCAACTTGACGGCAATCCATTTCTCCGTGCACAGACGAAGAGCCGCCATGACCTTGGTAACACCGTCCTCCTCGAGAGACTTCGGTTGGAGCTCATTGACGTACTCCTCATCATCTTCGCTGACCTTCTTCTTGCGAGGCTTTTTTGCTACGGCGGTGTCCCAACCGTCGCCATCGTCAATACCGAGCGCCTCGATCGTGGCATGCGACAATTTCGTAGCATTATCGGTCTGCGTCCTCCCGCCGATGAAACCGGTGCAGTTGGGTTCGCCGCAATAACATGGTTGTGGATCTGCGCCATATCGATCGACGTTGTAGTTGAAGACCAACTCTTCGCCTGCTTTGATTTTTCGCTCGGCAAAAATGCCCATGCGCAGCTTGTCCCCAACCACCCACTTGTCCACAAAGCAGTTGGGGTTGCACGAGTGATTGCAGAATCGGCCGAGATTACCTTTCTTTGTCGCATCGACGAATTCACCCTTGGTGAGCGACATGAAGTAGAAGTGCTTGATGCCCTCTTCATCATATTGCACCATGCGACGGCGGAACGCCCGTTCATCGATGATCTCGCCAATGTACTCGAACACAAAATCGCCGGCTTTCAGATCAGCATTCGCCCTCAAACCGAAGCCTTTCTTGTCGGTCTTGATGACGGTCACGTTGGCATACTGCTTCCGCTGAAAGCGCTGGTTTTGGCACTTGCTCCCGCACGAGCAGTCACCCACGCACTCCATTTTCGTCGCGCGGTTAATGCAATCAGAATCATCGCCACAAGCACGATTAATCCTCTCGACGGGGTCTGCGATCTGTGTCAGCGGACGGAGCGAGAAAGGCGTGTGCTGGCGATCAAAGCTAGAGGCTTACCCCACTCCTCGGAACAATCGCACTCCAAGGCATGTTCGGTTGTGCCGATGTACTTGTTGGCGTAGGTGTTTTCTGGGAGGACCACGAAGGTCTGTTTTGCTGCTTCGGTAACATCTGGGTGATCGAGATAAAGCGGCGGCGGGCGTGATACGACCTTCTGGGATGCTGTCCGCGAGAGCTTAGGTGCCTTTCCGGGCTCCATCTTCAATGTGATGTCTCCGCCAAGCACCTCTTCGTGCGCGTCTGGATCAGGAGAAGAAGCTCCGGAGCCTTGCTGCTTGATGGGGGACTGAGATTTCGAGCGCGAATTTATCCGTGGCAGTACGTGGAGGGGCGTGGGCGTGCGGTCTGCGTTTCCTTCTACCTTCACCCGGATTGTGTCGGCATTCTCACCTTCCTCCTCCGCGGGCGCGCCTTCCTCGATCTTCATGTCGCGCAGCTCTGGCTCCAGTTGAGCCGTTTTCTTCTCCGATTCGCCGTCCGACATGGTGGTTGACGATGCGCGCGGTGGGCGTGGTCGGCGGGTTGGAGGCGGGAGGGAGAAGAGGCTTTCAGAACTTAGGGACGCTAAGCGATGTTCCGATTGCTGCTACCCCGTGGTGACAATCATGGCCCGCTTTGCCTAGGCAATAATCCAGCGCGCAGGCAGACCGAATGAGGGTTATTCAAGAGTTATAGCAGCTCGTGAAAGGACAGAGGGAGCACCGCCGCATGCTACTCCTCCCCTGCCTGACAAATGGAGGCAAATCGCGCTACCTCTTGCGACGCAGCGATTCCAGCCGAGCCACAAACTTCGCTATATGTAGTGTAGTCGCGTTCGCTCGAGCAGGAGAACAGAAGGAGTATGGGGACCGCGCTTTAGGGAATCGTTTGAGAATGCTGCCATGGGAGATACCCAGGTCTCGGAGGAATCGGCGCGACCGGAGAGACTGCAGGCGCGGGCGGCGGTCGACGACGCAGGCAGACGGGCGAGCGGCACGAGGCGTCGTTCGGAGGATTCTTGCAGTGCGCCGTTGCGGAGGGTCTGGTTTCGTTGAGCACACGACGGCTTCGAGGTGCGCTCGCCGGAGGAGATTGAAGATGGCCGCTTCCCCATCTCGGCTAAGAAGTTCTGGGCAGCCGAATGACCAGGCTAGTAACTCGAACAGTGCAAACACCGACCGGACGGAGATACAGAGATGCGCACACAATACTATATAAACCGACTACGGCTTCGAGTGTGTCAGCCACGGAGAATCTCTTCTCGTTCGTCGCGGGACCATTTGGCCTTCGGAACGCGCACGCAGGTAGCGAAAGCTTGGCGACGGCTCAGTGTAGTGAGACCAGTTCGTCTGGCTACTGTGTATGAGTTAGTGAGGGCCGGAACATTATCACTCTCGGTTTGGAGCGAAAGACCTTCTGGGTGGAAGACTTGCTTACATGGAGTGTAGCCACTCGCCGCTCTCGCCCCTCCTTGAGCCCCTACAATGACTATTCTCCACCGCCTGGCGACATGATGAATATGCAGTGCATCCGTATTCCTGCACACATCGCTTCCGGATGACTGCAAACAATTGCCCGAAGGAATATGCTACGCATCGTCTTGCGAGCATTATTCTGCCTCGAGGTTCCTTAGCGCCAGCCGCCTCAGAATGTGATCGGGCTTTCCTCTGCAGGCTTGGCTGAGGTTTGACTTACAATAACCCATAGCGAACGGAACTAGAAGCGGCGCTGCTCTGCATACCTTATGCGACCTTCAAGCCGACCCTTGGAATGGTGGCCAAAGAATCTCAGAGATCAGGCGCATCATGTAGAACGGGCAAGTCCGGGTGCCGAGGTTGATACCAACATTGTCACCTCACCCGCTGCTCGGTCTGGAGTTTGCATTGATACGTGAGAAGGACGGCTGTTGATAGGTGGCGTCTTAATTTATGCTGGCGTCGTACGAACTGCTCGCATGCGGTCTGATTCGATCAGAGTGAAGAAACTCTCCACATCCACGTGGACGGGCGCAGAAGGCTGGCACTTGCAGCTGGACCACAGACCAGGTTGGCGCGAGTGTAGACATAGGCTTGTCGAGTCGCTGGCGCCTGCTCTTGGATCGCCCACGCAGAGCAGTGCGCTGTACTCACTGTATGCACTGGTACATGGCTGCTTCAGCAGAAAGGCGTGACAGAGTGTAGCGCACATTTTCACCGGGAGGGCCCGCTGACACTCTCGATGGAAGTTTCCATGGCATCGGGACTCGTGCCGCTCAGCAGGCGCACTGCGCGAACGAGTGCGCAGCAGCCAGCAAATAGATGAACGTCTTCTGCAGCGCAGTACTAGCGACGGGGACGGTAGCGTGCTCCACGACGCGGAGGGTGGGAATCTCAGCCGATAAGATGCGAGCATGGAGCACAGGTATATGGAGGATTTAGCCATTTGCGCTTCTAGCTTCATGCACGCCAGTCCTCACCAGACGCCCGCTCCGCCCAGCGCCAGCTCATGGGCCAGAGACGGTCGTTCATGCGGATGATGGAGCAGAGCGCATGACGGAGCACTGCCACAGCGAGCAGGCAAAATAAGCAGCATGTCGACGGAGGTTGCACGTCTTATCGATTAGGAAATAAGGTTGATGGGATTGCCGAACTGGGCCTAGCGCCTGGCGCCCAATTCCTCGATGACCACAACAACGCGCCGCAGAATCTGCAGCCGTCCCGTCGTCGCAAACCGCCCCGGTCCCCAAGCCGCCAGCTAGTTTACCTCTAACAATAGTGCAATAGAGCGCTTGTGCGGCGACGCGGCCGCGTACATTCGCCGTACGGCCATACTGCCATACTGTACTGTATTGTACAGTACAGCGCCGCCAGCAACCTTGGAACTGTTGCGACGACGATGGAATGCGTGCCGGTATCGCTGCCGCATCTCCCATATCAGGGGCTGCTATGCCGAGGGGCTGTCGATCCGGCGCACAGCGCGCGGGCTCAGTGGGCGGCGGCGGGCGCGACGTGGGATACCGAGGCGGGATATAGAAGTGCTCCTCCATGGGTGAAGTGCCCATTGGTGCTACGTGGCAGAGCAGTCGGCGAGCGTCGGTGTCGATTGTATATAAGAAAGAGGAGCGGCGGCGGCGGCCTGCTGCACAACAGCCCGCGACTCTTTGCCCCGTGGAATCCTTCTCCCGGAATGCGGACAACAGTGCGTCGAGCGCGAGGCATTCCGCTCCTTCGTGGGATGAGGGCATGGACGGCCAGCGCTCCGCGAACACGCCCGGCACACCAGCGCGCCGTCTCGTCTCCCGCGGCCGCAGCGAGCGTTGCAGTGGGCGCCGAGCACTGCGCAGCTGCACGGGAGCAGCCAACGCAAAACCGCGCGAGACGAGCGGTCCACCTGTGTGCGGTATCAGGCATGCCCCCAGTGCGACGACGATTGGCCGCGGGGGGTTCGTCCCGCCGCGGCCCTGTGGCGCCAGCTCCCAGCGACCCGCGAGCGTACACAGGACGAGCAGCGCCTCACATCGATTGGAAATGCACCGGCGGGAGCTGGTCGAGCCCGGCCGCCGCAGCTGAAGCACCCAGCTCCTCCGCCGCGACGCATTGGGCGCCGCGCGCGCGCGAGGCCGCCGTTCTGTTGTTTATCGGGCCAAATTACGTGCTGCAAGTCATCCAGGATAACCGGGCCACACTCTAAACTCGCGTCTTCTGTGTCCCTAATTTCACCAGGCGTTTCCGTCTCTCTCCTTCCCGCGACCAGCCTCATGGTTCTCTTTTGACTCTTCTCTGCCGGCTGGCATGAGGTCCTGGGAACGAACTTTTCTGTTTTTCTGCCTCTCGTTTGATGTGTTCCTCTTCTACTCTCGTTATTGTCCCCCCGTTCGCAGTCGCCGCGACGAGACACGGGTCTCATTCTTACCGCGCGCCTCTGCAGCTACTTTACGGCCTTGTGATCGCTCGTTGCTCAATTTGTCTGGTTGCATTCCCCATCGAATCGCCGCGAGTATTTTGTCGACCGTCGCCCGCTGGATCCTGTAGAGAGACACGACATGGAGCCTGCCCGTGAAGCACCATGGGCAGAGCACGAGGTATGGGCCGCCCGCCGTGGCCGCCGCCCTCCCGTAGCGCCCGCCTGGAAGCTAATTCGCTGTCTCAGAAGGTCTATCTACTCGCCGAAGTACTCAAGGCCGCCCCGGTCCCCTCCCATGTGCTGTTCGATCTCATTCGCAACTCCAACATCCAGCCCCGATGGAACGAGATGGCTTTGCCGCAGGGTAAGTGCGACCCGGGCGCCACGGGGAAGGCGCAGGACGCGCGCCTTCCGTCTTTCCAGGCGGCCCCGACGACGGTATCTGGTCTCTGGGAAATTGCAGAGGCTCGAGTATGGCGTGCTAATGCCCGCGCAGGCCGCTCGCTGCGTTCGTGTCAGATGGCCTACGATAACCTCGCCGCAACCTACTCCGCGGCAGACTACAGGCGCCCACCACTGCCCGCCCCGATCATGTACCCCGGCCCCGACATGCCAAAGAAGCGCCCGCACCAGCCAGAGACTCCGCCCATTGGCCGCCTGCTGCAGCCCCGACCGCCGCAGCCGTACGCGGGCGAATACATAGTCGGCCCAAATCCCTACACCACCGCCGCTATGTCGCCGGTGGGGGAGCCCGCGAGCAAGAAGAAGCGCGGCCGCCCCACGAAGGCGGAGGCCCAGCAGAAAGCGCAAGAGGCGGCCGCACGCGGAGAGGTCTATCCCCCACCACGAAAATCGAGGCCATCAGTCACCGCATCCGAACCAGCGCGAGGAGAGCGCTCATCGCTGGGATCAATTGGGCAGAGTCCCCCGAGCGCCGTCCCTACCGCACCCGGCGGCGCCATGACGCCGCAGCAGACCCAGCCAGAGCAGGGCCCCGAGTCATCATCAGGGAAAAAGAAGCGCGGCAAGCCGACTCCGCTGGAGCTGGAAAAGTCGCAGAGAGCACCAAGTGAAACGGAGTCTCCCCTCGCCTTTGGGTCGGCAGCAGACCCGAGCCGCAGCCAGGCCTACTCCTCCTTCACGCCCATATCCGCACCCTTGCCATCATCTACAGAGCCGAGGGACAGAGACAGAGACAGAGACGTGAGGATGGAGGGAGTTGAAGAATCCCAACCGCAACCCCGGACCACGACACCACACTCGTTTAAAGACACGGTCGGCATATAAGGCGTTTCCTTCGTCACAAAAGCACGAACGGCGGTATCTGTGTTTTGAAAGCGTTCGTACGACTTTTTCACGCAGTCATGACGACCATTTTCATGATACCATTATGGATCTTATGGAGGTATGCTCTGCAAGTCTTCACGCGTGGCATGCATTCATGAGCACCCATTCTGCGAATCTTTTGATTTCCTTCATTTCCTTTTGTCCTGGACACGCTCTCGCTCCCCAAAATTTCCTTCGTAAAATTCTCTTCCAATCTGCATTCGAATGCCTCCCACGAAGTCGAGATGTGACGAGCACATACCTTTAATGTCTTATCCTTATTTGACGACTTCCAAGGACATTGTATCAGTGGCTTTTTTTCACTTCTGCATTTCTTCAATGTGTACGATAGTATCAGACGCTCGGCTTCCGAGTTTTTCCTTATTAACGGCCTTTGTACAAAAGCACCGGCTACAGAGTATCCATAGTAAAGACACAAACATCTTTACGTCCCTTCCTCGTTTCGTCGCAGGATTTCCCCGACCTGGCGTCTCAGGATTCCTGTGTTCATGTTGCACCTGTTCCTGCTCCTGCACGTCAGTGTCTCCGGTCCACTTAGACGAGACGGTACCACGGACAAACTTTTCACAGCTGCTGCACGCCGACTCAGACAGACGGCCAAAATCGTTGGGGTTCCTAATTCGGAGCGCGAGACGACGTTGCCGGCGACACAAAAGGACGGGTCTGGTTTCACCTTCGAAGAGCTTCGCACCACCATCGTTCGGTCGTCCGTGCACATGACCTCCACTGCAGGGGTTCTCGCGTTATCGGCAGCCCATTCTACCCCTCACGTTCAACACCATGCCTCGATATTCTGCGGCTAAGCGCTATTGAAGATCGCAAGGGAAAATGGTGTTCGCGCGGCGCTCAACGGAAGGGCTAAAAGCATGCGTTTTCGGAAGAGCTTGGAAAAAGGCCGAGCGCTTGCGGCTCCCTCATGACTCGAAGCGCATATGCCTGCTGCAGCTGCAGACGCACAACCGCATGCATGTACGCACCAACCCTCCATCCCAAGGGAGCTTCCTGCCCAACCAACTTAGCCTGTTGCTTGACGGCTAAAAGACGTACATCGGAGTCGTGCTTTCTGTAAGTAAGATCTCAGATGTGCAACAGGCCTTGGACACTCGGAGTAGCTGCTGATGCTGTAAGTGGACAGATCTGCATTTTGGCAGTCGAGAGCGAGCCTGCTTTTGCTTGATCGTGTGAGGCTCTTCAAGGGTAAGAATGACGAGCGCTTCCGAAGGTCTGCAATGGCTGGCTCCCACTGACCCGGGCTTCGGACGCTCTGCTTGTCGAAAATCCGCAAATTGGTGATGATGCCGTGCTCCCACCTGTCGACTCCGCTCTCATCCTACCTTCGTATCCCTTCCTTCGAATCAAAGCACGGAGGCTGAACTTTCATGCGCTCATCGAGCTCCGTGCTGTTGCTAATATCCACAGTGGCACCGAATGATTTTTGATGGCTGTGCAATATTCGGCCCCTTCGAGCATCAAATCTAGGTCGCTTTAAGCCTCCACGGTAATAATGAAACGGTCGAGCTTAACGAACCTAGGGATCTCCGGTTTATATTCGCTTCGCCACAGCAATAATGCCACAACAGCCGCATATAATCCGCAATCGGCATGTTATGATCTTCGTTTCCTATACTACAGCCGTCCCGGGAGCTTCTGGAACACGGATCGTTAACGGTGCTTTTATGCCACGGTGTGTAAAGACACTTGGGCGGCTGGTAGCCAACCGATTCGTTTCATTGAGCGCAAAGAGCGGGCTGAGGAGACTTTGCGAGGTCTAAAGGCTTGAAGAGGGATGATTCTTTTCCGAATGCGTGGTGGTACTTGCTGCGTATGCGCTAGCCGGGCTGTCGCAGGTACGTCAGCTGTAGGTCACCCGAGTAAGCGAACAGAGGGAGCACTCGCGAGGAGAAAGTGCTGCGGCGGGAGGTCGCCGCCTCTTGATGGCCCCAGGACATGCCGTCGTCCCCTCCTCTGATCCGATAGTCAGCATCATGACAACGCCATACTATCAATCGATGGGCAGGTAGTCCCATTGCTCACCAGCTGCGATGGACAAGCCAGGCAGAGAGTCCTAGGAGGCTAGTCGAAGTCGGTACTGTGCGCGACCGTCGCGAAGTCTCCGCAAAGCCCCGGAAACATCCTCGAGCTCCTTGTAGAGCGACCGAATGCGCCGTATGTCGACAAGCAAGTAACACCGCGCATGCTTCGCAAGAGATTCCTTAGTGTCCTCATCCCCCAACTAACCTCTCAATATTGGAGCATCGTTAATGTCTCACCTCGCACGGTAACACGCCCGATAGAACGTAAAATCACCCTCCACTCCCCAAGACACGCCTCACGTCTTACTCAACGTACGATCACCGGCACTCGCATGCTAGACACGTCCACACATCCGACCCTCCGTAGCAGTGACGACAACAGCATAAGAGAGGAGCGCAGGACGGGTTTCCCGACACTGACATCGAGGGTCGAGTACCAAACTCAGCTAGGAGCGCTGAACGCCTCCGCGGTAGTATCCGCTCGTTGCTCCAACACGGCAAGTGCCTGGTAGACTAGTCAGTGGTCAACGGTCAGCGAGGTCAATAATGTGGGGGAAGTCCGCGCGCACACGAGTCGATACTCGTGAGGGATGGCTTCTGCCGACGCACTCGATGCCGTGCCCCCCATGGCCGCTTCGCCGCATGCAATATATCGCCGGTGCTTCGTCGGAAAAGGGATGACAAGGTACATTACATAGGACCGGAGAAGCACCGTCTTCCGGTAAGACCAACCTTCTATGAAACACTTGACACAACGGTCTCTCTGCTCTAAGCACACCGGGTAGGTATGTCAGAAAGAGCGGTGACGGCGACAGCGTCGGCGTCGGCGCGGCCCGAAACGGAGAATCCTGTAACGGTTCTGGAGACATGACATGCTCTAACACGATAGTAGTGCACGAGTAAGGAAGGCGGACGGACGATGGGATGACCTTGGTCTGTTGGTCTCGAAACGCTATCGAGCAAGAGTCGGGGGTGTCTGCCGTGAGCACTTAGCATTCTTGGTCTAAATACAGCTACAGTAGACAAGTCTAGAGATCATAGCAAGAGTATAGGCACGCAATGTTTCTGTTCCCTTGAACCTTCCACAGATAGTCCCCCACGCATACGAAACCCCGCAAAGAGCAGTGCTTCTGTACCAGACATCTCAGACGAAGAAAAAGAGTTCATTACTCACTCGCTCAACCGCGTACACTAGTATTTTCATTTCCCAGTCCCCACCGGGTGCACAGGACACAAAATTAAACCAAGCGTTGCGAACACACCGAGCATGACATGGTAGATGCAAGTATCTTCGTGAGAGATTGACATATAAACTCTCTGTGTTGCTATACACAACAGACATGCACGCAGTCGAGCGTGGTGGCCGTCGTGCCAACCAACCAGACCCGTTCGCTATTCCGCTCTATAAACGCATTGCATCTGCAACAGATTTCGCAGCTATCCAGGAGGACCTTTCCATCCATGATTTCCTCCGCTATGCTCGAAAAGTCGCTTGCAGATAATGTGTGTGTGCATGCGCATCTATATCGTGTATCATGAGCCGCTAGGCAAGAAAAGCGCCCTACTCGCATATGGGCTAAAGCATGTATGTATGCCAGCCATCTCGGGATAACCGCCACACGAGAAAGTAAGAAGCCGAGGCAGAAAACCAGCCCGGAACGAGGAAAGGAAAAGGAAAGGGAGAAAACAAAAACAGTTGACGAGGCAGCCATTCCGCCTCGTGGGTATCACCTTGCAGTAGGAGCCCAATCCGAATTCGAACCGATCCGCCGCCGGAAAGAAAACCATGTGTATACCGCACCAGTCGATGCCATTGAACGCCAGCGCAGAACGTATATATCGCTTGGAAACAAGGTCGTGAGAAGGGGAATACCGTTCGTTATCCATTCATAGATGAGGACAGCCAGAGACGCCGTGTACCGGAACCGCTATGCCGAAAATGGGGAAATGCACAAATGTCGTGTGGGAGATCTATCGATCTAGAAAGTGAAGCCACTCACTCAAGCTTATTGAGTTGCAGGCGAAAGGTGTAATCGAGCTGCTCTTTGTCGCAGTACTCGCTGAGGAACTTCAAGCCGAATCGTACAGCCTGGATCGGAGTCGTGTCGTCTTGAATGGGGAGGAAGTATCGGCCGGTAAATCTCGCGCCGTCCACCCTCTCTGGGACTTTGGCGAGCTTCGCGTCCTTCTCTCTGCCAGCCCAGGTCTTCTGATACTGTTTCTCGATGTCTTCAATCGGCAGGCCGATTCTAGCATCCTGCGCGTGTCGAAGGAGTTTGACGTAGTGGTCGGAGAGCGTGTAAAAGTTCGCGATGACTTGGGTATGCTGTTTGACCAGCTCAGGAGGATCCTGAGGCGAATCATGAGCCTTTGGGTTCGGAGCGCGTGGCGCAATGAGCATGCAGATGTGAGCAGCAATGACAGTCGCGAAGTGATTTCGGATACCATCGAGGTGTTGGAAGTCCTTGGTAAGGCGGGCGTAGGCGGCACAAAGGGGTAATAGGGTTTTCCAGGTGTTCTCGACCTCTGCCGGACGGCCGCGCGATTGGGAGAGGAGGTCTCCAGCATAAAAAGCAGTCATGTATGACCTGTTTTGCTGAGTCAGTCATACAGTTTTGACGAAACTGGTAACCACTTACAGGACACATTCGAGCCCTATGACAGCCGCGCGCTTCTGGTCCTCCTTGCTCAACTTGTTGCCTTTCTCACGCTCCATTTTCTGGCCCTCGTACTTGAGCGAACGACCCATCTGATTCAGTTGCTGGGACGCTTGCGAAAGTGCATTGAAGTCAAGCTGCTTCTTGCTATTCAGCGGAGCGGATGTCGGTGCCTTGACGTCGAGGAATTTGGAGCCGGTTGGGGTTGTGCCAGATCTGCCAGGTGTTACATCGAAACCCTCGGATGAGTTCGCTCGCAGCATATTGATAGCTTTATGGTCTTTTCGGGGAGTGACGTATGGGCCTTGGCTCTTCTGTGCGCTTGATTTGTTGGACAACGCGGGAGAGGAGACGACCTGCTCCTTGGGTGTGATAGGACCCTCCTGTAGGGTATGGGCCCGAGGCCGTTTTGACACTCCCTGAGATGCATCATCCTCACTTCGTGGGCGCTTTTCTGTTACTTTTGTGGGGGCAACGGGTGCTTTAGAGCTTGGTGTAGATGACTCGGGTCGACGCGCAGCGACTTTCGGTGTTGGCTTCTTAGTCTGACTTGCAATACCATCCGTCCCTCTCGATCGCGTGTCTAGTGCGCGATCTTTCACGGTTTCTTCACGCTCTTTCCTGTCGCCTGCGCCTTCTCTCTTAGGCGGAAGGTTCAAGAGCCGCTTGATAGTCTCTCGCGACTTCTTCGTGTACTTCAACTTGACGATCAAGCTGGGCTTGGGATTTTCGGTGCGGTTCACAATAACGCCTGACGGAGATTTCTCATTTAGGGACACTGAGCGCTCACGAGATCCACTCTTGGTACCCTCTCCCTGCTTCGGGGCGCGAGGCTCAGGGACAGAGAGCAATTGGCTCTTGCGGTCGGAGGATGACGTGGAGGCATCGGACACAGCACGCTTGCGCTGAGTTTCAATCTTGTCGAGCTCGGCCTGAATATTGGAGGGCAGAGTAGGAGAAAGGATAGCTGGAAGCCCGTACGGATTGCTCAGCGGCTGGTCGACAGGCGACAACAGCGGCGGGAGACCATGTGGAGTCGCATTTGACGCGCCAGACTTATCCAGGTTGATCTTGGAGTCAACAGGCTCAGCCTTCGGAGGCGGTGCTGCCGGTGCTGCAGAAGGTCGCTCCTCCCGAGCGCGCTTCTCTGGCTTCTCGGGTGCGAGTGACTCTGTTGCGGGCCTGTCAATGTATTAGTATTGAGTCAAGACGACAAGAAGAGATGGCATACCGCTTCTGAGGCTTGGTCTCTGGCTTTGGCTGTGCTGGCGGAGGTCGTTTCTCCACGGCCTTCACGCCATTGGTCTGAGCGGAAGTTGCCTTGGTCGCGGGCAGATTGGGTGAGACCTTCTTAGAGCCGGGAGTGATGAGGCCATTGGCTTGCTTTGACTTGTAGTCCGAGAGACTAATCTTCTTCTTCGGTGGCTGATTGGTCGTATTCGAGGCCTGGGACTTTGGTCGCGGCGCGTCGAGCTCATCGTCCTCTCCATGCTGCAGGGTGAAGCAGTCTTGGTACGGCTCGCGGAAGAGGTAGGTGCGGTACTGGAGAAGCTCCTCGTGCGGCTCAAAGAGGTGTCCCATCATCCAGGCCCGCGCCTCGTGTCGCGAATGGTACTTGTACGGATCGAGTGACGGCGTCGAGAGAATATAGGGGGCGCGGGGGACAGCCGTCTTGATGCGTTTGAAGACGCCGTCCAATTTGTCGAGTTCTTTCTGATCTTCGTTGGAAAAGCGCTTGCGCTTGAGCGCCGTGGTGGGCACCGAAGGCTCCGGCGGTCGGTCCGGGCCTGACATTGTGGTGAGCGCGCAGGTGTGTGCGGATTTGCTAGTGATGCTGCGGTTCAGCTAGAGATGTGTTCCGGACGGCGGCGATATTTACGATAAAGTGTGGGGAGGGAGTGGCCGGTCATGAAGCTGGAGGGAAGCGGGCGAAATAAAGGCGCGGCGGGGGTGGGGGTGGTGAATGCGGTCGCCGCGGTGAAGGTGAATCGCAACTCGACGACGCAGGCGCGGGGCCCGGGCGGGGCGCACAATTGGGACCTGAGCAAGCAATGAGCACAATAGCTATAACGCGCCGCCATTGTCCGCGCGCAGCGCCCACGAGGGATATCAGGTACACTCACCGAGCGGGCGGTCGAGGGCGTCAAGTGCTACCTCAGCCTGTGCTTCGCAGTGGTGCTGATGCCGCGCGAGTCGACCATCACGGGGCAGCCAGGTCTGCGGACTCGGCGGAACGCGATCTCGCGAGTGAATGCGGCGGCTTTGGGACAGGTGACGATATCGGCCGGGTGGTGGTGAGGACCGGTAGCAGTTTGTCGGAGGTCATGGCTTGGCGGTTGAGTTGAGGATCAGCCCGATGATGCTTCGTTCCCGCTCATTGGCTGGCGCCGTGCAAGTCTTGATTTTGAACTTGGCGCTCGTCTGCGCCTCCGTCACACTCTCGTCGTTGACTTCTATTTCAGCCTCGAATAGTATACAAGGCGAATCTCATTCTTGAATGTCGTATCAGAGCATTTTAACAGCGTAGCGACAGGACAGTGACACTTGACTACCAAGCCTACATATGTCGCGTCCATATACCTACACTAGTAGTCGTCCGAATGGGAAACCATTGCCAGCGACCGTGCTAAGACATCTACCAACCGTATCCAAATTTCGACATGCTGAAATATTGCTGGCAGAAGAAAAGAACGGTTGACCTCGCACTGAAGGCATCTCGACTCTTGACCGGCCTATTAGCATCCTGTTCATTGACCACACCAGCCGCCGGAAGGCAGCCGCAGCTTTTGCGTTCGCCCTTTTGTTCCACGTTACGCCGCGATCCGTCTCCGGCTGGGCATTAGGCGACTAGCAAGCAGGACAGAGTGAACAGCAGTCGAATTCATCCTTGAGGTGTAGTTCGACGACTCGCTCTAAGCAAAGGTATCGGAGTATGATCCGTAACGTGGGCAAGCATACAGGCCGAGCAACGGCGCATCCAGGGAATCGTCTCCCGACTATTGCTGTTCTTTCACAGTTCTTCATCCTCTGTTTCCTCATCCTCATCCGCAGTTGCTGGGGGCGGCTTTTTCTCTGGAGGCTTGCTGCGCATAGCCGGTCTCCCGAATGGCAGCTCGCGTTGCGGTGGCGGTCCTCCGGCTTCTGAAGGTGCATCTTTCGGCGGCTGTGCGACCGTTGACTGAGACTGGGCTGTCTCGGATGACCTGTCTCGCGTTTGCAGCGCCGACGAGGCTACTGCACCCTCGGCACCTTCTTCTTCAGCCTCGGTCTCCTCGTCGGACCGGTCTGGAGTGACTGCTTCAGGCTCCTCCTCGTCATCCTGCTCTTCTGCCTTGGCCTGGTCGATTTCCATCTGATCAGCATCAGACAGCTGTTCTGGTTCTTCAGGTTCTGGAGCTTTCGCGGGTGCTTTCCGCTTGGATGCACGCGATGCTCCAGCCCTTCGAGGCTTGGTTTCCTCCCTTGTGGATTTGATGGTGGTTGCTATAATTCCCCGCATTAGACATGGTACACATCCGTATAAATGGCATCTTATACCTACCAGCGGACTTATCAACCTTAGCGGTGGCGAGGAGACGGCTCTGGTCTCTGATCTTCCGTTTCTTCTCGTTCAGGAGCTCCATGAACTGCTGGAGCATCGCTGTCTCAGTCTCGGTCTTCGTTTTGATGAAGTCGTCAAGTTGGGCATTGAGCTTCGCAATGGTGTCCTGCTCGCTGCTCACTCTTGATTTCAGGTCTACTAGCTTCCGGAGAGTCTGGGAATGAGCTTGTGCCGACACCTGAGCCCATTCGAAGGGATTAAACTCGAACCCATCATCCCTCGGAAGCAATATCTCCCCCAGAGTGACCTGCCCAAAATTAGCCCAGGCAAATCTGGGGAAGATCACTTCCGGCGGGACTACTCGCCTTGATCCCCTTGACATCCTGCCGAACGGAGATCTCGATATTGTCGCCTTTCAGCGCGTATACCATCCGGACGTTTTCCAAGATCCTAGCACCGTCCCCTTCAGGCTGTTTTTGCAAGAGGAAATGAAACAAAACAGTCTCCCACTCATGGTCGGTGCCTTTGAATTTGTGCTTCAATTTTGCAATATTGCGATGTTTGACTGGAAATACGTGTCAAAGAAGGAAATGACCTCAATTTGGAGACAATCTTACTCTGGGTCACATAAGGACTCTCGCCTTCGCAGCCTACGAGCCGGACGTCGAGTGGATGGGATCCCTCCTGCTGCACCTCGACGACGACTACCTCTCCACCGTCATTGGCAGGCTCGACGGGTATGATGTATCGGCCCTCCATTGTGGCGGCAGTGTTTGACGCGGAGAAGCAGGCTGGACAGGCTTCAAAACCTGCTGGTTTGGGCAGGTTGAGCACGCGACGCGCCAATGATGTTGTGGCGCGGAACTGAGGAGCCTGGAGCAGCCCTAGCGGATCTGATACAGACCCTTGAGGCAGTTGGGGTGATGCCTGTCGGGAAGCACGGGGTGGGCAGCGGGCGCGGCGCGGCGTGCCGGACGAGAAGCAGGAAATTGGCCGACGTTTCACGTCAAGTTGTAGTCGGGAAAGGAGGATGTGAAACGCAGGCGGGCGTGCGACGAAGGCAGTTGAGGTTTATAGTTGTCCCAAAACGGCGAGCCGGGAGCAGTGAATGTGTCGGTGCTGCCTGCCAGGCACGGCGCGCTTGCCCGCTGAGTCAAGCCACGGTCTTGCAGCAGTCTGAGAATAGCAGGCACGGTGAAGGGCTACTGCGGTGCAGCGGTGCAGCAGTGCAGCAGTGCAGCGGTGCAGAGGCGCAGCTGATCTGTCTCCAAGGTACGTCCCCGGCTATAGCACGGCCGGTCTCTATATACGTACACTTCCGCGCCTTTTCGCATCACAGACGCGTCAAGCACGCGCAGTGCAGCCCACGGCCCGTGCGCGCTGTGACACGGCTGACCGCCTGCCCGCCGGCCTCTGCCAAGCCAACGTCGCTTGGGCAGGGCCTGCAGCTGCCGGCCACCTCGATTCTTCGCTCCGCAAGAAACCACCACCGCGCTGCGCGATCACCGCTACCATGGCTGCCAACAAGGGCAGCTTCGCCCAGCGCATGGCCTCCATGGCCTCCACCGCCCCGACCATCGAGAATTGGGACGACGATGGCGACTTCGACGCCGCCGGCGACCTCTTCACCCACTCCATGTCCACCATCCAGTCGCTGTCCTCGCGCGTTTCCGTCCGCTCAGAGTCCAACACCGGCGACGACGACTGGCAGGTCCTCATAACACCCAACGACGAAACCTCCACCACGAATGCCATCAATTCCGCGAAGCTGGCCGGCATCCCGATCCCCACAAGCGTCCCGTCGTCGGCCCTGCTCGGCGGATCCATCAAGCGACTGGGAAAGAAAAAATCGCATCGCAAAATGGCTGTCGACGACGACTGGGGCCACGACCTCGAGCTGCCGTCGGACGCGAATGAGGGATTGAAGCTGAAGGCGCCAATGCCGCGCACGCCGGCGGACGACCAGGACGACTTCGACGACTGGGGCGAGGGCAGCTTGGGCATCCGCTTTGCAGGAACGAGACGGGAGGCTCGCGGCGGCCGCAGCTCGTCCGTTTCGGCCATGAGCCCGAGCATGGGCAGCTGCATGACCCTCGAAAGCGAGGACGATGATTTGACCGGCCTCGTGCTACCGAACGAGCCGCTCGACTTCAATGCACGCCTCGAGAAGCTCAAGCGGAACGAACAGCTACCAACTCCGGACGCCTCTCCGTTGCCCGTCCTCCAGGTCCAGAAGCGCGAGCCACCCCCGACCTCAGTCCCTTCATCAGCACCCGCACCCGGCGTCAGCCCCTCTCCTGCCGCTGCACCACTTGAAACGCCGCCGCTAGAGGGCGAGCCCACCTCGCAACGTCTCGCTGAAGATACTCCAGCACCGAGGCTCAAAGGCGCCGATGATGAGGAAGATTTTCTGGATGGGCTGGACTTTGGTGGGCCCGAGCTTCTCGACACTAAAAAGCTCACCATCAACCGCAACGTCGTGGTCAAGAAGGCGCCATCCAAGCCCCCGGCACCTACAGCTGCTCGTCCAGCCGCTACTCTAACTTTTACTGACAAACCCGAGAAGCCTTCCGTATCCAGGATACCGAGGCCTCTGCCGACTACAACCCGCTCCCGACTTACTCCGGTCTACGAATCCGGGGCTTCAACCCTTGGGCATAGCAGACCAATCCCTACGACCACGAGCGCCCAGCTCCTTCGAGCGAAGCGTTCTGCACCTCTTCTCCGCAACAATCATGGTCCTACCCCGCGAGCCCCCGTGCCGTTCCTCCCTGCAGGCAACTCTAATTCGCAGTCGCACCACGTGATGGCCCGCTCTTCGCAGACGCACCTCCGCCGTGATTCGGATCCCCGTCGTCCTCAGTCTCCGTCTATGCGGTCCTATTCGCGCATGTCTACGACCGACCCTACCGACACTCCCAGCCGGACGGGCTTCCGGAGGGACATGGCTCCTTCGCGCCTTGCGCGTCAACCCCAAAAGATTACGCAACCGCAGGGCCGCAAGCGAATATACGGGGACGGCTCCGAGCTCGAGATCTTCGATGATCTCCCTACATCGGCAAGCAAAGAGAAGCAGTTCGAGAAGGTCCCGCGCAATGTTCCAAGCAACAAGTCTCTGCGAACACAACCGAGCAATTCCCGTCTACCTATGCCCGACCGTATGGCCACACCGCTGCCACAGACCCCTCGAAGTCCGACGAAGATGGACAGCACACCGCGGTTCGCTCGAGACACGGCAGCAAGTAGGAATGCGCGAGAGCAGCGTCTGGCCGGCATTCGGGCCCGAGGCGAAGGGCCAATAGCGCCGACTCAGATAAACTGGAAAGTGCATGTTGCGGCTAGGAGCCCTCATGGCAGTCCCACCGCCCATAGGAAGAGGGGCTCGGGACAGAAGCCACACTTGATCCAGGGATTGTTTCAACCATACGCGAAGAGTAAGTCGAAGTTCGCATCAGCATCAAAAGCCACTGCTAACCATACGCAGCTGAGAAAGGCATGGTATATAACCCTACTCTACAACGGTGGGAAGGGAACGAGGAAGCCCTCGCTCCCTTCTCACACCCTAATACTTCGACAACCACGCTGGCCTTGACGACGGCTAGCACGCCAACCTTTGCCCCACCTAATCATCCTTTCAGCCACTCACACGAGCGTTCACATTCTATATCGCACGCGGCATTGTCTAACATACAGGCTGCGCAGAGGAACGTGTCGTCACGCGCTGTGAAGGTTGCTCCTGCGCCGTCGCCACCGCGTCCTGCTTTGATATCACAGAAGAGCATGCCCCGCGGGGTCCAGTACGAGGGCCGCATGGTGTTCGATCCCGTCAAGATGACATGGCTGAAGGCTCCCCGCCTGTCCGACGATCCTCGGTCGCCGTCCGTCGACATGGACGATGAAGAGGATCCTTTCGCTGGCCTCGACGATCTCAAAGATAATGAGAGCGTTGTTGGGCATGGTGCTGCCGGGGCTGGTGGCAATGGCACCCCGAGTGTCGACGATCCTGCCTTCATCGGAGAAGAATTCGACCTCGGTCCAAGTTTCATTCGAAGGCAGCGGGAAGAAGAGGCGATCTGGCGACGCAAAGTGGAAGGCTGGGTTAGCGGTGATCGTGACAATGGCGAGAGCAAGAATGGTGGGTGGAGATGGGCGATACGCAACTTCGCCGAGGCTGCGAGGAGATAATCGATGCCGGGGGCTGACATTAGGCTCGCATTATACATGACATGAGTTACGACTGCATTGGAGATGGAGTCTGGCGCGTAATGGGCGTTCCGCCAAAAGCTATGAGGCGTCTGGATCGTCTTAGAGATATCCTGAGTGTTACGTCGGGCGTTGGGAAGACCTCGCCTCACTCTAGCGATGCCTTTATGAGTTACGATTTTGGATATGACTGTACGAGCAATGTGCTCTGGATAGAAATGATTATCTGGTTCGATGATTATTCTATTGGCGTTCTGGGTTATGTCCTACAAAGCTGCTAACCGTAATGTCAGACGCATCGGAATATCTAATAGTATATGGCAGAGGTGAGGTAGAGCAGAGTGTGATCGAAGGTGCGGTCGTAGACGACGCGCGATGATTGGCGGAGGGGCGTGGTGGGGTCGATTTGAGAAACCCGCGAGCTCATCGTTTCTACCAACAACAAACAACATGTCGCGTTCAACGGGTGCAGGACACTTCTTTCAGACAACGTGGGTATCTCTCGCCGGCTCACGAAGCCAGCAACTAACGGTAATCAGCTCGGCGCTCAATGAATCAGCCCGCAAAGCCACCAAATCGAAGAACACCAAGGGCAACCCCGTCAAGCTTCAGTCCAAAATTCTCGCCGCCGCCGCAGACCCGCATGATAGCGCGCAGGTCTACGTGGCTGAAGCCGCCGGCAATGTGAAGAGGATAAACCTTGAAGTCGGTCAGACACTGTCCTTCTCAGTCCAGGATTCCGCTCGCCCTTTCTTCCGACCTCCAAGGCAATTGCTGACCGTCGCTGCTGTAGACCACTAACGTATTCGCGACATTCTCGGGTCCTGCCGCGCCTCTTACCTCCGTCGCGGTCTCTACGAAATCGGATACTGTGTTCGCCGGTTGCTGGGACAAGACAATCTGGTCATGGTCGATCTCGACGCGGAAGCTGGGCCGGAGGTTTCACGGACATAGCGACTTCGTGAAGGCGCTGCTGGTATTTGCGCTGCAAGGCAAGGAGCTTCTGCTGTCTGGCTCCGCCGACACGACCATCATCGTCTGGGATGCTGCCACTGGAGAGAAACTGCACACGCTGAAGGGGCATACACGAGGCATCCTCGCACTCGCGCTCGATCCCGCGGAGTACGCGCCTACCAAAGATCGTGTCGTCGTGTTCAGTGCGGGGAGTGATCGCGAGATTCGAAGGTGGAGCATTGGGCTGTCCTCGGCCACGGAGATTCAAGACTCGCACTCCCCAATTATCGCACACGAGACGAATGTGGATGCGATTCACTTCGATTCCGACGACGATCTCTGGACAGCCTCAGCCGACCGCACAGCGAAGTGCCTCTCAAGGGCCAGAAATTGGAAGGAAGACTCTCGCTTCGAACATCCCGACTACGTGCGCGACGTCGTCATTGACGAGGAGGGCGGATGGGTAGTCACGGCCTGCAGAGACGAAGAAGTGAGAGTATGGGAGAGAGGCAGCGGGAAGTTATATCACACCTTCTCCGGCCACTTCGAAGAGGTTACAGGTCTCGTGTTGATGCCAGGGCAGAAAGTGGTCAGTGTTAGCATCGACGGGACCGTCAGGCAGTGGAGTCTGAAGGCGCCAGATCTGGCGGAGGCGATCAAAGAGGCGGAGGATGAGAGATTAGGGAAGACGAAGGAAAGTGAGCCAGAGAAGAATGAGAACGTGATGACGGCCGAAGAGGAGGCGGAGCTAGCGGCATTGATGGAGGACAGCGAGTAGACGCCGCCGCAGGCAATGGCCTAGCGAAGTATCCAACTTCCCTCCTCCACCCCACTTCCTCTACTTCCATCCATCTCATTTCTTTAAGGCTCCTCAACATGGATGCACTGCTCAGCCACTCCAGTGTTTCTGCGAACGTCGCAGCACCGTACTTGACCCAGCAGGCCTTCGATGTGCACGTCTATCTTGCGTCCATACCAACACCATCGCGAGTCCCACGCCCGCGGCACCGAGCTTTTCAGTTCATCGCCCCGTTCGAAGTCGCCTCCTCATCGGATTATCCAATTATACTTACATCGCCATGGTCTTCGAGACTGGGGCTAAAGTCTAGGCAAGGCTAGGTTACTCCAGACCTATGAGCCGGTGCGTTACACACCGATGACAGCACGGGAACACAGCGCCTCGCCGACACCTGATCACTTTTAGTCGTGGTGCACTCCAATCAAGCCAATCGAGCAGAAGCACAAGTCGTCGGATTTACGCCTCGCAGCACTGTCATTTGTGCTGCGCGATAGATATGCGTCGCCCAGCCCCGGGCAATTGGACGCCGGAGAGAGGGAAGGAAGGGGGAGGTGCAATCCAGCCTTCCCGTCAGATTGTCGCGAGCCCCGCATCTTCCTTCAAGCTTCCTACGCTTTCGGATGTGAATGCGTATGTAGTCCGTTTTCAATCGGCTTCGTGATCAGCAAGTATCGACAGAAAGGAATTGCGTACGGCTAGGCATCTCGAAGAACAGTGGAAGAGTGTAGTGGCGATTCCATCACCGCCAGGCTGGGAGAGAATCTATGCGATGAATTACCCGATCCGCGTGAGTTTTTTTACCCCTACACAGTATATTGTTAGTAGGAATCTAAACCTGACATGGATAGCTACCTGGGCCACCTCACTTTCTTCGTCTGTCACACCATCGGCGACGTGGCCGGGCGAAACTCTGACACCTGGTGTGTCGACTGCTTCGACCTCCTCCCTCCCCGTCTCCCTTCCTTCCGAGCCCGCTCAATCGCCAACACGCACCACTGCACAGCCCACGATAAACCCAAGCAGCGGCCTATCCACAGGGGTAAAAGCTGGAATAGGCTTCGGCGCTGTTCTTGGGGTCCTCCTTATCGCCGTTGCTGCTTTCCTGCTCGGCCTTCGGTGGCGGAAGAGAAAGCAACATCAAGTGGCTGCATCGGAGTCGGCGGCACTCGGATACAAAGCTGAACTCGATGGGAGGAGTATCATGCGGCGGTGGGAGTGGTGGAGCTTGAGGCGGTGCCTGCGCCGCAGGAGCTTCCGGCGATTGAGGTCGTCAGAACGGAGATGGTGCAAACGCTGCGGGCCAATGGGCCAGAAGCATAAATCAGGAGTTCGGTGGAGGGCGGAAATGCGTGCTAAACGGATTTTGCGGCTGGGTTGGGCCTGTTGGGAGGACGCCAGATAGGAAAGATCCAACAGCCAGGACGCAGTTATCAGCAGCGTGAATGATGCCTTGGATGGATCCACGATTGCTAGAGAATTGTTTGGAGCTAAAGCTTGCTGCCGCTGCCGCGGTTTGCGTTCATTAGCGCTAAAGGACCTTCAGGCATGGCTTTCCAGAGCCGTGATCAAATGGGATATAGAGC
The DNA here is from genome assembly GCF_010094035.1 of Trematosphaeria pertusa. Classification (NCBI taxonomy): domain Eukaryota; kingdom Fungi; phylum Ascomycota; class Dothideomycetes; order Pleosporales; family Trematosphaeriaceae; genus Trematosphaeria; species Trematosphaeria pertusa. The sequence goes on along the minus strand of NW_022987216.1, from coordinate 56,757 downwards.
ATCATGAGCAAAAAGGCAAGTAGAGGACTAGAGATAGAAGTCGTAGGACGGAAGTAGGGAAACGGAATCGCATGGATGCAGGAGCATACATTAGCCACCCAGCAAGCAAGCCGGTTTGCCGCAGACGTAAGCCAGCCGCAGAGAGCACACACAATAGCTTTTCCGTCGTTCACGCAGCCGGCCATGGTAAAGCTGTTTGAACTTCTGCATAGCAAACCCAACTGCTAGTAGTCATTGTTCTCTTAACATAAACGCAACGCCGGAGACGTGGAACCCCCTGATACTAAAAGACGCACACATACACTGTCCGCACACTCACTCCAGCAAGAACCGCCTGTCGTGCGTCAAAGCCACGGACGGCATTGAAAGCATCGGCAAATGCCTACTTTGTCTTCTACCACAATGCCCAACCCAACTGCAGACGAACTTTCAGCACCCAGCCCACCCGCCGAAGAAGCACCTACAACAACATCCCCTCCTCCCCCCGACGCGTGCCCATCTCCTCCGTCCGCTAAGCAAGCAAGCACGCCTTACATCCTTTCCCCGCACCACCCCAAGCCGCCATCCGAGGTGTCCCCTCCCCCAGTCCAGCGCCGAGGCCGCGGGCTCTTCAAACACGGCATCGGCGTCATCAACGGGTTCGAAGACGACGGCGGCAGCGGCAGCGGCAGCAGCTCCCTGTCGCGGTATCCCTGCAAAGACGGATCTAGTGATTTGCTTAGCGAGGAAGGGGAGACGGGAAGTAGTGAGGGGCAGGGAGATGTGGTGAGGGGTGGCCACGGTAGAAATGGATGCCTGGTGAGCTGGGGATGGGGTGGGGAAGCTATACAGGGTCGTGTGTGCGATGGGAATGCGTGGTTGGACTTGGAATTGGAGGGAGCTGGGGGGTGTGAGGGCGAGGTGTGAGTGAGTGGGCATGGAGGGATGGAGCAGGGGGAGGCGTATGCGTGTGCTGAGTGAGGCGCTGGATGGATGGGGACGCGGAGGATGAGTGATGAATAGCATATGTAGGACTGACTAGCGTATCGTAGCGAAGCTGTGCTGTGTTAACTTTAGAACACGCTTATGGTCATATGAGGAGAGTGATCACACAGTATCAGCTGGCATGTAGATTGCATTCATTGGATACACAACCCCATTCGTTGACTATAGGTACAGCCCTACATCGTTCCGACAAGCAAATAGCCGCCCGTCATAACATGATATGATGACCGACCCGAACGCCCATGATCCATCCGTTCCTTGATAAACGCACTTTTACCGCCGTGACGACGCGCGGAAATGCGGAACACCTGAGCGCTTCTCTCAGCTAACATCTGATGTACAGTCCCCAGGTGAAATCGATCTGACCACTAGTCAGGCAGGTAGATCCGTGACCGCAGATTTCGAATGAAAGGAAGATAATCTCCGAAAGAAAGAAAGAAAGAAAGAAAGAAAACAGAGTGTTGTGTACATAGAAACACATTGTTGAGAGAGACATTGAGCTTCCGACAGAGTAAGACAGCGCCCACAGGAAGGAAGACGATGTGTCGCACAGATAGAAACACAATTGCCGAGAGATCGAGAGCCGGTGGAGACAGCGAGCGCGACTCCAGCATCGATCGAAATGTTCCGAGTAGTTAGGAGCGAATGCGACCTTCAGAATCGACCTCCGGCGTCGGTTCCTTGATCGTGGAGGAGCCCTCCTCAAAGTCGATCAACAATGGGGGAGGAGACACCTCTTTCTCCTTGACAGCCGCGGACTGCGAACGCAGACCCGAACGCATGATGCGGCCAGCAGCTGGCGAAGAGGACGCTTCCTGCTTCTTGACGACGCGCTTCACCGGTTTCGGGCCCGGCGTTGACGAAGACGGGGAGCAGCCTCGGCGACGAGTGCTGTCCTTCCTATATCGCGTCTCTATTAGTATCCGCGCGTCTGGTGTACTGAGCAAAGGATGGATGGCAAAGCTTACCCGGTCTGGAGCCAAGCTTCAACGCGAAGCTTCCTCTCGACGGTACGGTTGAAAGCCTTGTTGTCGGGGCCTTCGTTTCGAGCCCGATACTCCAGGACTTCCTTCATCGTCGGTGGGGCAGCTGCTGTGGCTGACGGGAGATTCTGGTTGTTCTGCACACGATTCGGATTAGTACCATTGGTCACTGCAGTAGCAGACGGAGCGACGACGCGGTGAGAAGCAGAAGCACGAGAAAGACGCTGGAGATGAGCAGCACGACGAGCGTGCAAATGAGCCAGGTTGTCGGCGGCGAAGGTCTGAGCTGGAGCAGGTGCTACGGCTGGAACTCCGGGCGCGGTTGTCGGAACGGAGAAGGCGCTGAGCTGGTAGGGCTGCTGGAGGAGAGCAGCATTGAAGGAACCTGCGCCGGGGTGGAGCTGGTGCGGGTTGATGGTCGGAGCAGCTACAGCACCGCAGCCGCAGGAGCAGCTAGCGGCGGCTTGGTGAGGGTACAGTCCTGGGTTGAACTGCGCCGCGGTGCCTGGGAAGTACTGCTGGCCCTGGCTCGGTTGCTGGACGTGTCCCTGGAATGGCGACAGGTACTGGGCAGCCGGAACAGCGGCGTAGTTGGCTTCTGCGAGCGGTGTTCCGTAGGCGGATTGAATTCTAGAATGTGTGAGCAAGGCATGCAGCATCTTCCAACCGACCAAACACTCACGACAGCTGCTCATTGCTGTAGTTGAAGGGCTGGCCCAGGACTTGAGGATGCTGAATGCCCTGTGCTTGATGCTGGTGCTGCGTCAGGCGCTGCTGCTGGTGAGCGACAGCAATCGCTTCACGTCGCTGAGCGTCGGCTTCGTCCAAGCGTGCCTGAGCGTGGGCGTCTCGACGATCCATTTCGGGTAGCTGGAGCTTGGTGGTGGAGGTGGGCGTAGATAGCTGCCTGCCGGGACACGGTGAGAGAAGAGAAGAAGGAAGCGCTGCAACAGCGAGAATTTATGCGTGCTGCGGGGGGCGGTGAAAGGTTGCGATGAAGGCTCACCAATCTCGCGGTGTGGGACTCGTCGAGACGCGCAGGTGGCTTCACTCAGCAAACGCAACTCTCGCGACACATGCTCCGAGCTCGGCCAAAGAAGATAAGAACCACACCGAGACTTTCACTTCCATGGCATCAGTTCGAACGATAGAGAAGGGAAGGAGCGAATGCGGAAAGTGCCATTTGATTAATGAGGTATAGCGCGGATGTTCTTTAAGAGTGAAAGCAATACCTCCAGCCAGGTCCGCGGAGAGCCGCCCTCACCTACTTTTCGACTTCCTTACACGCCAAGACCAAACGAACTGACAGCTGACGCCCCGAGCGAGCAGTTACGGGAAGAACATACCTGAGGTGCGTCTCTTGCATTTAGTTCGTCTCGCCCATGAGACTATCCAGGTGGCACCGCGAGGAGGCGCAAGAGTCCGACTTCTGCCACCCGTCCTCCTCTTGCGGTCTCCAGGCTGGCGCCCGACCCAATTTCTCCAAGCACGAGTCGGTCCGGCCACCTTCCCACACCACACGCCTTCCCCCGCGAGCCACTCCCAAGCCGAAAATGCTGTCGATATCCTCTTGACTCCATATATAACACAAATAAAGTGACACTCCTGCGTACCGTCAGGACGAACCGTCAGGAGACCCCGCAAGAAAACCGTCAGGATAAGCCGTCGGGACGAACCGTCGGAAAACCATCGGGAAACAAGATCGATATAGACCATTGTCGAACCATCAGGCTGGGCCGTCAGGAAAAACCATCGTCGTGAACCATCGACTGCACCGATGATAAAGATCATCGGCCAACGCCAGAGATAATCGCAATGGACATCTCTTTTCCGGCGCAGCGCCAGAAGCGCAGTAAACCTCGAGAAACGCTCGAAGTCGGACTCTTTGAGTGTCTGAGACACTTCATTTGTGGATGGGTGCGTCGGAGCAAGTGTGCCAAGGACCTTGCGGCCTGTCAGAGAGTGCATGCAAGCAGCGGCACCTCCATATCGGCTGGCATCCTCCTCCGGGAGCGGATTCCGTACGAACAGTTCGCAGGGTTCCTCTCCCAGGGCGGGGGCTGCCCCCTGCTCAAACGGCCATCGCGGCTTTGTGGACGGGTAAAAACCCCGTCGAACCAATCTGGAAAACACAGCAGGAAGACTCCTCGAAAAGACTCTTCATGGACACAACAGCAGTTCTCAAAATCATGCGTACAATACGCAGATAAAGCTCAGCAACGCAAGCGGAGCTTGGTTTGGCACTCAGTGCCATGGGGCCCTCAGTGAGGCCACGTCGTGAACAACGCCGTGGGCATCGTCAGAGCGGCCAGTAGTCCTCGTTGCGCAACAACAGCGGACAAAAACATCGTACCCGTGGGAAGCGTTCGCGCACGCTCGGGTGGGACGTACGCACGCTGAGCCCTCCACCCGGAGGGCTCGAAACATGCGATAACAGGAAAGGGTGCGTCTGAGCAAGCTGCCACGGACCTTTCGGCCTGTCAGGGCATGCCCGGAGGCAGCGGCCCAGTATCTGTTGGCTTCTTCCACCGAAAGCGTAGCCCACGATTCCCGGCAGCCCCGCCGTGGAACAGCAGGGGGCCAGGCTCGCGGGCTACAGAGTCCGGCGGCGGAGGTGTCCCTCTGCAGCAGACGTCCTTTCGTAAGGGATCGAGGATCGGCTTCATGTTCGGCGTGGGAGTTCTGCACTCGGGGGACGGCGAGGGCGGGGCGGAGAATCGTGCTGCGGCGTGGTGAGGAAAGTGGTGGAGCGAGCGAAGACCAGGAGGCGGGCGGCGCCCTCTTATACGCTGAGGCGGTAGGATGACTCCTCCAGGGCTCGCTTCAATAAGCGGGGCGAGCTAGGCGCCACATGGACACGTGAGTCAAATGCCAGCGCACCTGCATGCAGAGACACGGGTTAGAACTGGCTTTGGGGGAGCGGATGGCGAGAAGACTGATGCTATCAAGGGGTTCGATGCACCTTCACCTGAAAGGGGCCGGCAGTCGAAGGCGGGTCGGCAGCGCCACACATCAGCCACAGCACGCCACATCCGATCCCAATAACTCTACGCCGTACATACCTCGACATCATCCGCCTACATCTGTATCCACTTCCAGTCCTAACTGTCTGATACTGTGTGAACGTGATTGCGTAAGGGCCTGCGGGATGCGTCTCCCAACGCTTGGTCATTGCACCCCTGGAGAACTCATTTCTCAGCGCCCTGACGCGAACTTGTCTCACCTCAAGCGCCCACAAACGCGTCTCCACAGAACAAGAGTGCGCGTAACTACCATCACCGAGTGGACAGGATGAGGTCATAAGGAATGTGCTGTCTTTTAATCCGGAGAGGAAGCCAGCCAGAAGGCATTGCTGTGGCAGCTATAATAGAGACTGGCTTGTTGATCGACTCCACACGAGCGCCCTTAGACTCTCGCTTCAGATGTTGAAGGATGCTACAAATCGATGGTCTGATACCGTATAGGCCAGACAGAAAGCTCGCTGCTGGCATACAAAAGGCGCAGAAGCGGGACTCCTGTAGGGAAGCGTCAGTAAAAGTGAGTCCCTTTGAGAGTGGGCGGGCGTTAACTCAAACTCTGGTTGATAGAGGGCCATGGGTTCTTTGCTGTTTGCTCTGTACTACTGTGCTTATGGGTGGACACCTTGGTTTCGAGACGGTGGTGTACGGCCTGTCAATGCGGGCTGTAGGAGATACGGATAGAGTGAGCGTCACTTGAACTGTTCTGCAACGAACAGGGAGACCGGTGAGTTTATAGCTTTCGGAGGTACGAAACATTGTAGCTCGTCTGAGGGAAACATCGCGAGATTATAGCGTATGGCCTCTTCCCCTGTGCTACAGCTGTAGAGCGACAGGGACGCATGGACAAGTCCCGGATTCTTTGAAGGTTGTCACAATAATGGCTCCAATGGGCGGTATCACCACTGGGTGCAACCGCCATTTGATGATGAAGGGGAAGGACTGGGGCCAGGGTCCGGCAAGACTTGAACAACGATCGACCGACGTACTGCCGCAGGGTCCACGCGGGTGCAATGGTTGGCATCGGAGATATTCCCGTCGAAGTGTAAGGTTCGCGAAGTCAAACCTTGTGTCTTCCGTCCCTCATCGCGGGAGCCTGCATCCGACGAAGCACAGCTGAGGCACTGTAACGTCGTGACCACCAAGGGGAAGCGACGGGCTGAAGTGTTTCTTCTTTATCTCGTGGTAGACACAACCGCAGTTCTTCCCGCGCCGAGAGACGGTGAGCAGGCTTCGTGGGCTGATTATCAGTGGCGTTTCCCCCGGCGTAAGCAGGCTGGGCCGGGAAGGGCAATGGGCGGCGGCGCCCACGATGCGTGAGTGTGCAACAGCACGGTGTTGGCGACGCTCCAGCGCGTGAATCGTGATCGCCACACGGAGGCTTGTTCCTCGTAACGGAAGCGGGAGATTGCGCCAAAGCCCTTGAAGCCGTTAGGATCTCGTGCTTGGGCGAATCAGACGGCGGGAAGTGGTCCGTGGCGCGGGCGTCCCCAGGGTTCGCTTTGGGTGCGGCCAAGCGCTCCCAGCCCCGGCTTGCCTTTCCTGGCGACCACTTACTGGCCAAAGCGCTGCACGCCGGGTCGCCATCTGGGTGGCCATTGGCTCCCAGCGCGGAAATCGCCAGACGAGCGACGCCCGTTGCGAGGGCCTCCTGGGATTGCTTCTGCCGCCGCAATATCGAGGACGCACCGCGCGTGATTGTGCGCACTCGAAGCAGAAAGCCGCTGCTGCTGGTTTCGCGGTATGGCGTGAGGTCGACCATCTGCGTTGTCTGTGTTTCGGCGTGTGGGCGCACGGCAGCGCCAGTGAGCAGAAAACTCTGATCGAGAGGGAGGGCGCCATGCCCGCGGAGCCCCCTGCAGTCGCTGGCTGGCGCATGCCGCTCGGCGGCGTTGCAGTCGTCCTGCAGAGGAGAGACACAACGCGGTCAACCATGGAGCCGGTGATGGCTGCACGGTGTGTGAGTTTTCTAGGCTGGCAGTGTCGACAAGCGCTATCGCTCTCGTCTCGGGGCGTGCAAGATAAACGTCCGTTGTCTGAGGGCGGACCGGCCGCTGGACCCATTTCAAGCACACTGCAGTACCATTTGTTTCGAGCCTCCCGCGACGGCGCACTGGCTGCTTTCTTGGAGAGCAGCGCTGCAGCAGCAATGTCAGCCGTCGGCTCAGTCACGCCCAACCCGCCGTCCACTGTGCGACCCCGGTTATTGTCTGGCGGGTGGTCTGGTGGCGCCATGCCGGGGCCGTGATTGGCCGGGCTCCACTTTTCGGCCCGGCCTCTTGGTTCCTCTTTGTGCGTCGGCTGCAATTCAGCCTGTGTCCAGTAGCGCTGCCCCCAGCCTTCCCCCTTCGTGCCGTCCTGCGAGCACGCCCTTCTCCTCTCCACTCTCCCCCCAGCGACCGCGACGACACCCGAAGGGAGAGCGCGAGAGCGAGAGAGCAGCAACCGCCGTCGACGACGCAGCACGCCCATTGCGTCGAGTTCTCGAGTCGAAGCCCCGTGCTGGCTGCTGTCGCGTCCGCCCCGTCCCCACCGACTCGCTCCAGCCCTCCGCTCCAGCGCACCGCCCTCCATCGCTTTCCCTCTGCGACGCAGGCAGACATCGCCCAGCCGAGTCCCGCTCCGTCGACGCCAATTCCCCCGCTGCTGTATAATTCCCAGACGTGAGTCCTCTCGTCGGCCGCTGCCTCGCGTGCTGGCTGTCAGAGCCGACGGCCTGGCGTTCGGGAGCCAGCTCCACGGCGCTTTCCTTCCGCACGGCGCAGCGAGCGCGGCGGCCACGCCCACCATTCGAGAAACGTGCTGACGGCTCCAGGTTGCGTGCGTTTGTTGTTGACTTGGTTTATTTTGTCTGTCGTTTGCCGGAATCCGATCGTGTGGTCGAAGACGTGAGTTCCGCCCGTCGAACCTTCGCCGTGGGCGCCGCGAGGCTGTCCGGGAGAGAGCGACTCACGACCACTCCACACGCACGCTAACTCCCCGCAGACACACCGTAATTCACCATGGCCTCTATCATCCCCGTCTCCAACGAGACCAAGAGCTCTGCCGTCCGCACCACCAAGGATGGCAGGCAGATCCGCTACTCGCTGCAGGTCATCCAGCAGCCAGAGCGTGCCCGCGCGTGCGGCAGCGGCGCCAAGTCCAGCGCTGACCGACGCCCCGTTGACCCGCCGCCAATTGTCGAGCTGCGCGTCTTCGAGGGCGAGCAGGAGATCACCTTCGCGTACAATGCCAACTTCTTCCTCTTTGCGACCCTGGAGAACGCCCGCGCCATCGCTCCCGGACGCGCTCCTCCCACCACGCCGAGCTTCCCCGTGCTCACCGGCACGCCCGTCGCCGGCATGGCCTATCTGGACCGTCCCAGCCCTGCAGGCTACTTCATCTTCCCCGACCTGTCTGTTCGTCACGAGGGAAAGTACCGCTTGAGCTTCGCGCTGTATGAGGAGTTGAAGGACCCCAAGGACATGGACCCGGATGACCGTTCCACCGTTAACGTTCACCCGCAGCCCGGCGTTGATGCCCATGTCTCTCACCGTCTTGAGGTCAAGTCCTCTCCCTTCATCGTCTTCTCGGCGAAGAAGTTCCCTGGCTTGTCCGAGAGTACTGCTTTGAGCCGCATGGTGGCCGAGCAAGGATGCCGCGTCCGCATTCGACGTGATGTGCGCATGAGGCGACGTGAGAACAAGTCGAACAAAGACTGGGATGACTTCGATGACGAGGCTGCCTATGACCAGGCTAGACGCACCGCAACCCCTGATGCCTACGGGCAGCCGACCGGCATGCCGACACCGAACCCGGCTCTTGATGGCAGCGATCGCCCGCGCTCGGTGTCCAATGCCAGCAGCACTTCGTTCGCCCCGCCCCGCCGTCCCAGCATGGAGGAGATGTCGCAGTCTTACCAGGCCGGCAGTAACTACCAGCAGATGCCTCCGCCTCAGAGCGCTGGATACTCGCAAATGCCTCAGTATGGATCGGGCCAGAACCAGTATCAGAACCAGTTTGCTCCTCCGCAGCCTGCCGCACCTCTCATGCAGCCGCCTCAGACTCCCTACTCTCACCAGCCTCACCAGCCTCACCAGCCTGCGCACCACAACTACCAGAACCAGCCTGACATGCACATGGGACAGTCTTACGGCTACATGAACAACCAGAGCTACCAGCAGTCTCACTATGAGCAGCCTCCTCCAGTCCGAGGACCGCCATCCGCTGTGGAGTACGCTCAGCCTCCCGCTGAGTACCGCCGTCCATCTCTTCCGCAGACCACTCAGTCGTACCCAGGCCCTAGCCAAATGATACCGCCCTACAGCCCAATGGACCAGTACAACCGATCTCAGTCGATAAGCCAGCCGATCCAGCCTCTTCAGACGCCTAGTCACAGCGCGTCGGTCTCTGCCCCGAATGCTATGCACATGCCCAATGGACACGCTCTGGCCCCGCTGAAGACCCTACAGCCACCTGCGCCAACTGAGAAGCTAGAACCGGTCTCGCCGTCTTACCAGTCACCGCCGAACACCATTTCGGCGCCCATGTCCGCTACGTCTGATGCGCCCCAGAACCACAACTACCTCGACTCTCGTGCGTCGCTGCCGAAGTTCGTCCCGCAAGTGCAGCCTCAATCCTCTCTGGGCCAGAAACGTTCCTTCTCCAGCACTTTCGATACGAAGCACATGACTGAACGTCTCCAGCAGGGTGCAAGGCCCAACCCTTCTGGACCAGGCTATAGCTACGATGGAGGCTATGACGAACCCGATATGGAAGAGCCCATGGACCGATCAGCGATGAGCTATCGACGCGCAGATGGTACGCACCGTCAACGCCGAGTACCCGAGCTTGGCGTCTAGATGTCTAGACTTGTTGTATGATGTCTTATGGCGGAACCCTGCTCACGTCTTTCCTTGGACCTGGCGTTAGTCATGACGGGTCTGATGTCCTCGATATCCTTATACCCCGACTACGTATGAATGCGCGAACCAGCGAGCTTTCCTTTACGTTATTCCTTTAACTGTTGCTTCTGAATGTTCCTTTCGGAGCACCTACTACACCGTTTTCCTTGACGTCGACGAAAAGAACACACTCATTACCAAACCATCTACCAACTTAATTTCCTACCATTATCTATTTCCTTACTGTACCTGTAAGCTGATTGAACGAGGCAACCGAGTCTGGACCTTGGATACCCAAGCTCTGGTACACGCATGCCATAAGAGCGCACAGCCTTACGGCACTTTTATTATCCTTACCATCCTTAGGCAGACAGCCTATCACTATTATTTCCTTGCTGTTTTTATATCGTTCGGTTTGGTCGGACTTGCTAGGGATTTCCTTTTCTAAGATGCGTTGCCCCGGAAGACTACCCACACCAGATTGGCAGAGGAAGACACACAGGCGGCGCGCGCATCCAGCAATGACGGATAGGCTATATGGCAAAGAAGGGAGGGCGGGCGGCCGGAATAGACAGGAGAGGATCACAACGAATGGTTGGGCGGGTTCGGATGGGAGAATGCACACACAACGGGTTTTCCTTTCTCTCTTGCCGCTAGATACGAGGATACAATGCGAGCTTCTAGTCTACATACTACCAGCGCTCTGTGAGACGCTCTCCGCTGTGATGAAGGTGGGGTAGCACTCGCGAGGTGTGATTTCCGATGTGACTGACCAGCTTTTCATCCCCATGCAGCATCATGATGAACGCGCACATTATTCAACATGAAACCGCAAAACTCGCAATGCCTCATCTCGCTTCCAACCCTCTATGCTCCAGCTTCCCAGCACGAGCCGTCGCCCGTCGCCAATTCAACCCACAGCAGGCGCTCTCGGCTGCGCCACCACACGCAGCGCACGCATGCGCAGCTTTAATTTACCAGGGCAGTGGCACGCAACCCTCTATCGATATTGGATGGCGGGGCCGGAGTGCCAGTCGCGGGTTTTTGGTGCAGGCGAGCCGGAGCCGGTTAATTTGGGGATGGGTCGATCTTTGCGTGTTCTGGAAGTCGACTTTATCGATTGGGTCAGGGGGATGGGAGTGTGGGTGGTTGGTGGGTGGGGACTAGGGTTCGGATGGAGAGGGCACGTGGTTGGTTAGGAGGACAGGGTTAGGGTGTGGAGGGAGAGATGGAGAGGTGGAGGGAGGATGGTGGGGGAATGCTGTTGGAGGTAGCCATAGAGATGGAATGAGATTGTTGACTTGGTTCAGGGGGCCGGAATAGTAACTTAAGGCTGGGGATCGCTGGAAAAGGAAAGTACAACTCGCGGCAGAACTTCTGGAAGGCGCAACCTTGCGGCGTCAGCAGTGGGCAAGTGAAGTCAGCATGCCATTTCAGCTCGTGGAATCCTTCAACTCTTCTTGGTGTGGCCTCGGCTCCCTCCTTTACGCAGTGGAGGATAATGTTGCTGTCGTTCCTGTCGTTCCTTTTCTCGACGCCGTGTCCTCCCCAGGAGCCTTTCTCATCCAATAATCGGCTTATAATCACGAAGTGAGATTGACAGTGGCTTTTTGCTCGCATGTACGCTACTCCATCGGTAGGTGCAGCCAGAACATATCCATGTACGAGCACCAAGCCGCGAGCAGCTGGACGGACAGCTCCACGATAAGTAATCACTTCAAGCCCGACACTTGAAATAGACACCGCAACAACGCAGACCGTAAGCCCAAAGTTTCAAACACCAGCCCTTCGCAAACACATTCTTCTTCCTTTCAAAAGCGAGCAGCCTCCTTTCTTGTCGTCGTTTCTGAGTGGCCTAAATCGGAGCTAGGGCCGCCCTGGACCAGCCCCGCGGCGGGGTAGCAGCAATTGCGTGCTTGACGCGAACACGGCTACGAGCGAAGTCGGATGGCCTGACCACGCAATTTTGCTCAAAGAATGCATCCGAGAGGTCGACGCCGGCGTCAGCAGGTGGGATAATTATGGCCGCCGCCAGATCGCCGACGTCGAGCTTGTGGGGGTTAGTGGGCGTATATAAGGGTCCGGGGGAAGGTTGAGTTGGGGACTACAGAAGCAGACACTCGACAGGCGAGAAAAGAAAGAGCACAGGGCGCTAGCTTTGTATGACGTGACGGTCGCTGTTTCTTGCACAATTGCTCCTTGGAAGCTGCCATCCAGACCTCCTTCCGACGATACCCCAACCTTCGACGCTACATACGACATCGACGCTGAATTCTACCTCCACACCCTCGTCCAGAAAGCAAAATCGAAGCAACCATGGCTGACGAAATCTCCAAGAACTTCGAGACGCTGCAATTGCACGCCGGTACACTCTCCCCAACCCGAGATATGGAATCCGCTGACGAGGGCTCACTCAGGTCAATCGCCCGACCCCGCGACGAATGCCCGCGCTGTGCCCATCTATGCCACTACCGTACGTTCAATTGAGAGGATACATTTGATTTTGAGGGTTGGGAGCTGATTGGCGCAGTCGTTTACCTTCAATGACTCTGCCCATGGCGCGAGGCTCTTCGGCCTCAAGGAGTTCGGCAATATCTACAGCCGCATTATGAACGTGAGTGTCCGCCTTCCTAGGATCTGAGGGGCCGATATCTGGAACCAATCATGCAGAGAAGCATTGCTGACGTACACTCGGAACCGTAGCCCACGGTTGACGTCTTCGAGAAGCGAATCGCTGCCCTCGAGGGAGGCGTGGCTGCTCTAGCTGCGTCATCTGGCCAGGCCGCTCAGTTTATGGCCATTGCGACCCTTGCTCAGGTGGGAGATAACATTGTCTCTACGTCGAATCTGTACGCCAAACAGAAATCTGCAAACGTAGCAGTAAGCTGACAGTGCCTAGGTATGGAGGCACATACAATCAGCTCAAGGTTACGCTCCCGCGTCTAGGTATCAAGACCAAGTTCGTAAACGGAGATAAGCCAGAGGACTTCAAAGCGGCCATCGATGACAACACCAAGGCTGTGTACCTGGAGAGCATCGGCAACCCGAAATACAACGTCCCAGACTTCGAGAAGATTGCCGAGATTGCGCACGAGGCCGGCGTTCCAGTCATAGTAGATAACACCTTCGGTGCCGGTGGCTACTTCATCCGCCCGATCGACCACGGCGCGGATATCGTCGTTCACTCTGCTACTAAGTGGATAGGAGGCCATGGTACAACAATCGGCGGTGTGATCGTCGACAGCGGCAAGTTTGACTGGGGAAAGCATTCGAAGCGCTTCCCACAGTTCAATGAGCCATCCGAAGGCTACCACGGCCTCAAGTTCTGGGATACGTTCGGCCCGATTACTTTCATCATCCGCGCGCGTGTCGAGCTTCTGCGAGACGTAGGGGCGTGCATGAGCCCGTTCGCTGCACAGCAACTGCTCCTTGGTATCGAGACTCTCAGCCTGAGGGCGGAGCGCCATGCTTACAACACGCTCAAGCTAGCTAAGTGGCTGGAGAGCAACCCTAACGTGAGCTGGGTTTCATATCCTGGTTTGGAAAGCCACCCCTCGCATGAGCTAGCAAAGAAGTACCTCAAGCGCGGCTTTGGCGGCGTCCTGTCGTTTGGTGTCAAGGGCGGTGGTGCTGCGGGAAGCCAGGTAGTCGACAACTTCAAGCTCATCTCGAATCTGGCGAATGTCGGTGACTCCAAGACTCTTGCTATCCATCCCTGGACTACTACCCACGAGCAGCTCAGCGAAGAGGAGAGGATTAGCTCTGGGGTGACAGAGGTAAGCGACGGATATTCACAAAACGCTTCGCAATGCTAACTCTCCATGCAGGACCTCATTCGAATCTCTGTCGGCACCGAACATATCGACGACATCATCGCAGACTTCGAGCAGTCGTTCGAGAAGTCGGCCACCAAGCCAGAGGAGAAGGGTGAGGCTGCCAACGCTGTGAAGACCGGGGAGACTGCCGGTTCATTGTCTGGCTCTGTGTAGAGTCGCTAAAAGTGTGCTTTAGATGGCCCAATTCCCTCTCCTCGATTATAACGGCCACGATCTCCGGTCCTTTAGGTGTTCGGTAGCATGGCGGGAGTAGTTTGAAAGCGATGTCTTTAGGAGATTCAAGGAAAAACCGTTTCTGCAGAAGCCGTTCTGAGGCGCCGCTTTGATTCACGTTCAGTGTCTCCTTGCTCGTACGCAGCGTCTTTGCCTTCGCATGGCCCTCATGCAGCGTGTGATGGGATTACTCGGCCGAGGAACCTGTCCAATGCCGACGATTAGCGTGCATCAGAACGCCAATCCCGTGATCGGTAACATCATTAAGCTAAGCGCGAATGGGGCTCGCTTCCGCGGTGGCTGCATTTTAGATCTCGTCGCGTGGCCGATTCCCCAGATCCCGCGCATGTGAACGTGAACATCATCATGCTGCATGTGAGATTTGGCTCGTGAATAATGTTTCCACTCGCTCGCGAAAGTAAGTACAACATGCCCATGTCAACCGAAATTAGATCACCAAGCTTGAGATTAAGCTTAAATTCCCGTGCAACACTGTCAGTACAAAGGTAGGTTCTCAACGGAAGTCCCGGCGGAGAGTGCCTATTGCTGTCGGCTGTCGGCGCTCCGTTGCCGGAATCATCCAGCTCACCGGCGACCCAAGCTCAAGCCTCTTAGCCCGGGTTTTGCCTGACATCATTGGTCTATAAGTGGATATACCGAGGCTCCATGTAAGAGCTCCCTTTGAAGGGCCCCACCGCCCCTGCTACCTCGAGAAGCCGCGGTTCTTTGTCTGCCGGAGCTTCCATTTGATTTCTGCCTCAGCGTCCTGACAACTTCTTCAACCTCACTTCGGGATTTTGAACCTTAGAAGGCTTCGTGCTGAAGCTGTAACTGTCCCAGCTGTACTCGATACCATTCGTGGCTGCCAAGCGCCTAGGTATGTCATGCACCTCGGACACGCCGAACACCAAACCCCAGCCACGACGAATGCGGGCAACTGACCTTGAGAATGGGGCAGAATCTTGGATCCCGAGTTGAGCAGGCTCACTGTGCGACTGCGGTCCTCCGACTTCGACCTCCCGCGCTGCCTTCCGAAATCCCACCTAAAGTACTCCATTGCACCCGCTCGCGAACCGACCCTTGATACCTGCGAATAGGCCGAACACTTGTCAGACGGACGCAATCATGTTTGGGACACCGGATCTCCAGATGCAGCGCGCTCACGAGCTGGGGGCGCCGCCGCCAAAGGGCCAGCCATACAGCGTACCGATTCCGGGCTCACAAATCGAGGGCCGCAGCGCCGTGTACCGGAACTGGAGGTTCGTCGACAAGCCGTTGCTGGAGACTTTGGATCCTGCGGTATGGCCAGTCCTGCCTAGTGAGAAATTGATGTTCGGGCTGTGGAGGTTTAAGGACTCGAGGCGCTGACGAGCCATCGGTAGATCACAACGGCGCACGAAGCTTTTGAGGCGGCTGGTACGTAGCAAAACGCAACGCCACAAGCGAAGGAAGTCGCTAATTCTCGACAGCTGCGCGACATCCCAAGAATAAATGCCTAGGCCACCGCCCGTACGATCCCGTTACAAAACGTTTTGGTGCATACGTATGGCAGGACTATGAGACGGTTCAGGGACGGAGGAAGAACTTTGGTGCCGGCTTGGTGCATCTGCACAGGCAGACGGGCGTCACGGAGAAGACATATGGCATTGGTCTTTGGTGCCAGAACAGGCCCGAATGGCAGATAACTGGTAGGAATCTGTCTGATTTACACGGCATGGGGAGGGGAGCTGATTTGCATAGATCTGGCATGCATGTCCCAAAGCCTATTTACCGTCTCGATATACGATACACTGGGTCCGGACACCACCGAGTTCATCATCAACCACGCCCAATTAACTTGCGTCGTCGCGGGCCTGAACCATGTAGCCCCCCTTTTGAAGCTGAAGCCGCGGCTGCCGTCCCTCAAGATCATCATTGCTCTGGATCCTCTTTCGGCTGGCGAGCTTCCTGGGCAGTCTAAAGGGGAGTTGCTGAATTCGCTGGCCAGTGACATGGGTGTGGCCATCCATTACATCCAAGATGTGGAAGCCTTGGGCGAGAGACAGCCAATCCCTTACAGTCCACCGAAGCCGGACGACCTGGTTACGATTAACTACACCTCTGGGACGACAGGCGACCCGAAGGGTGTTGTGCTCACGCACCGCAATGCCCAAGCTGGAACCTGTGCCAGTATGATCCTGATGAACACAGACCCAAACACCATCATTTGCTCTTTCCTCCCGCTCGCGCACATCTATCAGCGGCTGGGAGAGCACACGGCGCTCGCAGCGGGTTCCGCTATTGGCTACTTCCACGGCAATATCGCCGAGCTGGTGGACGACTTGAAGATGCTCCGGCCCACCGTATTTGCCGGCGTTCCGAGACTGTACAATCGGTTCGGATCTGCGATCAAGGAGGCCACGGTCCAGCAGTCAGGCGTCAGAGGCACGCTTTCGCGGCACGTCGTCTCTAAGAAGCTGGCTGCCATCAACGACAAGCACAATCCCACTAACAAGCACGCGATTTATGACCGCATATGGGCAAAGAAGGTCGCAAAGGGACTAGGCCTCGACAGGTGCAAAGTAATGGTCAGCGGCTCCGCGCCCATCGACCCCAGCCTCCACCAGTTCCTCCGCATCGTCTTCGGCAACAACTTCACCCAAGGCTACGGCCTTACTGAAACCTACGCCGTGTCCATCGTGCAGACGGAAGGCGACTTCTCCGCGGGCAACTGCGGCGGCGTTACGCCCAACTCGGAATGCTGCCTCATCGACGTGCCAGACATGGAGTACCTTACCACCGACAAGCCGCACCCGCGCGGCGAGCTACTCATCCGCTCGACTACCCAGTTTCGGGAGTACTTCCACAACGAGGAAGAGACCAAGAAGGCTCTTGATGCGGACGGCTGGTTCCACACAGGCGATATCTGCTCCATCGACGAGCTCGGCCGCTTCAAGATCATCGACCGCAGGAAGAACGTGCTCAAGCTTGCCCAGGGCGAATACATCTCCCCCGAGCGCATCGAGAACGTGTATCTCGCCAACTGCGGGTGGATGGCTACCGCGTACGTGCACGGCGACTCGCATCAGTCCTTCCTCGTCGGCATCTTCGGCGTCGCGCCGGACCTCTTCCCCGCCTTCGCGTCAAAAGCCCTCGGCGAGAAGATCGACCCAGCAGACACGGAGAAACTACAGGCCGCGCTAGGGAACAAGAAGGTAGAGAAGGCAGTGCTCAAGGAACTGGATCGCATTGGCAGGAAGAACAAGTTCAACAGCTATGAAAGGGTGAAGAGCGTGAGGCTGTTCTTGGATCCGTTTACGGTGGACAACCAGCTTTTAACCCCGACGTAAGTGCATACTTCTTTCTTCCTGATATGCATATGCAAGTGAAAGCGGATGCTAACGAGGATGTAGGCTCAAGTTGAAGCGTGCGCAGACGGCGCGGGCATATAGAGATCATCTGGATGAGCTGTATGACGAGGCCCTTGTCGAGGAGGCGAACGGCAAGGTGAAGGCGAAGTTGTAAGTATGTGTATACTATGGCGGGTGGGGGTGGATGCATGGTTGGCATATTGCATCGCATCACATGACGGTGGCTCTCCTTCGCGGCCGCTTTGCCGGCGATGTTGTCACTGCTGTAGAGCGTGGTTAGTAGGCGTGTTTGTAAGAGTTGCATGTAGAGATTCTAGAATGCATCATTGCCTTGATACGGCTTTTTGTCGATTGGCAGACTGCCGCGGTGGCTTGTTCGAGTGGCACGGTAGTGGGGAGGATGATGCTTCGTACACTTAACTGTTGTGTCTGTCCCCGTCCTGTCCCGGGCGGCTACCTGCTGCGGTCTCGGCCATTGGTCGGATCAAGTACATGCAATTGGCGTTAAGTGTACGATATAGAGAGAGGGGTAGTATGACAGAAGAGGCGATAACAATCAAATAGATTTGCGTAGCTATAAGGGTATCTCTGGCCAACATTCCACCCTCCCGTACCCCAAACTCCTATGACGCCTTTGCCCCGCCCAGAAAGGAGACCCGCGATGCTCGTTGACATCGTCCAGCTGGAGTGCCTTCCAATCTAGCCATATCCAGCGTATCCAAAAAAAGAGAATTCGCCTTACGTCTCGCCCAACCTCATCACTCCAGCTCTACTCTCGTCGTCCCTCTTGCCTCCACCCACCATGTGCGTCCCCCGCTCGTCAAACCACCGACTACTGCTATGCCAACTTGGCAATCCCTCTGGATCCTCATCCTCATTCTGACATCCCCTCCTACAACCTCCTCCTTGCGTCCAGCTCGTCCCCGCCCACTTCATGCACTTCGCATACTCGGCACACGTCCCTATCCTTCTCTTCTTTTGTATGGCGAAATCATTCAAGATTTGCCGAGGAAGCGTGCGCCGCAGCGTAATGACCGATTTGGCGACGAAGTCGGTGACGGGGATGCCGAGATGCGTCATAGCCGCCGCAGTAGTTTCGAGGGATTCGAGGTGATAGAGGGTTTCCTGTTCGTCGTGGAGCCAGTGTCTTGGTGGGGGCGGCTGTTGAAGAAGCGAGGAGGGTTTCCGTTTGAGGAGCCTCCTACCGGTGTTTGGTTCCTTGTCTTGTGATGGTCCCGAGGATACGGGTGTTATGGCGCGGACTATGCATTCGTCGAGATCCTCGAAGGACGAGAAGTTGTTGAGTTCCCACTCCAGTACCTCCTTCTCGCAGCCGACCATCCCGGCATACACCAGGTCCTTCAGCTCCATCAAGAGCTCGAAAATCATCCTTTGTGGGACCGGTCTCTGTTCGAAGAGGGTCTGTATCGGAGGCAGGAATCTGCGTATTATCTCTCCACCAGTGTATAGATTCTTGCCTTGAGCGAAAGGCGCGTTGTCCGCCATCTGAAGCTCGATTTTGGACATTTGGCGCGATATGCCGGCCGCAAGGTGGCGGACCTGGATGAGCGGGTTCTGCGTGAGGGAGGACTGGAGGGCAGGCGGGAGATCTATAGCGCGGTCAGCACGCGCAGCATACGCCGTGGACACCCTCGGGGTTTGATGTACCGGTAAAAGCCACCTCTCCTGCGAGCACCACCAGTGCCTCCGCCAGCTCCTTTTCTTTCTCCCTCAGCTCCCGCTTCTGTGCCTGCATGCTTCGCCATGGCACCACGAAGCCTATGCTCCTCCCATCCACGGCCCCTCCTCCGTCCACGGCACGTCGGCGACCCACGTCCTCGGTCGTGGTTTCGACGGCATTGCCCTTTCCGAACTTTCCGTTCTTCGCTCCGCGCACGTCGTCTGGGTGGTACTGGAAGGTGAGGAGGAGGTCATTCTGGTCGCGTGTGTTGCGCAGGTTGCGCCAGACGTTGAGGACGGCGTTTGCGGAGAAGAGGTGCTGATATGGCGACATTTTGGTGGCTAGGATGCGCTATCACATTGCTGAGCTAGAAAGACACGCGTTGCCGAGCGGTCGAACACTGTATATAGATAAAGCGTTGTGTGGTGGGGTTTCATGGGGAGTCAGGCTGAATCGATGTGCGACGGTAAATACCCTGCCTAAAAGGGGCAAGTGCTAAAACACGTGGGGTCGCGCAGGTGGCAGTGGCATGCCTTCAGCACGGCGGGGAATCGCATCGATCAAGTGCGCAGCCAAGCAGACTTCCATTGGAGACAGACGGAACCACTGAAGAGCGAGCGGGACCCGTGAGTCGACTTGCTCATATGCAAGAAAGCGCTACAAGCCCCAATCTTGGAACCCAGGCGCTATCATCCGCTGGTCAGTTCAAGTCAAACGTGGCAGTTCTTCGTCGGCAAGGAAAGGCTCGTAAGATTCTAGAGTATCAATGGCCTTGCTCACTCTCTAGCTTTGCTTCTATGAGGCTCTCCCCGAATTTGTGGCGTCCGAGTGAGGAAAAGGAAACCCATGTCCGCCCTCGACCTGAGACATGTACCGGCGTCTTGGCACTGATGCGGACCTCCAGGGCTCCATCTCCCAGCACTCCGCCTTTGTGCCAGGAACCACACCACACTGCTTGCTCGCCTCTGGAACCCAGGAACAACCCGACGGACATTTCCGGAGCCCCCGAATCGCCCATGATACCCTCCCGTCTGCTAGGCCGACCGTAACCCCCGGCGCACCTGCGCGCGACTGCGCAACAACTACGTTTCGCAATCTTCAAAGATCCCACAGATGCAGCTCCCCAAGCTCACGCCTCTACAATCGAGGCTACTCGCCTCCGCCGTTGCGACGTGTCTTCTCGTCGTAATATGGATATCCTTCCAACCGCACCACTTTGTCTACGCCGCCGAACTCCCCATCGCTCCGGAAGACGTCCAGCATAGCCAGTTTGGCCAATCGATACCACCCGCGCCGCCAGATGGATCGCTGATAAGTGCGGAAGATAGCATGGGGGAAGAAGGGGTTGATGGAGGATATGCGCCGGATTTTGCCTACTTTGATCGGAGCTTGATAGGGAGACAACAGCAGGAGGTGGAGAAGCTGACGAACAGTCAGGCGATGGAGATGGATGCGAATCCGGGGACGACAAAATACTTTGTGCTGGAGAAGAGCCAGCTGCGGGCAAGAACATTACTAGCTGACTCGCTGCATGCCCGCGGCTTGGAAAACGCGTCGGAGAGCGGAACAGGGCAGATAGAGGTTATTAGGGAAGAGGGGGAAGCTGTAGAGGATGACATGAGAGATGAGCTCAAGAGGCGACAGGCAGGGAACACAGTCTGGATCTCCGCGAATACATGTCGCCAACCCACACCGGATGTTGCTCTCATCACTGGGGACGTGCCGCAGCTCACTCTATATGTCTCGACAAAGAACACGAAGCCAGGACCAGATTCTACCAACGACCTCCTCACGGACCCTATTTCATTCAAAGAAGGATTCGCAAACTTTACACTGCAGACTACCTCCGACGTATTCATTGGCGTCTCCGCCCCCTCGTTACCGCAAGGTTGGAATGGGAGTTGGCATTTCGAAGTAGCTGCCAGTGTCGATGGCTACTACCACAGCTATGACAACGCCACGCAGTTCATATACCTTGTCGATACGGACAGCGAATCTGCCTTATTCATCACCTACAATCTCAGCGCCTCTAACAGCTCTGACCAGTTTGACAAATGGTCACAGTCGCCTCTGCCCTTTACCCTGTATGCCTTTCCCGACGGCACCTGGAGTCCTATGATGGGTTTGGAAAATTCGTTTTGTGGTCTAAAAGAGCAGTTCAATGCGACGAACAATATCACGGTCAGCAGCTCGGTGACAAAAAAGTTTGGGCTCAACTACCCGAAAGGCCAATTTCATGTCCAGAATCTGAAGAGTAATACTGGATACACAGGCTTCTTGGCCGTGAATGGGAGTGCACAAGATCTCCAACTACCCGATGGAGGTACCGTAAGAGGCGGCGGCCAGGTGTTCCAGAAATTCACCTGGACTACGAAGGCCGGTATGCTATCCACCCTTCCCTTACGCTCATCGCGCCTCATATTAATCACTCACTAGATGACTCCTGCCAAGTAATCTACGATCTCAACTTCTGCGAGGACGTGGCTTACGCGGTGCCTTCCTCCCCACAATTCAAACCCAACATGACCCGCCTCAAGGATCTCTACGACCAACAAGCGAATTCCTACTACCAAAACTTCTCCAACTCACTCGACCAAGTGGCCTGCAACACCACTTCCACGGCACAATACTCGCTCGCAAGAAACTGCACCGACTGCCGCAACGACTATAAAGCCTGGCTCTGCTCCGTCCTCATCCCGCGGTGCGAAGACTGGAACGCGACGCAGGACTGGCTCCATGATCGCAACATTAATACGCCCTTTGCGGACGGAAGCATACCCTACGCTTCAAATATGAGCCTTGAATTCAACAACACCCGGCGTAACCGCTTCGCGTATAACCAGTCGCGGAATCCGATGATCGACCTTGAGATTAAGCCAGGCCCGTACAAGGAGCTGCTGCCCTGCGAGGACCTGTGCTTCGACATCGTGCGCAGCTGTCCTGCGCAATTAGGCTTCTCGTGCCCGAATGGTCTGGCAGGACAGATGAGCTACGGGAGGAAGGATCCGTGGAACCTAACGTGCAACTTCCCGGGCGCCATTGTGAAGCTGAATCAAGTTATGGGCGGGGCGGGCGCTTTGACAGCGCGAGTCGCGCCGGTCGTGTCGGTTGTGACATTGGCTGGCTTGATGCTTTGGCTATAGAAGAAAGAGGCAAAGGTGTATGGTGTATGGTGTATGGTGTATAGATGGATTGGTTTACGCTTGACGTTGTTATGGTTGCATGGGTTGGCGTACAGGGGTTCTGAGTTGGCTTGAGATGTATATACCCAAATGACGTTGGCTTGTATGCCAGAGACTTTGCTCTGATCCACCCATGTTGCCCATTCACATGTGCGGGACTAGTATTGATACACTCTTTAATGAACTCTCTTATCTACTAATCAGATGTAGAAGATAGTCCGTAAAAGCGGATGCCAAAACACCTGGCGCCCATGCTAACCTTTTCCGTAACGCCGCTGCTGAAGATGCTGCATGGTATCCCTCCTCCATCATGATACGTCTTCCCCGCCTACACCCCGCTGCCGCTCAAGCATCCGTAGGCAGCGCCTCACTGACGCTACCATCCCGCGGGATATAATGGACGCCCGAATTCTCCGCCGCGGCAATCACATCCTCGGGCAGCACGCCCTCCACCTGCACCGCGTACACGCCGGGCACATAGCCCTCCAGCCGCTGATAGCGCGCCACCCAGCTCTTGCTCGTGTCGCTCACGGTGAGCAGGCCGTCGAAGACCTGGCTTGTGCAGTCTTGGATCGCCTCGTGGTTGTTGGCCAGCTCGAGGAAGGACTCGCAGTTCGGGCAGCCGCTGCTGTTGAACTGCTGGAAGGTGCGCACGATGGAGCACACCATGCAGGCGCGCATGTGGCGCTGCTGCGACGACGGGATGTAGGCTCCTCCTGCGGACATGGTGCTCTCGCTCTGGCCAGTGAGAGGGGGCTCTTTGGCTCGTTTGGTGCGCCGGGGCTGCCTCTCGGGACTGAGAGTAAGGGCTTGAACGTGCGTGCTGAGCGTCTCTTGGGTGGGAGGCTGGTTCTCGGAAGTTGGGGCTTGCTGGCTTGCTGGAAGACGGCCTTGGGGAGTTTTCTTGGGGCGCTGGGGTCGCGTGCGAGAGGCGTTTGGTGATGAACGAGGGTGGATTTCGACGGTGAGAATGGGTTTGTCTTCGATGCTGGGTGAGGTTTCAAGGCCGCTGTGAGGAGTGCTTTGTTCGCTGGAGCCGTTGACGGGCTCTTGGCGGAAGCTGGAGCCGGGGTCCGCTGCGGTAGAGCGGTTTCGCCGGTGCAGCGAATGCCGGCTCCGTAGTGCCTGGATCGACGTGACGGCTCTGGTGCTGTCGCTGCTGCTGCTCTCGGTGAAGGCAGAACTGCTGGCTTCGTCGCTCGATTCCACGACTATCGCGGTGCCCCTCTCGGCCTTCTTCTTGATCGGCTGGGCGGTGCCCTTCTTCGGCGGCATGTTGGCTCGCTTCCGGTTGAGGTCGCCTTTCCTATTCGGGCGAGGTAGGGATCGCTAGCCGGTGGCGGCGCGCAGGGCGAGACGATGATGGAAGCGTGGGGATCGCGAACCCACTTTTTGGGTTTTTGGAGCCTCAGCAGGCGCCGTGGAGTTTCGCCAACGTCACTTATAGTCCTGCGTCGCTCTTTGTTCCTGCCGTGACCGCCGACTGTGGAAGCTTCGCTCGACCAGTTTCGCAGGTGCAGGTGCAGCCGCCCGTCGCGCCTTCTTGCACTGTGCAGTTCCGCCTCGCATCCTCCGTCACTCCCGCAACGTCGAACCGGCGCCATGGGGGCCTCGCTGGCTGAAGCTACCGAGCTTAAGAACAAGGGGAATGAGGCGTTCAAGCAGCAGGACTGGCCCGCGGCTGTCGATTGGTACACCAAGGCCATTGACGCCTACGACAAGGAGCCCGCATTCTACACGAACCGCGCGCAGGTGGGTGGCTATAGTGGCGTGCACGCGACCACGCACTGACAGGCTGAGACAGGCGAATATCAAACTTGAAGCGTACGGCTCAGCGATACTAGATGCGAACAAGGCGATTGAGCTCGACCCCAACAATGTCAAGGTACGGGCTGGCTTTCCGTCTCTAGCTCGACGGGCGACTTACAGAACCCGCAGGCATACTACCGCCGCGCCTCCGCGAACACCGCGATACTCCACCACCGAGAGGCGCTCCGAGACTGGAAGCTCGTTGTCAAGAAAGCGCCCAACGACAATGTGGCCAAGATGCGCATGACGGAATGCGACAAGGTCGTGAAGCGAGACGCATTTTTGAAGGCAATTGAAGTTGAGGATGCGCCGTCAGCGGCCGAGGGCTTGGATCTGGAGCACATGGTTGTGGACGCTTCGTACGACGGAGCGAAGCTGGAAGACAAGATGACACTGGAGTTCATCGAGGACATGATTGAGCGCTTCAAGAACGGCAAGAAGCTGGCTAAGAAGTACGCCTACCAGATCATATTAGCCGTCATGGATATTGTCAAGAAGGAGCCGACCATGGTAGAGATTGATATTGAAGACGAGCGGGAGATTACTGTCTGCGGCGATACGCACGGTGGGTTTTACTCCGAAATTTAGTCGTGGCTTTGGATTCTGGTGCTAATCATAAATAGGCCAATACTTCGACCTCATGGAGATATTCCGGCTCGCCGGCAAGCCTACCGAAAAGCATATGTTCCTCTTCAACGGCGACTTCGTCGATCGGGGGTCATGGTCGACTGAAATTGCGCTGCTCCTCTATGCGTACAAGTGGCTATATCCCGACAGGTTCTTCCTGAACCGCGGCAACCACGAGACCGACGACATGAACAGGATGTACGGCTTCGAAGGCGAGTGCAGGGCGAAGTACACCGAGCGGGTGTTCAAGCTGTTCTCCGAGTCTTTCTCTGCACTACCCTTGGCCACTTTGATCGGCAAGAAATACTTCGTTCTGCATGGCGGTCTTTTCTCGGACGACAACGTTTCTCTCGACGACGTCAGGAAGCTGGACCGATTCAAGCAAAGACAGCCGGGCCAGTCCGGCCTCATGATGGAGATGCTCTGGACAGACCCGCAGACACAGCCCGGCCGAGGACCTAGCAAGCGAGGCGTCGGCCTGCAGTTCGGACCCGACGTCACCAAGCGCTTCTGCGAAGCCAACAAGCTCGAAGCCATCATCCGATCGCACGAAGTCCGCATGGAAGGCTACGAGGTCGAGCACGACGGCAAATGCATCACAGTCTTCTCCGCGCCACACTACTGCGATAGCACAGGCAACAAGGGCGCCTTCATCAAGATTGGGCCAGACTACAAGCTCAACTTTACGCAGTTCGACGCCGTGCCGCACCCTAACGTCAAGCCTATGGCATACGCATCGAATGGCCTCGCGGGTCTGATATAGGCGGTTGAAGAATTGATTCGCTTGCGTATAGCGATGCATACTTCGGTGTTCTTTGGCGCATAAGCATACCTCCCGAGAGTTGGCGGATCCCTTGCGTTCGTTCAAAGGCGGGCTTGGATGATGGGGAGGCGTCAAGCATATATGGATATGGATGTATTATAGAGAAATCTCGGTCTTGGCCGGCTTGTGCTTGAATAGATAAATGTAGTATCTTCCGCCGTTTACTATTCAGGGATCTCTGACACATGGGCGTGGCTTCCTTTCATGGAGGTCGGCTAGGAAATAGCGCTACACGCTAGTCGTACCTAATCTCAACTTTGCGTCCACTTCACCTCTTCTGATTTCCACCATTTCATCACGAATAGCTTCATTCTCCTATCTAGAATTCCAAACCAACCTCCCTGTACCCACAATCGGCTTCTCTCCCAACATCAGGCTGTAGATACCGCACGCGGATCGAACGGCGACTCGCCCACGCTCAGTACTAGCTCCTCTGGAATGTAGCGGATCAGCATCTTGTCTTGGAAGGAAACGTTAGGGTACAGCGCCTTCTCGTGCTTTTCACGTCGGAAGTACTCGTGCATCCATTCATCAACGGCCGCATCCCTCCCGCAGCCGTTTTCCCGGTCCCAGTTCCACTGGCGCTCCAGTTCGTCTGAGTCGGAAGTGGCGTTGATCGTATTTGTAAAGGGTTTCGACTCTCGGAACTTTTCCTTCGCTTTCTGCACAATATTGAGGTACCATGGATAGTAGTCCATGTGGAGAAGCATGTTCTCATTTTCAGCGTCCGAGAATGCATGAGAGTACGACTCGTCGTACAGACTGTATTCGAATATGATCTCGTCACAAACGACAAACGAGACTGCACAATCCTTGAGAACTTCAAGAACGAGCGGGACCACCAATCCGTCCGGCAATATCATCGTTGTATGTACCTGCCCGAGCGTGGCTCTCCGCTCACCGGAGGCCACAGTGCCAACCTTGGTACTCCGGACCTGTGCGGAATGGAGAAAATTCTGTTTTGCCCAGGTGGAGTCGACAACATTGCAATTTGAACCGGTATCCAAACATGCGGCGACCGCGAGAGAGCCATCCAGCATTACATTGAAGCGCTCAGACGGGTGTCCGATGAAGTGGAATGAACGTTTCGAACCCAGCCGGGGAAACTCGCACGTCTGGAAACGATGGAAGAACTTCGTCAGCGTTTTGGTCTCCCAGAGAAAGCCATTTCCGAGAAGGAGATCGAACGGGAAATCCCGAACAACGTGTGCGACAATTCTCGTCCGGTTTGCCGGATCATCCTCGAAGGCGACTTCCAATTCCACAGTTCCCAGCGAAGATAACGTGCTCTTGTCGCCCAGCATGTGTTTCATTCCATGACCGCCTATTGGCAGCCCTTGCTTGCGGACATACTCTTCGTCGACCATGTTATGATATGAGCCGGTATCTCCGAAGGCGTCTAGACGCTCGTCATTGACGATCATCCTTAACCCGGATTTCCTTGACGTAGCCTTTCGGGTCGAAGCAGGGGCGTTCGCCCTAGATAAACGACGGGAGACTCTGGTGGGCTCAACCCTCGTGATGCGTTTGACAATATCATCGTATGCGTCCAATTGAAAGAGGACTCGATCAATGCTTAATCCAGTCTTCCGCTCTTCCGGTCGTATCTATGACCCATCAATTCAATCGCTGTTAGATCATCCAGAGGTCGACGTACCTCATCATCCCACCAGTAGCTCGTTTTTCCGTGGGCCTCCAAATACTGCTGCCGTTAGATCCTGTTTCGTAAAGTCTCAAATCTTCTAAATGCTTTCGAGTACTCGGAATAATCCATGGCCGACCTTGGTTTTCTCAAGATGCTGACTCTTGGGCAACGGGGCAACAGGAGTGAAATGGACCACAGAGGGAATCGGGATAGAGGGGATTCTTGGAGGGGAACGAGGTAAGTTTTGGGAGGGCTCAGTGCCAAGGCGTGGCTTGCAGACCCGGCGAACTCGCGCCCAGAATCATCCTCCCAACACATGAACTTTTCGCTTGAGTATATTCCGCGATGGTGAGTATGCCTTCGGGAATGAAAGGTATCCCACTACTTTCCGCGTTTAGAAGCGCCGATAACGATGCCGCCATATTTCGGAGGTTCAGCCGCCTCGGAGCGCGAAATCTTCTGCATTTCCAGAACCACTTAAATGCGCTTGAAGCAAAACTGCATGAATTCGACAAGAGGGATGCAAAGGATGCCCAAGGAAATCCGTCGCTCCGGCAAGGCGCCAGGGCTTATGATTCAATGAGAGACGCTGCCGATGAATACAGAAGGAGGCTCAGCGGAGCCCCAGAGGATCAGAATGGCACCCTCGATACGCCTGAGAACAGATTCTTGAAGGACTCTCACGAGAGAGTCGAGCTGCACCGGGAGATAGCGATCATCCTCCATCAATACCGTATGGATTGCTACGACTGAACCGCTTTCCCCAGCTAACGATTACCCTAGGGCAAGCATTGCTGGAGGAACGTCAGATACAAGCACTCCCACAACCTTCAAAACGCGCCTTTGCAGCGTTCAATAGCTATTTCACGGATGGCGGCAACATTCTAATTGGTCATGACAAGAAGATCATTCAACAAGAGGAAGATCTTGTTAGCCTGAGCCAGCCTACGGAAGATGATCGCTTGAGCAGATTTGTGAGATACACCTTCGGATACTGTCTACAGGTATGTATGTAGCTGCTGAGTCGGCGCATATCCGCCACTAATAACTCACAGTCCCGCAAGCCCGGGGCTACCAAGTACCATTCCGAGATCTACTACTTTCCTCCACGTCGCATACAGTTTCTCAGCTATTCGTTCACCGCTTCTCGTCGGCGCTATGACATGTCTCGCTGTTCTGGACGACCGGTCATGGAAGATACGGATATGCATGGTGGCTTTGTTCACCTTCCTATTTGCAGCCTTTGTGGCTTTGCTCACGAATGCGCGCCGAGCAGAGGTCTTTGGCGCGACTGCTGCGTATGCTGCAGTGTTGGTCGTATATGTTAGCGCGGCGCTAGGTCCGCGGGTGAGGAATGATACGGGACCCGGGGTTGGGGTAACTCGAGTGAGTTTGTGAGGGTGGAGCGTCGTGGGACTTATTCATCGGCAGTTCTCTATGTTTTGCGACTGCAGTTGGGTGAATGAGTCCGTTTCGTGGAAGCACTCATCATTCTAACAATTCGTGTTGGGTCAGACCGAGCAAGTGAAGAGCGCTGAAAGATTCTGGGCATGTTCATGTTAGAGTCGTGGTGGGTAAGCCCAGCGATTAATTTACTCGAAGTGAAGTTCTCACACCCAATCCTTCGACATGGAGGGCGCCGTGGGACGAAGAGCCTAGATTTGGATTCGAGAAAAGCATCTATGGCAACAACAGAAAATCCGAACGCCAACCAAGCAGACCGACCTGGCCTACTGGAGTTCTTGCGCACCTTGTCTCGGCGCCTGCGCTGCTGGCATTTCCATCGCATTCGGATAGACAGGCCGGGACTGCTGCATCGGCGGAGTATATCCACCTCCGTTCCCCGTATTCATCGGCGAAACTGGACTCGTAATCGCCTGGCCATGGAGTTCAGGGGCTGCCCCCTGCTGATATGCGTAGACTACGGGCTGCGCAGTCGTCGGAGCGGGACTGGCCGGCGTCCACTGAGGAGGCGGGCTGCTAACCGGCGAGGGTACCTCATACTGCTGTGTATACGCCGGAGTCTTAAGGTCGGGATTTTGAGCAGGAGTCGCGTGCTGCGGCATAGGTGACATTCCCATCTGCGGCGCGGGCGTAGCGGGCGGTGGGCCTGACATGACTGGCTGTTGCTGTGTCATGGCCGGCGGATTCCCTGGGCCGCCACCTTGCTGGTTGAAGTTTGGGACGGCACTGGCGTTGGCATTGGCCCTCTTCTTCTTCCTCAACATGAAGAGGAAAAACACGATGCCAGCAATGACAGCGATGCCGATCAGCGGCACGATGACAGCAGCCGCGATCCAAGCCTTGCTCTTCTTCTTGGTCTTCGTCCTGCTGCCGCTACTTCCACTGCTCCCACCACTGCTACTACCACCCGTCTCAAACGGCTCATCACTACCCGTGGCCGTCGCCGTCGGTATCTCAGCCGCCGAAGAATCTGCGGAAAAGACGTCCCCGCTCTCGTCCTGGCATTGCACAAGTCCGTTCTCGATTACGCATGTTGTGCCGGCGGTGCACCACAGCCCGTAGCCGTACTCGGAGAGGTCGGCGCAGCATTCGCCGCCTGGGTCCA
This sequence comes from Trematosphaeria pertusa, assembly GCF_010094035.1. Classification (NCBI taxonomy): domain Eukaryota; kingdom Fungi; phylum Ascomycota; class Dothideomycetes; order Pleosporales; family Trematosphaeriaceae; genus Trematosphaeria; species Trematosphaeria pertusa. The sequence continues at coordinate 27,155 of NW_022987216.1, read as the reverse complement.
TGCAGTTGAACACGGTTATGCCGCAGCAGTTGGAATTGATGCAGTAGTACGAAGTCGCTGGTTGACAATGTCAGCAGTGCGGGAGATTGAGACCGAGAATGGACAGGGCATACTGCCGCAATAATCATAGCTTTGGCGCGCGAGCAGGTTGCGACTCCGCGCTGAAATGTCCCGCACATCGAGCGGCGGTGTACTGTTGTTTGAAGGCAGAAGCTTCGCAGCGATGGTGTTAGAAAGCGATGCAATCGCAAGGCTGTAACTCAGGGACTTCATGGTGGAAGCGAATTGACGAACGCGACGATTAGGCTGGTGCGCGCGTATACAGCAAAAAAAGCCCTTCGCGACGCATTAAATACATGCCCCTCTTTTCAGCTGCATCCCTTTTGGAAATCCCATGAGGCTCTGCGTTTTCAGCTCCCCAGGCTCCAGAATGGTCTTTACCGGAATCTAATGTTGTGCTCGACTGTTATTGCCGTTTTGGGACGTTGTGGCGCCGCGCTCGCTTCGAGAGCACCGCGATTCGGTCCTCAGCTGAAGCCACCAATAGTTTGTATTTCGTCCGGCCGCGAGGCTGAGCCGGTGTTTCTAAATCGATTAAGTTTTGGTTGCGGGACTGGGTCCCTTAAACTGTATTCCTTGATCATAAGAGACTGGAGTTTCCCTTGTCAGACCTGGACCTGGATGGAAAAAGCACATTCTACTGCGGGAGACGTAACTAAGCGAACTTCGGAAAGCAAGCAATGTCCAGGCTATGAACTCCCTCCTACGGGCTTCCTGTGGATCTCGTCCATCCCCAGCGCATTCTCCACGGGCTGCTCTGCGCCATCCGCGCCTCGATCAAACTCGATTCCCACCTGCGGATGATACGCCGAACTCCTCCTTAATCCGGTACGCTCCTCAGGATCCAATTCCACCGGTCTCGGCTCCGTCGAGAGCTCCGCAGGCGCGACGTACGATTCTCCCAAGTCCTTCCTCTCCGCCACCACCATACTATTCCGCCACTGTTGCTCCTGAGCATCGAGCCTCCTCTTGTATTTGCGCATCATAAACAGAAACACGATGCAGGCGAGGAGGACAAAGGCGCCGAAGGCTGAACCGACGCCAATAGCTACCTTCGCGCCAGTGCTAAGGGAAGAAGATGAAGGGTTCTCTGATGAGCTAGTGTTGCTCGTTGGCGCGGCGCCGCCCGTTGCCGTTGCGCCCGCCGCTAGCGACGAGGACCCTGATGGTTCTGGCGTCGAGGCGGCTGTGGGGAACAGTATCGGCGCAGCGTCTGAGGGAAACTCGTACAGATCGCCGGGCTGATACATAACCGCGACCGCGAACATGACGGCTTCTCCAGGCCCCACGACTGAAGTATATGTCGTAAAGCTTCCATCACCGCTTTGGCCCGATGAAGCTGGTGCCGTGTCGACAATGGTAACGGTGGTAGAGGTCGAGTATGTGCTCGTGCAGCCTTTCATCTCGCCCGTATATGTGAACCCGCTGTAGCTTCCGTCAGCCACGCTAGTCATGGGAGCAAAGCTTGAGTGTCGAACCTCTGGCAGCAAACAGCGGTCGTCGTCGCATCATCCCACCATAGGCCCGCAGTGGTATGTCCGCTGGGGCAGATCGCGGGACTGTACGTCCCGATGTCCAAAGGATTCGCCCATCCTCCTCCAGGATTCGGATAACACAGCGTGGTCACTGGGTTATCCGAGTAGTCGTGATACAGAGTGGTCGTGTCAGAAGCAGATTCATCGACTTTCCGCCATGTCCAATGCGAGGTGCATTCTGAAGGAGGGGTGAAGAGTGTAGTCAGTGCCGGGTACGGCCCCATGGTTTACATGAAGACCACGCGAGGATAGATGAGGGAGCGAGGATTCTGGAGAACTGAACGCGGGAACGGAGCAATGCCGCATCCCGGCGGATATTATCTGCAATGCATCATGGGATGACCTTGAAAACCCACGTTCTTTCCCAGAGGTCACCGCGCGGGAGTAGGCTTCTAACTGCGGGTAGACGGCGTAGAGTCTCGTGTCTCGATGTCCCCAAAATTCGACTTTCGGCAGGCGCCTTCATGCTATTCGTCGCCTGCCCTGTAGTTCGGCCTCGAACCGCGACGTGGCTGGACGAAACGTGATGTGGCTGAAGGTGTCAGGCTATGATGGAGGCAGTTCGTCGTACGACCGTGCCAACCCAAGGTAACGACGCCTGTAGAGATTTCAGTGGCTTCCGCGAAGACGTCTGTATGGAAGCCCTGTTGAGCGGGTTGGCACACGTTGGCAGTATTTCACGTTGCCGGTCGTGCCATCCTGTCATGCCGACTCCCAGAAAGGCGTTCATAGGCGAGCTGCGCGGTCGCTCCCCTCCACTTTATGGGTCGACGTGCGAGGTCCTTTGACAGAGCGCGCTTCCCCCAGCTAATATTGTAGCATTTTCATAGTGAGCTTTCGGTCGGCCGCGAGGGCTTCTTCATCTGCGGTCCTTCGGCGTTAGTTCTTCTGACGATGGAGCCCATTGGATGGAGTACCTAAACCAAGCCAAGACACGTTTCATGGCTTATTTCCGTCTTGAGCCTGGACGGATATCCATGCGAAAGCATTCGGAGTTCAGCAGCAAGCGAGGAGGTGGTGTTTATATCCAAATGGCCTGGCGCTAATTATGTGGTTTCAAGGGTGCGGGGCAAGGCCTCATTCTGACGGTTCGACCCATCATCGATCTATCCCCCAATTTTACCTCCTCTCTAGCCAATTCTAGGCAGTCCTTTCTCGCTCGACATCTTAGTATATCCCACCGAGGGGGCAGGACGGGCTCCGAGAGCCATGATCCCCTTCTTGATTCTGTTCTTCCTCGCGCACTCCTCCAGGTCTCCATGCCCACGAGGGTCCGCCTCTGAGATTCAAGCTCGGGCTCGGGCTCGGGCTCGGGCCTAGGACGAATTATGCGCTCTCGCAGAGATTGATAGGTTCGACAAAATGACCTGGAGAGCTCGAAAAGTAAAGACTCAGGCAAAGCATCAAAACTTTATAACCTACGACACCTTAGGGCCTTAAAATCAATGCATACGACGTCTCTATAGCTTCATCTTCTCCTCACGGTTGAGGTGCATGCACGTGTGTGCATCCAATGTATTCGCGTCACGGGACGTCCTAATCGGTCTAGTGGAGACGACATTCCAAGTTTGGCAGCCGCTCAGCCTTCCTCCCAGTCCTCGCCCAAAATCGTCGCAGACCCAACGACAGCATCTCGAAATATCCGATATGGCTGAAAGAGCGCGGCCTGTATTTGCGGGAGTGGGTGCTTCAGATCAAAACGGCTTCAAGACCACTGAGAACCCCTGAGAATGGAACAACAGGCTCTTCGGAAGAGATACCTTTTCAAGCAGCAAGTAGGGGTTTATCGAAGAAGATTCCATCTATGCTACTATTGCTAACCATTTGAGGACAGACGTTACTTGCGGACTTGCCCTACAGACGCGAAGAAGCTCCCTGTACGCCGCGTTTTGGTTCCCCGAGGTGCGATACCCAGGATTATATCCCCATATTCCCCCGCGCTGTCATTTCATTCCATGCCGTCAGGTTCTTGGTCTCATACCCACAGTCAGTCGAAGTCCGGGAATTTACGTACGTACACTGTCAATGTCGTATTTGGGAAAACTACGGCCAAGCGTGCGGGAATCTTCGGTCTAGACCATGACAACGACGGTCAATACCATCAACAATTGTGTAATAACTCGTCCACCGATCCCGCACTTTTGGCCACAAGCCCCTCAGCCTAGGGTTATACAGGTCCTGGATTGCGAACTACGAAGCCAGACATACCCAGCAACGAGCTCGAAAATGCCTTTTATCGCGGACAGATTCTTTCCGCAGGAAGGGAAAACAACACCCTCATGCAGATCTCTCTCTTCTGGGCGAAGATCTGGCTTCAATCAATCTGACACTCGTGGATGTTCTCAACGAATGTCTGATGACAGCTTCCTCTCCGCGTCGATATTTCGCTTTGGGCTACGTCCGGGGAGGCGTCGAAAAGGCCAGAAATCGGATAATACGACGATAGCACGGCATGCACCCCGCTGGAACCCTAGAGGAGAGTTTCCAACGTCTTACGAACGCCCCAAACCCCATGTCTCGGCTTAGCCATTTCATGGCAAACAGGTGGACCCGCCACTGCAGTCCCGCTGCAGCTACCTCTCATCATTCACCCCTCAAGTGGATTAGAGCCTCAGCTATGCTATATTTGGGTTGTGGTTGGGAAGTACCGGACAGCTTGGACGGCATCTCGCAGACCGTCAAACAACTGCTGCTCTGTTTCAGAGGAGATCTACTTCAGTAGAATGAGATGACATCTCAAAAAGCGCACATGGCCACTTGTATGGCTCAGTCCTTTCGCGGGAAAATATATCGCGACGTGATTGGCTCGCCACCCGAACAGCCACACCGCAGTCGGGGGGAAATATTCAGGTCTCCTGATAACCTGACACATACCGTTCAGCATTTTGACATTTCCTACCGTCCAGATTCGCTGCGCCTTTTGCCATGGCTACTATCAGCTGGAAGAATCCACCGAAAACGCCCAAGCTCACTCGATGGGTGTGCCGAAATAGCGGTCGTTGGTCGGCTAGCTAAGGCCATGGCTCTTTCCTCTCACCGCAGCTGAGCGCGTTCGAACCTATAGCAACGTAGCTACACTTCGAGCAGAGCGGCTTGTTAGTGGCGGAGTATCCCGCCGTTCGTACATGGTGTTCGCCGCGTCTCAAGGTCCTACGGGCGTGAGGGCACGTGATCACGTGCTCTCCTACACACCGCAGCTACAACTCCCTCAGCTTGGACGCCAGTTTCAAGCCATTCAGCTTTCTAAAATATATCGTGGCTATGGGAGCGGTGTTGTGTATATAAACCTGGAGTTTCTCTTCCCTAGTCATTCAGCATCAAGATCGTTTCTCTCTACACTCATAATACAGTCCCTATTCCTTCACTGCTATCTTTCATCATGGTTCTCATTACTCCACTTCTTGTCCTCCTCTCTTCGGTGGCATTTTCTTCGGCCTTCCCGGAAGCCATCACTGTCACGGTCACAGACTGTACTCCACCAAACCCTGACCCGACATGCCCCCCAGGATGCATTCCAGACCCTGGCACATGCACCGGAGATGCCTGCCCGTTTACCTGCGACATCTATGATCCGTGGCCAAATGGCGCTTGCGCTAGCGTCAACGATCGGGTTACTTGCACCGTTTTCGATCCTCTCATCCCTCACGCGCACTCGGGACAATCTTTCTGCATGTGCCAGGCGGGCTATCGCGGCGACGGTCTCGCTATAGACTCGCCAGATCAATTCCGCGTAACTTGGACGAATGTGCGCGGCGACCAAACACATCGGGTCTTCGTCAAGCCGGGCACGACCTGCCTCACGCTGTGCAACGAGACGGGTGCGAATACTTGCAGCGAGGTTCCTGTCAGAGAAATTCTCTAAGGAGTCGACTACCCTCTTTCAGAGTTTGTTGGGATGGTTGGGGTTCTGGTCTCTCGTTTAGGCGTTGCTAGCTCTTTTGGGTCGGTTGGTCACTCATTTTCCTGTCGCTTGGGCATGCGGGCTGTCGTTTAGTGTTTGGGTTCAAGGGCAGAATGTACCATAGGCGTTATAGGAGTTGGTATCTTGTGAGAATCTCTCTTACTTTCTGTTGCGATGATATGTGTTCATCATTTGCTCCGTTCGCGCCGAAAACGTTCTCTTCGGACGCCCCAGCTTGGCGCCAGCTCGCCGTCAGCAAAGTGTGGAGGCTACTCGTCGGGGACATAGAGGATCAAGTTCAATATTCCAGAGGGGCTACAACGTGTTATGCACATTAAGGGTCTGAAAACCAAGTAGATGGGAGACAGGGGTTGAAACGGGTAGGATCATAGGCTGTAGTGCCCCTAATAGTGATTATGCCAATAGTGTCTTGAAAAATCTTAGTAGTGGGCTCATGATTTAGGGCCGAGTGGTGCCTTGAAAGAACAACCGCCCATTATTGAAGAAGGGGAGTCTCCGGCCGTGCACAAACGAGAGTTGTATTCATTGTAAGGCTCGAGTAACGAGTGTACTCTCTCCTACATCTCCTAGCCCCCCCAAACAGTTTGAGGGTCTCTGTGTGTGACCGATCTCATAAAAGCGAGAATACAGCCCAGCGTTTACCGCGGCGACATGCAGCTGCATTCGCACGTGTTCCAACCCACGAAGCAGCCCTGGGACGTGATATCCGCGTCGATGGAATTCATGCAGCACTTCTTGCCGTCGCCCTGTCGGTAGCATCTGTCGTAGCAGTTGTCTGCCCAGTCGGTTTCGCATCCTCCGCCCTGCCACTTGAGCTTCTTGTTGCATGTCGCACGCTGCTCGAGGTCCAAGTTCTCGCCTTCGTTGGTGGTCGGGATGGCGTATGAGGTTGCCACGAGGGCACTGAGGAGTCCGACGAAAATCTTTGGGTGCATGGCGCTGGTTATGGGTACTGTGGGTTGAGTCAGCGAGCGGGCTCGGGCAGGCAGGCGCGGGAACTAACTGCTGGTTTTGTTTCCAAGTAATAGTTTGAATTGGATGATGTGGTGTGCCGATGATGAACTTCATGAGTGAGCGGTGTCCCTTTTATGTCTTTCCTGGAGACTACCACCGGTCCCCGAGAAAGACTCGTGATCAGCTAACTATAGCATGGCTCCGCAAAACGGGGTACGTTGTGGAATGCGAGCAGCTGAAGCATTGTTTCATCTAGTTCCAGTAGCAACCCGATGCAGGCAACCTATGAGGCTGAAGTTCTGAGCACGCTCCTACGCACGAGGCTGGTCGGCCTTGAGTAATACGAACCATTACTTCATCGGCACCACCCTGTGCTTCCAGATTTGGAGAAGCATACCCGAGCCAAGCTTCTTGGGCGTTGTGTAGCGACGGGAGCGGCTCATGACAGTGTGGGGATGATCGCAGATCATGCAAGGAGAGTTCCCGAATGGGTATCGCGTATTCCTTAGATCGCACGAATCAGCGGGGGCAGACTATTCGTGGACCTGTGAGTAGCTTCGGAATAGATTAATTCCATCCGGCACAACACGAGCTTACCCTAGATTTCGTATCCTCGCATTTCACGCCATATTCGAGGCTAAAAGTGTACACAGCAAAACAGGGGACAGTTCCTAGGGGCGAAAAAGCGAATTCGAGTGGAAATTCAGTATTGACGTCCTGAGATCAAGCAACCGACGTCCTCGAAAGTTTGGCGGTATATCGCAATCGGTTCGGTATTCTGTGTCGTAACCGTCTTTCCAATTTTCGAGACTGCCAACCACTAGAAAATAGTAATGGGCAAGAAGACGACCATGATTCGAGGCCTTTTAACATGCTGGTTACCTAAGACCGGTAAGCAGGGCGAACAGGTCGTTTCCATTACGCCAACAAATTCCCAGTAGATCTGCGAACATGAAGCAGTCCAACGTAGTACAGTTTCGGGTGTCGCATTCATCGTACTCGTCTTCCAAAACGGCGTCTAGAAAAGCGATGTTAGGCGTGCTTAAACCCCTTGCTTACTCCTCCTCAGCTCGCCATAGCAAATCGTGACCCACTCAAGGGAGGCAATACCCGCCGTCAATCAAAATATCGCTTCCCGTCATATACGAGCTCGCATCGCTGGCAAGATACAAATACAGCCCCTTGATCTCCTTCGTATGTCCCTGCCTCCCCAGTGGCGTCATCCGATAGGCCTCATTAATGATCGTCGGGCCGGCACCCATCTTCGTGTTGAAAAATCCCGGGGACACGATATTCACGCGTGCAAATTCGCGCCATTCCCGCGCCAGCGATTTGCCGAAGTGCGTGACGAAGGCTTTGGTCGCGTTGTATACGGGCTGGTCGACGGGAACGTTGACGACGTGGGCGCTCATGCTAGAGGTGATGATGAGGTTGCCATGGTTCTGATTGCGGAAGACCTCGCCGGCGAACTTGGCGCAGTGGACTACGCCGTCGACTAAGAAGCGTAAGCTTGGATGGAGGGGAGGCTTAGAGCGATGTAGTTGAAAGTGGAAATTACCGTTTACGGACATGAGTTTTCGATAATCTTCAAGGGTTTGGTCTAGGAGAGGCTTGGAGTCCGCCATGCCGGCATTCGCGACGAAGACATCGATGCGGCCAAAATCTTCAACTACCTTAGAAATGCCGTGCTGAACCTCTTCCGGTTTAGTGACTGCTTCACGTGAGCGGATGCGTTCAACGGTTCGATTCATTGTTAATGTTTACGCACTGTTGACCTGATACGCCTTCGTCTTCACACCATGCAGCTTTGCCAACTCTTCCGCCCTTACAACCGCTGCGTTGTTTCTGCATTACAAAATACAGGTCAGCCAACGTTTCTATCCCCGGCATGGCAACCTACGAATTATACCACAGTGCAACATTGCCCTTCGCTTCAGCCATTGCTTCGGCTACTGCAAGACCGATCCCATCTGCCGCGCCGTTAACAATGATGGCTTTGCCATTCATTCGGAATTGCTCGATGACATTGCTCGGCGTATTAGGAAATGGACGAGGAAAGCCCTCGCGGGGTGCTTGGGTCTCTTCAACTGACATGGACATTTTGGCGAGAGTACAAAAGTCAGAACTACCGGATGCAAAGACCGCACAGCGATGTAGTGAAAGAAAGAAGATCGAATAGAAAAAAAAAGGCTATCGTTGACGTAAATTTTGGGCGGTGGGTTTTCTTCGGCCTCGTGTAGGCCGATCGGCGGAATGCGCGCCGAATTAGTTCCAGTGCTACCGAACCTAGGTAGCCACCTACCCCCTGGCATTCTTCTCCAACACTTCTCATTACCGCCGCACCTTTCTACAAGCATGCGAGCACCTCAAAGCAATTACCATGCGTCGGCATGGCATAAGCAAAGCGCCCAGAGTCCGACTGCGACATCAGCACAACCGTCGGATTGGCGATGGCATACTCTTCCTCAGCCTCTTCGAACATCATCCTGGTGCCAAAGTCCAAATACATAAACGGTTGCGCCTCATGCAGGTCCTGCTCACATTTCGCAAACATTTCTCGTACTCCCCACTCCTCTTCCCCATCCACATCCCATCCCTCGTTCTTCCGACTCGCCCTGAACGGCGGGAAGCCGCGCTCCGCCCAGACAATCGGTGCGCACAAGCAGTCAGCGCCCGCGTGGTAGAAGTCCATGCGATGCGCGAAATCGCTGCGGCAGAAGTCGCAGAGGACAACGTTGCAGGTGTTGCAGGTGTAGTAATAGACCGACATGGTAAAGCGGCACACCTGGCAGTTTGTGTAGTCTGGTGACCTGTGGATCCAGTGATGCTCCCAATCGTGGCTACAGTCCAGTTGCTGGAAGTTAGGGATTGGAGGCGGCCAGTGTTGGAAATAGAGGCGTTCGCCTTCCTCGGCAGCTTCTTGACGGAACCGGTCCTCGTCGTGATCGTCATCTTCCCGATCGCCGCCCTGGTCTTGATAATCAACAATTTCCTCACTATCGTCATATTCGTCATACTCCTCGTACTCCTCGTACTGCTCCTCATACTCATCGTACTCCTCGTACTGCTCCTGATAGTCATCGTCACAGTCCCAGTACGCAGAAGTCGACGAGTCCTCCCAGCCCTCGACATAACTCCCATCCTTCCGCTGGCCAAAGGCATTCAGGCCATGGAGATCATAGCCGCCTCGATCACGGCCAGAGTAAACATGCAGCCCGCGCTCTGTCTGCTCGAAGCCCTCAGCATCGTATCCCTCTAGCGGATCACCGTAAGAAGGGCAGCCGTCCCGATCATGAAAGCCGCGCCAGCGCTGCTGGCAGACGAAGCAGAACTCGTACTTACATGAAGTGCATATCATGTGATTACATGCTTCCGCCAGCTCGATCCACTCGTGGCACTTGGGGCATTGTTTGATGCGAGAGGAAGAGGAGTAGGGAGGGACCCAGGCGGGTTTCACGTCGTGGAGATCCGAGCATCGGCAAACATGGTCTTGAGCCCATTCCTTCCTACAGCCGACGCAGGTCGTCGTGCCACACGCACATCGTGCGAGCGTGTAGTACCGATGTGTGTTGTCCCAGGATTTGGGGTGCTTGTATTCAGCGCAACTGGGATTGGCACAGTACACTCGTACGGCCGTTGGGGTGTAGTGCTCGTGCAGCTTGAGACGGTATTTCTCCATGAACTCCGGACCAAGGAGCTCAGCGAATAGGGAGGGCGCTAACCCATTCCGAGACTTCGAGCAACATGATGCTGGGAACTCGTTGATGTTTTTCAGTGAGCGATGGAAGGTTTCTACCGCGCAGTCGTTACAATAGAAGTGCTCTCCACAAGCCAGTATTCCGTCGCTTTCGGAGATGTCGCTGCCGCAAACATCGCAGTCGTACTCGTGCGAGGATGTGAGATTACAGTCCTTTGGAGAGGACATTGCTAAGTTGCTTATACTCGGGGTCAACAACTAAGGAGGGATTACCATATTGGTTGGGGTCAGTCTGCTCTACACAACCTCAGGAAACAGAATGCTATATAGTAGTCGATTGCGTGCCATTGTTGATTCACACAGCAGGAACCCACCCGATGGACTCTGCACATTATCAGCTAGATCGCATTGTGCATTTCACTGTCGGTAGCCGGAGCGTTCTAGTACCGAGTCCATCAAAGGAATTGATATCCGGTGTGACAGAGGGCCTGCTTCGTGAAATTGTTCGTTGCAGGCTATAAGGCTCATATAGAGCCCTGGAGCAAGCCTATATATTGCTTATACGGCTCATACGGCCTGCTGCGAGATGTTTAACCCTCTGATTGATGTGATCTAGTGCCTTCTAGCCAACAAACCATCAGCCGCCATTGCGTCACCCACAAGGCCAGGGCTCAAGCGATTCTCGTGGCATTCCCATTCGCCTTAGGCTGCGGCCACACATCAAACACCGTATCCCCTCCCAAAATCTCAAAGCACAGCCTCTGCTGCTCCGGCACATCGAGTATCAAACAATACGCGCCATCATACAGCACTGTATCGCCCCTCTCGTTCACCCTCGCAAAAGCGCCAAACGTAAGCTCAAGCTCCGCTTCCCTCTCCTCTCCAGGCTTGATATTGCGGAGGCGCTTGTAGGATGCTAGCTCTTTGATGGGATGCGGAGCGGGGCCTTGCTTCGTAGTTGCAAATGCAAGAGCGACGAAGTCCGAGGTGACGTTGCCGTTGTTCTTGACGGCGATGGGGAAAGAGGGGAAGGCGCAGAGGTCCCTGTGCGGCTTGTCGCAATCGTCGAGGAGGAGGTTGGATTGGAAGACTGGCGGATTGCGCTTCGTTGCGATGGAGTCATACGGAGCGCCGAATCGCACGGTAAAGTTGGTATAGTGCAGACCAAATCCGAATTCTTGAACCGCTTTGCTGTACCATTTGTATGTGCGGCCTGGATTTTCGGTGCTCGGGCGGAGCGACATGTCTGTCATTGGGACCTGTCCAGTGTAGTTCCCGGGGTACTGTGTGATCGGAAGACGGCCAGCGGGCGGATTCTTGCCAGTGATGATATCCAACACTGCAGATCCGCCAAACATGCCGGGATATCCAGCCCAGAGAATTGAGTTGATGCCCTTGTTCGAGAGTAGTGGTGCATTGTCGATTTGTGTGCCTAGCTGGACCACAATCATTTTCTTCCCTAGAGCACCGAGATCGCGAAGAAGTGAAAGCTGAACATCTGGCCATGTGATAGTTGTCCGGTCGCGGTCCTCCGTTTCAATGGATGTGTCGATGCCGCCGAAGTATAGCACGACGTCTGACTTCTTCGCAGCATCTATCACAGTGCTGTAGTTACTATTTTCGGAAACAGGAGCAGGTGCATAGTTGACGTCGAGCCCGAGCTCTTGGGCGGCCCAAAGCGGGGTGCGATAGGATGGTGGCTTGCCGTTGTAGTTGCCCAGCATACGATATGAGGTATCATTGGCCCAGAATCCGATAACAGCGACCGTCTGGTTCTTGCTGAGTCTAAGCGGCAGCATTCTGTCGTTCTTCAGCAAAACCATGCCATCTGTAGCGGCAGTCTCCGCCAGTTTATGCGCCATGTCGGTGTTCACCGTTTCCCACCCGTATGAACGGAAACCGACAGCCTCGTCTCGGAAGGTCGCAAAGTAATCGGCGCGAATCAGGCCTTCGTACTGCCGACGAAGCGCTCGATCAACAACTTCTTCACTAAGCAGAGACTGGTTGTAAGCCCCAACAACGTCAGTGCTCCATCCGCCAGCTTCGCAGACGTTGTCCGTGCCAGCAGTGTACGCTTTTCCGGCGGCTTGCGCGGCCGTCTGCAGCCAATGGTGGTCGGCGTAGATGTTGTGTACGGCGTTGCAGTCGCTAACAATATAATTGTTATGCTTCGTCCAGTTCCAGTGTTCACGCAGGACGGTCTGCATTAGGTATTCGTTCGCACAGGCCGGCGTGCCATTGACCGAATTATACGAGCACATGATTGACCCAACGTTGGAGTCTCTAGCGCATTGCTTGAACGGCGGCAAGTAGTATTCCACTAGATCCTGCAAGGACACGATAGCGTCAAAGGCATACCGGACCACGCCGTTCCACCGCTCCAAGTCGTAGGCGGCATAGTGTTTGCATGTTGCGATAACCTGGCGTTTTTCATCGATGCTCTCGGGGTCCTCGCCTGCCCATTCCATCCCTCTCAGCAGGGACCGCACATAGTTCGATACCCTGAGCGGATCCTCTCCAGGCGTTTCGAGACCGCGTCCCCATCTGGGATCTTTGAAAGGGTTGATATTTGGGGTCCAGAAGTCCAAACCAGCTCTTCCAGCATTGCCAAATGCGCGAGCTTCCGCGCCAATTGCGAGGCCGATAGACTCGACTAGAGCATCATCGAATGCGGCCGATATCGTGATCGGGTTCGGAAACGAAGTTGCGGACGAGAAATTTCCCGAGTCCGCGAAGTGGACACCTGGGGAGTATGCGACACCGTGAAGAGCCTCGCTCCACCAATCGTACGCTGGAAGTCCCAATCTTGACGCACCAAGGCTGTGGCTGAGAAGACGTCAGCAAACAAGAGTGTTTCTCTTCGACTAGACGCACTCGACCAAGTTCACCAGTTTCTCCTCCATGGTCATTGCTGCGACAAGAGCTCTCGCACGTTCCGCCGGTTCGAGCCCCATGTCGCACACATCGTTCTGGCTCAAAGGCCCGGATGCGCAATTCGGGTACCTGTCGCCGGTCGCACAGCACGCCAGCGACAGCATGCTCCACGCATAGACTAAGCGAGCAGCCATCATTTGGGTACTCGAGCGAGATCTCGGCCCTAGCTAAGTCTTGGCTTGAACAGATGTACTAGATGCCGAGAGGACTGCAGACTTCGGAGGCGAGCGAGACCAAAGACGGGCATCGACAATGGCAACGAGCGAGTGGATAATTTAAATAGCCATCGTGGGCTCGACCTAGGCCCCGTCTGCCTTGTTCCATTCCCGAATATGGCAAACAATTTCGAAAATGGAGATCAACTACGACCCCTCCTATAGCCGTACCTAAGAGATTGAGGTTGGCTATGATGCTCTCATATGCCGGTGCTGCGGATAAATTAATGCGCGCACGTAACCGTCACCCGTACCTGACCCCGCAAATACTCTATGAAGTATAGAAGCGTTCTTCGTATAGAAGCGTATATGCAGTGTGATGCGCATTCGATGCGCAGGAACCCACTGATGTCTGGGATGTGAGCCTGCAGTGTGGGCGATCGAAAACTGGCGGGACCGCTAATGGATGCGACATGCGGGCAGCCCCCAGCCGTTCGACTATAGCTCCATGACACTTTGTTCTTCGTCGTCCGACCTGTCCGCACTGTCCTTAATTATGCGAGTCAAATTCGCTCTAAATGCGGTGAGGTGTATATCATCGAACAGTCCGGTCCGACCTCGCCAGAACACGGCCTCGTTGAAAGGCAAACCGGCGTACGAAAGCGAATCCATATCAGTGAGGCAAGCATCATCCCAAATGTCTTGTTCCTTTTCAGTTCGTTCTGCGGTAGTGACTAGGCGCCAAAGCTCCCCCTCCTGCGCCTTTTCGTCACGGTAGAGCAAAGTCGGAACGAGCTGGGCATACCAGGACCCGTTCCGAGACGCACCCATGAGTTTAGGCAGGGCAAAATTGAGAACATCCGACGAGTTTGAGACGAAACTTTCCACAACCAGCCCGCGGTCATCGGCCACGAGGGTCATTGAGGAGTTGAGGCTGGGATCGGGCGAAACAAAGGTTCCTGCGTAGCGTCGCTGGAGCTGCTGAATGGAAAGCTGTTCGGCGGCGCGGACCACCTGAACGGTCACAATCTCAAGCATCTTTTGGAAGAAGGCGGGTGGTCCAGCTAAGAGAATGGTAATTCCGAGATCATAGTCGGGTAAGGTCATAATCACGGACGTGTAACCTGGGAGCCCGCCACCTTTGGTGATGAATCTCACGGTCCGCTTCGAATTCAGGAGTACGCGGTCAGTATAAAAGATTTCCCAGGGCATGCCATAGAAAGAGTGTAGGCCTCTGCCTGGGGACACAGGATGAATCCAGTTGGCCGCATGAGTGATGCCGTTGTAGTGGGTTAAGATGTACCGCAGATACTTAGAGAGGTCACTCGACGAGCTGTATATCCCACCGGTGGGGCTCTGTACGCCTAGTTCCACGTCCCACCATTGCGGGTCAAATGGAATGACGCCGGCGCTATCGTGTGGCTTCGACAGGGTAGTCTTTGTCATTGCCAGAGGCTTGAAGATGGCATAGTCGATGTAGGATTCGTAGCTCCGATTCGTGACTCGCTCAAGGACGAGGCCCAAGAGCTCGAATGCGACGTTAGAGTACGTCGACTGCTGGTTTGGCGCGAAGAGTGGTTCCTTCGCCTTGATAGTTCGGAGCAGATCTACACCCCGAAGTCAGTTTATTCCCTATCAGCACTTCGGCTCTGGCTCACCATTCACATCGCACGGTGTCTCATGGTTGGGCGAATATTCATCGCAGTTCAGCAAGCCATCGCGAGACACAGGAGGGAGGCCGAGCTCCTCGGGTGTGGCGGGCAAGAAAGACGGCATATTGATGAGGTCGCTCTGGGCGACTGCGAAGCGTTAGCCACCGCGTCTCCATGATTTCGGCAGCGCTCTAGGGGGCCTACATTCGCGCGGGATACCGCTCAACTGGCTGGCCAGAGAGCGCAGCGAAATATCCTGCCACGGTATGCTACCCTTCTGCTCCTCCCTCAATTCCTCGATATACTTGTCGACGGGGTCGTCTAAGCTCAGGTTGCCCGCGGCATGCTGCTGCAGTATTCCAAGCACCGTAAACGACTTGGTAATACTTGCAATTCGATACAGGGCGTCACCGTTGACCTCCGGGATGTCCGGACGTGATGTGTTCCGCTCGCGGGCCGTGTGGTGCTGAGACCATAGCGACTGCTTTGGAGAGGTGATCTCAACGGAGAAGGACGTCGACGCATATTCGGGGTCGGCCACGGCGATGGTGAGTAACGCGTTGATATGGGCGAAGGTCGTCTTCAGCACTGGCTCATCGGGATGGTAATCGGGCGGCGGGTGGGCAAATGAAGTCTCGTAACATTTCGCAGAGACAAAAGCCACCAAAAACAAGTTAAATATAAACAGAATCATAGCTCAAGACGAGCTGAGCTCTTAGGAGAGTAGCTGAGAGGTCAGCGGGGTTACCTGCGTCGTCACGGTAAGCTGAACGGTGATCACTCGGAGATGGCGCACAACATTCGGAGATTGGAGCTGCAAGCTAAGCTGAATGGGGGGCTTTGGAATTCCCTGCGCTACTATATACAACTTCGCGAAGGACTCCCCGGGGCCACGGCTATTTTACCTAGCCTTTCGCCCATCCAATCCAGCGAATGCGCTTAACCGCTGACGGTATACTTCGAGTTACCGCCAGCATTGCCCCAGCCCTCCGTCGAGATGGTTTGATAGTTGTGGGTGCCGAGGTTCATGCCGAGCTTAGCCCAGGCATCAAAGTGGTTCTTCGTCGTCACAGTGCCGCCGCCCGGGCGCTTGTTCTGGCGCACAGAAATGTACTGCCAGAAGGTGGAGGTGCCCTGGATCGAGGGCTGGTTGACCTGCTGGTGCTTCCAGATGTCATACGTGGATCCGTCGCTCGTCACGGTGCCGACTTTCGAGCCCTGCGCGGCGCCCTGCCCGTTGCTATATTCTTGGATATAGTACTCGACAAGCGGGTTAGTGGTCCAGCCGTAGACGGAGACGAGAACGGTGCCCGCGGACGCAGTAGTAGAGCCGCTAAAGTTGATATTCCTGCGCAGGACTTCAGCACTCGTCGGGGAAGAGCTTGGAAAATGTTTACCTGGCCGATCCAGTCTTCCAGCCCTTTCCGACAACGAAATCCCCAGCACCGGAGAAGGTGACCGAATATCCGTTGCTCGTAGGCGAATAATTGACACTGCCACCCGTCTTGTAGTTCTGGTTGTAGTCTTGGCGGGGCGCGAGTGCGAGATGCTTGGTAGAGGCAGTGAGCTCGAAGTCAGGCGCGTCGGCGTCAGCAACGGGAGCAGCTAAGGAGCCGGCAATGGCGGAGACCGCGAGGGCGAGTTGAGTGAAGGACACCATAATTGCAGAGATACAGCAGATGCTTGGCAATAGTAGTAACGAAGCGATGGGTCAAGCTTTCGACAAGCTTTACAGCGACTTGGCCTACCAAACTTCCAAAGGGATCATCACTCCAATTTATACGTCCAGCGCCCTAGTTGGGAAGCAATCTACTCTTGGAGATGTTGTCCAGATTCGTTCGTCCTGGAAATTTACCCCAGGCACCCGTTCATCTAATCTATACCTAGGAAGGGAAGCTTGTTTCTCCACGAACGGCAGGAACGGTTTGATATGCTTCAGCCCGATTAGCGAGGCACTATGCATGCTACGGAAGCACGCCGTGATTCTGTTTGTTTCTTTTCTCCACACGAGGAGGCGGTGCTGTTTAATTCGAAACCGAAACAACCGGTGGTCGTAACGATCTTCCTTGCCCGCGGCGAGCCGATGGGCGCACTGCACCACCGTCGTGATACCGTTCTTCTATACTTGTGGCTCGACTGCCTATTATTTGAGGGGATGTCTCCACACTCCCGAAACGGCGGCTCTAGGTCCCTGCTCCATGTTTATGTTTATGGCGCCAAAAATCGCGTCAGCAACTATGCGGCAGAAGCAGGAAGCACGTCGAGATGGTGGGAGTAGAATAGTATCATCGGTGCGGGGAGGATACCATTAGGCACCGGCTAATAGCTCGGCGACACTGCGGTTGCTTGTACCTGCAAATGATCAAGCTGGTTGCGCATGCTGAAGACTACATCAGCGCGTCAATGAGGTAGGCATAACCGAGGAATAACATGCGGCATGATATACAACGTGCTGGCACCAAGAAAGCTTCCACAAATGGGCAAAAGCTTAGCGGGTCATGCGTACCCGGCCGCGATTTCTCGGCATTGGCAGCCACCGGGGTTTCCCCAAGTTCTTAATATGGAGGAGAGATCGGAATGGCGAGCCGTAGATGAAGAGTGATGGATACACGCAAAACGGAAGATGACGCCGCCAACTAAGCGGGCTCTTGTGGGCTGGGTTGAGGAACTCCTGCCTCAAGAACACCGCCAGCTTTCCGATGTAGGATCGGCTATGAGTGGTGCGCTCGGTGGTTGAATTGCACGTAGTTGATGAAACGCTCGAAGGGTCGGGGATAAGAAGGCTCAGTGGTCGTCGCTGCCCAAGCTAGTAGTCCGTATTGGGATTTGTGGGCCCGAGCGCCTGCCCTTCGCTTTCGTCTCAACTCTCATTTCTTCTCTCATCCTCTTTCTCTTCATCATCATGTTTCTTCTGAATCGCACAAGGCATAGTCGTAACCCACGCGCCTAGACCCCCGCTGCCTTGAATAGATGCTAACGATGCACGCTCACCCGCACGCTACACCCCACACGGAGACCGCCAAACACCGTACTGGCCGTCTCTCGTCTCGAGTTGCATCGGCATTCATCGCCCCTCTTTGCCAGCTGAATTGTGCGCAGGGCGGTCCAGCAACTTCAGACGGACCTCGGCCTATTCCTCACCTGCCGCCGACGCGTTCTCGTCATTTTTCGTTGCTCAGATCCTTCACGAGCCCTACGATCGCAAAGTAGGATCTTCTCTGCCCAGAGTTTTGTAGCAGTACGCCTCGTTCTATTCGCGAGAATGGCGCTAAGCGAAGCACGCCACTTTGCGTGTGGCGGTGCGGAGCCGCGTCTCCCGGGCGTACGCGTTCCCACGTGCCCGCCTCATATCTTTCCGCTTTACCGTCTCGTTTCTTTTTCTTTTCATCCGCCGAATTTCGAAAGTCTACGTTAGAGAATAACCGAACAAATAAGGCGGGGCCCCACGCCAAATTGGTCCTACTTCAGCCGGCTTTCTCGGCATCTACGGCCAGGATATATTCCCATCCGGGAATGTCGACCCGGGAAATGAGCAAACTCAAGCATCACAAGGCCACGAAGCCATGGTTTCAATTTCTCACAAGAGAACGGGCCGCATCCGACGTCTTCTCTTTGGAGGGGCGACTCTGCTCCTCCTGTGGACACCTATTGATGGCCGTTTACGAAGGATCTACTCTGCGGACAAACGGCGCTACAGTTCATTGCCGGTCTTGGGTCGGCTCCACGCGAGCGATGCCTGCACATCAGCCGCCGAATCACAAGCACCGATAGACCAGATCTAAGAAAAGCTTCATCTACAGCAGATTGAAGAGGGAACAAAGATAATTGCTCATGTGCCAGAACAGTTCGAGGCCACCGCGACGTTGCGGGGCACGACAAACGCAGCTTTCTTTAATAACTACTTTGCATTGTAGCTCCTCGTCCACCCGCTGACACAGCTACTTCGAGAGTCCACAAGAATGCGCTTCGAACTTACGGTAGTCACTGGCCTGCTGGCCACCGCTCACAGCGTGCCAACGCCGGCGCGCATGTATGAGCGGATCATGGATCTGCTGCCGCGCCAGGGGAACGTAACATGCCCGACCACGCCAAATCCCATGCCCAGCGCCGCGGACCTCGCATCCGTTAAAACGATGCCCGACCCGATGCTCTACCTCGATGGCAAGACCCGCGTCAAGAGCCAAGACGAATGGTATCAATGCCGACAGCCCGAGATCCTAAAGCTGCTTCAAGAGTACCAGTATGGATACTATCCCGATCATTCCAAAGAGATAGTCAGCGCGACGCGAAGTGGGAACAACTTGGTCGTCACCGTTGCGGCAGGTGGCAAATCAACAACCATCTCGGCGAGCATAAACCTCCCGTCAGGAAGCGGGCCGTTCCCAGTCATCATAGCCATAGGAGGCATCGACAACAACGTCTATTTGAAGGCCGGCATCGCCGTCGTGACGTTCGACTATGGCAAGGTCGCCGCGGACAGCAACAGCAAGACTGGCAGCTTCTGGACACTCTACAATGGCCAAGACATCGGTACGGCCCGCGTTCCATTCCCTCTCTTCTCAGCGCTAATACACGAGCAGGCGTGCTAACCGCTTGGGCATGGGGCTTCCATCGCGTGCTGGACGGTATCGAGCTCAAAGTCCCTGAGATCGACGCCACCAAGTCCGGTGTAACGGGCTGTTCGCGCCTCGGCAAGGCGGCTTTAGCTGCTGGTCTTTTCGACAAGCGCATCGCCGTCACCATGCCCATGTGCTCCGGCGTCCAGGGCGCCGGTCCGTATAGATATAGCCTGAGTGGGCAGGGTGAGAATCTGGAGAACTCTGTAGGCACCACCGACTTCTATCGGATGCTGAGCACTAACGAAGGGTAGAAACAAGGAGCCGGATGGTGGACCTGCTCCCGCATTTCACAATTCCTCAACAAGGCGACCCAACTGCCCTATGATGCCCACACCATCGTCGCCGCCATCGCACCCCGAGCCGTTATTCTCGAGCAGGGCGCGTCAGACCAGTTCACCGACTCGAAGGGCACGGCTACCGTCACATTTCCGGCCGCGAAGGCCGTGTATAACTGGTTGAGTGCCGGCGAGAAGCTGGGAATGTCTATTCCCTCGGGCGGACATTGCGCCACGAATGGATATGGAGATGTACTTCCGTTCGTGCAGAAGGTGCTTCAGGGAAAGACGACTACAAGGAACTATGACGACCTAGGAAGCTGGCAGCCTATGCCTACCGCATATCCTTGGGCAGCGGACTTGGCTAAGTCGCAATGAGCGCAGACGCCTCGACCTGACGTGTACATAGACCCGGTCTCTGCATACGACATGTCTATGCATTCATACCCTAGCTTCTTTCCATTCTCTCACTGCACCAGTCGCCGTGGACAGAGGAGGTGATGTCTGACCTTCATAGTGCGGCACGGTAGCGCTTACATCTTCTCCAGCGACACAATACATACACCCTGTCGCTCCTCAGAAGCAATATAAAGACGCAGCGAGCCCGGCGTCTCGCGTTACCTTCATCGCACGCAACCATGGCTAAGCTCATCGCGATCATCCTCGTATCTGTTTTGTTTGGTGGGAGAAACTACCTGTTAACCCCCAATGATAATAGTGAAAGACCTAAGGGCACTAGCGAAGAGCCCCCTTATGCAACGGTGGAGGGCCAATGCCAGCCGAAGCCAGATCACCCAGGAGGATTTGTTTCGCCAGAATCCAGGGGGGTTCAGGGAGGAAGGCGGTGCGGACGAGGATGAGTAGACTGTTACGAAGGGTCTTGCGAAGATTCCCTACTCCATAAGAGATGAAACGTTCACCGAAAGGTGGTGATTACTTCTGAAAACTCGGTCCATTCCACCAAGTAACGGCCATTGGTCTTGACTCCCTGATGTGCAGCGTGCATTATAACTTCGAAGTGAGAGCTGCTCTGCTCCTCGCAGAACGTCCTTTTGGATCGTCTTAGCAGAGCTCGGTAGATGCTAGACCGCTCTCCATTTCAGGGAGTCTCCGGACCTTGTGTAGAAATGATTAGACTGGACCTAGATGATTTGTCTCCCAAAACGGCCCACCTCTCCGTCTCTTTCGGACTCCGCAGACGTTATTCGACCTAGGAAGCATCCAATAATCTTGATCAGGGCCATTTGATGACGTTTCTACGCAGTTACTGCTGTGTCAGGTCCAACAATAGAGTGGACACGCTGTCGAAGAAGGATGGGTCATGGCTTTTCATAATCTGGAAATTCTAGATGCATAGCAATGATCCATAAAGAAGCCATCAAGTTAAGATCATAGCGGAACATTAGGACTATCTATGGATATACCTAGCTAGTCTCGCATAATCGCCATCCAAGCTACTACTATATTTGGTCTTAATACTGAACGATGATAGAAATTACCCAAAAAAATTTAATTTTTATGTTATGGTCACTACGAGGGTCGAACTCGCGACCTTGGCGTTATTAGCACCACGCTCTAACCAACTGAGCTAAGCGACCGAATATCTTTTTCGATGGAAAGATTCCCGTTTAATATTTAAATATCCTCAAAAGATATTTCTTGCAGCCCGCCCCACTTGCTTGAAGTTTGTCTAGATTAGTCTGATACAGCCTTGGCACTAGTCGGTGTTTCGGCGAGCGGCCACAAATACCCCGCAAATTCGTATTTCTTCAACGCGCACCGGCTTCCAGCAAAATTCTCAACAAGGCAACTTATCTCAACAAGGACGAATTTCAACGCGCAGCAAACAGACACCAAAAGTCAATGGCGACCCATCGGCTGTTCGGAGATATTTGGCTTTCCAACCCAGCCTTACACCTCGATGCTGCTGCGTTAGACAAACTATGCACACTCGAATCATATCTCCATCAATTCGACCTTCCCATAGAGGAGCTTACTTTACGCAACGGTTCAAACGTCAACATCCAGGAGGAGTTCACGTATTTCCAGGGGATGGAAAGTAAATATTAGCAGCCCCATCAGCCCAAGGAAGAGCTCGTACCTCCCTCGGGCACTATGAATTGGGCTATCGCCCATCACCTTCACAATCCATCATTTGTGACATTAGCACCCCACAATAGGGAAACTATGGATGACACGAATCCTGATTAGGAAGAGCAGCCTCTCGCAGAACAGGGCGTCGAACATAGAGCAAAGCAAGACTGTAGATGGCATCTATAAATTGCGGATGAGAACCGCAAAGATATGTTGAATTATGCAAGCAAGAATTTAGTCCCTCCAATTACGGCACGTGGCTCCAGGGCTGCCCAGATACCCGCTAATCATCCCGTCTATTAGAATACGCCACCTGCAATATGGAGATCACGCCCGCCTCGCATTGGCTCTAGCGGAGTTGTATCTATTTCTGATAGATCTGCTGCCTCATTAGCAGGTTCCAAGACTCGCGGTCTCTTCGAAGGGGTAGACAGAGGCCGTCAACCGCCCATCAGCCATCTGCCAATAATTGCGCCAGGCCGCGCAGGCCGGGCATGAAGAAATAGGCGCCGCCGCGCACGGTGACGAATTGCGGGAGGCCGCTGATCGTACGGGGACATGCGCCGGAATCCGTGTAGCTGAAGGCATCGGTCGGCTGCGCGCCGGCGAGTGGCAGACGGTTGCCGAGCAGCGGGTCCTGCTCGGCGGCGAGGCCGGCGAATTTGGCGCTGGCGACCCAGGCGCCCTGGACGAACTCGAACTGGCGGGCGATGTTGGTGTTGAGGCAGAGGAAATGCAGGCCGGTTTCCTGGCCGGCGCCCGTACCCTGCATAGCGGCTTGCGGCACAATCACCGGGCCGTAGGGGCGGCCACGACGGGAGAGGCGATGGAAGCGGGCGGAGGCGACGGCATCGTGCATCGCGGTGCCGCTGAAGCCGAGCGCGGAGATGAGATTGCGTAGGAAGCCGTGGCGCCCATGCGGATCGTCGACGCTACGCGGATTGACGCGGCGGATATGCGCGCCGATCGGGCAGACGAGGCCATCGGCATCGTCGGCGAACAGGAAGGCGTTGCGCGGATCGTTGGTGCCCGTGATGGTGGCGGATTGAAGCCCGGGTAGGGGAGCGCCGTCGAGTTCACGGCCGACCATGCGTTCTGCTAGCGCGATGGCGCCGTCGCCGGCTTGACGCGCCAGCCATTGCCAGAAGCCAGCGACATCCTGCGCTAGCTGGCGGTAGACCAGGTAGGAGCCGTTGCGGCCCAGCTCGTCGGCGGTAGGGTAATCGCCAATGAAGCCGTATTCGTTGGGATAGCCGAGCAGCAACTCGCCCATGGCCAGTAGATTGCGATAATCGCGGTCGCGGGCGCCGCCGGGGGTGAGCGTGCCGCCCCAATCGTAGTCGGGCTGCGAGACGCCGTCGGCAAAGCCAAAAGGTTCGCGGCCGAGGGGGGTGGTGGTGGTGGTCGGGGTATTCGCGCTGATGACCGCGCAGCCGGCGGCCACGGCAGCGCTGCATGTATCTTTCGCCAGGCTGTTGATGGCGGTGTTTGCGGCAAGCAGGACCAGCAGGATATGCGGCTCTTGTTCGCCGACGCCCCAGTGCCAGTGAGCGGGGGCATTGGCGCCTTCGTCTCCTAGCTGATGCGAGCGGCGTTCGTCGCCGGCTATGCCGTCGATGAATTGCGGGTCGAAGCCAGCTCCGGGGGTGACCTCGGTGCCCAGCGCGCGCAGGCCGGCGGCGGTGAAGGCGATCTGGCAAACTTGCGGCAGACGCTGCGTGCGGGCTTGCGCCAGCGAGGCGATGTCGAAGGAGCGCAGCCAGGGTTTGGCTAGGGCGGGATTTTGGATGCGCAGCAGCAGGTAGCAAGCGCCGGCGAGCGAACTGAAGCCGCGATCAGCTATCGCCTGAATGTCGGCAGCGTCGTCGTTGGCGGCCATTCTCATATCTCAGCGATCCAGGCTCGGAGCTCGGAGCCAGTCAGGTTTGCGGTGAGCCCTTGGCGGATGCGGGTGTTGCGGGCCAAATCGTACGTGGTGAGGCCGGGCATGGCCTTGTACCATACCTGGGTTGGGATCTGGTGGTGGAACAGGTAGCGCTTGAAATCCTGCTCGTGGTGGGCGCCGTCGAGGATCAGCCAGTTGGTTTGCGGGTAGCCGAGGCCGTTGGAGAAGGAGAGGTTGAGCCCGAAGGCAAGCTTGTTGATGAAGTCGTCGTTGTAGGCCTCACGGCTCCCGTCGTAATTGCTGGCGAAGAGCACCCGCCGCTTGTCGTCGAGGAAGGTCCAGCTGGCGAAATGGATGGTGTTGACGCGCGCCAGCCGCCCGGTAGTGTAGAGGTGGCGGCCGCTCCAGTCGATGATGCAGAAGATGGCGAGGCTCAGCCAGCGGCGGAAACGGCCTGGTTTGAGCGAGCCGATGGCGCTGTATTGGTTGGTAACGTCACGGTCCTCGATGGATTTGAGCAGCTTGTTGCGCGCAATCGAGGGGACGGGGGCGAGCACTGGATCGTGGGCTTCGCGCCAGCGCAGCAGGAGGACCAGGAAAGGCAGCGCGGGGACGAGGAGCGGCGACAGCAGCGCCGCATACAGCGGCAGCCGCAGGAAATCGCCTATTTGCGCCACTTTCTCGGCGAAGGTGGGGGCGGGGAGCGGGGTCAGCGGGACGGTGCGCGCGGCGGCGAGCAGGGCCGGGCGCAGCTGTTCGGGCGAGGCTCTGGGACGGGCGAGACGGGCCTGGCGCAGGGCGTCGTGGAGCGCGGCCTCCTCGCGGACCTGGGCCATGCTGCGGCCCGGCCAGTTGGCGTAGGTCGCGGCGGCGCGGATGCGGTGGGCGCAGAGCCAGGCGAGCAGGTCAGCGCGGGCGCGGGCGTCGAAGTCGCTGCAGTGGCCGAAGATCTGCCGCAGGCCGGGGGGCGGCGAGCCGGAAGCGGTATTGCATCGCCTGGCCTTCGCCTAGCAGGTAGGGCACGCAGCCCCAGTACTCGGTCTCAAGCGGGCTCGTCTGCGTGCGCGACCAAAGGGCCTGCATCAGCGCATCGAGGAAATGGCCGCCGGGGCCGATAAAGTAGAACAGCGGCAAGCCGCGGCCGACGGCAGCTTGCAGCTTCGCGTTGGCGATTAGGTCGGGCGTGGTGAAGACTGGGGTGCTGATGCCGGTGAAGTCCTGCGTGAAGCGCTCGTCGTCCAGCAGCTTGGGGCCCGACACGCCCATGACCTTGACGCCGATGCTCAGCACGCCGACATCCTCGATATCGGGTGGTAGCCCCGGCCCCGGCCCGCTGAAGCGAACCCAGACCGGGTATCGGCGCGGCTGCTCGAATATGCCATGGCGCAGCTCCTCTGGCAGGCCGTCGTGGATCACCAGCTCGCCGCGCACCACGCCGTGCGTCTTTGTGTTGCCGCCGCGCTGCGCCGTGCCGGCGTCATAGTGCGTGCGCAGGTACTGCGACATGTTGGCGATGATGTCGGCGATCAGGTCGTCCTCGCCCGCGATGGGCTGCTCCTCCGCGAGCCCCAGTTCGTGGTCTGGCAGGCGGGCACGGATCAGCGCCTGCACGAGGCGCGTGAGCGGCTCGCGTGCGATCGCGTCGACGAACGGACGGAAGAACGGATCGATCCGCCGCTCGATATGCATCGCGCCGACGAGGAAATCGTGCAAGGCCCGCAGGGCGGACATCGTGCTACCGGGCGGCCGGCCGGCGGGCGGCAGGCGGGCAGCGGCGGCGGAGGAGGAACAGGGCTGTCGAGAGCGGCGGGTACGACCACGACGGGACGGGACGGGCCGGCCTTCTAATCCAGAACTGTCTCTTGGAAAGTGTTAAATGTTAAAAGTAGAAGCTGAAACCTAAATAAGTGAGCTGAACATCGTCCGTGCACGGGCCACCCTGAAGTCGCCAATCGGTCTCACCATTCCCGAGCTGAAATATTGATCAGGACGAGGAAAGCGATTCCAGCTGGCGCCGTTAAGCCACCATAGAATCCACCCGTTTTCGTACCAGTGCTTCTCCATAGACTTTAGCAGGGATGTGAGCGCTGCTACCCCGCTCCTCCAAGATGCTGCCTTCTCTTGTGGCCCCAGCAGAGGCGTTCCCCGCGCTCTACGAGTTGCTCTACAAGCTTGTAAACGAAGGTTTTATAGCCGTCGCGTTTCGGATTTTCTCGTACCGTTTAGCGCGCATAGGATAAGAGTCTGTAGCTGTTGTTAAGAGAGATGTCGAGGAGGAAGTAGAGGAGTGTGACGGTCCGACTCGGCTCCGACTCGGTGCTTCGGCCCGACTCGGCTCCGCCCAAGTCACATGACCCTGCCTAGCGCCTTGGCATAGGCACCCTGTGTATATAGAGAGCTCTCGGAGCATCCTTCTGCTCCTCACCTTTGGATAGCTGAATTTGACCCAACCTACCCTGCTAGCACCCTATCCTTACAGCTCGTGGAGACAGTGCTGCCTGCAGCCAACTTACCCAGCTAGGTGTTCCGGGACGCTCACAGCAGTGGAGACCGCGGACCCAGCCCTCACAAGGAGAGGTCTCCAGGTGCGATGTTTCACCTGCTAGGTCGAGTAGTACTGCTTCGTCTAGTCGAACCGATTCACCTCGCTTTTGTGTAAATTATAGCTATCTATTAACGTACTTTATAAGCGAACCGACTATATAAGCAAGCCGACTACTTTTACTAAGCCTTTACTAAAAATTATCTTAACTACTATAAGTCTAGCTATCTATATAGAATTATTCTATTATAAAGCTTAACGTACTTTATTATCGAAAGCTCTATATTATTAAAAGCTTCACGATTTCTTAGCAAGGAAAATTAACGAAAATTAACTTATTTTTCTTAAATAACTAAGCGAAACCTTAATATTTTTATTATAATCGTAGAATTAAACTAGAACTAGCGCGCTCTAGATAGAAAACTAGAGAAAGACTATAAAGTAGAAAGTAATTATATAAAGAATTATATAAGACGTATAGAATTCTAGTTATAAGAATAGAATTAGAATTCTAGTTATAAGAATAGAATTAGAATTCTAGTTATAAGAATAGAATTAGAATTCTAATTATAGAAATAGAATTACGCTAAGAAGCGTATATATATAATACTAAGAAGCTTACTTCTTATAGCTTTTTATAGCTATTACTTTATTTAATAAATTACTACTATAACTTATAACTTATTATATTATTACGTCTATCTCTTTATTACTAAATAATCTACGTTTAAAGTATTGTGAGGGCTGGGTCCGCGGTCTCCACTGCTGTGAGCGCCCCTGGAACACCTAGCTGGGTAAGTCGGCTGCAGGCAGCACTGTCTCCACGAGCTG